>NC_045696.1:50314528-50927420 GCF_009834535.1 Camelus ferus
TTTTTTTTTTAAATGAACATCTGTTATTCTCTTTCAGTCAAAAGGCTCTAAACCCAGCTGGGCAGGGCAACTTGGCTTCCTCCACCACCTCTGCAGAGTCACAAATGGAGCCTGTCATCTGTCAGCTGCTTGCTGATTGGCTGACCAGCCACCACTCATGTCCCACAGCTGTTCTGGCCCTGAGAGTCTCCCGGGTGGGGAGGGAGGGGGTCAGGGTCAGCTTGTTCTGTGCACGTAGCCCATGGGACTTCCAAGAGCAGGGATATTTCATTAAACTGCTCTGATCAGCGGTTCCTGGATGCTGTGTATGTGACAGGCAGATGGCCTGTCTGGTCTGTACCTTTTGAAATGGTGAGTCATAGCTTGGTTTTTGGAGCCACTGTTTTTTCCTCCTGGTGTCTCTCTTCCTTATTTCTATGATATGAGATTATAGATAATGTGACCTGTGCTGAGGCAAATGAGAGATAAAGTTGCAAAGAGTGCTTTTCTTTGGTGAAAATAAAGAAAATTTTCAAAACAGAAACATACTCATTGGATCTATATTATGAGTTTCACGTTATTCAGAAAAGGAAGTTTCGTGTCTATATGCCTCTGTACCATCAAATACAAAAACGCTTCAAGTTCCCTAGACCACTCCAACTTTGATGGCTTCAGGACTAGATTTCAAGAGGACCAAAAAATAAGACCTCAAAAGCTCTTTCCCCAAACCCTTCAGCAAAATCATACCAATAGTTGTAACCACCCATTTGACATGCAGTTGTAGAATGATTACTCCTCACAGCTCCCAGTCCTGACTCACAGCTCCGGTCATGTTGCTGTCTTGCTCAAACTCCTTTCATGCCTTGCAGCTGTCAGAAATACAGATCACACTCTTTAGCTCGACATTCAAAGTCCTCTACGAGCTAATCTCAAACTGCTTGTCCAAATTCTCATGGCCAACTACTGCCATTAGTGCCTTCTGCAGTCTAGCCAAAATGCACATACACTGTTTCTTTGTTGCCCCTTGACGATCTCCCTCTTCTGTACTTTTGCTTGGTCTATTATCTGATCCCTTCAAGTCCAAATGCACCTGCTGCATAAAGTCTTCCCAAATGAGCCCATCTCTGCCTCCTCAAACACCCACTCTCTTTCCCTTCCCTCTCTCAAAGCACCTGTTAATGCTTTATGCCTGGAATCATGGCCCACAGTGCCCAGCTTCTCTGCCTCTCCTCGCAGGAGCAGAACTTGCATCCAGTTTATCTTTGTACTTTCCCTAGGACATTGCAATTAGTATATGTTCATAAATTTTGTTACAAATATGGCACTAGACATTTGTTGAAAGCTTTATAATTTCCAAAGTGGATTCACATTCATGGATTCACTTAATTCTCAGAAGTTAAAGTAGAAGGCACAGGTGTTCTCTTTATTACAAATGAGGACAGAGGAAGGGGAATATTCATTTTTGGTCAGGATTAACTTTTTCTTATTAATCAAATTATTATTTGTGCCTTTCTTAATGCATGCCTCTTCTGCCATGTTTTAAGCTCCATGAGGATAGAACCATGTCTGCTTTTTCTCTGCTGTATTTCCAGTGCCTAGCACATTGCCAGACATAATGTAAAACCTCATTAAACATTGCTGAATGAATGAGTCAATATTATGAGACCAGCAGTGGGCCAAATGTTCTGTGTGAGCTATTTTAATCTCACAGCGGGTATCATCTCTATCGCACAGGCAGGGAAATGAAGTCCTCAAGGGCATTCGGTGCTAGTGTGTGTAGCTGGAATTGAAACTCAGATCTCATGATCATAGTATGTGTTTTCCGTCAAAGCATCAGTGCCTGTAAGCTGTCTTTCGTTTGTTTTTTCACCCTTAATTGCTCTATAATTCTATTTTAGAAAGAAATTTCAAGAGTTATTTTAACTGTAATCATCAGAGTTAGAAAATATGGGGTAGAGTATTACTCATAACTGCCAAATTCAACGGTATCACTGAGGGCAGATGGGGGTCTCCTGTTGGAAGGGAGGAAATAATTTTCTAGAGATTTCTTTACCTCTATAATTCCCTGCTTTTGATCTAAGAATGAGAAATAGTTAAATTCCCATCACAATTTATTTTGTCCTAAGTGATGCAGAGGAATATTCATACTTTCATTTTGATCATTGCCTTGAAGAGAGGAAATAAACATATACTGGGCAATCTCCTCATGCCAGGACTTTATTTAAGTGAACATCTGATGAAGTAAATATTATCTCCTGTATTTTACAAGGGAAGACAGTATTGCTTTTATTTCTAAGCACGGTTTATTTTGATACCTATTAAAATTTAAATGAAAACTTGAATTTATCATTGAATTATCCAAATTTTCTGCTTTCTCTTCATGTGAAATTTGGGTAAGATTTTCTTCTGATTTAACAACATTTTTTCATTTCTAAAGTCAAAAGGGGAAACTTTAAATTTGTATTTTGGGGTCCTCTTTCATAGTGTTTTAAAACTGAGGTTAAATCACTGGGCTTGAAATTTTGTGTTTGGTTAACACAAGTATACAAAAATGGAGTTAAGTAATGTCTGATGATAATGATGATGATTTAATATATGTGTTTTCTTTTTATCGTAAATCTACATATTTCTTTAACTTCTCCTTCTCAACATACATTTGGACAGCCAAGTCTGAAACTACTTGCTTGGAAGAGTAGTATGTTTCAGTATGATTTCTAACAGGGAGTTCAGTTTATTCATATTTTACAAATCTATGCTAATCTGCTTTTACTACCCATCATCTAATTTGCATCTTTAATATTTAACATTTAATAAATATCTAATATTTAATATGTAATGTGTCTTTAGTCACAATGTGTTTTGCTCTATTTTTGTGCAGACTGCAATTATGAAACTACTGGTAAGCAGTTAGTCGTCACAGAGTGTTTTGGATCAAAACAAGAATCTTTAAGGCCAAAGCTTCATTCTCTAATACCATTCCCATGAGCTTGCTTGGTTTCTACAGCATGTTCTTATCATTGTGATGTGGATTTAAAGAAAGCTTTTAAAAACATGGTAGAATAGCAACATCTAATCATTCCTGGATGGAACCATTACTCTCAAAATGCAGTCCAAAACTGACATCACACAGATTCTTTTGTAGAAATTTCTGTTCCTGTGGCTACTCCTGCAGTGCAAAATATTTATGTGAACCCATATTTTTCAAGTGACTATTGAAACGATATCATCTCATGGCTTCTTACTACTGTCTTCATGGTCTCACTTCAAATTTGTTGCCCTTTTACAGCAAGGGCCCCCTTGAAATGTCAAATGTAAAAAAAACAGAAATATACCTTCTAAATAGTTTTCTAAATAATTGCATCAATTTAAAATAAATAGAAACAGAAGTTCCTTTTCTGAAGATAGGAAAGTAGTGTTTTCTTTGATGGGCCACTATGTGCACACATACACTCCAGGACTCCAGATCAGTTCTGCAGAGTCCCCAGGTCCAGAGAGATCAGCATCCTTCAAGAACCAAAGGCAAGAGAAGGGGTTCTTGCAAATGTCTCTAGAGCTCTGTCCATCACCTCTGCCACCTCTGCCTGTGTGTGATGAGCACTGTTTCCTTTCCTTCCCATAGTCCTTAGTCCTGACCTCTCAGGATTTAGAGCTGTCATCCACACTGGTTTTAACTGTCATTTGTTGGTCATCAGGTTCCACCTCATTCCTCTTTAGTTTTCTGGTTCTGGTCTTGGTGGAGCTCTGGCCTACTTCTTGTCCTTACTGCCCATCTGTAAACTCCCCTAGTCCCCTCCTCCCCCCTGGAATTTCCCACTATAATAACTACTTAAAGCTCTTTCCTGCTCTAAGCAGATATAACCCCAACTGGTTGATGCAGATGACTTTCACCCTTCAGGTTTTAGTAAGATTACCCAGTGAGTGCACAGTATAATGAATGGAGATAATGATTTTTGAGGGCATAGGTGCCTAACTGATGTCATAAGACAGCCTATAGTGCCTATAAACTCTCTCATCCTCTCTCTCTTTATTTTTTCCCTTAGTGAAAGTACTGGGGACTGAACCCAGGACCTCGTGCATGCTAAACATATGCTCTACCACTATGCCCACCTTTCCTGTCATTCTCTCTTATTCTCTGTATGCCTCCAGCTCTTTTTTGCTTTACTCTTCTGACATGGGAGTATGAATTAGAATAAGTGAAAGAGAAGAGATAAAACAACCACAAGAACAACACCAAGGGAACAATTCTGACCCCTTCAATTGATAAGGAATAAGCCAGAAAATCCATGAGGATCAGTTGAAAGGTATAAACAAATTTCATACAAACATTAATTTATGTAAATTAATTTTAACTCCTCTATTTAAAACTAAATTTGTGGGTTTTAAGAAACATCTTGCAAAGACCATGCACGAAGATCTGTCCCTTTCTTTGATCAGTTGGCCACATGGAAAACGTTGTGTAAAAACTACAAATGAGAGAAACACTTGAAAACAGCCTAGGATTGGGATTTCCTAGAACTCTCCATGTTCTCTACATCTCTTCCTGGCACAAAGATTTTTACGAGGGGATTGAAACAGGAAATACACATTGATTCAAGTGTATGTGGCCTCCATTATCAGGAATTCTAGAAATTTTGAGAATCATTAAGAAGGCCCATGGTGTTAAGATAATCCTAAAAATACTAAGAAGAGAAATTAAGAAGTTAGCCACAATAAAGAAGTGGACTTAATATGTGTCAAATTAAAGATGGCAGACATTATAAATAGCTCACAAAATCCTTATAGAAGAATTTGATATACCAAGATGACTTTTCCAAAATTTGGAATTTGACTAAAAGAAGTACTATTTTTTAAAATGAGGTCAGAACATCCATATAAAGAGATAACTGGTCAATTATCAAGTAGCTGGAATTTCACAGTGCCTTAATATCTAGAAATTTGGAAATATTGGGGTAGTTGGTGGTATGGGCTTGATAATTTCATTTCTTTTTAAAAAAATATTAATTCACACTTTGAGTAGCACTGCTTAGAATTCGAGCCATCTGAGTATGTGTTGTAAATCTGAATGTATTTGAGTTTAACCAGTTTCTATGGCTGTTAATAACACAATGAAGGAGCAGAATCATTAATACACAAAATGTTTGGAAGAATCATTGGCCTTTGGATTGGAGCAAAGGTTTGAATTGCATTGGAAACAACCCACTTTCATGGAAGTCTAGCCTTCTGGAATTTGGTTTCTGGACAAAAAACTCAAAATTCTCTGGGAAATGGAACAAAAGGAATTAGATTCCATAGTACAAAAGGATCCTAATTACATAATTGAGATGAGCTTTTCTGTTTTTATAAAATATGAAATAATTAAAGGGAGGAATGAGAGGTATGACAGAAACTGGTACCTGTCTTTTAACATTCAGTTTCTCCTTCTTTAGTAATAAGAAACCCATATTTTAGCTTGGAAGTGGCTACACACACACACACACACTCAATCTCCCTTTAAGTTAGAGCTAACTATATGACTAATTTTATCCCATATAATATAAATGGAAGTACTGTGTGACATTTTAGGAGTTTTTCTTAAAGATCAAAAAACCCTCCTTTATCCTTCCTCTATCCTGCTGATGTGATGGTTGGAGCTCCAGCAGCTGTCTTGAAGCATGAGCACAAGGACTACCCCTTAAGCATACTGGAGAAGAACCTCAGAGAAAGACTGGTTCCCTGATGACTTTGAGGTTGCTATCATTCTGGATTTAATATCTCTGAAGTTATTTTACATGAGAGAGAATGACACTTCTATCTTTTTTAAGGCAATTTTATGTGTGGCAGAAGGAGGGGGAAAAAGTGGTCCATATTATTCTCAGATGAACCTAATCCTAATTAATATATTTTATTCTCCCCTCCCCAGAACTCTGCTGGGATGTGGTGTTGGACTTGGAAGAAAGTTAGAGGTAAATGAGACATAAGTCAGAAGATTTGACATTCATTGCAGCTGCAACCTTAGGCATGATTCTCCAGAGAAAATGTGGACAAGAAGTAATTTACTGAGAAACTGAAACAGTTTCTGGATTATCTGCTGAGTTGTCCACCATGTTATTAAATAAAAGACATAGTCAAATATATAAATGTAATTTTTCCTTTCTTAAGTCAAAGAGTATGTGTATGTTACAATTCTGATTTTCTCATGAAGATTAAGTGAAATTTCAGTTTTAATACTTTTCACTTAAGTGATTAAACCACAGGAAATCCTAAAATCTGAGTCCCTTGGTCTATGTTCAATTTTAACTGAATGCTGGCCAGTTTTTTATTTCTAGAGGCAAATTCCCCCATAACTTCGATTCCCAGAAACAAAAGTTCTCACACAGCTGTGGCCAGAACTTCCTGTTTGGGAACAAACAGTATGACCAGCTGTGGTCCTACTTCCTACATGACTTCTATCTGTCTGGTGTCAAAGAACAGTAAAGAAAAGTGTATGGTTTGTGAGAAAAGGAAAGAAAAAATCATTAGATGTAGAAGCTAAATTATCTTTCAATTGAGAGATGAAATGTGTTTTGCCTTGTTGAAAGACATCCATTAATGTAAAGACAGTGAGATGGGAAGACAATTACATTTACTCTTCTTTGCTGCTAGAATTTGAGCACATTTATATACATATATATAATCAAATCATCACAAACTATACAAAAGCTTTTAATGAAATTAGCCGGTAAAATAACACCTGCCCTTATGTCAATTATTCTTGTAAGTAAATTGCAAGGGGTTGCACTTTTATATAGTTTAAGCAAATGGGTCAGAACTACGCTGAATCTTTTTGGGAGGTTTTGAAAATAGTTCAGAAAGTTCTACTTTCAAATTTTGTAGGTGTACATAGAAAGAATAATGTGTGATAACATTAAATCATTTTCAGTGAAAAAATTACATATTAATAAAAGCTTTTTCATAAAGATTTTTTCAGAGTAGGGGTTTCTTTTGAAAAGTAATTATTTTCTCATTCACTGTTAAAATACTTTACCTTGAAGGAAGAATTTACTTTTTCCTTGAAGGAAGAATTTACTTTTACAAAAAATACCTGCAATGTAGCATATTGTCAGATCAGCTTAAGTTGTCATGGTTTTTACATCATTTTCATGGTTGACAGAGTTTACACTAAAAATAAAAGTATCATTTTTGACATGTTTTATTGTTTCCTTGTGCTTGGACTATTAGCATTATCTTCAAGGTGAAGAATACTTGGTTTTGGAGTTTTTTTGCAGAAATCTTTTTTATGCTATTTTTTCATTTTGTGAAGTTTGTCTAAGTTAAATCAAATACTATATTGGAACTACACTTAGCCAGAAATACATAAATCACAATACATTACAATTCTCGCAAAACAAGCAAATCAGTGAAGATGCCTCTGTCAATTCCCCCATGGCATGAGGGTCCCCCCTTCCCCTGGGACAGCTCACATGTGTCTATGACATATGACCATCTGACATTCACGCTCAGTGAGGTAACCCATATCAATCTGTACACTAGTAAGAAAGAGCTATTTCTCTTGTGTATATATATATATTTTCTTTTTAAAAAACAAGTACAAACAGAAGTTCTAATATTTTCTTCCCACACTTCAGTGGACTGCTCTGCATATTTCTGTGGTTTATTTAGCCCACTTTGGACAGCACTGGGAAGCTCGAAATCAACCCCACCTTACAGCAACCATTCATTCAGCCACTGATGGCAATATCATAATATAGGAGTGCCCTAATCATATCTACAGTATCTTCTATGACTCATATGACCCAGTTCAACTCAGAGAATTGACGAGCAAGTCCATCCTTTACCTGCCGGTAATGAGAGCCAATCTAAGACCTGGACACTCCCTATTTTGTTCCAATGTATGAGAATCTTGGGCTTTGAAGCAGATGTGAGGCCAGCACCCTTCCATTTAGCTGCACTACCTCTGGGTGGTGAGGCATCGAGAGCTAAGGAGAAGTGAACCCAGCACTCAGTTGTAAGGCCAGTTCTCCATTTCAGCATCTGTACATCAGTGTGTCTCCCTTTTTTAAAGCACAGCCCATGCTAGCTATAAGTCAGACCTAGAGCACAGGAGTTAGGTTTGGCTCAACAGTTTGCCAATGCAAGGACCCAGAGCCTCATTTTCGTCTTCTCCTCCCTAGTCAAGGATTTGGACTTCAAAATAAGGAGTTTTTCCATCTTTTTTCCCCCAGGTAATGAGGCAGTCACCTTCTAAAGGTAGGCACCTACAGTGATTCTAAAGAACATTTCTTATCTCAACCTCCTTCTAAGAAATGAACCTCAGTGAGGTCAAAGTGCTTTTCTAGTGCCTTCTCTTGGAAGCAGAGAAAGAAAAAACAAATTCTATGCCCAGCTACGCCTGCACTACAATATTGAATGCACGATGTGTTCAAGGCACTGTGCTAAGACATTCACAGTCAACATTTAATGCTCACACAAGACTAAGGGACAGTCATGATTATTATTTCCATTTTATGGTTGGAGAAATTGAGGCTTAGAGAGATTACAAAACTGGGACAATTCAGGAAATGGAGGTTCTATTGGACAAACTCAGGCAAGACTCACTTCAACCTCCATAAAATAACCAGTTATACATTTGTGGACAACAGTAGCTTTCTACCAGAATTATGCTCAGTGGTAATATTGACGAAATGTTTTTTTCTTGATTAGGTCACAGTGTGTTTGGAGAGAGAGAAAACGTGTTACAATAGAAACTGGCAAAGGTTTCTTAGAGAATATGGGAAAGAGAGCACCTAACTCTGCTTAGAAGCAGATCAGAGAAAGCCTCACCCAGGAGGAAACTCTTGAGCTAATCCTTGAAGGATGAGTGGATGTCAGCCAAGGAGAAAAGGCTAGTGGGCATGGCTGGCAGAGGAACAATTTCTGCAAAGGTGTGGGGCTTGACAGAGTCTGGCACATTGGAGGGCAGCTTTTCATAGATGGAGCAAAAGAAATGGAATTTTGAGTACTGAGTGGAGGAGCAATAAGAGACAAGATGGGAAGAAAAGGCAGAGGGAAGAAGACAGAGCGTTGGCATGATATGCTAAGGGTGTTGGACTTCTTCTGAGTGGGGCAGAGAGCCATTCAAGAAGTGAGCGTATCATGATCATGTTTGTGTCGTATGTAACTCTAAAAATGGATTAGAGGATTGCATAAGGCTTAGGGCCCTGAGTGGAAGGGTTCCAGAAAGTCATGATGCCATTTTATTCTAAAATTCAGGAGTTACCTGAGCCACTAGGATAAACACATTGACCAATGTAGTCCTCGTCACATTTTCGAATTTAGTACCTAGAACCAAACCTGAATTTCTTTTTTTTTTTCTTTTCTTTTTTTAAAAAATAGGTTATTGAGAAACCTGGATTTCTTAAGGCTACTCACTCACTTACTGACTCATTTTTCATTCAACAGACATTAATTTGGTATGACTTTCCAAGAACTAAGCTCAGAACTAGAGCAAACTCTTCCCATCAAGTTGAGCCCAGGACAAACCTATATCCTTTAAGCTAAAGCAGAAGAGACAGACTCTTCCCCTGAGCAGGACAGAGTGAGGCCACCTTAGTGCCCCTCTCTCCGCCTTTCCTCTGCATTTTCCTTTGCAAATCCATCTCACTACCAGGACCCCAGTGGGAACAGCAGTCACACTGGTCCACGTAGAGGTAGAGTCCCTGCCTTCTAGATAATCATGTGTGGCGACAAAGTGCTGAGCACCTCACGTGCCAGAGCCCTGCAGAGCTTTCCGCAGAGGGTCCTGCAGACCATTGTGGGGGAAATGCTAAGTTGAAATCAGAACTGCATTGGCTAAAGCATGTCAGCATCTTCACCTTATCAGACAAATGTGAGGTTAATGAAAATCCCCATGTGGTTTGTAGAGACATTTCAGGTCAAACACACATGTTGTCAACAACAACAAAGAAAACCGTGATCATCCCGGCTCTCCAATTCACAAATATGAAAATTCTGCCTTCTAGATTGTTTGGATTCTTCACTGTTAAACTAGGAGCCAACATCCCTCAAATACAGTTTCTCTATTTTCTGTCATTCTCATCTTTCCAAGTTCTGCATGGTCACTGTTTTCACTAGCTCCAGCAACAAAAAATTACTTGAGGACCCACATGTACAAAGCACTGTACGAGATACAGGAGATACTAACATGCATAATAAAGCATCGCTGTCTTTGAAGACTTCAGGCTAATTGAAACGGATAAAAGGTACATAAAGAAAAATAAGTAACACAATAAGGTAAAATATGCTATGCATTAAGTACATCATCCAGACAATGGCCTCAAGGGAAGAGAGGATTTATCAGAGATTAAAAGCAATAGGAAGGGTTTGAATTCTCAGAGAGAGAAGCAACCCAGGAAGGGGTTGTGGAGGAACAACATGAACTCCAGGATTGGAGAGTAACAATATCTAACATTCATGGAACATTGCCAGGCTCTGTTCCAGGCACTTTATACACACAAATGTATTTTATTCCTTACAATAGCCTTATGAGAGGAGCACTGTTATCTCCTTTATTAAATGGGAGGCAAATACAGCATAGAGAGATTAAGTGACTGGCCCAAAGTCACACAGCCAAGAAGTGGCAAAGTCAGATTGTGATCTCAAGCAGTTAGCCTTCAGAGTGTGGTCTTAACTACTCTTCCACTACATCCCTCAGAAAGTGTGGACAGCAGCCTGGTTACACCCAGGGGCAGCAGTAGAGGTGGGCAAGTAGGTCCATGGGGTGGTGGGTGAAAATTGAAAGGAGTTGGGGGCGTTTACAGAAATACCCCAGAAACCCTGATATTCTCAGTGTGGGTGTCAGACTAGAAGCCATTCACTTCTAGATTGTCAAAGGCCTTTTATTTAATATTTACAAACATACCTAAAGGAGAAGGCCAAAACTCAAGTCACAAAAGTCTTAAGTAACTTCAGGCAGCAGTAGTTTATGGTTGAACGGGAAAATGGGGGAAGTGGTATATTGCATAACTACAAAAATGATAACCAACTGTGCAAACGAACAAATTTAGAATTCTTCTAGAATTTGTATTTATAGAATCGACTTTAATTAAAAGACATTCTCCAACTTTAATGAGAAGACATTCATGAATGTTCTTTATGTTTGGTCTCTTAATTTACCCCCTTCCCCTGCACAGTGCTCCTTGCTCCTTCTTCCTCCTGGCGCAGGTCAGAGCCAGTGGGCAGTGTTGAGGACCGTCCTTAGCAGGCTGGTGCATGCTCTGTGGGGCCATTTAGGTGGGAACACTGAGCAGCTCACTTCTGCACTCTGGTCACAGTACCCACCATGCTTCTGGTTAAAGGTGAGGAAAGGAGAGGGATGTGGCGAAATGGGGAAGTTGGTTTTGTTGCAGGTTGAGGGAAAACTCTGTAATCAAAAAGTAAGCCTCAGTGAAATGGACACTATTCTGGAACAAATTCACAGAACTCTTTTCCACCCAAACTTGTTAGCAAAACAATGATCTCATTCAAAGGGGAAAAGAGCAGTTAGATGAAGACCCCAGCAGACAAATTTCCTGAAAAGAAAAAAAAAATTAGTCAAGATTTGAGGTCCATAAGTCTTCCTCCCTCCCCAATACGTCTCACGTCTCCTGGGGGAGAGGCCGGTAACTCTATCCCCTCCTCTCTTCCTCCAGTTCTAATTCCAAGGACATCAAACAAAATCTTCAGGTACATTTTGAGATTTTGTTTTCCTCTTATATTTTAGTTCTCTGTCCTCATCCTGAGGAATTTAATATTTTGAAAACTTTTCAATCATGTAACAGTCATTTGTACTTCTTTGACAGCTTATTTATTTGCGTACATTTTAGTGAGTTTGGGTCTTCTGGACTGAAGTCTCACTTCTCCATGATAAAGTGGGGAGGGGGTTCATGCCAGGAGTGAGAGAAAATGTCTCTGTTTCTTTTATGGTTTGGACCAGGGCCTCCCTACACAGCCCCAAAGCATCCTGGAATGCAGAACGGGCATGGCCAAGGTCAGGATGGGTCAGGAGTTACAATCTTCCAAACTGCCTGGAAAAGACCCTTTTCAGTAGTCCCACCTCCCGTAGGAGCAAAGCGGGAGTGTGGAGTACCCCCTTCCTCCTCTCTTTGTCTGTGAATAGGCGGTATTTATTTAAAATACAGTCAACCCTTGAACAATGGTTGGGTTTGGGGTAATTAGGGGTGCCAGACACTCCACACAGTCAAAAATCCATGTACAACTTATAGTCAGTGCTCTACATCTGGATTCGACCAACTTATAGTACTGTAGTATTTACTATTGAAAAAAAATCTACATGTAAGTGGATCCAAGTAATTCAAACCCACTTTGTTTAAGAGTCAAATGTACTGTTGGGGAGGGGAAATTCCCTCCCACCCCTTTGAGTATTTTTGGCTGGTCTAATAATTAAATTGACACAAGACAGACTAACAGCAGGGAAAAAACCTCATTGAATTAGTGCATGGAGGTCTCAGAAAAATGACCTCTGAAATGACTAAAGCAGGCTGTTTAGATACCATTTTTATTTGTGAAGAGTTAACAAAACAGAGGGCTTGTGCTTGGGGTAGCACACCAACGATGAAGTAATGAAGTCTGTTTACACAGCTTTCTTAACCTTGAACTCCCTCCCTCTGATGATAAGGATGCTTTCTCTCCTCCTGATACAGGGAGGGTACCTTCACATGGAGATTCATTTCCCACTTTCAGGGAAAAAGAGGGTCAGAATAAGGTTTTTAAAATATCAGTTTCCCCCAATGGCTCTTTCTCAGATAACTTAAATTCAGAATAATTGGGGGTAGGGGGATAAAGCTCAGTGGTAGAGTGCATGCTTAGCATGCAGGAGGCCCTGGGTCCAATCCTCAGTACCTTCACTGAAAAAAAATTCAAAATTATCAATATGGCATTGAGGCATATTTTGTCACAGCCTGCCCTGGGCCCCAGCAGTACTCATGCTAAAGTCTTCATTTATCATTGTTTACAGCTCTCTAGAAATAAGAAAAAATACATAAAACTGTTCAGAATTCTCTGAAAAAAAGAACTGAACTAGGTACTTACTGCTCACAATAAATCTTGCTGATGAATGAATGAAAGTAATAACCAGTGGCACGCTGAATAGAAATAGAAGAGGTGTGACTCTTGGGAGAAGCAAAAGGTCAAAGGGAGACCTGGAGATGGAAGGGGAAGGAGAAGGATGGAGGAGGGGTTGGGGACATGTGCACATGGATGATTTTATGCTTGAAAAGTCTGGGGACCCTGGTGATGGGTGCATCTCAGCCTGGCCTCAAAGAGTGACAGCCTTCTGCTTCCCGGGTGGCCACAGGGTGAGACAAGACAGTTCAGCTGGGACTAGTGGAAGAAGCAGGATGCAAGTGTTGGCAAAAAGGTTTTCTGATACCTAGGGCTGGTGACAAGTGTTCTGGGATGCTCAGACAGAAATATCTAGAATAATAATTTGGTAAATCCTAAACCAGACAGTGTTTTCTTAGTTATTTTCCAGTCTTTCTTCCATGCTTCTTGTTAAATTTTTATTTAAATTTCTTCACCTTTAGCCATCTTGTAACCGAGCCTTCATTTTGAGATAATTTTGTCGTTTTCTTCCATTTCTTTCCTGGATTCAGTCAATACTCATTTCATTTCTTCCTGACGGCTTTTTTTTTTTTTTTTTTGGATCCACTTTTGCTTTGAATTTTTAAATTTTTGATTCAGCCCAAACATCGGTAAGAAAGGCTTGAAGGAGGTGGGTGGAAATCGTGTGGGTGTCTGTGAAGCCGGGGCCATGCAGAGAAAGCATATTTGCAAAGGCACTCAGGCAAGTACAGACCTGCCTTGTTTGAGGGAAGTCACTGAGGCCAGCATGGTTGGAGCAGGCGGAGCGATAGAATTGCCCTTATTACGTGTCAGGCTATTTTAAGGACTTTAAAAATATTAACTGGTTTTGTCCTCATAACAACATGATGAGCAAGATACGATTATTAGCCTCATTTTACAGACAAGGAAGTGAGACACAGATCTGTTAAGTTACTCACCCCAAGACACGCAGAAAATAGTGCCAGGATTTGAATCTGTGTAATCTATGGAAAGAGGAGAAGGAAGAGAAAAGGTGGAGACCAAAGGTAATGGGGGGTCCCATCATGTAGGGTCTTGCAGAGCATGTCTGGGACTCTGGTTTTTACTCTGAGCAAGATGGGACATCATGGGAAGACTTTGATCAATGAAGTAACATGATCTGATTTACATTGTAAAAGGATCTCTCTGGCTGCTGGGTTGAAAACAGACAGTAAGTGGTAGTGCCTGCTAAGAAGCTATTAAAATAATACTGGTAAGGTTGCCAGATCAGTTAATAGTCATGAATTCTGGGTTTTTTAATGTAAAATAATCCTTTTTTGAAAAAACATGTTGGCAGCTAATTCAGGCCTTTCTGTAACAATGTGACTGCTAACAAAGGACATGTCTACTCAGAAAACAAAAGGGAAAGGGGAAGAGGGAAAAATTAAGAGTATGGGATTAACAGATACTACTATAGATGAAATAGATAAACAACAAAGATCCACTGTACAGCACAGGGAACTATATTCAGTATCTTGTAATAACGCATAATGGAAAAGAATCTGAAAGAGAATATACATGTATAACTGAATCACTAAGCTGTACACCTGAAACTGACACAATATTGTAAAACAGCTATACTTCAATAAAAAACAAACAAACAAGCAGACAGAAAAAACAAAGGACACTGATCCCTCTGCCCCGTACACACATCTCTGCTCCTGTGGAAGAGGGCGCTGTGGTCTGTACCGGCCTCCTTCTCTCTCAAGCTCCGTTTCTCTCCATTTGAAATGGATGTGCCACAAATGAATCAGTTCAGTCATCGCTGGAGTGAGGGGGCGACACAGCAGACTGCCGTGGGGGGGTTCACTTCCTTTGTGGTGTTGATTCTGCTCCCACACCTCACGCTGCCTGAGCTGTTGGAGAGAGGCCTCATGTGCTTTCTCTTCCTCCTGTCCCACCCCTTGCCCTCCTCACGCAAACGCGGAGAGGGGGCGGCTGGGGCAATTCAGATCAATGTTTGAGATCATCCCAGTTCACTTGTTCCTGCCCTTGGAGACCTGAGATCTTGAGTTACAAACACCCTCTCTGCTGATGCTGCCTTCACATTTGGCACTGTGTTTTGCAGGCCCAAGTGAGGCAAAGCTTGTGGGGAGAGGATTATGTGCAAGCCTTCATCTCCCCAAACAGAACGATACAAACCAATGCAAGTGAGCCACTGGCCACTGGGGATACCTGGGATCTGTCTGAGAAAACCTCAGTGGGATTTCTGAGGGGTGCTTTGAACTTTGACCCTTGTTTCAATACCCAGGGCTCTGGTTCTACCTGAGAGGAAGGTCCTTGCCCATTTTTCACACATTTCTTTCAGATATGGCCACAACAGCAACACATAAGTCCAGCTTAGGAAGTCTGCCACAAGCTGCAGTTAGAGTACAGGGACAATTTTGTCTTCTCAGCCGCTGGCATGGGAATTTCCTAAGGCAGGTATGGCTTTCACAGGCTTGTGAGGAGGTGAAAAGCCATGGTCTAGGTTTTAAGGGGAGAAGGAAAATAAAAGGAAGACTGGGACCAAGCCTTGCAGGACAAACATGAGGTGTGATGGGAGACTGGCTGGGGCTGGGGAAAGGGTCTTACAGAAGTTAGTGTTGCATAAGGTGGAGGCATAGAGCAAATGCTGCACACTGGGAGGTGTGGCCCTTTCCCATGGATCCCCAGATCTTCATGAAAACTAAAAACAAAATCCTGGCTATGCTTAGAGTGATTGAATTTCTTGTGAAGGCTGGCGAAGGGCCTTGAGCATCAGTATTGGCCTGGGACAGAAACAGTCAACCTGCACAACCCAGGGAAAGAGTTGAGGTCTAGGCTAAACTGTGTGACACAAGCAGTGACGTATCACGCACAGAGCCAGGTGGGCCCTTGCAGGACAGGTGTCCCCTTGCAGGACAGGTGTCCAGTCAGACCTGGACTCTTTCTGCACCTTATTCAGGCCTCCTCCCTGGCTCCCTGAAGATCTCCTTCCTAGTCCTGATACTTCTATTTCAAGCCAGGAAGCTCAGTTCCCAACCATCTGAGAGTTTTGTCTGAGAATTAGTGCAGTGTGATGGTCACCAGTGAACTTAGCAGAGCTGAATAGTCTGGATTTAAATCCTGGCTTGGCTAGTTTTTGCAGTGAGTCCTTGGTGGAGTCTATCTGTGCCTCAGGTTCCCCAGCCATAAAGTGTTATAATGGGGTTCTCTATCTCACGTGGATGTTGTGAGTATTAAACAAGCTAATACATGTGAAGTACTTAAAATTAGGCCTGGTTCATGGTAAGCTTTCACTGAGTATGCCTGCTTGTTATTACTCACTGCTGGGAGGAATTGGAAATTTAGCCACAATAGCAAAACATTTTTTTTTTGATCACTGAATTTGTTTTGTTTTGTTTTGATTTGTTTGTTTGTTTGTTTTGTTTTGTTTTTGAGGGGGAGGTAACTAGGGTTATTTATTGCTTATTTATTTATTTATTTTAGTGGAGGTACTAGGGGTTGAACGCAGGATCTCGTACATGCTGAGCATGCACTCTGCCACTGAGCTATACCCTTCCCCCTTATTTTTTTTAAATTTCAATCTATATTCATAATTCTGCCATTTAAAAAAATTTAAAGTGTAATTGACATAAAATAAACTGTACATATTTAAAGTATACAATTTGATAAATTTTGAGTATATGTATGTATATATTTGAGGTTACATATGTATGTATATATTTGAGGTTACATATACCATTAAATCAAGAAAGTGAATATATACATCACCCAAAAAAGCTTCCTTGTGGTCCTTGGTAGTCCCTCCTTCTAGTCCTCCACACTCCCCTCCACTTCCTGTTACCAGCAATTGATTTGCTTCCTGTCACTGTAGATTAGTTTGCATTTTCTAGAATTTTATATAAATAGAATCATACAGTATGTGTTCTTTTCTTTCACTCAGAGTGGATATTTTAACATCTTCCATGTTGCTGCATGTATCAATAGTTCGTTCCTTTCTATTGCTGAGTAAGCAGTATTCCATCGTGTACCGTACTTTTATCTGTTCACCTGTGGATAGATATTTGGGTTGTTTCTAGGTTTGGGCTACTACAAAAATAGCTGCTATGAGTATGTGTATGCAAGTCTTTGTGTGGATGTGGTTTTTGTTTTGTTTCTCTTATGTAAATACCTAACAGAAAAATTGGCTAGATCATAGTTAAATATATTGTTAACTTCTTAAGAAATTGCCAAACTGTTTTCCAAAGTAGTTGCATCATTTTTACATTCCCCCCAGAAGTTCCTTCACATCCTCATCAGAGCTGTATATGGTCAGTCTTTTTCCTTTGAGTCATTCTGGTAAGTGTGTAGTGTTATCTCATTGTGATTTTGTGTTTCCCTTATGAGTAACAATGTTGGCATCTTGTCATTTACCTTCTTTTTTTTCAACTCTCAATTTTGGTTTATTCTCCCCCCCCCCTTTTTCAGTTTTATTAGGTAGAATTATTACAGTTCGACTGCACATAACTTGTCATTTATTTTCTGTCATCTATCTTTTTTGATGAAGTATCTGTTCAAATATTTTGCCCATTTCCAAAAATGGGGTAGTTAACTTCCATATTATTGATTTTTGAGAATTATTTATAAATTCTGGATATAAGTCCTTTTTAAAATATATGCTTTGCAATTATTTCACCCTGTCTTTGACTTGAACTTTCATTCTCTTAACAGTGTTTTTCAAAGAGTAGAAATTTAAAATTTTTCATTACCTCAAATTTATCTTTTTTTTCTTTTATGGATAGTTGTTTTGGTGTTGGATAGAAGAAATTTTTGCCTAAACCAAGATACTAGAGATTTTATTATAAGTTTTATTATATGGAAGTTTTATAGTTTTGGTTTTACACTTAGGTCTATGACCCATCTTAAGTTAAATTTTGTCTGATGTGAGATACAGGTCAAACTTCTCTCGTTTTATTTTGCATAAAGATATCCAATTGTTACAGCATGGTTTATTTTTCTTTTTTAGTTTGTTAATATAGTTAATTATGTTAGAATGTTAAGCCAGCACTGCTGGCTGGGATAAACACAACTTTGTTGTATTATATTATACCTTTTATGTATTTTGGATTCATATTGCTAAAATTTTATTTAGAATTTTGCATCTATATTTGCATATATATAGTATGAGGGATATTGTTCTATAGTTGTTTTTTTTTAATACAGTCTTTGATTTTGGTATCAGGGTAATGTTTGTCTCATAGAATGAGTTCAGAAGTATTCCCTTTTCTTCTGTTTTTTAGAAGAGTTTGAGAAGGATTTGTATTTATTTTTCTTTTAATATTTGGTAGAATTCACCATGAACCCATCTCATCTTGAGTTTTTCTTTGTTAAGAGGTTTTAAATTACTGACTCAGTCTCTTGTTATAGAGCTGTTCATATTTTCTGTTTTTCTTGAGTCAGTTTTGGTAGTTTTTGACCCATTGGTTATTTACTAATGTGTTGTTTAACTTCCACATATTTATGAATTTCCCAAATTTCTTACTCTTACTGAGTTCTAATTTTATTCCATCGTGGTCAGAGAACATATTTCCAGTATTGACCTAGGTACACTCTCCAAGGCAAGTCAAGTGAAGGCTGCTGAGATAACCTTCTGGCCTTTGTCAAGTTTTGCTCTTGACGGGTGGGAGTTTCTTTAGAAGCTAAGTTGGCTTCTGCAAGCAGTGTGCAGCCGGTGAGGGCTGAGCTCAGCTTTCCCACCTGGGTTTCTTTCTGGCTCTGATCACAAATCCCTTGGTTAGAATAAAGTTAGGAATGCCCTTATTTCTCTGGTTGGTGGAGCTGAAAGGCATTCCAGTCCTAGGCACATTGGTGGAGTAGGTGAATGTGATGTTAAACTTATCAGGTTACTTTGTAAGAGCTGTTTGCAACATTCAAATGAGCGTTAGGATAGATGTGGCTGGGTTTCCGATGATGAGTTTTTTTCATTACAGGTTTCATTTCCTTATCTGGCCTTCAACCAACATCCCCCTCACTGACTGTGTTGAAATTAGAACAATAAAACATTCCCTTCCCTCAGAAGTCTCAGTAAAATTCCCCTTCATAACAGGACCATATTTCCTGGCCTCTGTCAACCCATTAGGATGTTTCAGGGTATTTTTCCTTCTCCTTCACAGCCCTAGGAATAGCTACAGGAGTTCACACAACAGTCTACTCAAATACTCTGAGGTGAGTCTGATTCAGAGTCCACTTCGGGGTTATTTATCTGAGGAAATACCTAAGCCAGTGAAGAGGTCAAACTGAGTTCTGCAAATAGAAAGGAAGTGAACCAGGGAAACAGAACACATTAGTACCTCGAATAAATAGCCTGCAGGTTCCTCCTTTGGCATCGTGCTGCACAATCTTGATCAGATTGAAGAAACCATTACAGGTTTTGTTTTCATCACTAGAAACGTGAAAATTAAACCCAGCTAATAAGGATCTTGTGATATTTGCCACAAATAAAAAGATGTCATTTTTATTTTGTTGTGTTCCTTTATCAGTTGCCACTGAGCAAAGGGGGATGACTTAGTGGTGAACATGTTTGACCCATGGTGTCTCCCTGATTCAGTGAACAAAGAACATAGATTCTTTCCTTAAACGTTTAGCTTCATATTAAATATCAAGTTAGGGAAATTAGTATCTAGTTAAAAGATATGTATAAGAATGAATTGTAAAAAGAAAACAGGATTTCAAAGAAACACAAATCTCCACATATGGACTGTGGTATATTTTTAAATTCAACTTTTACAATCAACATTTGATTCACCAACTCTAGTTCAAAATCAGAGACGTAAAAATAAAATGCACCTTTCTTCCTTCCTAGGTTCAGAAACTCATCTCCTAGATTCAGCAACGTATACATAAATATGAATAAATATACACATACACATTGTGATTATATCCTACACAGGACACAATAATTACAGAATATAAGCAATTATAGATGCCATTTAGACCCCTTAACTGCTTCTAAGTAAAAATAAGCTGTTCATAACAAAAATGGTGAAGAAAAATAAAAATTTTGCCTGTGCCCAAGAATGTGAAGGACTTGTCCTTGAAGCCCTTAAACTATCTCCTGTCCTTGAGGAGGACACAGGGCAGATATTCCAATGGCTAAAAGCATCAGGTGAAAAATGAACTGAAGTTAAGGACTGAAAACCATGAGGAGGCAGACAGCATCTGGAGGTAGTCACTTTATAATGAGTAGACCCACACACCACCTCTGCCTCACCCTTCTACTTCCAAAGTCATCATTATGGCTCCTAGTGTTTGTAACAGAAGGATAATCTACCAGCAAGGCTGGAGAAGGGATAATAGCTCCTGCCCTCCTCTGTCCCTGCCCTATCACCAGTTTGGTTGGAGGAAGCTGAACGCTAGCCACCATGAGAACTGTGAGGCCTTATTTCCCATCATCTCACTCACTACACACTCTTGAGACATTCCTTAATCTGATTGGGTCTCAGCCTTTTCATTCACAAAACAAAATGATTGCCCAGGTGGTCCTAACATCTGTCCAAGCTCTCAGACTTGGAGATCCAAGAACTGGAAGTAAGCACCTTGAAGGTATGATGTAAAGTATTAAGTCATGAATATAAAACAGGAACTATTAACGAGTCAGTAGGAAAAACAGAGTCACAGAGTGAAACACAAAATAAAACACATTAATAACAAAGATTTATTTTGTAACCTGGATGAGCTCAGCTAGCTAGCATCTCTTTCCATTACAGCTGATTATCTTCACTCTGCAACACTATCATCCTGTTGAACTGGTCAACTTAGTTATTAGTCAGTGATCTCAGAGACAGAAAACTTTCCTGGGGAGATTATTGTTCTATTTTTATGGATCCATGGCTGTTTTTATATTTAACTTTAGTCAGACAGACACCGAAGAACATCTGGTGTTTCGTAAAATGTTACCTTTGAATAGAAATTTGGCAATCACGTGCTGAGTTCTGGAAAATGACATACTGTCTAACCAGAGTCCATGTGTGGGTTCCTGTAACAGATTTGAAAGGAAAGTGACTTGATCCAACCCACCCAGAAACCCTGAATGAGGGCTCCACTCTGTGATGACTTCTCTTACAAGTGGACATATGCCACATTCCCCAGCATCATTTCAAACATAATCAGCCCACAGATACCATTTGGCACATGGAGTAGCCTGCCAGGTCAGGGAGAGAGGAGTAAGGATGAAGGGAAAGAGAACTGGATTCCAGCGCCACAGAGTATTAATCCTGTTTGGAACACTGTGGCTTAGTTCTTGTCACTCAAATACAAAGCGTGGCCATTGAGGTCAAAGGAAACAAATGACTCATGCTACTTTACCTGCCTTTAAATTCTTTTTTTTTTTCCCCCAGTGAAAGTGTTTGGAGTATCTTTAGCCTCTGGAGCTAGACTGCCTGAATTTAACTCCTTACTTTGCCCTTGCTCACTGTGAAAACTTGGGCAAGTTACTGACCCTCTCTGTGCCTTAGTGACCTCATTTTTTAAATGGGAATGAAAAGAGTACCCACTTTATAGGGCTGCTGTAAGAATTTAAAAACTTAATATATGTTTTTAAAAGAGCACTTAGACTAGTGCCTGGCATAGAGTAAACACTGTAAATTCAGTTATTACTATACTGACCTTCAAAAAGGCTAATTCATTGATAAGTATAACACTTTTTGAATAGACTACAAGATTGTCAGACTTAGAATTTATTTCTTTGAAGAATTCTTAATCCTTTTAGCACCTGGACTTCATTTAATTCTTTCTGCCACCTGCTTCTTTATGGATGAAAAGAAGCAGATGGTTCTCAGTCTCGCAGCAAATGGTTTCTCTCACTAAGGTGCCTCTCCTTTTCTATGCTTGGTCTGCTCGGGAAAGAAAGCAACGTATAGGTCTGAAATTAACATTTTCCTTCTCTTAATGGAGCTTCAGTGGCTCAAGAAATGAAATTATCCTGTTTCCCAGTGAAGATGGGCTATGTCCTGCCAACCAGACGGAGTTATGTCTGCCAGGAGATTGACAGCAACTGTGTCAGTGCTGAGCCACAAACCAAACAGAACTCCTAGGGCTTTGGAGTTTAGACAATAGATGAATTACAAGGGCACTGTCCCAGAAGAGACCGTGCCTATTTTTGCAGACCTGGGCAATAAAATGGCCATGTCTTTGCAGCCAATAGTCCATGTCTTGGCTTTACTGGGATGTGCCTTTCCCTTGACAGCAGAGAATTCCCAACATGGGGAGAAAGCAGGCTCCATTTCACAGTCCCTAGTGTAGCCTGGATGACTATAACTGAGGTGCTTCAAATCCCCTGTGTGACATCCGTAGGGACTGATTCCACCATGCTAAGAAAAACTTATTGGACCAGGGAGAGTGACGTTGTTTTGATTTGCAATTCAGCCAAACAAGGAGATTACTGCAAACTCAGATGGGTGGAGAGTTTCCCAGAAATGCTGAGTAACACCCAGGGGATATGCTATGATCTGAGATAAATACCTTGCCAAACGTGAGATCCCACAAGAATTTAGCTGGTTTCAAGTAAAACACCCATCTAACAGTCGTAGAACCAGCCCCTGGGTTCAAATGGCAATGCATTCAATGGCAATGGCCCTCAAAGCATTCTAAACACTCATCAAAAGCCCCTTCTCTTAGGATGTTCATTATCTCCAGGGAGGAAGAAAAGACTAGATGAAACTAATTCTTATTAAGATGTTAAAGGGGGGAGGGTATAGCTCAAATGGAGAGCACATGCTTAGCATGCAAGAGGTCCTGGGTTCAATTCCCAGTACCTCTAAAAATAAATAAATAAACCTAATTACCACCTCACCCCACACCCCCAAAAAAGATGTTCAGGCCTGAATGTGAACCTCCTTCCATACTCCAGAGTTATGTACTCTTTGAAAAAGAACTGAAAAGAGACTAGTCAGTCACCTCCCATAGTAAATCTCAAAGCAAAATTTCAGGCCTTGTGTAATTCATCATATTATCATCACCTATGTCACCACCTTCTCTTCGCTCACAAGGCTAACCCTGCAGCACTTCCCTGAACAAACAGTCCACTTCTGCAAACATTTAAGTGTGGCAATGTACAAGGATCTAGCAGAATGCAGCACAGAAATTAAGAACACTGGGACAGGAGTTAGAGCTTGGGTAAAATCCTAGTTTCACCCATTACTGGCACTATGAACAGTTTCTCAATTTCTTGAGTTTCAACTTACAAAATACAACTGACACATTTAATCCTTACAGGGCTGCAGTGGGTACTTCATAGGATGAAGATTTTTACACAGTGCCTGGCGTGAAGTGAAGGCTCAGAGATATTAGCTACATGTAGTATTAAGCTCAGCTGGTGACTACCTCATGAACCACTGAAGTCCTAGCTCCTGGCACAGGGTAGATAATAAATATTTGTGGAATGAATAAAGTTATGAGTTTCTCGCTGCATCATCTACTCTCAACCCTGCCTCTTCCATCACAGAAGTTCTTGAGACAGAGGAAAGAGTGTTATGTAGGTGAAGTTGGTGGTGGTAATAGGGCTGGTCAAGACTAATGCTTAAAGCAAGAGCCCAGCTGGAAAACAGGAGCCAGGAGTAGCCTGATGTCCCAGAAGGTCACAACTAGGAGCCAGGATGGGCATGAGACTGCGGTGAGGGCCAAGTCCAGGGCATGTGAATTCTGCGTGCCTCTTTCTCTGAGGACTGGACAAGCCAGTAATTCTAGCAAGCTGAACCCACCAAGTTGAAACATAAAAGCTTCTCTCAGGTTTTGCCAGGACTTGTGACTCATTCCAGGTAGGATGCAAAGATCACGCTCAATAAGCAGTCACTCATGTTTATGTACTTACTGTCCTCCACCCTCTTTTCCCCTGATCGCCTTCTCCCTCTACCTCCAGGGTCTTCTTCCTTCACAGGCTTGGTGGGAACAGAGCTGGTATGCTATGTTTCCTGACATAGTTGGACTTAAGGGTGTAATCTGCCTTCTAAGCATCAGTAAAATCCAGCGTTCTCCACTTGTTTCTGTCAAAACACATTGTAAATTAAACGGATTAGGTTTGTGTTTCAGGTAAATGAAACAAATGGTCCCAAGTAAATAAAACCAATGCACCTAGATATGTGGGGTCAGGCAGTGCGTTGATGGCCAACTTATCACTTGGTTGTCCTAAACTGTTCTTACCAGGGATTTTCCATTAAAGGGGACATTACTAGCTTTGAGTTTCAAAGCCTTCAGCTTTGAAGAGGAGAAGTCTCAATGTGGAAGTATGTTTTTAAGTCCTGCAGATGGTGGTTGAAGATTAAAAGGCCAACCTGAAATAGGTGTATTTTTTTTTTTTTAAGAACTAAAATTTCTTGTTGGCATTGGCAAGTGGCCTAGTACAAAAGGATGAAAGAATTTGTTCCTGGCAGCTTTCAGACCCACAAAAAGTCAGCATTTGCTTTGCACACACAGGCTTTGTGTGCTCCTGCCCACAGTAGGCAAGCAATTTACCCTTTAGCAGCAGCAACTCAACATGCTTCAAAGGATTTCTTCGGTGCCCTTTCCTCACTCCGTGCCAGTTCTCTGACCTATGGAGGTCTCACTAAGACATCAGCAGTAAGAATAGACAACAACATAGGTGCCAAAGGAAAACAGACCCTTGGCTTTTTTTCACACCCTATTGTTCAACTTTTGTTGTTACTGCATTGGTGGTTTTGCTGCTTCTGTTTTGCTGCTCTCTAATTCTGTAACTATTCTTCAGCTTTTTAAATAAGCGTTACTTACACCTTCTCTTTCCTGCTGCTTCTTGACAGCCACTAAATGTTCATTCTTGTTATTATTATTAGAAAGAGTATTCATGTCTATGTTACAACTATATAACTTGGGAACACTGCTTAAAACAAAGCCAGCCTCTTCAAGATTTTGGTTGGTAGGCTCATCCAACACAAGTTCTCCTGGTGAAATGAACTCCTGGCCTTTCTCTTAGGGATTCTCTCTCCTAAATGTCATGGTCCTTCTCTTGGAAAAAAGCAGTGGTTGTCAACCAGGGGACTAATTTTGTTCCCCGAGCAACATCTGACAATGTCTAGAGACACTTTTAGTTGTCAACCAGGAGAGATCCATCCTATTGGCATTTAGTGGGCAGAAGCCAGAGATACTTCTAAAATCCTACAAGATACAGAATTATCTGACCTAAAATGTCAATGCTAAGGTTGTGCCCAGGAAGAAGAGGAGGTCTGGGAAGACCAGATGAGCAATGTGGAGTCTGCCTGAGGCCTTAGAGTCTAGAGTCCAGAAAACACACCAAAAGCTTCAGAGAAACTTGAATAGATTTGTAAAACATTCTAGACCATATTGGAGACACAAACACACACTTACCACAATTTATTTTCATGGCAAATCTTGTCACCCTATATAGGCCTTCCAGAATAAAAAGCTTATTCAATAAGGTAATAGATGCCATATTTCCTAGGTGGATTCATCAGGTAACACCAAAAAAGCAATCAACATTTTGCAGCGACCCATGAGAAAGTTGAGCACATGCAAGGCGGGAATGAGGCTGAGATGATAGGAATGTTCCATGAAGCCATCCAGCCCTAATTATATTCCAGAAAGATGAACATCTGCAATATTTATGGCCAGGAGTTCAAAGAAAACGGAAATGCATTTTTGGAAAATGGAGAATCTTTGGATAAATGTCACAAATTTTGGAGCTTCAGACACAAGGAGAGGTGGTAGGGGAAGGCTGTCATTCATTTACTACTAACAGTTTCAAATAATATCTTGGCTTAGTGTGAAGACATGTTGCAAAGTTGGTTAACAAACAGCATTGTCTAGAATCTCACCTGAAGCACTAGTATTTTTGTACTGCAAAGCAAGTTAGTTCATACACGCTCTACAGGGAAAGAATGCATACCTCTTGTAAGGATCATCTAAACTGCTCCTATTGGTGCATGAAAAACCTTTAAATATGCCTTAATTTTCCCTTAATTTATGACACTCAAATGAAGTCAAAATGCTTCTTGGGTTTTTTATTACATGGTTGGAGGGAAATTATTTCTCAGCTGCCTAGTTTGGACATTTTTCTCCTTACGATGTAATCATATTAAAAAAGAACTAAAAACTCTTAAGTTTCTACCAACTGGCACCAAACCAAACTCAGAAGCCAAGTCTAACTCCCTAACCAAACTTAGCTCCACCCTACCCATCCCCTGCCCTAAGTAAAAGATGGTCACATTACATCTTTATGCCAATAAAAATCAATCAAATCCAGTCACTGGGCTGAAGAAAAATAATCTATCTAATGAATTCATATAAAGTCCTAGCTCTTATTAAAGTTATTGATAGCCTGTATCTTCCTAAAATTAATGATTATATTTTATTCCTTTTATCAAAAGTTTTTATTTCTTTGGGGAAAAAAAACTATTGGAAGAGTATACTAAATAAAGAAAGAGAAAAGGGATGGGAAATGAGAAGGAAAGGGGAGAAATAAGATACTTTGAGCAGTGACAGGAGGACTCCGTTCTAGTCTGACACAACAGACCTCTTCAGTTACATTTCCCAGGGAGGGAATGGAAAATAAGGTCAGACTGAGTTATAAAATAACACCAGCTGATAGCCAGAGACAATGCTTTTCCCGTAGATGTTTTGAGTAAGAAAGAAAATTCATTCTCAACCACAGCTAATAAATACACACATGCAGACATACATTAAGTCACCAAAGATTTATCATGAAATGTTATATGCAAAACACTGGGCGAGATTTTCGAGTGACAGATGAGAAAGGCGAGAAAACCATAATACGTTTCCTCGACAAACTTGAAATGTAGTGGGGACGTCAGATAAGTGTACAACTGAACACATGTAAAAGAGGCAAGAAGAGGAGGGGGAAGGAGAAATAGGGAGGGGAGGGGAGGGAAGGAAAGAGAAAACAGGTGGGGAAAAAGATATTAAAGGATGGATATTTCCTGACTGAGTGAAGACGTGGTATAGCTGAGATATGAAGAAGCAGGGTTTTAAGGCAAAATTAAGAATATCTTACTTCTCTGGGCAAGATCATACTCCGGATTATGATGAAATGGAAATTCCAGGTACTAAGAGAGGAAAACTGTAAGATTTTACGTGGTTTTTATTACCCATCAAATGCACTGCCAAGCCATCTCTAGCAATTACTCACATGGCTTCTTGCCCTCTGCCTGAAAACAGGCTTCTTCATTTCTCCAAAGGCTCTGAGTTCCTGGTCTGGCCTTAATCCTCAGTGGCCTGAGGTGGACAGCAAAAGAGGGTGCACCTTGTTTAGCACGATGCCATCCAATCACTGCTCTCCTGTCTAATTTGGAATACCATGAGCAGGTGTCTCTTTCCTCTTTCAGAGATACAAAAAACAAGCAAGCTGAGTTTATAAGTCAAAAAGACCTTTGGTGGGGGTAGTGGGTATAGCCCAGTGGTAGAGCACATGCTTAACATGCACAGGGTCCTGGTTTTAATCCCCAGTACCTTCATTAAAAAGTGACCTTTTAATAGGGAACTTCCCAATGTTATGTGTTCCCTCTCCTTGGTGTAATATGCAGCCCCACTCTCAGACACCTATAGTGTAACGGTTTAAAGAAGGGATTTAAGAGTTAGATAGTTTGAGTATAAGTTTTGGTTTTACCTCCTATCACTGCGTGGTGTTGGATGAGTTTATTAACCTCCCTCTACTTTCCTCACCTATAAAGTGAGTTAATAGTAGTACCTATTTCATAGGGTCATGATGAGGATTAAAAGAAGTAAATAGATAGCAAATAACTTATAATGATACCAGGCCCATAATAAGAGTTCAATAAATGCTGCTATCAATAACAATAGCCAATAATAATATAATGTTAATTCCTTATGTTTTCCATAAGAAGAAAAAATTATAGGTGTCAAAGCATCTCAGATCCCATGGAGGAATCTTCCCAGCATCTTCCATCACAGTGGACAAATACTGAGTCAATAACAGCTCGTAGACCCAGAGATGCAGTCCTGTTTTCTCCAGAAGGCTGGCATCCTGACCCCAGATTCGTTTTCTCCAACAGAAGAATCTTACACATCACCACCAGAGGAAGACAGAGGCCCTAAACTTGGATGCTACTATTTCTCTGGCTACTCCCAAGATGTTATCTCTGATTTTCATTATCCAGAAGAGTGACAACTTATCCCAGATTTGTGTCATAGAAAGGTGATGAGTATTCTTCCCTTTACATCCTTATTCAGGTTGTTGATAAAGTATCAGACAAGATTCAGTCACAGACAAAGACTCACACGTGGGTTTCTCTGTAAGTGTCATTCAGTCCTTGATGGTCTGCAGAGATGCTGGCACTTCCCTTCTATTACGGTGCCTGCCCTCTCTCCCTCTCTCTTCTTCCTCTTCCCTAGAATTTGAGCTCATTAGTTCATGACATATTATCATATTAGTCTGTCCAAGTTTTTTTAATCACCATACCCCAAGCTCCCCACATAGGCATTTACTCTCACATGTTTAATGGATTTGTGTGTGTGTGCTGGTACATGTACTTTTGAAATGTGTATGATTTTTTTCTTGTGCATGTATTCTTTGAATACATAATTGATATTGTGTCATGTATCCCATCCTATTTCTCTTTTTTCACTTAATACCATCTTTTTTAGTTTTATACAAGATATCCATATCTACTTCCACTCTGCTGTTTCTAACAGCTGCATGATGCTTCGTGGTACTCATCCACCACATTCTGATTATCTCCAATTCCATGGACACCTTGATTACCTCCAGTTCCCTACCTTGATTACCTCCAGTTCCCTATCACCACTGAAATGGCTGCAATAAATCTTTCTGGACCTGTGTAAGACTCTCTGAGATGTATACTCAAAATCCAAATTTCTTGGTGCTCAACAAACATAGAGTAAACCTAAGAGCTGTCGCTTTGCTCTCCAGCATGGCTGCACCAGCTGGAGCAGTCACGGTTATCACATTCCACAGTACACCTCACGGTCATAAGCCCCATCCCTCTATGTCACCACAGTGATATTCATGCAATCACATTACCACCTTGTGTTAAATGTCAAGTTCTATTAGTTTGTACCCATTCTCTATGCATTAGGATACATAGTAAGGCAGGGACATCAATTTGCTTATTGATTTTCTTTCCTGATATTTTCTCGTTAGAATAACTGGAGCATTTTGTTATTTTTTTCCCCAACGTCCTATCAGTTAATCGCCAAACTTTTAGAGCTTTATCTATGCTTTTTTCCCTCACTCTCATTCATATTTCAGATTAAACTCTTTGAACAGGTTAGGAATTCTTCTGTCAAACACAGTTTTCCTCTTCTCATGGGCTGCACTTTATCTCTTGCCAACACTCAGACATTCTGGCCTGAAAAGGCATGGTCTAAAACACTTTAAAACCACTCCTATGGCCAATGGTTTACTTCCCCAAAGCCTTTTTCTCTTCCAAATGCTTCAAATGCCTTCAGTTTGTAGCCTGGACTTCAAAGTCACCAGCAATACATTCCAGATTTCTTGGCTCCTGTATTATTCATTCCCAATGAGATCAGCAAAACAGCCAAATTGTTGGTGGGTTTAAGGAAAGAGTCAATTGCTGCTACTTTTTCAGAATATTAAATCACCCCTTTCTGAGTCATTTTCTCTACACATTAACTTCTTGATACTGGCTTCAATTCTATTCAAACTCCTGGGATAATTTTTTCCTCCTGACTTCTCTGTTGGATGACTTTCTTCATCCTGTAGAAAATGGTATGATATTTCTCCACTACATCTGTCCACATAACTCAGGAGTTTAAAAACATCGTTTGTTTCATAACTTCACATGAATCTTGTGATTCCAAGTCCCCATTTGTGATGATGGCAGAAAAATTAATTCAGTCACTTTCAGATACTTTTCATCCAGTCAAATTTAAAATTATTATCTCACCAACAGTCCAGTTCACACAAATGCTTCTTTCTCTTCTTCTCCAAGCCAGTTTGCAATCAGCTGCCCTGGAGAAAACAAAGGAGAATGCCTCACCTTGTCATATCTGTCCTGTGCTCACTCTCTGCAGTTTCTCAAGTCTCACACAGTCTGGTCCAGGATCAGAACCTGACATTGACTATGTCAGTGTCTCCTCCAAGGTCAGGGGATGGAGGAGGAACGGGCTCTGCAAAGACTTCCTTTTAATTTAGTAATTTGGATTCTGGGCCATTTATCTTACGGTAGCTTATATCCACAGCAATAATTTCCAGATAAACCTCACAATATTGGAGAATGAAACAGGGACACATTCCATTACTACTTTACATACCACCTGGCTGCAATCTCAAGTGTAAAAGCCTTCCTCTTTATAAATCCAGCCGGTAGAAAGACCTTCTGCAAGCAACAGATGGGACAACTTTTCAGTTATTTGCCCAGTAAGCCTTGAAGGTTCATACATGGCACAAATTCCCTTTGGTGAAAAACTTAAATGCTTAAATGAAATATGGTGACTTGCACTACAGCAAAAGCCCCGCCAGGTTGTTCTCAGAGAATACTGAATTCAGAGCAGGACCATGTGGGGAGCTGATCTAGGCAAAAAGCCTGAAACACAGGGCCTTAGCCCCCAGCTGAGTGCAGTTCAGCAGGTGTTTACAGTATGATCAGTGTTCACTGATTCCAGACAAAAGCACTAAAACTTCATCTCTGTTAAAAGTCTGAAGAGACGTCCAGATTTTTCACAATTTAATTGAAATAGTTTGAGTTACCTTTTTTTTTTAACTGAGGCTGTCATTTTCCTATTTGAAACAGATTTTAAACATCTTTATCTATATTATCATGCATTAGTATGCATAATAAAGTGTAAGCGATAAAGGAAGCATTTATGGAACTTTAAAAGTTCATTTGTTATGAAGTCTGGCACTTCCCCTCATTAGGGAAATTTGTAAAAGACTTTGAATTTGACAGAGATTACTAGATTTTTCTGCTGGTTTTCTCTTACTATTGTAATAAATTACCACATAGTTAGTGGATTAAAACAACACAAATTCATCAGTTTATACTTCTGGAGATCAGCTGTCTAGTATACTGGGCCTAAATCAGGGTGTCAGCAGGGCTGCATTGCATCTGGGGTACCTAGGGGAGAATCTGTTTCCTTGCCTTTTCTCAGGGCCAGCAGCATTTCTTGGCTTGTGGCCTCTTCTTGCATCTTCAAAGCCAGCAGTATAGTATCTTCAAATCTCTGACTGTGACCTCCTCTTCTGCCTCCCTTTTCCACTTTAAAGGACCCTATAGTTACATTGGGCCCATTCTGATAGCCCGGGACAGTTTTCTTATATAAAGTCATCTGATTAGCAAACATAATTCCAACTGCAAACTTAATTCCCTCTTTCCACATAACATATTCACAGGTTCTAGGAATCAGAACAGGCAAGGGGCATTATTCTGCCTTTCAATGGAATGCTCACTGTTATCCATCTACTGGACACTCTGGGATTATCTGATTTTATGTGAATATTCTCTTGTCCTTGACAAGGCTATTTCACAACTCTGTAAACTGGAGAAACTAAGAGCAATGCAGATAATTCTTCTCTATAGATACACAAATGAATTATATATAATAGATATAATTTATTTCTTCTCTATAGGAAAGATAATTTCAAACTATATTTTATTGCCATATAGATATTAAATAGTTGTATAGTTTTACATATAACACATCAATTGCTGTATTATGTATATTTATATAAATATAAATACATCCATTGGTATTGCTGATTACCTAGATGTGTGTCTGTTCTCCAGAGTTTCCTTTGAATCAGTTTTAACATCTTGCTGATTTCTTCATTAATTTAATTAAATTAAATCTTTGACATGTGTTCATTTTATATCTGCATGAGAGTGATGATTTTATCTTTCAAAAATTAAATTGCAACAGCTGTGAAATCACCTAATAGCTGAGAACTAACTGCCTAGAAAATGTACCAGAAGCTGATACTCTTTAGACAGTATTTCTCAAAGTGTCCTCAACCTAACATAAGTTCTGCGAGTGTTAATAAATGTTCCCTGAAAAAAATGGTTTCATTTTAAAATAATTTCAAGGAAGTTTTTTATTCACAGGCCCTCTCACAGGGATAGTATTTCATGTAAAACATTTTAGAAAATTCTATTCCAGATTATTGGATTTTGTCACATTGTAAACTAACCAGGAGCCAAGACTCTCATAAAATTATAATGTTCATGTCAAAACAAAAACTCATGTTCTCCATTCCTTTGCCTCAATTTACCCAAATTCAAAATGCTCTTGAATGTGTTTAAGTAAAACCTGCTTGCAGTCAGGAAGGCTGTAGGTATGTATGTGTATCTCAGAAGTGGGGCCATCTCTGATTTTCACTTGATCTGATTTTCTTTTTTTTTTTTTAGAGATGCAAGAGATGGAGGTTGGACTTAGAGTGCCAAACCATTGATTTACAAGAGATCACCTGTGACGCAAAAACTCTTGTTTGTTATCCAAACTTCCACCATACCGGTAACAGAGGGCCTGTAGCTAGTAGGTAGATAACTCCTTGGTGACTACAAATCAGAGGAAGATGAGGTATGCTGTCTTTCAGATCAAGTAAAATAATAAACGTTATTGGATGATTACCATTTGCTAGGCTATGTGCTGAACATCGTGCATAACCTCATTTATTATCTAAACTAGTACTATCTTTATCTTACTAAAAAAAAACCCAGATCGTGGCACCAGTGAATCACTTGTTCAAAGTCATGTGACATGTGAGTGGCTGAGCTGGGACTGAGGCCCACACAGATCAGGCATCATGACACACAGATCTCTAATCCCTTAGCTGATTGGGGCCAGATGTAGTTCGGATTTCACAATTTTTAAGATTTTAGAGAAGTAAACAGTTCATTTACTGTATGTGACAACAGCCCTAGCGGGGTTGAGGAGTATCTCATGATCAAACACGTGAATGTATCTATAACACAACATAAAAATATTCACACTGAGATAAAAGGAGGCTATAAATTGTTCAGGCCACGTTTTGTTGCCAAAGGAGTGGCAAAACATCTTCTGTTTCCAGAGATGTTTGGATTTTGGAACGGTTCCTGCAGGATTCTGGACCTGACTTCCCTTCAAGTGCCCAGCTCTGTTCACTAAATTTGGTATCTCTCACTTTCCTGGATAGTGCTGGCAGAATACTGCTGATTCTTACCCTTTTATTTTAGATTTTGCGAGCCACCAGGCTTCTAAAACCAGGTTCCTTTTTCAGTCATGGCAAAATGCAGTTCGCCTGGAAGGGGCGCTCCAGGCCTCTGGTTTCATTCCCCTACTCCTCACCACTTCCCCACACCCCACTGCAAACACATCAAGGCACATCAAAAAGGACTTTTATTGAGCCACGATACTAAGGCTGTGGTCTCTTTTTCCCAGTATTTTCTTTCTTGGGATTCTGTCTTGTCTCTGCACACTCGGTACAATAGATGACCAGGAGTGGCTCCTGCCTGTGTGCCTGCCTGGGAGAGGGTGGAATGTGGTGTTTAAATAGATCAGTGTCCCATAGCCCTTAAGGAGATGCAGACCCGCCCTCGCTTTTTCTTGGCAGGCTCTTGTACTGCCTTTCCTTGCCGTCAGTGTGGTATACTTGAGAAGACAGAGGAGCCTAGGAGAAAATGGGTAAAACCGGCCTTCACTAAACCAGCTTACCACACTGGAATTTGAGACAGAAGTTCACAGAAACAAGCGTATGTGTTCTGGTCTTATCCTTAATGCTTATTTCCCATATGAACTTTAGAGGGAGGTGACCATAGTGAGACTGGTCAGCTAGGTCCCTGGACAAACTCTATCCCCTTCTCATTTAAACACAATTTCTGAATATATTTGTCTAGATGTGGGCTTTCTTAGTTTCAGTCATATTCCAGGCCTGCTCCCTTCTGTTTACACCTTGAGTTTGGGTGCTTTTATATTGTCTCAGGCTCACATTTATAGGAATTTTTGGGATTATTTCTGAAGATAGCTCATTGCATCCATTTAAGTGTTATATTTCACCAGTTTAGCTCTCAAAGGGTGACTGTGCACCCAGACCTGATATTCAAAACCCTGAACAACTAGAATGGCATAGGCACCAGCCAATCAGAATAGACAACTACAAACCACAATAAGTGCTGAGCTGATCCACTCTGGCTGAGCCTCAGCCTGGCTGGCCCATGTCTAAGAAACCAGCCTATGAGTTTAGTTCCTACCCTCTATTTGGTTCACTTGTAAACTATGTCTTCACGTAACAGCCTTCATCGAAGGGCACTCAGAAAATTTCTAAGGCAGTAAAACCATTCTAATACACGCTGCAGCGGGAAGAAACAAACAACAAACGAATGATAGTGCTAATTATCCTTCCCGCCCACTCACGTATCCTAAGAAAACATCTCTATTCTACTGGAAGCTGACACCTTTATCTGAAAGGCAGTATGTGGCCTCTAAGAATCCGCTTTTACTTCTAGAAGGACAGCTCCCAAGAGACTGCATCAAGCCTTCAGCTCACAACGAATTGCTGCTTTCACCTTGTAAATTATTCACTCTACAAAGCTCCAAAAGTATACTTCCTAAACTTATTTCCTATCACCGTTACCGGCCCTCCCAAGTTGGTCCCCCAACAAGGGATGCAGAAGAAGCCCTGTGTCCTTCTCATCAATAGGATGAGACTGAGTTTGGTTTAGAAGCAAAGAAAACCTCCATTTTTTAGACGGAGAATGGAGAGCCCTGAACTCCGGTTCTAGAGTCGAGGCTCTCCCCGTAGGCTGTGGGCGGGGCTGCTTTACCGGGATCTGGTGGGAGGGGTGGGGGGGAGGGGTGGGGGGGGCGGGGTGGGTGGAGCTCTTCGGGGGCGGGCGCAGGCGTGCTGCTCACGCTCCAGGTCGCCGCACCGCTGCGGACAGCGTCTCCGCCCACCACCCGCAGCAGCCATCTTGGGCTGAGCGTGGTCCACAACGCTGTGTACCTGGTCGCTGAGAGGCAGTGTCGGTGCAGCAGGTTTTGCATAAGGAGCTCTGGTCTGAAGCGTGGGGTGCGAGGCTTCTGCACGGGATACCCTATGAACAAGTGAAGCTAGACAAGCCAAGGATAAGGAACAAAAAGGTTAGACTTTATTTCATTACCTAGATTCTGTTTTTATTCCTCACGAATTGTAATGGGCTTTGCCCATGTCAAACCCCTCCTCTGTCTTTTGTCCTGCTCCTCATTCTTGAGGGGTACTGGGAGGTCTGTCTCCCATAACTGATTTGTGCCGAGTCTGGGCTTCGTCATAACCCCGGGTGGAGGAGCAGAACTTCTCCCAGCTGCCTTTAGATGTGTTGGATTGTCACCAGGCCTCAGCCCTGACTGTTCTTATCCGTGAGTGACTGTCATCTGGAGTCTTATAGATATGCATAGGGGCAAGAGAATAATAGTTATTACGGAGCCCAGGAAAGGTAAAAACAAAGTGATTCTGGAAAGTCCAGTTTTACCTGCTCCAAATTTGTGCAGCCGAATTAAGCTGAATAGCTTCAAGTTGAGGACAGTGTCGCTGGCCACCATTGCTACATTGGCTGTTACTTTTCTATGATGACAGTATTACATATGGTTCCCCATCCAAGGTCACTAGCACCCGCGAGTGCAAGGATCCTGCAGTTATTAGTCCTTTCCTGTTTCAGGTTGAGTGTGATAAATCCAACAGTCAGTGAAGTTCCATCCTTCCTGAATATCCCTTGGCACACTTCTGTAGTTTTTTGGAAGAGAAGTTTCAGGTCAGAGAGAGGTTCACACAGGTAGTCAAGGGGGTCCATTGCCCCAGGTTGTCTCTTGGAGATGGGGGCTTGGGGGTCCTATTCACTCAAGTGTGATGTGCCCACGGAGTGATCCCATGAAACTGGAGGCCAGAATAGGTAGTTAGGATCACCAAACGGTGTCATTTCACTTAGTTGGTTCTGTGGGCTGCCAGTTTTCCAAGTTTTTAGGTTCACCCAGTTTCCTGCCCAGAAGGGGTGCAGGGCCAGGTCAGTGCAAGCAGCACCTGGTTACCATATTCTGTGAGGGCTTTCATTGTTTCTCCTACCTGGAGGGCATACTTAAGTTGTTTCATTTCAAGGGGGTTAAGATGCCCCTTCTCTCGGGCTTGGGGAATGGGTCTACCATCCATGACTTCAAATGTACTTTAATTTATCTGTTGGAGCTAACCACATTCAGAGCAGGGCAATTGGGAGTAACAATCCAATATTCTTGAGTCTCCTGGCATAGTTTGGCTAAGGTTTATTTTAAGGTCTGATTGGATCTCTTTACTTTCCCTGATGACTGGGGTCTCTAGGCTGAGTGCAAAGTCTACTTTATGCCCAGGACACTTTGTTATCCCTTTTGTCACTTGAGACACAAATGCTGGGCCATTATCATTTTGTAGGGATCCTGGGAGCTCAAACCTGGGTATTATTTCTTTTAATAATACTTTAGCCCCTTCAGCTGCTATTTTCAGTTCTAGCAGAGAATGCTTTTACTCACCCTGAAAATGTGTCTAGTAGCATCAAGAGACACCTGAAATTGCCCAGTGCTCTCAGTATGATGGTGAAACCAATCTGCCAGCCTTGCCCAGGGTATGTCTTTTGGTCTGAATGGGCCTTATCTGGGAGCCTCTGTGGGGTCTGGTGTGTTGGGGTTGTTCACCGTGCAGATGGGGCATGTCTCAACTATCCCACTGATTATACTTTTCATTCCAGGAGTTACCATGACCTCAACTAACCAGTTACATAGGGCTTTCCCCCTATAGTGAGTTCTTTGATGTGCCTCTCTGATGGCTTGACAAGCTGCAGTTTGGGGAAAGAAGTATTGCCCACGTTCATCAGCTAGTCTCCCGTGTCCTCCTAGATCTCTACTGAAGCCCTATTTCTGGGCTTTGTCTAATTTTTCCTTTGTGTAGACTGGGGAGTAATGGGATGGATCTGCCCTACTTAGGTATGAGGGGTAATTGCCAAGTTACTCATTCTAGGGCCTCCTTTTTTGGCCCCTACATTGAATCACTACCACTTTTTCTTTTTTTTTTGGAAGCTGCACTGCTTCTAGGAGTTTCTATGTTTAAGCCATGTTTCACCTGCTTATTCTCTGTAGTAAGCATATCCCTTTCTTTCCAAATAGCCTCCTGTGCATTAAGATGGCATATACATACTGGGACTCTGTGTAAACATTTGAGATCCTCCCTATCCTGAGCTTTAAGGCTCAGGTTAGAGCTATCAGCTCAGCCTTCTGGGAAGGAGTCCCTGGGGGTGGGTTTTGTGTTTCTATGACTTGGGTCTGGGAAGTTACTGTAAAGCCTACCAGCGTTTTTCCCTGTCACAAAACTGATCCATCTGTGAAGCATTCCTCTTCGGTGTTTGGGAGAAGCTCACTTCCTTGGTCAGGGCAACTGGAATAAATCATGTCTATGGTTTCTGTACAGTTGTGCTCTAGGGGCCCTGTTTCTGTGGGTAGCAGGGTGGCAGGATTTAGCAAGTGACAGATTTTTATGATAACCACTGGGTTGTCTAAAAGCATTGCCTGGACTTGAGTCGACCTTCCAGGGATAGCCATTCTCTTCTGTTAGATCTGACTAAAGCCAGAACCTGGTGTGGAGTCCATATAGAGGTTATCTGACCAAAAGTTAACTTTTCAGCCTCTTTCAGCAGAGCTGTAGTAGTTGCTACTGCCCGTAGGCAAGGAGACCATCCCTTAGCAGTTTGATTTAATTGTTTAGAGAAATAAGCAATCACCAGAGTAAGGGATCCCACTTTTTAACTAGTACTCTTAAGGGCAAGTTCCCTTCTCTCATGAATGAAAAGATCAAGGGGTTTAGCTAAATCTGGGAGGGCCGAGGCAGGGTCCTGAAATAACTGCTTTTTCAATTTTTGGAAGGCTCCTTCACATTCTGAATTCCATTCAAAAGGATCATCATCCTTTCCTCACAACTTTTCATATAGAGGGACCATAGTTAGCTATTAGACCGTAGTTAGGGATCCAGATGTGGCAACCCAGCCACCCCCAGGAAACCTCTTAGCTGTCTTCTAGTTTTAGAAAGGGCGAGGCTGCAAATGCAAATATATTGTTTCCTTTCCCGGTGAAGGCTTCTCTGACCTTCTGTGAGAATAAAGCCTAGGTAGGTCACCCTAGTTTGTGATATTTTAGCTTCTTCCTTGGGCACCTTGCATCCTTTATGGGCTAGGTGGTTCAGGGTGGTTACAGTATTTTTGACAGAGACCTCCTTAGTAAGGATGGTGATCAGAATATTGTCTACCTACTGGAGGAAGGTTCCCTCCTCCAGGGAAATTTGAACCCTTGGGACAGGACTGTCCAGCAGTATTGTTTTTATTGTGTGTTTGGGTCCTGTCACTCAAAAATTTCTTGTAACTCCGGGGCTAATGGAATACAGAAGAAGACATCTTTTAAATCTAATACAGATTACCCGGTCCTAGTAGACAGTAGAGTGCCAAGCAGGGTGCAGGGATTAGGAACTACTTGATGTATATCCCAGGTGACTTCACTGACTACCCTGAGGTCCTGTACCATCCAGTATTCCCTATTGGGTTTCTTTATGGAAAGAATGGGGATATTATAGGCTGGTTTATATGGTTTAATAAGACCCTGGTCAGTTAGGCATGTATAACAGGGGACAGGGAAGGTACTATTTTCTGCTGGTCTATGTATGTCCAGATTTTAGATGGACTATCACAGGACTGGCTCCTACACCTCATTCGACCCATCCCTAGATCCAGGGAGGTCAACTTGCTCTGTCCAGGGAGGTTTGTCCTCAGCTATTAACATTATGATCTTGTATCCTTTTTCTAAGGTGATTCCAATCTTCAATTTGTCTCGTATTAGGTGGATAGTAGCCCCCAGTTTATGTAAGATATCTCTTCCCAGCAGGGTATAGGGCATACAGGAATGTATAGGAAGGAATGGGTAAGATTATGTTCATCCAGTTTGCATTCTAATGACTCTTTGAATGCCCATTCTTGGGCCTTCCCTGATACCCCCATAATTTTACAACTCTTGTGACCTAGTTTGCCTGATCTGGTGTCCAGAACCGAGTAAGTGGCACCATTGTTAACTAAGAATTTGACAGACTTTTCTCCTGTGTCCAGTGTCAGTGGGGGCTCCTCAGGGGTCAATTAGAGTGTCGGCTTAGGAGGGCCCCTGGCCTCATCATTCTTCATCTGTTTGGACCATCTGTCTTCAAGGGTAGTGAATGGGATCTGCCGTTTCCATCCCCCTTTGCAGGTGGCGAGGGCATTCTGTCTTCCAGTGTCCCTCTTATTTACATATGGCTCACAGATTGGCTCCTCGTTTCCTTGGCTTGCTATTCCTTGGTGGGGGTTGGAGGTCACTCACTGGAGTTGAGAGTCTCTGTGGGTGGTTAGTCCAGATTCCTGTGCTGACTGGAAGGTGACAGCCAGTTGCTGCTCACGGCACTCCAGATAGAAGTGCTGGGTGCAGCATTTTTGCACATGGTACACTTGCAATCTTGAACTGATGTGTCGTGTACAGCCATTTTGCTCAAGGAACTCTGTTCTGAAGTGGCAAGTGCAAGGCTTCTGCACGTGGTACCCTATGAGTAGGTGGAACTAGACTAAGCACAAAGGGAAAAAAGAGTTTAGACTTCATTTTATCCAGATTTTATTTTTATTCCCTGGGAATTGTTAATGGGCTTTGCCAGTGCCTTAATCTGCTCAGCAGCAAAGACTACCAGAAGCCACAAATACACATTTCATTTAAACAGCTTTGAACTTTCTGCATTGTTAACTACCAAGCTGTCCTTTGTACAGGACCTATAGTGTCTAACTTGGGGGTAGTTTCTACGCATATCAGTCTGTGGCACCTTTTGAGAAAGTATGACACTCCACTGTGGCTCTATGAGACAACCTAAATAGCAGGAAAAAGAACTAAGACATGGGAGATGTGGCAAAGAATAGTGAGTAATAGCAAGAGAACAGAACTGGGAGAGAGGCTCCTTGGCCAGGAAGATGCGCCCAGAATTTCCTACCAGAAAGAGTTATCTGGTTCATTACAGTATTCAGGCATGGGGTTGGCTTCCAAGTCAGAAGCACAAAATATTAACATTAGAACAAACATTAATATAACTTCCTACTCCACAGAGAGCACAAAATCTTGCGACTTCATCTCAGTTTCAGTTAAATCCATTAGAGGAGTTTTCCAATGAATCTGCATAAAACCTACTTTATAAAAATTGGTTTTATGGTCTCCTTGATTGGGACATTTCCAATGCATAAAACATGGGATATATGCCATTGGAAAAAATATCCCATTTATATTTTTCTAGACTAGAGAGAATGGAGTAGATAGTATGAAAACATTTTCTCCTCTGCCATCCTCTTTCCTTCAGGTGCTCATTTTTGGCTCACATTATTAGGTTCAAGGACAGTTCTGTACAGAAATTTTAAAATTCTAACTGCTATCAATTCCAGATCCGTTAACCCAGCACTATTGAAAGTGTGTTCACACACTGTTGCTGACTTTTCCTTATCAGTTTGTGATAGTATTACACAGCAATTGAGCATAGCATTTAGAATTTTTTCCAGCAGTTTGTCACAATATTTTTAAATCTCTTGAAGCTAATCATAAAAAGGGGAGGGGTTTATATTTTGAGTATTCATCAATTAAGAAGTGAGAATTTAAAAGAACTGACTGGTTTTTAGCCCCAGATAGTTTAAGAAGCACTATCCTGACTTGTCTTCCAATAGCCTATGCCATGATCTTAATCCATAATTATGTTATGATTAACTCTGACCTTCCAATTAGCAATGCCTAGAGTACAAAATCAGGTACAATGTCCAATAAAAATAATCTGTTACCTAATATCAGTATAACAGTTTTTACTGTGCTATTACTTATTAGATCATTTTAATTTTTACAATCATATGAGATGGGAAAGAAAATATTATCTACATTTTATATGTAATTCTACTGAACTCAGAGATAGTGTGTCCTGTCTGAGATAACAAGCTGGACAAGGCCAGGAGAGAGCAGAAAGGCTATTTACTGTGTTAGTGACCATGAAGAAATTGCTTAATCTCTCTGAGGTTTACTTTCCTTATCTGAAGCAAGCAGGTAGTAATACTGACCTTGCAAGTTGAAGGCTTGATGAAAAAAAAGAAATGAGAAAATACAGTAATCACTTTAAAAATTGTATTATTTGTCCTTGTTAAAGGTCTGTTCACTAGAACTACAGATAAAACAATGGTATTTCACAAAAGTAGGAGTTTTTCCAGGGCCTGGCACATAATAAATTTTCAACAAATATTAGTTGGATGAATGACAATGAATGAGCACAAATTTTTCCTTCTATGCTGAATGCTTTCTAACGCACATAGAATTTACCCAAGAGGAACATAATCTCACTGATTCTGTTCCCTGTTACTGTATCACTAAGGATCTCTTGGATTGTGTCCAACTATACATAGATTTTCAGATACTCAGATTAGAGATCTTCAGACTCATTTTAATTAAAGAATTCCTTTCTTCAAACAAAGTTTTACACATAGTTCCATTGTTTAAAAAAAGGACAAACAAAACAAAATATATCTGGGTGATGGAAACAAGGTGGTCAGTCCCTGACTCACTCAGCCTCTCCTGGGCCTCACAGTAGCCTCTGAAACACCTTCTTAGATCCCTAGGACACAGTCTGAGAACCACTTTCTTTCTAATAGTGGATACTGTGAACACTTGGCAGTAGAAACAAGTTTAACCAAAGTGAACAGAACTGACAAGAATTTAGTGAGTTAGAAAAAATAAAAGGCAAGTGTGCATATAGACTCTTAGGAGCATAACTACCTCTCCTGAAAAATCTTCAAGAAGTGATGACCAAAAATCAATTATTACATTTACCTTTGAAAGTTCAACCTGTAGTGAGTTACCCATAACCTTCCATTGTTCCACTCAGTTACATTTTTTTACATGCTTTGAGAGAAATGCAAAATTTCCTGTTGGGTACTGTGGTTTTAGTTGTTTGGTTGATTTTGTGATCATCCAGGGCTAGCTTTCCTCATGTTCAAAAACAGGAAAACACAAGAAACCAATGAAGAAGTTACAAACATCTTGATAATCTTTGGACCTTTCAAGGTACAGGGCAAGACATTGGAGCCCCCCAGGAAATTTTCCGTGGCTACAGTGGTTGGTACTGCTTCAGGAGCCAGGGCAAATGAAGACTGAAAAGGCAGAGGCTCAAGAGCCCATCGACAATTCAGAGTGGGTTCCTATTCCCCATGGGTCAACTGTCAAGATGAGGAGTTTTAGCTTTAGCCTTGCTGAGTTCATAGAGAAGATGGAGCATGTAATTTGTTCAGCAAAGTGCCAAAAGGTTGAAAGAATCGCAGCTTTTTGTTCTGACCTTCCTGGTCCAGTTCTCTTGTCTACGTGGCAACCAGATGCCGCTTATGTGCTGGTAACTAGTATGGTTTGAACCGCTACACCAAGGTACTGTCATTTCACTTGTCCTCCTCCGTATATCCTCCTGCCTTTCTTTTTTTTTAATTGAGAAAGAGTTAATATATGAATTGGAAGATTTTAATCTCACTCTAGACACTTTTGGGGGGATCCTGGAGAGAATGGAGGAGGAGGGTAGAAGGACACAAAATACCGTAAAGAATCTGAGAGGACATCTCTTCAGTGTCTGAGGTAGCAGTTACATTTGATTTCATTTTTCCTGTGCTCCAAATGATCTTTTTCCTTCAATTCATGTGGACTTGTACATCTTAGAGCAAAGCTGTACGAAGTGACTTATGAGATAGAGATAGATAATACAAGAGTTCATGATTGCCACATGATTTTCATCTAGAATGATCTCAGTGCAATTTGCAAGATCTGTATCACTTTCTACCCATGGGTTATAAATTAAACAATAATACTTTTGCAATAGCAATTTAAAGAGAGATAACCTCAACATTTCACATAAGAACTTTAAAATCATATGTTTGAACATCAAGCTCTGATGTTGGTAAATAAACTTGGCAAATTTGTCCTTAATTTGAAGCCATAGGATATTTCATTAAGACTCTGATATGGGCTGGGAACTTTTTTTTTTTTTCCCATTTTATATTTAAGCAAAATTTTGGCCCAGAAATGTTAATGGCTTTTGTAAATTCTATGACTAGAGCCCTAATTTCCACATCACTGACTTTTGACCTAGCCATTAAGCCAGGCCTTTATTCTTGTGGGATTCTTTGCAGAAGTAAGATTTTTCGTAGTCTTTCATAGCACTCAGTTTTGTGTGCCCACATACAGAATCAAAAAGCAAGTAAAATTGGACATGTTCTAGGACTAAGAAAATTGAACCAACTTTCAGTACTTGAGGATTTCCAAACCAGATCTATATGGTTCACTAATTTTCTGCTATCCACAGTGTTAAGTTTTGAAGAGAAGAGCTTTTTAATTATTAGCTGTCGTTTTGGATTATTCTTCTTTCAACTAGAATACCTAGAAACTACATGTGGACTTAAGGAAGACTCCAAATGCTGCTAGCCCTATAACTGGGTGTGTTAGAATCTTAGAATCATTTGATTTTCATTACCTCCCTGGGAAAGATGTCATGGGGTAAGATAGAGAGGTGTATAGGTCATAGGATCATGATAAAATGTTCATTTCCTTATGGAGAGCCAGAACACTGGGAGGAAGTGGTGAATTGCTTGATGGAATATCTTTCATGGAAGCAAAGTGTCTGTTAGGCAGTTGGTAACCTGAGAAGAAGTATACCCAAGTGGAGCAGAGAAGAATTCATAAAGATGCCGTGAGATTTATTTCTACTCTCCCAGGCCAAGGGAAAGGAGCCAGGAAGGGAAGAAACAAACAGAAGTTTCCTCCCCTAGAATGAAGCAACTCATGTTACAAATTATGTTACAGATTCTTACCATCATATAAAAAGATTTATATACTTTTGATGAAAGCAGAGGATGGGCTTGGGATCAAAGGGAAGTGAAAGCTCTGAGATTCCTATCCACCTTTATACTCATTTTGCCAAAAACTAACTCACCTTAAATGATAATGGGTATGGGTATGAAACCCCCAAATTATGGCTTTCTAGTGGCTTTCCACAGCCAGTATTAAAAATATGGTAGTTATACCACATAGGCCAACTAACCAGGGTTTATGCAGATTTCAGCAGATTATCTAGCAGATTTCAGTTTGTAGTATGAACATTTTGATCAGAAGCCTTTTCAGAAAAGACAATATTCTTCCTACTGAATCACGTTGAAAAGTATTCAGACATCACCATTGTCTGTGTCTAGTTACTTCAGTGTTTTAGGGTCCCAGATTAATTAGGGCAGGGTTAGAAGTTTGATCTCAGAAGGTCTTTCTCAATTCCATGTCATTGCCAGGATGAGTAAGAGCTGCTTGGCCCTGAAATATGTATAGTTTTTGCCTCTTTCTTATAGATCAACAGTCCCATAATCAATACCCATACTTCTAGCTGGAGGTTATGCAGTCAGCAAATATTATTGAGCAATATGCTCGGCACCATGCCCAATACTGGGGATTAGGAGATAAATCTTTTTAAACAAACAAACAAACATTGTGGCTGTCCCAGGCATTGTGCCAACCAATTTACATGTAAGAGGTCTTTTCAATTCTAAATGAACCACACAATGCACATGTCATTGTCCCATTGACTTTTTTTCTTTAAAAATAAAATTCATTATTTTGAAAGTTATAAAAGCAGTATAGATCATTATAAAGAATATGGAAAATATAGAAAGGTGCAAAGAAGAAAATTACTATCATCTATAATGGCAATCTCTAGGGATAATCATTATTATTAACTTGAGGAATCTTTTCTGCATGTGAATTAAGACTGTTCTGTGCTTGAAAAATCATAGTGTGTGTTGAGGAGATATATTTTCTGGCAGGGTTGCTGGAGAGGATTAAAAACTGAAGACTTAATGCTAACTTTGGTGTTTATATGAGACTTTGTGAGACTCATCCTCCTCCCCACTCTCATGCTCATCCCACTTCATCCTCAGCTGAACAATTGCTCACCTTCCTCTAAGTGTAAGAATATAGTTCTTCTGGGAGCTTTTCCCTGACACTCCTCCTACACATTCACCCACTAGTTAGGTTTTCCTTCCTCTGCTCTTGGGGCACCCTAACTTCTTCTATGTGGTACTATTATAATTGTAACAAAATAATCAGCTTCTATTCATCTAAGGTCCACTTTTCCCTTACTTACTATTACATCTTTACTACCTAGCAAAGTCTCAGGTGTACAAAGCATTCTTAGGATTAACTGAATGAATGAAAAGTTATGGTATAAAGACCAAATTTCTATAGGAATTCTGTCAGCACCAGAGGCTATGAAAGTGGCCCAAGAGCTACTGCTCCAAATTTGGGTGCATACATGGATGGGGCAGAGGGGTGAGGGAAGGGCATGGAAGGATGAGGAGCCATGTGACCCAGAAACTCTATGTGGAACCTTGGGGAAGAGACTAAAAAATATGCCAGTGAACTTAATTTATACAGTAGATTAATTCCTGAAATTTCTTTTTTTTTTTGGAAATTGATTCATTTTTCTGTTGATATACTCTATAAATTCTAAGACACGGATACACACACACACATACATGCTCCTAAAATTAGCATTTAAAATTGTATTTAATAATGCATAGAGATTTTCAAATACAAGAGTATCTGAAAATAACTCTTAATAGTCATAATCTCTTATAATTAAGTCACTTTACCAAATATCCAGCAACATAAATTACCTAGAAACTTCCTGGAATCAGGATTTGTGGGAAAGAATAAATCTCTTATTTCTGGAGAAATACTTGGGACATATTTATAAAGGAATTCATTAAAAGGAACAGTTTTAAGTGTTCTCTTATGATATCTTTTGCTTTCTAGCTTCTTTCCAAACCAGATGAGATGTATCAATTGAGAAATCTAAAGTCAGCTCTTAGAATTTTCTTACATTTGCAGTGAGGAGATGTGGTTGCTTTATGAGTTCTGCCCTCCCTACTGTTATTTGCCTTAACATTCTCCACGCTTTATGGATTCAAGCAGTGTCAGAGCCAGCAGAGCCCGTAGCCATTACCTAGTCCAGCTTCATCATTTTGCAGTTGAAGAAAACAGAGGGGTGATGAGACTTGCTAAGCACACATGCTAGTTGCTGGCAACTAGAACCCAGGCCTCTGGACTCCCTATCCCTCCAGCATCCTATGCCCGGATCATACAGTCTCCCAGGATAAGCTGTGGTTTGTACGTGTTTTGGGAAATGATGATGAGGCAGTGTCCAGGATTCAAGACTTGACTAATCACTTATATGATCATGGCCACCATTAGGCCAAAGGGACCCAGACTTTCATGCATTTTAAAGAGCCAAAAGAAATATAATATTCTAACACAGAAATAAGCATACTTGCAGTGCTGCCAGCTACCTGCAAAAGAGCTTCTTACAGCTTGATGGGCCTCAGATCTGGAATCACTATCCTAAAAGAAACAAGAAAGTTACAGGAAAGGAATTTGAAATGATATAACTCATTATTTAAGTTGAATTTACAGAATTGGATCTGCATCAAATCAACATTTAGAGAGTGTACTTTTTACCTGCTTTAGAGAGTACTTTGAGAATATCAGCAGTAACAGATAAAAATAATGTTAGACAAAAAAGGAAGATTTCCCTAGACCTCTCCACACATGCACCACTCCCATTAAATTAAAAAAAGAAGATACAGAAGCCACACTTTGAAAAGAAACAGTTGGGTCGTTTTACCACTCCATTGATGTCTTGTAGGGTGCTGAGTCACAGATGGAACTCTTGTAAAACATGCAAATGAATACAGGCTCACCACATACAACCTAATGAAGATGAAGACATTTGAAACCACCTAAATAAAGGTAACCTATAATGAATACCAGTGCACTGGACCAGGTTCTTCTGTGCTGAGGGATGTAGAGAGCAGACTTCATCTTTTTGTGAAGTAAAAGTAGAGTTGAGACTGAGCCACATGCCTGGCCAGGTCCCCCCTGGAGCTCAGCACATCTGGGCACTTGCTTTACAGAGAAAAGCAAGGAATAATATAACCCTCATAGTCTTCTGGCCACAAAGATCCTCAAACCCATTTTCAGTCTGTCAGGGTGCTAATCTATTTTGAACATTCAATCCTTCTTTCCAGAAAGTCTTCCCAGAGTAAGAGTAACCCAGCCTTTCTCCAGACCACCAACACAGCCTGCCTTTGTGTTCCTTCAGTGGGAATTCTACTGCACATATGTCTGGCTGGCTGGTTTGTTTGTTTCTCCACTAAATTAGAAGCTGCTTAACAAAAATCTGACCCATGATATGTATATTGGTGAGTGGTCTGCAGCACTTTGCTCTATGAGTGTTCTTAAAAAGTGTGGCTACATATGTGATATCTATAAGGCAAGCCAGCATCTACAGGGTAGGGGGTTATTGTACTCTCTCTAAGCTCTCCTAAAACTATGGCTGTAATACAGACTTTGAGGTGGTGAGGGTTGTGGGGAACAAAGAGTAAGAGAAGATTATGATTTAAAGGTTCCTAAGAAACTAATTTACATGGTCTATATATAATCTCTCATTTGACTGTTACCCATATAAAATGAGGCCTGGTTATTCTTGCTTTGAAACCAGGTGCACCCAAGACATTTAAACCACATCACTTTGACTCTGAAAGCTTTCAAGAATTTACTAGATTTTTGTCATAATTTCCTTAAAACTTTCTAAAAATCATCTCTAGGCATTTTTTTTCTCCCCAAGTTTCATATCACCAAAGGTACCTCAAATTTTGATGAATAAAATTCTCCATCTTGTTACATACTGATAGATTGAAGAACAGGTTAAAGTTACAAAGAGAATCCATGTACATCTCACTGTTTAACTCAGTGAACATTTATTGAACACCTGCTATATACCCGTAAGCTTTGTGGGTACAAAGATAAATACAACACAGTTCCTGCCTACTGACAATGAAACCAGCAGAGCAGGCAACGTAATTGTCTCCATTTTATAGAAAAGAATCTACAGAGATTAAGGGAGGTCATATAGCTGATAATGATGAAATCTGAATTAGACCCAGGACTATCTAACTTTTGGATCATTACTTTCTAGTTTTCTAAGAGATTTTCAGATTGAAAAAAGTAAGCCATTTGGAACACAAAAACAAAACAAAATGACAACAACAAAAATTCTTTTAGTTACAGTCAATTAGAATTCTTAAACTAGCATAAAAGTAAAAGTTACTGCCAATTGAAATTTTCTATATGGCATCTTAACTCATTTGAGCCTCTAGCAGTGCTATCTAATAGAACTTTCTGAAAAGATGAAAGTATTTTGTGCTGTTCAATTCGGTATCACTAGCCACAGGCGACTACTGAGCCCTTGAGGAACTGAATTATTTATTTTAATTTAATTTATTTTATATTAATGAATTTAAATTTAAATAGCTACCTGAGGCTCTACAGTGTGGAGACCATGGTAACACTGGGGATAACAAGGGAATTTTACATCTTCTACTGGAGGAGAATATTTCTGTTAACAGAAAAGATACCTAACCTGCTTTAATGTTTTGTGGAGTAGAGATAAAAGTGCAGTAGAAAGAGAAACAGACAGATAAGATGCTTACAGGCAGAGCCCAAAAGAATGCAGCCTTTCACAAAACAAAATAAGTAAATAAAAGATGATGATGGCCATCCCACATGCTGATCACTGGTAGGAAAAAGATCTTCTCTCTGCAGAGACAGTTATACTTGTGCCAGCGGGGAAAATAAGCTTGTACTTACAGAAATCATTTCTAAATGAAACCGCTTGGCTGTTTTTATCTATTCAAACCTAGACATACTACTGAATATTAATAAACTCTGTGGCCTTAAACGAACTGGTTGAATGTGGGAGGGAGAGAATTTACTCCTTTTTCCTCTTAAGGGACAAGTGAACTTGAAACCATAACTCTTTGCCCAGTGCACACCAAGTAAAGATTTCAGACCTTAAAGATTAAGGTGTCTGCTCAACAGGTGGCAAATTGTTCTTTTTCTATCACTAATTCTTATAATCCTCTGACTTGCACGTTGTAGTATCTACAGATTTTTCTAGTGAGAACGTTTTTTTCTTACTTATTTTGTGCTTCCACACTATAAAATATCCAAGCTGCTCAGTGTGACAGTGTTCCACCATTAGCTGTGCTCCTGAGCTGAGGTTACCCAGGAGATTTGGTAACCAGAGTCTAGATAATTTAATAAAAAAGAGAAGTTTATAATGGAATCACTGACACTAGTTTCCAATGACCCACATAGGTGCCATCAAGTGAAGTCATACAGAAGCCAAGACTCATGAAGCTCTCAAGGCACCATAATTTTCTCCATTAACTACAAGGAATTACTCTAGAGATACAAGACACAATATATAGTATTACAAAGGTAGCCAGATATGAATTTTATCCTGTTTTAATATCGAAATATCACCACTTATTTTCTGTTTTTCCTTCCTTCTCTGCATTGGAAGGAGTGATTCAGTCTATTCTAGGAGGGAGGGAATTTTCTCTGTCCTCCTCCCATTCCCATCACTCTCCACCCCCAGGAGGGAAAGCAAACATTTCTCCTTCCCACCAGGAAGTGTCTAATGACTAAGCCTTCCTACCCTGGAAAGAGAAACTAGTGTTTACTTGCTAATGATTTGGGCTCTGGATTTCATACCTACTGAAGACTATTTCATACAACTGAAGACTATTGCATGATAAAAAGTAAATAGTATAGGACTTTGGGCTTGATGGAGGGTCTAGGACTGGAGCTCTGGAAAGTTCTAAAATTTGGGTGCAGAAGGCAAGAGAAAAGGGGAATCACTGGATGGGGAGAATTGTCTGGGAAAAGGATGGAAAGGGTGGGGAAAGGGGCACTGACCTGCAAATACAGGATGAGTAATTGGAAAAAAGTACTGAAAATGAGAAGAATCATAGTCCTCTATAGATCCAGTGCTCACATAAATGAGAATCATCCCAAAATCTGTATCTTGGATCTCGGGGAATTTTTCTCCATTTGTACCTCACTAAGTTGGCTTCCCGGTGGAAACAACAACCATCTTTGCCACAGAACTTTGCTTTGTTATTTGAAGTGACACTGTATGGACTCTTGCCACCATATATATCCCAGGACACCTTAAGCCCAAGGAACTCCTTGGATCCTTCTATAAGGAGGAACTTTTCTAACTTTACTTGAGAGGGCTGAATTGTACAAACTTAAATCCCAAGCTAAACATTAACCTTTAAGTGGAAAGCTCTGTAAGGTAAGATAGTGGATCATTGATTGCCTCTCTAGTATCCATCCCCTCTCCCATCTTCTCCAAAAAGACTCCAAGTATTTATTAGATATCTACTATCCCTCTTCTTTTCAATCCATGTTACTTAGGGGAAGCTGACCCTACCTCCAGTTCAGGGGTTAGTTTTTATTGATTGACATGTGGTAATTCCATCCCCATTGTCAGGGATTAGTCCAGAACCCAGGCTTAAGCCAATTAATTCATGGTATTCCTCCTTGTGACAACTGTGGTCCAGGGCTGGAGTAAGTCTCCTGCCTTGACTCAATCAGACAGAAGGAAAGGACTTTTATTTCATGATTGGAAGAAATACTGTCACTCTCTCCTACTGGACGTGAATAAAGAAGCATATCCCCTTTATTCCTAACAAGAGTCATCTTATAAACACAAGAGAAATCAGTCTTAAATTGATGTAAAAGCTGTGATACAGAAAGAGAAGGAAAATATTTTCTGTTTAAAGACATTGTTGAACAGCCATTCCTACCTACGGATTTATTCATTTCCTTGTTTAAATCAGTTTATGCAGAGTTGTCTATTATTTGCAGCTGAAAATTAGCTTTAAATCCTTATTAGAAGCACTCAGGAAGCTGATAAGGAAACCTACTCCTTTATTAAAAGAAAATCCAGAACGTTAAATTATTAGCCAGAAAGAAAAACCATTTAGTGTAAGAGAGATGGGTAGCTAATTAACACTTTCCCAAGGATCTCACCCTTCTGCATGGAGTTCTGTGAATTAAGTCACTGTAGTCACCACCATACTTGGCCGTAGAAATATGTAAATTCCGTCTTAAGGCAAGATGTAGACAAACGCAAGCTGCAGCTTTAAAGAAGGCTTTGTAATATGCCAAGGGAGAACAGTAGGGACAGGAGCAAAGAATATAGCAATAAATAAAATTCATTTGACTTTCAGAGTATATAATTGTGCCATAGCTAGCTGGTGCCTGAGTGTGCAGACCTTATCCTGTTTCTTGTCCTACTATCTGAGCTGTTTACCAAAAGCTGATCCAGCTTCACATGTAATCCTGCTCAGGTTTCTAGCTTCCTCCCAGTTGGCCTCAACATGGATAGCACCCTTGTAATCTCTGCCCAAACCCCCCAACCAAGTTCTTTCTTAGGCTTTCAGTAAACTTCAGCTTAGGAGTTCTATTCAAGTTCTGTTCAGGAGAGCCGATTTCTGGTTGTGTTTCTCAAAATTTGACATAAGAACCTTCCACATTAGAATCACCAAGGACGACTGTGGAAAACAGATCCTTGGTCCTCACTGAAAGAGATTATGATTCAGTAAATCTGATGTGGCATCCAGGAATCTGTGTTTAAACCAATTTCCTAAGTAATTGTAATCAAGATAAAAATGGAAAACACTGTTCTAGGAATACCTTTAACTTTTCCAAAGCTAACACTAATGATAGCCTATCAAGTATACCATCATGAAGCAAACATCATATAAATACAGTTCCTCACAAATGCATATATAGTGGCTATTTTGGACTTTCAAATCTGGCTTTTAACTACAGTTCTACAAGTCATTTTCCATATCTTTTTTTCTTAACCATTCCCAACATACATTTTTCTTTTACCCAAAAGAATAGGTATAGTAGTACAGAATATTTGTTTTATTCTTGCCTTCAAAGAATTCTGGTTGAAGTCCAAATATACATTTCCTTATAAAAAGAGAATGTCATAAGAAGAAGCAAATGAAAACATATTTCTGAGGCCGAACATAGACTGTTAGTGAAAATAGTTATATTTTTCAATAAAGCCTAAAAATTGCTAAACACATTCAGAATCAGGATGCTAAGACACTGAAACTCAAAGATGACTAAAAATAAAAAAGAAGTATTTCAAGAAGTAACCTATCCACATGCCAAGGTTACTCCTACCCAAAATAGTATAAGAAAGTCCCTCCTGTTCCAAGATATCTTCTCCACCCATTTAATCATCCATTCAGCCAACCACTGCCTTCCATTTCCACATCACATTTCTTTAATTTATTATTATTAAAGAAATTTATTAGGGTTGCTGTAACTTTAAACCATTGTGTAGAAGTAGCAGCATATAAACCAATTGTTAATACTTTTACTAGGATGTGTGTAACAGTTATTTAGAGAGGATAGCTGATGTAATGATACCCAGATTCAGTGGGCAGGAGGTTGTCTTAAGTTGGATTCTATTTATTTGAGATCAGATGAAAGGAATCACAGGTAGGGGGATGGAGAAGTGAAACAGGGAAAAAGAGAAAAGCAATAGAGAGTGTGATAATGAGCAATTTACTACTGTAACAAAGGTGTAAGGAGCTGGAGTATTTATTCACCAACTCCTATTCATCCCTCCTGGTTGAGGAGTGTTCTAGAGCATTATCTTTTCCAGGCACTTCCCGCATTCCACTTGGGTGGTGCTAAGTGACTTGAGTCTCAGGGGCTTGAAGAAGAAAGCCATTAATATGGAAGAAACTGATGAATGCTGAGGGGACATGAGTTGGGTTCTAACAGTGTCTGCCGCAGTCCACACTATACATCACTCAGGTCCCCTTGGGCACTATGTTAAATGGACTCAGTACTACCATTGATTCCTTAAGGATGTGATTCGTTAGAACTTCAAGAGAGAAAAGAAAAAAGAATAGTAAAGTTGATAAAGTCTTTACTGGTACAGTTGGTCCCAAAGTCATGTTGATAATCATCATCTCCATCGTCCACCACTTGTTAAGCAGTTTGGCTTGTCTTGGTTGCTTGGTGTGAGAAGTTAGACCTTCATCTTTGAGGGGTCTGAGCCCTTGATTACTATTCTTTTGTCAGACTAAGACTGCTTGAATTGTCTGTGAATCATACACAAAATCAACAAAAAATGCACCAGTGAACTTTCTAGGTTTCGGATATTTTCTTCCCTGCTAGCATTATATAGTAGCAGTCCTATCTCCTGATGGTAATCAGAGCCAAATTACCCCTGCCACTATAGAACTTCTCCTTGCCTGTTAGCACAAGAAGTCCAAAATGACTAGGTGGAAGTCATAACTTTAGGTTAGGGAATCTCAAACAGAGGACTGAAGAGCCCTGGGAATTTCCAAGACTATTTCAGAGGATTCCTGAAGTTGACTTTTTCCAAGTACATATCTGTAAGAGACCAGATTTTCTTAATTTACTTCAACCGAAAGATCATCTCACAACAGACTGAATGCTGAAGCAGATTGAGAATCCACCTGTCTTCTATTAAACCAGAGATTTGCAAAGATATAAAATGACACCATTCTCCCATTAATTTTTTCTGTTTGAGAAGTATTTGTTATTCATTAAAATGCTATTTACTTTAATATGTAATGGGTTTGTGATTGTTATGTTTAAATAAATTAATAAATAAATACTTTTAAAATTCTTTAGCTTAATGGACAGAGAACCTGAATAGACATTTTTCCAAAGAAGACAGACAGATGGCCAACAGATACATGGAAAGATGCTCAACATCACCAGGCATCAGAGAAATGCAAATCAAAACCACAATGAGATATGCCCTCACACTTGTTAAAATAGCTATTATCAAAAACACAACAAATAACAAGTGTTGATGAGGTTGTGGAGAAAAGGAAACCCTCGTGCACTTTTGGTGGGAATATAAATTGGCCCTGCCAAGGAGATCATCTTGCTAGTCAACACTGGCATCAGAGTTCCCTAATAACATGCTCTAGCAACTGTGGACAGGGAATGTTGCCTTCCATTCCAGTTCTACAATGATCAAGTCATTAGTCACTGCAGTTGCTCATTGACATTGCAGAGGATAATTCAGGATAGAGAAAAACAAGAAGGATTCTGTGCTTTAGATACAGGCCCTCCATAGTTAAGATGTATATCTAAGGAATAATTTCAGTAAGCCCCAGAATCTTGCATCTTCCCATACATAAAAAAGCACTAAAATCATTAGCTTGAAATGTTTTTTCTTTGTAAAAAAAAAAAGCACTAAAATCATTAACTTGAAATGTTTATTCTTTGTAAAAAAAAAAAAGCTCTAAAATCGTTAACTTGGAATGTTTATTCTTTGTGATAAGCAGTAATCTTTTAATGTTCTATTACATGTGTTCCCCTCCCCACTCCCCACCCCCCCGGCAAAAAACTCCTATATATCCTGGCTCCTCATTTATCCCTTTAGAACAGTTTCTCAGAGCTCTCCGAGAGGCTGTCTCCTGGGCTCTAGTCCTCAGTAAGATCCCTGAATAAAACTTAACTCACAGAGAGGGATCAGGATGGTGGGTAGGAGTACGTGGAGCTCATCTTCCCCTACAGACTCATCAAAAAATACATCTACATGTGGAACAATTCTCATGGAAAACTAACTAGAAACTGGCAGAAAAACTCCTATACAACCAAAGCCATAGAAAGATCTCCATGTAACCAGGTAGGATGGGAAAAAAGGCATTGGGTTGGGACCTGCACCCCTGGGAGGAATCTGTAAGGAAAAGAAGGTCCACATGGGGGGACCCTTACTCTGGGAGGTGAGCAGGTCAATCCACAAACTGGGTGACCCAGACCTGGGGTCCTGAGTAAGGGAGACAGACTCTCTTGCTGGAAAATCTACTGAGACAGATAGAATGGGTGGAAAATAGCCTAGACTCTGCTCATGAGGAGTGTGCACATGTCACCTTGCTAACAGTCAGGGCAGAGAGAGCCTTGCACTGGCAGCTTCTGCTTCACTACATTTCCTAGCCTGAAGAAGCAGTCACTCTGGCCTTACTCACTCCACACCACAGCCAAGCACAGGATATGGCAAATATTTGATCTAACTATGCAAAGTCAGACCAGGGTCCTGGGATGTGATCTGGACAGAGCTGAAGAGGCCATTGTCAGTGCATGCAGGGCACAGTGGGTCTAAAGAATGCACAGCTGCTTAGTGCTGGCTGAATCTCAGGCAGACAGGCCCCAGGAGATGGCTCAATATAGCTACAAAGAGACAGCCCAGTAGGCCTAGGGTGTGATCCAGATGGAGCCCTGGAGCCCATTGTCAGAGAGCACACCTGGGTGGCACCACAAGAGGGTGCAGCAGCTAAGCACTGAATCTGGACTAGACAGCCTTGGGATATGTCTGTCACAGAGGCAGCCCAGATTTCAGGCAGCAGCACAGCCAACTCAGTTTGTGTAGCCACAATGACCCAACCCCCCAACCCAAGCCTACAGCACACCACCGCCTTGCACTAAATCTGGGACAACACAGAAAGGGGCGTGACCTTGGGCTGATTCTGAGGAGAACCACAGATGCATACACATGTGGCACATAGGCCCTCTGTGACACCATGGGCCTCACTTGCTTCAGCAATCGTCTCCTTTGGGGTTGGGCTCACATTCAAGGACAACAGAGCCTGATCTAACCTGACCCTTAGGGATTCTACTTCAACAGCTGTAGAGCAGAACTCACCCCTGACAATGCAGTGACAGCTACAGAGCAAAGAGTAAGCAGTACTTCATATTCAACACAGGCTTTAAATACCCCAACACCAACCACATCTGTTATCAAGAGGATAGCTACCAGCATGCTGTACTCAGTGTCTAAACCAAAACCAGCCCTTGCATCAAAAACACGTCACACACACAATCTATAAAAGGATGCTCCCCCATAAAAATAGTCCTTCAAAACCACAGTATATATCTGTTTCTCCTAAATTCATAGTCAGAGAAATTAAAGTAAGATGAAAGGGCACAGCAACTACACTCAATTAAAAGAACAAGAGAAATCCCCTGAAAGAACAATTAATGAAACAGACCTCATCAGTTTACTAGACCCCAGGTTCAAAAAAGAGGTAATAAAAATGCTGAAAGAATTAAGAAAGATTATCAACAGAATTACAGTCACATAATGAGGAACTAAAAACTGTAAAGATGAACCAGTCAAAATAGACAATTCACTTGCTGAGCTAAACACCAATCTAGAAGTAATGAATAGCAAACTAAATGACACAGAAGAACAAATAAGTGATCTGGAATTCCAGGTAGATCAATGGGAATCACCCAATCAGAACAGCAGACAGACAATTTAAAAAAAAAAAAAGGCAACATATGACATCTTTGGCATAATACAAAGCATGCCAACCTACACATAATAGGGGTTTCAGAAGCAGAAGAGAGATAAGAGGATCAAAAATATATTTGAAAAATTATGGCTGAAAACTTCTCAATTCTAAAGAAGAAAACATATTCATTCAGGCACAAGAAGCACAGAGGATTTCAAATAAGATAAATCCAAATGGACCCACGTCAAGATATATCATAATTAAAATAGTAAAAGTTAAATATAAAGAGAGGATTCTAAAGACAGCAAGAGAAAAACAGAGTCACTTACAAGGCAACCCCCATAAGGCTATCAGTTGGTTTCTTTGCAGAAACTTTGTAGGCTAGAAGGGAGTGGCAAAATGTATTCAAAGTCCTGAAAGGAAAAAATCTGCAACCTAGAGGATACTCTGCCCAGCAAGATTATCATTTAAAATAGAAAAAAAGAGAAAGATTTCTTCAGATAAGTGAAAATGAAAAGAATTCAGCCACACTAAACCTAGCCTAAAAGAAGTATTGAGGGGTCTTCTCTAAGTAGAAAAGAAGCGTGAATCTATAGGAAAGGTAAAATCACAATAAAAAAGACAAGTATACAAAAGGATTGAAGATCATTTATATAAGCCAGTACATAGATTTAAAAACAATCAAAAATTGTAAAAGTGATTATACCTGCAATAACAGTAAACGACGGAATGAAGATGTAAACTAAGACATCAAAATCACAAGCTGGGGGAGAGGAGTATGAAAATGTGGATCCTTTAGAATGTGTTTGAACTTGAATGAATGTCAGTTTAAAGCAAGTAGATATAGTAATAGGTCAACATAATGCACTCCATGGTAACCATAAATTAAAAACATACAATAGATTCACAAAAAACAAAAAGAAACTCAAGCATACTACAAAAGAAAATAAACTACTAATAGGGAAAACAAAAAAGAAATTAACAAAGAACTACAAAAACAGCTGGAAAATGATTAAAATGGCAATAAGTAAATGCCTATCAATAATTTTTATTTGTTTGTTTGTTTTTTGGGTGGTGGTAGGAGGTAATTAGGTTTATTTATTTATTTACTTTATTTATTGTGGAGATACCGGGAATTGAACCCAGGACCTCTTGCAAGCTAGCACTTGACCACTAGAGCTAAATCATTCCCTCCATCAATAATTACTTTAAATGTCAATGGACTAAATGCTCCAATTTAAAAAAAAAGAGTGGCAGATTGGATAAGAAAATAAGAGCCTACAATATGCTGCCTATGAGAGACTCACTTCAGAGTGAAAAATACACACTGACTGAAAATGAAGGGATGGAAAAGATATTTCATGCAAATGGAAATGACAAGAAAGCAGGAGTAGTAACACGTATCAGACAAAATACACTTTAAAGCAATTGCCATAAATAAAGACAAAGAAAGGCAGCATATAATGATAAAATCATTGATAACAGAAGACAATGTTACACCTGTTCCTGCACCCAATATAGGAGCACCTAAATAGTGTAACCTACATATGTAAAAAGAATTAGCAAAAAAGAAAAAAAGAATAAGTAAAACCCCATATCAGCAGAAGGAAGGAAATAATAAAGATCAGGGAAGACATTAAATAAATGAGATAAAAATAATAGAACAGATCAATAAAACCAAGAGCTGGCTTTTTGAAAAGATAAACACAATTGACAAAATCCTACTCTTGGGTATATATATCCAGAAAAATGGAAAATTTCTATGAAAAAAGGTACCTGTACCCTAATGTTCATTGCAGCATTGTTTACAATAACCAAGACATGAAAGCAACCCAGATGCCTATAAACAGATGACTAGCTTAAGAAGATATAGTGTATACTTGGATGAAATATTACTCAGCCATAAAATTAATGAAATATTGCCATTTGCAGCAACATGGATGGACCTATAGAATAATATACTTAGTGAAGTAAGTTAAAGACAAATAGTATATGTATCACTTACATGTGTGATCTAAAAAATACTACAAATGAATCTATACACAAAACAGAAACAGACTCACAGACATAGAAAACAAACTGATTACCAAAGGGGTGAGAGATGCAGGGAGGAACAAATTAGGAATATGGTATTAACAGATACAAACTACTATCCATAAAATGGATAAGTAACAAGGATTTACTGTATAGCACAGGGAACTATATTCAATATTTTGTAATAGCCTACATTTGAATATAATCTGAAAAAATATATAATTGAACCACTTTGCTATATACCTGAAATTAACACAATATTATAAATTGACTGTATTTCAATTAAAAACTTAACTCATAACTTTTAGGTTGTTCATTTTTCTTTAGTTGACACTGTGAAGGAAAACCTGGCTGGGATAACAAGATAACTCACAAGTCTAAGAATGCTGTCTAACAAGATAACTCACAAGTCTAAGAATGTGGGCTAACAAGATAACTCACAAATCTAAGAATCAGAATACTGATCTGAGTTCTGCTGGACTAACACGTAAATCTAAGTTAATTAGTGTTGGTTTGCTGTTCATGTTCTTTTTGCTAGCCAGCTGGATTTTCAAAGAGATATATCTGGCTTTTGAATGTTGGTTTGCTGCCTCCCTGCCTCCACTTTTGTGATACTGATGCTGCTAAAGCTGTTCCATGCCTATTGGCCGAATACCCCAAGCTTGTACTTTACCCTGTAAAACCTCATGCGCACGTCTTGGAGGTGCTCAGAGCTTCGGAACAGAAGCCCCTCTGAGCCTGCCGGCGTAATACATCTGAGTACTCCAACCCTCCAAGTGGTGCTTGTTTCTTGGTTGGCCTGTCGTTTCCGTAACAACACAACCAGACACTTTGGCTTTTGCATGGGCAGCTGGACTTCAGCTCTTGGTCAGCTAAGCCATCTCTCCAGAGAACCAACTCATAGAAAGGTGCACCTCAACAAAATTAGGACTTTGTTCCTTTCAGCTCCCCCTTGCCTGGAAAAATAATGTGGTTAATCTGTTGTTGTTTTGGAGTATGTTATTTCTTTATTGACTGATAAAGAAACTTAGTCCTGTATGCTATTAGCTTGTTAAATTATTATAACTCCCACAGTGGACCTGTGTTAAAAAAAATATTGGCAAAAACAGTTTAAGTCTCTGAGCATAATTTGCCTCGAAACAAAATGGTGGGAACTCCCAAGTTATAACCAGTTGGTCAGAAATACAGGTAGCAACCTGGGACTTGCAGTGACTAATGTCTGAAGTTAGGGCAGTCATGCAGGACTGAGCCCTTAAACTTGAGGAATCTGACACTAACTCTGGGTAGTTAGTGTCAGAATTGGATTGTAGGACACATAGTTGTATCTTGAAGAGTTGGAGACCTGGTTGTTGATGTCGGAGGAAACCCACACATTTTGTGTCAGAAGTATTGTGAATAAAAATAGCTCAGGTTATATATTTTGGAAACAAGTCTTTTGTTAGTGTAGGGGTGAATAAGTGGCCCCTTCTTTTCCAGGTTCTTTGGTTGATCTAATAATTAAATAAACATAAGACCGATTAATAGGTGAAAACAAACAAAAATTTAATAACATGTATGCCTCCTATATACATGGGAGAGACCCAGGAAAACTGAGTAACTCTCCAAGATGGTTGAAGCCATCACTGTGAGTATCATCTTCAGCTAAAGCAGAAGATACTGGGGATGGGGAGTTTATCAGTTTTGGGAGGTTATCAGGGAAAGCACAGTAAACAAGAGTAAAGTTGTTATGCAGATTTCAATTCAAGCTTTCTCCATTGATAACCGTTTTTTAGAGATTTAAATTTCTTCCTTTTCCTGGTAGTGTGAGAGGGAAACATCCTGACAAATAAAGGTTTCCCTTATAAATGTAAGTATTTCTTAAGAAATGGTAATTTCTACTCAGTTTCAGAGCTTCACTTGTGTTTGCTCTACCTTAAAAAATAACCAGCTTAAAATAGTCAGTATGCCAAAAGGCAGATTTTGGAGTGGCAAAGGCTGCTCCCTTTCATTAGATGTATGTGTTGCAAACATTTTATCCAATTTGTGCTGCTTGCCTTTTTGCTTTGTTTTGAGGAACAGATATTTTTAATTTTGACAAATTCCAATTAAAATTTTTTTTTATTTTATGGTTTGTGCTCTTTGCAGTCTGTCTGAGAAATCTTTGCATACCCCAAGATAGTAAGAAATTTCTCCTGTCTTTTTTCTTGATGTTTTATAATTTAGATTTTATATTTTTTATGTATTTATAATTTTCTTGATGTTTTATAAATTTAGATTTTGATCCATTTCAGGTTCATTTTTGTGTATGTTGTAAGGTAAAGATTGATGTTTATTAATTTTTCTCATGTTGCTATCCAGCACGAACTTTTTGAAAATTTTCCTCATTAAATCACCTTGGTACCTTTGTAATAAGCAATTGACCATATATATGTATGTCTATTTCTAGACTCTGTTCTCTCTCTCTCCCTCTCTCTGTGTATGTGTATGTGTGTGTGTGTATATATATATGTATATATATATATATATATATATATATATATATATAAAATCTTCTTGTCAGTGCCAAAGCATCTTAATTATTGCAGCTTTATAGTAAGTCTTGGAATCAAGTAGGGTGTCTCCCAACTTTGTGCTCTCTTTTTATAAATTGCTTATGTTATTTTAGTTCTTTTACACTTCCATGTATAATTTTTAATTAGGTCTCCAGTTTCTACAAAAAAAAAAGTTTACTAGAAGTTTTATTGGTATTTCATTGACAAATTTGGGAATATATGAAATCTTAATGATACTGAGTCTTCTAACCCATAATCATGGTATACCTCACCATTTATTTAGGTATTCTCAAATTTCTCTAAGTAATGTACCATGAATACTTGAAAATAACGTGTATTGCAGTTGTGTGTAGTACTTTATAAATGTCAATTAGGTCTAGTTGGTTTTTATTGTTTCTACAATCTTCCATGTCTTTTTTCTTATTTTTGGTCTAGGGTCCTTAGTAGTTGTTGGTAAAGGAGAGTTGAAATTTTCCACTGGGCATTGAGTTTTCTACTTTTCTCTTTTATTCTCTCAATATTTGCTTCACACATTTTAAGGATGTTATTAAGTGCATGCAAGTTTACAATTGTTACATCTTTCTGATGAATTGTCCTTTTGATTATTATGAAAGTTTCCTCTTTATTACTGGTAATACTTCTTGGTTTGAAGTCTGTCTTATTGTCTGACACTAATATAACCAGTTCAGCTTTCTTATGCTTACTGTTTGCATTGTTTACCTTTTTCCAGTGATTTGCTTCCAACTGATCTCTGTTTTTAATACTTTAAATGCATCTCTTGTAGGAAACATGTAGTATGCTCTTGCCTTTTTAAATCTATTCTGTCCATCTCCACCTTTTAACTGGAACATTTAGACCATTGATGTTTTCCACTGTCTCCCATTGGCAGCCTAGAGCTGTTTCCAGGGTTATTACTACCTGATACTCTTGGTCTGCCCCTCCTGACAGACAGAGCATGGTCTTACAGTAAGAAGATGTCAGCATGCAGAGGAAGGATGCGTATCAAAGAGATAAAGGGAATGCCTTAACAATGTCCCCTTCCAAGGAAGTGAAGGAAAAAAGGGAAGGGTATTTTATTTCTTTGTCTGAGGTTTGCAGTATTGTTAGCAGAAATAAGTCTGGGGATATCAGAAATGTGTGTGTTGAAGTTGAGGACAGTGAGCCCTGTAGGAAGACACTAAAAAGGGAAAGAAAAAAAAGGACACAGAAATCAAGCCTTTTTTTAAAGCTAACTTTTTTGGGTATTTACCATGCCTTCTGCCTTCATTTCCAGTGCTGACACTCATTTGTATTATTGGATTTAATATTTACAACAATACCATGCTTTGGGTGGTATTATTTTATAAATGAGGAAACTGAAACAGAGAAAGTAATGTCCCAAAGTGAATAAAGGCAGAGCCAGGATTCTAACCCAGGCTGCCAGACATTGGATCCTGTGCTGGGAGGGAATGTGCGGGATGAGCTTTGCCTGCTTCACATACCTCTGTATGTTTGCCATGAATGCTCTGTGGAGCGTATCCTTCAGAAACCTAAATTCTGTTTACAGGCTATCCATAAACTGGGTGATCAAGGAAGTGCTGTTCAGTCCACTTTCACAACTCTCTGGAACCCAGACAAGGGCCAGAACAGTGTTCTTACGAGGACTCAGAATCACCTCCTGTTGTGGGCCCTGGAGGGCAGGCGTCTGCACCAGTCCTGGGTGCTCCTACTCCTCACCTGCTAGGATGAGTAAGGGTGGGCTCTACAGCACCCCTGTCACGTCACACAGCAGCTGCTTGGGCACAGGCTGGCTGTGGAACAACGAGGATGGCTTACTTCATGAGGCCCAAGAGAAAGCTCTAACCATCCCTGCGAAAGTTCAAGGCCCCAGGTGGCCTCTCTTGGGAGTGATGTTCTTTCAGAGTAGACCATTTTTCTGGCTCTCTGTAATCTTGGTTACAATTTGTATTGACTCAGCTGCAGGCAGTCTAGCTGACACAGCTGTGTCGCCAGCTGAAGACTGTTAGTTCTTCATATACGTGTAATGATATATAAGCTGTGGTCTGGGTCTGTATGGAAAATAAGTGAGCAAGTGCCCCCTCTTCAAAATTACATAGAAGCCATAAACCCACTGGTAGGAGGCCATTACTAAACCTAGATGTCTTCTGTTCAGTGCTTTACCAGCCAGACTTCAAATTGTGTCACTCAAGTTATTCTCTCTCATGTACACCTCTTCTACCAACTCAAGCCCCTCCACTCTGCCTCACACACGTCTGTGAGGAACACAGGGTGCAACAAGAGCACCTCCATTTTGCAACAAAGAAATTGAAGTCCGGACACAAAGAGTAACTTGCCCAAGGTGAAGGCAGACTGGAACTCAGAAGCAGGAAGTCCTCGCTGAGTGAACTTTATGGTGGAGTATGGCACCAGGGATGAGACTCTGGCCTGCTCACATTTGGCCTGTCTCCTTATCTATGCTATGGAACAGTCAATTCCACAGAGAAGTTCAACGTTTGAAAAATAAATACTCTGCTTTCTCTGGACTTTCTGTAGATCCTGTGTTCATTTCCTGTGGCTGCCACAAAACATTATCACAAACTTGGTGGCTTAAATAACAGACATTCATTCTCACAGTTCTGGAGGCTAGAAGTCCGAAATCAAAGTGTTAACAGTATTGGTTCCTTCTGGAGGCTCTGAGGGAAGAGTCAGTTCCAGGTCTCTCTTCTAGCTTCTGGTGGCTGCCAGCAATTACTGATGTTCTTGACTTGTAGATGCATCACTCCAACCTCTGCCTCTGTCTTCATGTCATCTTCTCTTCCCTCACTGTGCAAGTCTGTCCTCTGTGTTTCTCACAGGACACTTGTTACTGGATTTGGAGTCTATTTAGATAATCTAGGATGATATAATCTCAAAACCCTTAACTTAATTACATCTGCAAAGACCCTTTTTCCAAGTAAAGTCTAATTCACATGTTCCAGGGATTAAGACATGGACATGTCTTTTTTTGGGGGGAGGTACCTTCACCCTACTACAGATCCCCTGTGTCCTGTTCCTTTGGATCTGAGTCAGTTTGGGCTTACTACAGGCTGGAGTTGAGAAGAATACCAGCTTTAAGTAAAATGCTTATGGAGTGTCTACTGTGTGAAAAGAACTGAGCTAGGAGCTGGTGACATAAAAACAAGTAACATCCCTACTAACAGGAATACAAGTAACTGATCCAGGACACTGATGGCAACAGACGTTATGCCATCATCCTCTTGGAGATATACTCAGCATATATAAGTAGGTTTCAGAACAACAGAAATATCTCTCCTAAAATCCCACTCACAGTCAAAGGAAATGCCATCATTTCCTTTGCCTTTGATGTGGACTCAACAGTAGTGCCACAGAGAGATTACATTACAGGAAGTTAACAGAATTAAGACTCATCAAACTTGACCCTTCAAAAAGATATTAGGTAGTAGATATCAGAACTTTGACCAGTTTCATCTCCCTTTGATTCCTGTGGCCACTCTTAAGGGAATGTAGAGCTGAAAAAAAAACTTTCACTATATCAAGTAATCAACATCCTAAATAATTCCCAAAACGCATTATTTTTGAAGAATTTTAAAGAATCCAAAGATGGCATTAAATAAATGAGCCCTAAAGAAAAAGTACTACTTCCAATCATTTTTCTTATGAAGCTAACTAAGGAGCCCCTGAAAACAAGGACCAGTTCCCAAAGAGCTCTACGTTCTCTCCTAATTAAGAGACTGCCCCATCTTGCCAACATTTTTGGCCAATATGGATTTCATGACTAATCCACTAAGCTAACACCCTAAACCACCAGAATTTACAAGAATCAAGGTCACTGAAAAAATTGTGTCTAAAAATAAGGGAGTGCTAAATGCTTTTAATTCCTCTCTATTTCATTCTGTTACCTCAGATATGGCATTCAGTGTATTTTTTTCCTATTATTCTGAACCCTCAGCTCAGCAAGACCGTGCAGTTTTATAAGCAGATGCTGTTCAATATTTTCTTAATGTAACAACTTCTGAAAGACAACGTTTGTGTGAACAGAAAAGAAGAAATAGCAGTTTATAGTTTTATGGATGCATACTTAATTTTTCTAGAAACATTAGAAAAGGTTTCACCTCCTATAATTCTGGAAGAATAAAGCTTAAAAACAAGGCTTGAGCAAAGCATTGTGTTCTACCATTCCACTGGCATGGGCCACAACTGAAATCAGAGCCCAACTTCTTAGTTTGAGCTTCCTAACTGGAGAGAAAGAGAGAGAGCAAGTAAATATGAGTGAGAGAAACTTTTGAATTAAGTAAATACCTGGCCTGATTCAAGGTCCAACTTGCCAAAGCAGCCAGCTAGGACCAGGTATTTCAGAGAGAGGAATCAGGATGAATATGCCCATCAGAGAGATACTGATTCAGGTTCCAACTTAAAATTGTTTTTCCAGACATAAGAGGAGGATGCCCTCCTGGTTGATTGTCCCTGCTATTGTCATGACCAGAATTCTTCAGGCCCTCATGCATACTTAATTGGTTCATTGCATTTGGTCTAAGGACACGAATTCACTAGATGATTATACCCTTAAAATGTTGTCTGTGGAAACTCCAATCTGGCATTACACCAGATGAGAAGCTGTCTTGCAGTTTTTACTCCTTCTACAGCAATGTATTTCTCCCTGCCAAAGTCTCCTTATGTCCTTCCCAGTGTCCCTTATAATTCTTCTTTGGCCTTCTCTCATACATGCAGAAGGCTTCCAAGTATGAGAATTTATTTCACCTGAAGAACTGGAGAATTTATTTCACCTGAAGATTTCTGTACTTGGGATTGTTTATCCTCAAAGAAGATCACAAGAATATGGGAGACTTCAAACGCTGACCACTCTTCCCTTCTAGGGCATATTTGAGACATGCTCATTATACTTGAAGCTACAGCAACATTTCTTATGCATGTGGCACTGCAGCTTTGATATTTGCTGAGTAACATTTGGCCGTACATGTTTTCAAATGCTTAGGCTTCTTGCGATACTTACCAGATGCTTTGTGCCCAAAGGTTTGGTCATTCAGTCCACAAAAATCTGCTCTTAGATCTGCCTGAGGCCTTTGCTTTCAGTCTCTTTTGTCTTGGTCACAAGGAATGCTCATCCCTTCATGACGCCAAAAGTTATCCAGCAAAAGATTGTAACAAGGCTATCACTCTCTCCCTATTGTGTCTTGAAGGCCATACAGAATAAAACTTTTAAAAAGCAAGCTATAAAATACAAATTACGTTGGAGGAGAAGTAGAGAGGGGTAGAAGGTGAGGGGTTCATTTGACAAAATTATGCTTATAGGTACCAGTTTGGTTAAAGCACATCTGCTTCCTTTTCCTCTTGTGTCTTCACATTAGTGAATTTGTCTCAAAGACAAGTATTAGAGCCCAGGTGAGTGTCTTCTTGGATGACTTTGGATCTAAGTAGCATGAAGACATGATTGCTCAATTCACATGTAAAGATGACAGCAATGAGAAGAATGGCCCAGAACTGAGGCCAATTAAAAATAAAATTGTGAAGAAGGTAACTCTTCCTGAACTTACTTAGATCCACTTCATTATAGCACCCTTTTACTATAAAAGAAAAGCTGCCCTATGGACATAGGCTTTCAAAGACCAGAACCTTTCAGTCATTTCTATATTGATCACTCTTCACTCTCAGTAATAAGAGCCTTTCATTCTGGTCAGTTTCATTCATTGGAGAATTTATTTCAATCAAAAAAAAAAAAAAAAAAGAGCTAGAAAGTTCAGCTGTGTTTTGCCTAGTGGAGAGAAGAAGGAAAATAGAATTGAACCTAAAAAGATGGTTCCAATATAACCAAATGAAGGTGGCGGTTAGAGTAAAGAACTTCTCAAATACAAAATGCATTCCAATCTAAAAAAAATATTTAGAGATGGAATAAACCATCACTGGCAAAATAGTTTGAGATAGTTGGAATGCTGTTTCCTTCTGCGACTGGAAATAGTTCCCTGGTGGGTACTGTTTTTAAAAAATAGAGTATATTGAGTTTACTTTTCTTTATAAAAGCAATTCATGATCATCAGAAAAAAATTTAAAAATACAGAAAAGGAAGGAGAGAAAAACCCCACAAAAGCCACCTGTCTGTAGTCCTACTAGACTGGAAATAATTTTGGGAGTCAGTGGGATTTTGTGAAAAGGATATGGCTTTCAGGATCCAAAAGATCTGTATTTAATTCCGGTTCTAAACTGTGTGTCATCGGACAAATCTCTTCAATTTGAGCAGATGCTTACTAAATGGAAATTGAACAACAATAAAAACTCATCATTTTATGTATCAGAGTCACTAGAGAGGAGTACTCCCCTTTCTCTTTCATATATGGTTTAGGATCAGTGTTTAACTACCTATAATGTTCTTGCTTTGGCTTGTTTATTTTTCATTGTGAGGAGCTAAACTCCACATCCCTGGCTTTCTCATTTCACACTTCCATTAAAGCCTTATTTTTGGCTGTTGCCATGACTCTTCTCCTTGTAGCTCTTGCCTTCCTTCTCCAGAAGCCCTTCTTTAACCCTTTCCAAGACACCTTCAGTCTTTACCTACCAACCTCAGCCATGCCAGTGATGTCTCATTCTCCATCTAGAAAGAGGGTGGGCAACTATGAATTTGAGACAGCAAGCCCTTCTTCATAAAGCTAAATTTAAAGTGGCTACGATAAATCATATTGATGCTGTGTTTCAATGAACTACTGTAGTAGTATGTCCACATGCTAAAGTAATTCAGAATACAGTTGTTGGAAAGGCTATTGCCTCTTCATGTCCATTGTACCCTGCCTGACTGCTATGTAATTTGGAAGAGCACCAAACTACATGAAAGTCCGGCCACTCCTCCAAGTCCCTCTCATGCGGTGTGCAGGGCAGCCCCCAGGAGTCCTAGGTGGGAGAAGGCTGAGGGTCTGCATGGAACCTTTCTCCTTTACCCGGGCTGCTGAGAGAGGCTTATGAAGCTCAGGGGTAAAATTCAGAAATCTCAAGCAGCATTGAAACCTTAATGCATCTCAAAACCCAAAGCAAAGCAAAACAAAAATGTACCTTACTTATAAATAACTTTCCTGGAATGAGATGGAGTAATACTTCATGAAAAGCCATGGATTGTGAAAATTAGTTTGGTGGGTGGAGTTCAACATTTTTTAAAATGAAAAGATAGAATAAAATAGGAAATACCAAAATATAAAGTAGATGATACCGGTAGATAAAAAAGGTGCATCTGTGTCTATGTGTGTGCCTTTGTAAGGCAAATCAGTTTTTCCACGGTCACAATTAGAAACCCTTGAAATAGGAACCTGGCTCAGATGAGAGTAGGCTGATACTAGAGACCCGAAGAGGGCAGGTTGGGAAGAGTAGGGTAGGGAAAGTAGGGTAGGAGAAAGGAGGGTGCTTTCCAATAATCAAATTAGGTACCAAAAATCAGACTGGTCCTTCACAATTCTGCCAAACTTACACACACACGCCACACCATACCAGACCCTACTTCTGTCCCTAACATCACTCTCCTGAACACCTAAAAACTCCCCAGTTGCTGATTCTGGTATAAATGCCATAGACTCCAGCCTTGATCTGAAGGAATCTTCTTGGAAAATGTCTACCCAGGTGGATGTCCTCAAGAAGATCAAAAACACCCAGAGACTTCTGCTTCTTTCCTGGGCTGGGTGTGAACAGTTAATAAAGGAGTGATCCACCCCCCTGTTCTTTACAACACTTCCTATTTTAGAGTCTCTGCTTTGGAATATTTGGATGAATGACATCATACACAGAGCCCCCATCTAACCCATTAGGTTAGATGATAAGCAGTTATAATTCAAACATGAGAATACCTGAGGTTTTGTGTTCTTTGTCACTTATATCACTTGTTCTACAAATGCTGCAACAGTCTTTCTTAGAAACTAGTGTCCAGTTAAACCAGGTCCATTGCTCAGTTCTCTCTAAACTGTGGAGTGTGCGTGTGCAGCTTCTTCACCCAGTGTTTGATCTCAGACAGTACCTTAGAAAGGCTGCAGTCCAGGCGGCTGAGCTAAAGCCACAAGCATCTCTTCTAACTCTCCTCATTTGGGTACGCTTAACCATTTTCTCACCCTTCTTGCCAATGTGCAAACCCCACATAGAGAGTGTGAGAATGAGGTTGAGAGAGTTAGGGAGAGAGAAACTGAAAGGCACTCAGCCATGGGGATGCTGCCGCCTTGCCGGAGCAGCGTGGGTGGGAGGCTGCAGCGACTCTCTGGGTCCCCTCAGCTGCTGGGGCTGCCCAGCCCCTCCCCAGCCCCCTTCTTCCTTTGGGGCTAAAGAGGCAGCCTCCTTTGAGCTCCTCTCGTGCCATTGCTTTGAGTTCTTTGAGCATCTCTCAAAGAACTTCTTCGAGCTTCTTACTGGTTTCTTCTTTCCTGCCATTGTTTTGAGTTCTTTGAGGTTTGAGTTCTTTGAGCTCCTCTCCTGCCATTGCTTCCCCCATCCCCTACCCCAGGACACCTTCCTGTAAGCACTAGGCTGCTGTTCAGGGCACCTCACCTGGGAAACCTCCTTCAGTGACCTTTGCTTTTTCTGTTACCCTCTGAAAGTTTAATTTCTACAACTAGTTACCTTAATTTTGGTCTTCCTTGTAGCATATGTAACTGTTAGTGCTCCAATCCCAGGGACATGAAGAGGGCTGCTGGGGTGCCCACAGTTTTCTATTTCTCTAAGTGATGATTTCACAGGTGTGTTCACTTTGTGATAGTTCATTGAGCTGAACACTTGTGATTTGTGTATGTCCTGTACATATGTTACATTTCAATAAAAGAGTTTAAATATTCCTTGTCCACTGGACTATTCCCTGTCCCGTAGAAAAACACTGGTCCAGAAACATGGAGACTTGAATTCCAGTCTTAGGCCTGTTGTCATTGATCTGAACTGATTTAGGTAAGTTATTTGGCCTCTCCAAATGTCAGCTCATACAACTATAATATAGATCCTCTGTTTCTGCCTTCTTGACCTCACAAGGATCCTTCTAGAGATTAGATGAGGTTATGGCATAAAAGCATATAAAAGTGGAAAGAGCCAGACAGACGTGAGGTTGATTTTCTCAGGAGCCTCCTGCTTGCATCCGTGTCTCCTGGTCTGGACTGGGTGGCAGGCAGCCAGGGATGAGGCTTTTGCACCTTTTTGTGCAGTAGCAATAGAAATACTTTTATGCTATGAAGCATCATTTAAAAGAATGTCTCCTCATTCCCCAGCCTGGCTTCACAAGTCACCTCAGAGAACCTTCCCCATGCCTTCTCTGAGCCCCTGTTTGCAGTTTCCCACATGGTTTGACTCATGAAGACTCCTGCCTTTCCCTTGGGGCCACATGTTAAGACTTGCTCATCCTGTGGCACGCAGAAAGTTGTAGCCTGGCAGGAAGCAGCTGCAGTGGACCTCACAGGTAGAAGGCAGTGGAGCAGGAGGAAGGAAAATGGGATGTTAGAAGTATGAAGATGCTGCAAATAGAAGGGCCTGATCACCTCCACCATGGGCAGAAGTGAAAAGGAGGGACTCCCCTTGGACAGGAGATGTTGAACTTCTTGCTCAGAAGTTTATGGTCAATCAAAAGGCAATTCTATATGGCCTTCTGTGCTGGACGAAGACCCCTACTAGAGCTACAAAGCTAATCTAAGGGCTAGGAGGGACAGTATGATGTGAAGGCTCAGGATACCAACTTTGGGGTCTGGTAGACCTCAGTTTGAATCTTGGCTCTGTGTCTTTCTAGAGAGAGACTTTGACCTTGCTAAATCTCACTTTATTCGTCTGAAACTATGCTGGTAGATACCTGATGAGTTTTTCATGAGATTAAATGAAAGAATGTATGAAAAGCCCTTAGCATTGTGCCTGGTACATGGTTAGCTCTCAGTAAATATTAGTAATTCTTGTTCCTATTAAATGCAAAGGAGAGCCTCATAAGTTTGAAATAGAACATAAAGGTAACCCTGGTGTGTATATGGGTACCAAAAGGATGGGAAATACAAATAAGGAACAATCACAGGGCAAGCTGTTTAAGTGTGAGGTTTGGGGGAGTGGAGAGCAGAGAATGTGACTTAAGGGACAGACCTTACAACATTTAGAAGGATAACACAAATGATTTAGTGTTTTTTAGTTTGTTAATATGGCAAGTTCTTAATAGTTTTTCATCTCCAGCACTGTGGTACGGGTTGAGGAAATTTGCTAACATTAAACTGGTTATATAAGGTAGCAAAGATGTCTTAAAAATATTATAAAAATAAATAACTCTTACAGGGAAAGATTGATTAGACTTCATTAAATTTAAGAACTGTTCACTAAAATACACCATTAAGAGCATGAACAGACAAGCCAGACTAGGAAAAGATATTTGCAACCCATATATCCAACAAAGGATTTAAAGTAGTTAAAGAAATCACATATGTCAATAAAAAAAAAAGACAGTCAACCCAAATAAATAAAAGTTTAAAGCGTAGAAAAAATGGCAATAGACTTGAACATCATAAAGAAGATATCCAAATGGCCAATAAGCACATGAAAAGGAGCTTACTCATCAGGGAAATGCAAATGAAAACCACTCTTTGCCCTCCAAACTAGGGATTGGGGAGGTGTTGGCAAAGATACAGAACATCTAGTATTCTCATATGTTGCTGTTGGGAGTGGAAATTGGTACAGACACTTTGGAAATGGGTTTAGAAGTAGTTACTATAGCTATGGATATGCATATCCTATATCCCCCCAGTTCTACTCCTTACTGCACAAGAATGGTCATAGCAGCATTGTTCACAACAGCCCCAAACCAAAAACAGTTCAAATGTCCATTAACAATGAATAAGCAAATTGTGATACATTTATAGAAATGGAATATTACTCAGCAATGATGATGAGCAGACAACTGCTAACATAAAAACATGGGTGAATCTCACAAATGTAATGTTGAGTGAAAGAAGTCCAACACAGGCATACAATTTCATTTACATAAACTTGAAATGGCAAAGCAATCTGTGATGATCCATGGCAAGGTGGTGGTTTTCTTTAGGGAAGGGAAGGTAACTGAGAAGGACACAGGGTGGAGAGACACTGGAATGATTTTTCTTTTTCTATTTCTAGATTTTATGAAAGTTACAAAAATTTCAGTTTTAAAAACTTCATCGATTTGACTATTTATGAATTTTGTATTTTTCCAAATGTGTTATAGGTCAATAAAAAATAAGTGTACTTACAAACCAAGTAGAACCTGCTCCCACTCCCATGTAACCCCTGAAAGAGAAATGCATCACTGTGATTTGTGAGATGTGGCCCCGTGTGTGCAGGTGACTTTGCCAGATGACTTGGATATTCTGCAGTCCTTTCTGGGAGGGCCCACATAATCCCCTCAATGGTGCCTAGGAGTTGGCGGAAAGATCAGGCAGGCAATGAAGAGTTAATGAGACGCAACTCTGAGAAACTCAGTGAATTTATGAAGCAACTTACACACCTTAAAAGAGAGTCAGGGCCATATGTCCTACTAGAAGGAGGACTCAGACAGCAAGGTACAAGGAAAGTCTTGAGGAGGCAGCAGACTGCATCTGGGCCTTGCACTTCCTGGTGAGTCAGGGACTGTTGTTAGAAGAAAACTGAGGCATGGAGAGATTACGTTACCTCCTCTAGTCACCTGCTGTGAAGTGTCAGGATCTGAATCCAGGATCTGAACTTCAGCAGCCTGGCTCCACAGCTTGGAAACTTGTCCACTATGCTGTGCAACCTCTCACAGGACGCATGAACTCTAGGACAGTTCTGTCCAGTAGACATTCAATGCAAGCCACATAGGTGATTTAAAATTTCTGATAACCACATATGAATATGTAAGAATAAAGAGGTGAATTCATTTTAAAGTTATACTTTATTTAAACTGATATATCCAAAATATTATCATTTATGCTTGTAATAATAAATATAAAAATAATTATTGATGAGAGAGTTCACTTTTTTTAATACTTGATTTTGTAATCCTGTGTGTATGTTACACTTACAGTTTGTCTCCATTTCAAGTGCACGTGTGGCTGGTGATCAGCATGTTGGACAGCCTGGGTCTGGAGAGCTGCAGAAGGAACGGGAGGACTACCCAGGTGAGAGGAATGGCTTGTGAGAAGGCTCAGGGGGAGGAGTGCTCTGAGCATTTGGGGCATCTTTCTGTGAACTGCCAGAATCTGAGCATCCCAACAGCTGCTCCTAGGGAAATTTGCTCTGCCACACGGCAAACAGACCCCTTTCTTCCTCTAGAGATTAAAGAGAGCTGAGAGCGCACATCCAAAATGGCCTGTCCCCAGAATCCCATGGGCTCAGGCTTTCAGACCCATAGTCAATAGGCATTAAGATGAGACCCACTGTCAGCCATGCCCCTGTAAGTCTCAGAGTCTGAGGCCAAGCCCTCACCTCCTATGCTATGCTATGCCTCCACTCCCCTTCAGGCACGCCCCTCTCAGGCTCTTTCTTCATCCTCTTCTCTGCACCCACTTTACCCTCCTCCTCCTTACTGACTTCACAACTTGGGGGCTGCTACTCAGCCTTCTTGCCTCCACCCCTCTGCCTCTCCAAACCTCCTGTACCCTTTGCTCAAGACCCTGGTACAGCCTCTTCACATAGTTTATGAAGAGCCTCACTCTAACGAGCAACCACAGCCTGGGCTGCACAGTCCTGTCTGTGTAACCCCACTCACCTTTGTCTGGTCAGTTTCACAGCCAGTTTGTTCCCTGATCATACATGTATCTTCTATCAGTGTCAGATAGACGGTGTGCAACTTATAAATAAGTATTGTGAGAATAAAACTGTCAACGGTTGAAAGAAGCTGCATTCTCATGCCAGCCTGACTCTGAAAACAGGATGAATGAGGTAACTGCATTTTATAGTCATTGTGAGTTTGCCAAATAATGGCTGGTTGAATCATTCTCTGAAGTCTTTCTGATTACAACATTAACTATGAATTAATTCTCCATCTGTATAGGAAGTAATTATACACAGTAATGTGAGCTATGCCCATATTTACCTCATTTAGAAATGCTGGAATTCACATTTTGAGATGCTCTAGCAATAACGGACTGAGAGATGCTCGTTTGCAAACAATCCTGCCTTGGAGGCGTGAGCAGGTCGTAACAATACCAAGTGTTAGGGTCAGCATGGACAGAGATACGTGAAATGCAAATAAATAATTTTCTCAAAAGGTTTGCAATCATGCCCTATTCCTGTGTAACCCTAGGGAAAATTTAATTAAAATAATTGCATTATCATCCCTCAATCTGTAGTTCTTACTTTGAGGTCATCATCAAACCATGGAAATTTCTCTGATTCTTGGAAACAATGGCTATTTCAGGAAACTGGTGGTTATCAGGACCATGTCAGTTGGTATGTTTTAAACCACAGGTGGAAACTCTATGCCAGGACCTGGGTAAAGTGCCAATTTTGCTAAACATGTAAAGTACTGAGCACACAAGAGCAAGTGCAAGTCTTTACCTCTCTGAACTGGTTCTCTTTTCATCTGTAAAATGGGTGGAAGTAAACTCACATCTTCAGGTGGAGTCAAACACCAGGCAGAATGCATGTCTATTTCAGGGCTCTGCTGCACCCAGCAGGGTAGCAGGGTCAGGGGGTACAGAGTACCCTAAGGAAAAGAATGAGAATGAACTTGCCTGCTCTGATTCTCCCAGAAGTGGATGGAGCTTTGCATCTAGTTTCATGAAGGGAATTATGGGGAAGAAATATGAGCCTCAGGAGAAGAAAGCAGAGTTAAGCCCCTCCTCAATCCATGGCACCCAATCATCACTATTCTGGGCAAGGATTTCTCTCATTTTGTTAGGCTTTGTCTTTTTTTTTTAATAAGTTTCCTCTGCATCCCTGGCACCCACCCCACATACTAATATGTACCTGGATGTGTGTGTATATTAATACATTTGAAATTTCATGATGTTATATCATCTTTGTATATATTCTAAATATATATGTATGTAAACATATAAATAGATATGCAAATGTAGATAGATAGATAGATAGATAGATAGCTGTAGACTATGGAACACATTCTTTTGCTTCTTTTTTCACTCAGGTCTATGCTTTTAAGACTTGCCCATGTGCTTGAGGAACTATCGTCCACATTCACCTATTTATTCCCCAGTGATGGACATAGGTAGACAGACCATAAAGCACAATGGTTAGGAGTGCACACCCAGGAGCCAGACTGCCTGGCATCGTTCACATTCGCTAGCTGTGTGAACTTGGCCCATATACTTCACCTCCCCATACCTCAGTGTTCTCATTTCCAAAACAGAGATGGTAATAGTGTCTACCTCATGTAGAGTACTGAGAATGTGAAGTACTAAGCACACGTAAGCATTCAGCCAGTGTTAGCCATCATTATTATCATCATCATCATTATACTTCCCACACCCAGTGCTGCATCAAGCCCCCTCATACACATCCCTTAATGGACCTGTGCCTGAGTTTCTCTGGGCTGAAGACTCCAGAGAGGGATGGCTGGGTCATAGGGCGTAGGCTCACTTAATTTCACCAAGTACTGCCAAATTGGTCTCCAGAATGACTGCCCCAGTCTACATTCCCACCACCGGTCCCTGAAGGTTCCGGGAAAAGTTTTCTCAGCCAGTGAGAGTACAGATTTTAACAAGTCTCCTCTCGAGTTGCACTGACATCATCTGTCTGGGAGACTTCTGTCCAAGTTGGGTGGAGAAACAGCTCTCAGACACGTGGCTGATTTAGAAGTCTGTGCTGTTCTGCTCTGCAGAGCCCTAAACTCTGCAGTAATTATTAAATAGTAGGCTCACAATCTTGGGGAGGCATCAGAACAACCCCGAAGAGGGGAGGTTCAAAGTGCTTCTCCAGAGGATTCTGATCCCACACCATAGGAGAGCATGCACCTCCCACTCTTTAACCCCAAGTAAGAGTCCCTGCCTCTGAGAGCCACTGTCACTGATAGATGGATGTTGTCAGCACAGGACAAAAGGTGGAGAACCACCAGGGGAAGGATAGGCCTGCAGGGTCAGGGGCCTGGAGTTGCTAGAGGCCACCAAAGCAACCTGTTGGAGCAGGAAGGTCCCCTTCTGCAGAAGATTCTCCTACTGTCAGACATCTCTCTATAGTCTGGATAATACCAGAAATGTCACTACTCAATCCAGTCTTTTGAATTAAGCTCATATTTTCTCTTGAAGACCATGCTCTGTCAACAAGTTACCTGGGCTCTATGTTATTTGGGCTTTATTGCCTACAGCCCAATAACTGTTAGTACCAGAAGGTGTGAGTATCTAAGCAGCAGTCCTTGAGGGACTTGGATGTTTGGTAGGCAAAGTATGATCAGTGTTTGATAGACTTGAAAGATGTGTGTCTCAGGCTTCGCAATAGTGAGTACAGCTCTAGAGGAGATTCTGAGGCCCACTGGGAAGTGTCATTTAAATCCAGCCTGATACCCATATCTTCATAAAGATGCTAAACACTACACTTAATAACTGTCAGATTGAAAGCTGATATTGGGGGCTAGGGTTTGGGCAAAGGGACAAGGGCAGGGACTAGGTGTGCAAGGGTAGGAGAGGTTGGGGTAAGTAAAATGGCAAGTAATACAAGATGTTAAGGCTTGAGAACTGGGTCCAGATGCCAGAGAAAGAGGTTCTGTGCCAGTTTCCCCTTATCCGTGATTTCTCCCTTACAGTATGTTCCGTCCTCATCCCACTCCCACTCCCACATAGGGAAAGCAGGGCTATTGCATCCAGAATGCATCTTCTCAGGTTTTTTCTCCCCAGTTTGAAGCCGAATTGGTATTGATGAGTGTCTCTATCTCTTCCTTCTGGAACCAGGTCCTGATGGATCCAGCCTCCATAGCCCTACAAAGTAGGTTCCTCAGTCCCCATCCAAAAGTTTGCCCTGCCCCAGAAGAGACAGGCCCAAAAAGGAGAAATTCAAGCCAGTTTTTCCCAGTTATTTGAGTCCTGGCCCCAATTACTGTGGCCTCTAGTCTGTCCCTAATTTTGACTCTCCAATTCTGAAAACTGGGCCTCAGCCTTAGCTCAGAAATATTTATGGAACCCCTGCCATGAACCAGGCACTGTGATCCTTACTGGAGATATAATTGTGACTAAGGTACTGGCCCTTGCCTCATGGAGATTACAGGATAGGATCCAGTAAGTAGAAAGTTTGCAGTAAACTGTGATGAACACTAAGATGGGGAAATGGAAGCATGTAGGAGGGCAGCTAACCCAAAAGGCAGGAAGGACTTCCTGATGAAGTGATAGCTAAGCCCTGATGCGAAAGACAAGTAGAAGTCAACCCAGCAAAGAAGAGTGCATGTGGGGGTGCAGCAGAGATGTTGGAGGAAGGAACAGCAAGTTCTATGGCCAAGAGATTAAAGAAAGCAGGACAGGTTCAAGGTTTTAAACATAATTCTGTAAATCTGAAGCCACAGAGGATCATGGAGGAAGAGCAAGATATGTGACTCATGGAGTAACTAGGAACCAGATGACCACTGGCCTTACAAGTAGAGAGAGCATATACATTTATTGTCCAAATTGAGAACCCAACAATTATAAACTGGGACTGTTCTGGCAAACCAATCCATATCATCACTTTATTTATAAATTGAGTTTTATATTTGGCTCTAACCAAATCTGGCTCTATGTCTTCCTATACTGAACCTCACCCAGCAGCTTAAAACATATGTCCCTCCTGTACAGAGGCCTGACTTGCTCTTGCTGAACTTCTCCTAGGAGAAGACTTGTCTTTCCATGTATTTGGATTCACATATTGCCCTCATTTCTGGGTAAGCTATAAATATGCCCAGTCCCATAGTCAGAAGCATCTGATCCTCCTTCTGCTAAACCAGTTGGCCTCCTTGCCAGAAGCCAAGACTATACTCCCATATGTGCTCTATGCATGTGTGTAAAAGTAATTGCATATTCTGTTTCTCCAGTTGATCTTATCCCAGGGCAGTTAACCAGGAACTTCCAGAAGAGATGACATCTACAGTATCCAAAAAGCTACTTATTTGTGTCATCTATCTCCTAATAAAACAAACCTATTTTTCACACCAAGATTGTTTCATTTTTTACCAGCACCTAAATATGCACTGAGTCAGCATCAGAAGGCTAGAGTTCACATCCTCACTATCACATCCTCACTATCCACCTGACAGTTCTATGAATTTAGACAAGCTACTTGACTTCTTTGAGACACATTCTCCCATTTACAAAATAAAGAAAATAGTACCAGTTTCACACCATTGTCAGGAAAGAGCATAGTTGATAGAAAATAGCTTAGTGTCTGATTTGTGGCAAAGGCTTCATATAGCTTTCTTTCTTTTTAAAGAACCTAAATTTAGCAGCTGCTAATCCCCCTACCCCTGCTTTCAGTAACCATAGATCTGATATATTTTTCTATGTTTGTCTGTTTGTTTTTGAAGTATGATTGACCTACACCACTATGTTATTTCCTGTTATATGACATAGTAATTCAGTATTTCTATACGTTTCAAAATGATCATCACAATATGTCTAGTTACCTTCTGTCAACCATACAAAGATTACATAATTATTCCCTACACTGTATATTTCATACTCATGACTCATCTGTTTTGCAAATGGAAGTTTATACCTCTTAATTTCCCTCACCTATTTCTCTCCTCCCCTCACGCCTTCTCCTCTGGCAACTACCTGTTTGTTTTCTGTATTTATGACTCTGTTTCTGTTTTGTTATGCTTACTCATTTGTTTCATTTTATAGATTACACGTATAAGTGAAACCATAAAGCATTTGTCTTTCTCTGTTTGACTTATTTCACTTAGCATAATATCCTCTAGGTCCATCCATGTTATCGCAAATGGGAAAGTTTTCATCATTCTTTTTTATGGATGAGTAATATTCCAATGTGTATATGTGTGTGTGTGTGTGTGTGTGTGTGTGTGTGTGTGTGTATATATGTCTATATATGTCATATATATATGTCTATCTTCTTTAACCATTCATCTATTGATGGGCACTTAGGTTGCTTTCAAACCTTGGTTATTGTCAATAATGCTGCAGTGAACATAGGGGTGCATATTTCTTTTTGAATTGGTGTTTTATTTTTCTTCAAATAAATATTCAGGAGTAGAATAGCTGAATCCTATAGTAGTTCTATTTAAAAATTTTAAAGAAACTTCATACTGTTTTCCATATTGGCTGGACCAATTTACATTCCCCCTAACAGCACATGAGGGTTCCCTTTTCCCTATGTCCTTGCCAGTACTTGTTATTTGTTATCTTTTTGATGATAGCCATTCTGTGAGGTGATATCTCATTGTAGTTTTGATTTGCATTTCCCTAATGATTATTGATATTAAGCATCTTGTCACGTGCTTTTGGCCATCTGTATGTCATCTTTGGAAAAATGTCTGTTCAGGTCTCTGCCCATTTAGTTGGGTTGTTTTTTTTTTAATTATTTCAAGTTTAAAAAAAAATTGGGGGCGAGTAATTAGATTGATTGATTGATTGATTGATTGATTAATGGAGGTACTGGGGATTTAACCCAGGAACTCCTGCATGCTAAGCATGCACTCTACCACTAAGCTATACCTGCTTCCTGGTTGTTTGGTTTTTTTTTTGATACTGAGTTGTATGAATTCTTTCTATACTTTGGAAATTAACCCTTATTGGATATGTTATTTGCAAATATCATCTAATATTCAGAAGGCAGCCTTTTCATTTTGTTGATAGTTTCCATAACTGTGCAAAAGTTTTTTAGTTTGATGTAGTCCCATTTGTATATTTTTGGTTTTGATTCCCTTGCCTGAGGAGACATATCCAAAAAAAAAATTACTGACATTGACATCAAGGAGCATACTTCCTATGTTTTCTTCTAAAAGTTATGATTTCTGTTCTTCTAACTCTTTAATCCATTTTGAATTTATTTTTCTATATGGTGTGAGAAAGTAGTCCAGTTTGATTCTTTTGCATGTAACTATCCAGTTATCCTCACATCATTTATTGAAAAAGATGACTTTCTCCCCATTATATACTCTTGCCTCTTTTGAAATAGATTAATTGCCCATATAAGTGTAGGTTCATTTCTGGGCTTTCTATTCTGTTCCATTGACTTCTGTGTCTGTTTTGTGCTGGTACCATACTGTTTTGACTACTGTAGCTTTGTAGTATAGTTTCAAATCAGGTCATGTCATACCTCCAGTTTTGTTCTTCTTTTTTGAGATTGTTGTGGCTATTCAGGGTCTTGTGTTTCCATACAAATTGTGAATTATTTGTTCTAGTTCTGTGAAAAATGCCATTGCTATTTTGACAGAAGTTGTATTGAATCCGTAGATTGCCTTGGGTAGTGTGGTCATTTTAACAATATTGATTTTTCCAACTCATGAACATGGTATATATTTCATCTGTTTGTGTCATCTTCAGTTTCTTTCATCAGTAACTTATAGTTTTCCAAGTACTGCTATTTTTCATCCTTAGTTAAATTTATTCCTAGGTATTTCCTTCCTTTTTATGTGATTGTAACTGGGATTTTCTTAATTTCTGTTTCTGATTGTTGCTAGTGTATAGAAATGCAACAGATTTCTGTGTATTAATTTTGTATTCCAAAACTTTATCAAATTCATTGATGAGTTCTAGAAGCTTTTTATGCATCTTTAGGATTTTCTGTGTTTTCATCTGAAAACAGGGACAGTTTTACTTCTTTCAATTTGGATTCCTTTTATGTCTTTTTCTTATCTGATCGCTATGACTAGAACTTCCAGTGCTTTGTTGAATAAAAGTGGCAAGAGGGAACATCATTGTCTTGTTCTTGATCTTAAAGGAATTACTTTCAGCTTTTCACTGTTGAGTATAATGTTAGCTTTGGGATTGTCATATATAGCTGTTTTTATATTGAGGTATATTCCCTCAACCCACTTTGTTGAGAGTTGTTTTTTAATCATAAATGGATGTTGAATTTATCAAAAGTTTTTTCTGCACCTGTTGAGATAACCATATAGTTTTTATTCTTCAGTTGGTTAATGTGGTGTATCACCATTGATTGATTTGTGGATAGTGAAACATCCATGCATCTCTAGGATAAATCCCACTTAATCATGGTGTATGATCCTTTTAATGTATTGTTGAATTCAGTTTGCTAATATTTTATTGAGGATTTTTGCTTTTATGTTAATCAGGGATTTTGGTCTGCAATTTTCTTTTTTTGTGATATTTTTGTCTAGTTTTAGTGTCAGGGTAATGCTGACTTTGTAGAATGAATTCAGAAGCATTCCTTCCTCTGTAATTTTTTGAAATAGTTTGAGAAGGATAGGTTCTAACTCTTCTCTAAATGTTTGATATTCACCTGTGAAGTCATCTGGCCCTGGACTTTTGTTTGTTTGTGAGGTTTTATTTATTTATTTATTTTTCAATAATTGATTCAATTTCATTACTGCTAATTGGTCTGTTCATTTTCTGTTTCCTCTTGATTCTGTCTTGGGTGATTGTGCATTTCTAGAATTTGTCCATTTCTTCTAGGTTGTTCATTTTATTGGTAAATAATTGTTCATAGTAATTTTGTATGATCCTTGGTATTTCTGTGGTGTCAGTTGTAACTTCTTTTACATTTTTAGTTTTATTGAGTGAGCTTATTCTCTTTTTTTCTTGACGAATCTAGCTAAAGATTTACCAAATTTGCCTATCTTTTCATATAACCAGCTCTTGGTTTCATTGATCTTTTCTATTATTTTTTTAGCCTCAATTTAATTTATTTTTGCTCTGATCTTTATGATTCCTTTCCTCTACTAATTTCATATTTGTTTGTTTTTCTTTTTCTAGTTCCTTTAGGTGTATGGTTAGATTGTTTACTTGAGATTTTTCTTGTTTCCTGAGGTAGGCTTGTATTGCTATAAACTTCCCTCTTAGAATTGCTTTTGCTGCATCTCAAAGATTTTGAATCATTGTATTTTCATTTTCATTTGTCTCCATGTAGTTTTTGATTTCTCCTTTGATTTCTTCAATCGTTCATTGTTTATTTGGTAGCATATTGTTTAACCTCCACGTGTTTGTGTTTTTTGCAGTTTTTTTCTTGTAGTTGATTCTAATCTTATAGCATTGTGGTCAGAAAAAATGCTTGATATGATTTCAATCTTCTTAAATTTTCTGACACTTCTTTTGTGGCTTGATGTGTGATCTGTCCTGGAGAATGTTCCGTACACACTTGAAAAGACTATATTCTGCTCCTTTTGGATGGAAAGTTCAATATATCTATTTATGGATATATAGATAGATATCTATTAAGTACATGCAGTCTAATGTGTCATTTAAGGCCAGTGTTTTTTTTTTTTAATTGATTTTCTGTCTGAATGATCTGTCAATTCATGTAAGAAGGGTGTTAAAATCCCCTACTATTATTGTGTTACTGTCAATTTCCCCCTTTCTGTCTGTTAATATTTGCTTTATGTATTTAGGTGTTCCTATGTTGAGTACATGCATATTTACAATTGTTATAAATTCTTCTTGGATTGTTTTCTTTATCATTATGTAATGTCCTTCTTTGCATCTTTTTATAGTCTTTGTTTTAAAGTCTATTTTTTCTGATATAAATATTCCTACCATAGCTTTTTAAAATTCCATTTATATGGAATATTTTCTTCCTTCCCCTCACTTTCAGTTGGTGTGTGTTTTTATATCTGAAGTGCATCTCTCTTGTAGGCAGCTTATTTATATGGGTCTTGTTTTTATATCCATTTAACCAATCTATGTCTTTTGATTAGAATATTTAGTCCATTTACTTTTAAAGTAATTATTGATATATATGTACTTATTGCCATTTTAATAATTGTTTAGGGGTTGTTCTTATAGTTCTTTCCTATTCCTGTCTTCTTTTGCTCTCTTCCCTTGTGTTTTGATGACTATCTTTAGTGGTATGTTTGGATTGCTTTTTCTGTTTTGTGTTTGTATCTGTTACAGATTTTTGGTTTGTGGTTGCCATGAGATATATTTATGTTCATTCATATATATATATATGTACATATATATGATTATTTTAAGTTGCTGATCTCTTAAGTTTGAATTCATTTTAACAATACTGCCTTTTTACTCCCTCTTCCATTTACTGTTTTTGACATTTTGATATTTTATATCTTTTTGTTTTGTGTATCCCTTAACTACTTACTGTGGATATAGATGACCTTACTACTTTTGTCTTTTACCCTTCCTACTAGCTTTATGACTAATTTACTACCTTTGCTGTGTATTTGCCTTAATCAATGAAAATTTCCCTTTTGTAATTTTTGTATTTCTAGTTGTGGCCTTTTTATTTCCACTTAGAGAAACTCTTTTGATGTTGCTTATACAGTTGGTTTCATGGTGCTGAACTCTTTCAGCTTTTGCTTGTCTGTAAAACTTTTGATTTCTCCGTCACATCTGAGTGATAGCCTTGCTTGGTTGTAGATTTTTTCCTTTCATCACTTTATATATATTGTGCCACTGCCTTCTGGCCTTCAGAGTTTCTGCTGAAAATTCAGCTGATAGCTTTATGGGAGTTCCCTTGTATGTAACTTGTTGCTTTTCCTTTGCTGCTTTTAATATTCTCCTTTTATCTTTAATTTTTGCTACTTTCATTGTATTGTGTCTTGGTGTAGTCCTCTTTGGGTTGATCCTGTTTGGGACTTTCTGTGCTTCCTGGTCCTGGATTTCCATTTCCTATCCGAAGTTAGTGAAATTTTCAGCTATTTTATCTTCAAATATATTCTCTGCCTATGTCTCTCTCTCTCTCTCTCTTCCCTTTCCTTCAGGACCCCTATAATGCAGATGTTACTATGCTTGATATTGTTTCAGGGGTCTCTTACTTAAACTGTCTTCATTTTAAAAAATTCTTTTTTCCTCTGTTTGGCTTGAGTGGTTTTCACTACTCTGTCTTCCAGTTCACTGATCCACTCCTCTGTATTATGTACTGTTGCTTCCTTCTAGTTTCTTTTTTACTTTATTTATTATAGTCTAGTCTGTTTGCTTCTTCTTTATATTTTCTAACTCTTTTAACTTCTCATTGTCTTCATCCATTCTTCAGATGAGTTCTTTGAACATGTTTATGATCTTTAATTTGAACTCTTTATTGGGTGGTATACTAATCTCCAGTTTACTTAGTTTTTCTTCTGGGGTTTTATCTTGGTTCTTTACTTGGAACATGTTCCTCTGTCACCCCATTTTTCCTAACCTGGTGTTTTTATTTCTATGCATTTGGTGAGTTGGTTACATCTCCCAATCTCAGAGAACTGGCCTTATGTAGGAGGTATAACATGCATCCCAGCAACGCACTCACCTATGGTCAACCAGAGCTATGTGATCTAGTCCAGGGGGTAGTCCTTATATGGACTCTGTGGGTCCTTCTGTTGTGGTAGGCTGACTACAGTGGGTTCTCTGGTAGATGTATCTGGCCCCCAGGCCAGCTGGTTGCCAGGCTCTGCCTTGTGTGGAGGCTGCCCTGGGGAGTAGCAGGTACACAGAGGTCAAAAGAATATTGATGATAACCTGATCCTCTTCATATCTATTGCACTGACACAGATACCTTCAGTTCTTCCCCCAGCCACCCCCAAAACACCATCATGTTGTCCTGAGCCACTGGGCTCTACATGTCCCCTCAGAAAATCTAGCCCCTAAGTGCAGAGCCCCGGGTCATAACCTAGATTCCCCCTTGCTTTGGATTGTCTTTGCCATAACACCACCACATTATGGCTGATTATCAATGCCTTCATTATTAGTTTAGAAGTGCTATATATGCTAGAGGGAACTTTCATTTCCATAGAACTCTCTAATATACCTCACAACAGGAAGCAATCCATGTTACAAGACCTTGCTTCCTCTCCTCTGGGGCCTGATAGCCTTTGATGCTGCTCCACACTTTGGGGCCAAAGGAATCCATGGTGGTGGTGAGAAGTATTGTTTATAATTAATCCTAACTACATATCTGATCTGTCATTCTGATAGTCCTCTTCTTACCTTCAGATTAAGTCCCTAGGATTAAATTAAAAAGAATGATTTTGAAGGAGAACTATTAAAAAAGGAGCTGAACTGACAAGAGGGTATAAATTTTGAATGGTGCCAAAAAATCACTTATATCCATCCAAGGCATTCTATGCCCTCCAGTATTCTTTCTCTTGCCTGCCTGTCCCAGGGGCCAAATTCACTGCACTGAATAAAAGCAGTAGCAGTGACCCCAGGACACTTTCCTCACAAGAAATGCACACCAGTCCTTTACATTAACTCATCTTGTCTTGATTTTCACAGAAAATAACATGGAAGTAAATAAGGTACATTTCCTGAGAAATAAGATTAGAATTAAATTAGAGGTTTCACGTAGGTGAAAAGCCTGTGCATATTCCATCTTTAGTACCTTGTATTTTCACATGTATGAATCTAGAAACACATAAACTTAAGTATATATTCATTATATATAATGCTTTTAGTTGATCTTTTTCAAATTTTATAATGTATTTTTTCCATAGAGCTGAACCACAAAAGATAATTGAAGTTTTACCTTGTTCTCCAGAAAAAAAAAAAAAAATCTGTAACTCTTTCCTTAAGAGGCCTGGTTTGTGCTGAACACTGGAATTTGACACATTGTAAAATGATTATAAATCAATAAAAAATGTTAAAAAAAAAAAAAAAAAGAGGCCTGAGTTGTCACAAGTTAAATCCATTGTATTCAATGCCCCACTCTGTATCTGCCTACCTGCCTAGGAAACTTCCCTCCTGTTTCATTGAGGCGTACAGTGACTCTGTGGATCTTAAAATCAGTTTGGATCTACGACAATATTTGCAGCCTGAATTTACATTCAGACTCAAGAATCTGTAGGTGTGATCTTTCTAATGGCTTGGTCTTGTCTTGAACTTCCAACTTCCAAAACCCAGCCTTTGCTGCATCCTGGAAAGGAAATTGATTCACTGTTCTTCCCTGATCCTCTCAGCCTGAAGCCACAGTCAGGATAATCAAAGCTACAACTCTTTTAGGTTGTGGGACACAGACCCTGCACAATGATATAGTAGTGTGTAGGCACAGAGCTGGATCCCACTTCAGCAAGTCTGAGAACAGCATCCCTTGTGCCAGACTTTCTCCTAAAATCCACAGAATAAAGCCCCCAGGACAGAGTTCTAGATTTAAAGACCAGGATGCTCATTCAGATAGGTAGAATAGCAGGTCCCTGAGGTGGGAAAGTTCTTTCTTAATCACTGCCATTTCCCAATGTCTAGTTCAGCGCTTGGAACTTAGTATTTGTTCAGTAATACTTGCATGCATGAATAAAAAGAATATCTGGAAGACTTATAGATTTGAAAAAGAAAATCAGAAGCACAAAATATAACATAGAATTTATTTTCTTCTATTTCAAGAAAAGAAAAGTTTGAGAGAAATTTAACATTAAAACAGTTGAAGGACTTAATTAGAGAGCAAATATAAGGGCAGTGTTAAATAGTATAAACAATTTGATTCAGATTGCCTGGGCTCAGACCCTGGTTTTGATGTTTACCAGCCATGTTAATGTGGAAAGTTAGTCTAAGACTCAGTTTTCTTATCTGTAAAATGAAAATAATAGTACCTACCTAAAGGAACTGTTGTGGAAATTACATGAGTTAATACATGGAAGTGGCATAGGACCCTCGCTACAGAGTCAGCCTCCATCATCATTAGCCCTGATTACTAGTAATACAGTACTAGTATAATCTTGCATGTCAACTTCAATTATTTGATAATGGCTTCCTAGAGGGCTGCGTGGAAGAATGTGTCAACTGAACACCTAAGAAAGACTTATGTCTGCCCTGGATGCTACAGGAAGGAGTAGTGGATCATATGCCATAAATTTGCAGTTCTTGGCCTGGACTGTAAATTTCTTCAAAAGAGGGACTATGCTTATTTATCTCCATATCCCTAATACCTGGCAAAGTATTTGACACATGTTAGTTCTGTCAGTAAACCTTTGTTCAAGTGTTCAACCTTTTCATTGTTTGGCTAATAGCTTTTCTCTGCTATAATTCCATATGATGGATCATTGCATTGATAGCATTATAGTCCCATAGTAAATATTGGAGCAAACTCTGGTCTCAGTTGGGTGGTGGTGGTGGTATATTATAAATGAATACTAAGGCTCCAACAAAAATGTTCCACATTCCTTAAATTCAGTACATTCCAAGAGGGATTAATACTATACCAGGATTTCCCTACATGGCACCACATTTGGACATTCTGTTGATCTATGTGTGTCTCTCTCTTTAGAAGTCCTTTTTTTGAACCCTATTTGAAATCTTACGTAAAAATTCTTTGGGAGTATTGCAGCCTTGTAGCAATAATTTGGCAATGAGTCACCTACATTTCACAATTAAATACTGTAAAAAGCAACACCCAGAGCTTACCAATGAATTCCTCAACTGTCTTCTCTATGACCTATTGAAATAGCAATGGCTTTTTCTATCATTAGCACATACATGATTGAAGACTCAGAGAGCAGTCCAATTTTTAAAGAATTATCCAGCACCAGAATAATAGAACAGAACTCGAATTACTTTGGTTTTCATCTCTAAATATGAATTCCAGGTTACTTCAAAACATAAAAGTATTCCTAACACACTACAAGGGTTACAGAAGGAAGAATATTTCTAACAAGAAGTTCCAGGAAAGAGAAACAGTGTATTTAGAATTGAAATGGTGTTCAGTTAATAGAGGACAAAGTGAATTGGGGTAACACTATGGCTTTGGATTTATGTGAGAATTGCTCTTAATCTTCTCAGAGAAGAATGGATTACCTACGAGTCTGGGCTACCCTGCTTAGGATTCAGCAGGGGCAGCTGGTTACTTACTCAGTAAAGTGCAGGTAAGGCAGGTCTAGGGACCTAACTCTAGAATTGTTGTGACTACTGGGAAGGATAGGAATGGGATGAAAGATGAGGGCTGGCCCAGTTGGAGCTGATGAAAGGAGGTGGAATATAACAGGTGAGGGATGATATCCATGCAAAAAGCCAGCAACACTGAGCCTTGCAACCAAGTAATCATCTTCACACAGCACCACCTTCCTGGGAAAAAATTATACTCAGAAGATCAGAAGTTTAGAACAGAGGATTTATGTGGTTAAGCATAAAATTAGCATGAAGTCAGTGGCTGAGAATTATTAAGGTATATCTCTGTTTCACAGTATCATATCTATTTTTAAGAACTGTTGAATTCAGAAATGTTTAGATAAAGATTTGTTGATAGAAACTAATAAAGCTCTACAACTGCTAGTGAAAGCAAATTTATTTTTTAAAATCCTGACTGATTTAGCTGCTTAACATGGTTTCTTCAACAATCTAGAACAAAGTGACACATAAATTCTAGCTTCAAAGAACTGAGAATTACCACTCTTTGAAAGATAGAGAAACTCTGAATCAAAAAACAAAACAAAACAAAAACTCTCACATTTATCTAGATCCAAGGGAAGTGTGAGGGTTCCTAACAATGAGAAAGACCAGTCTGACTTTTTCAAGAAAAAAGAGAACCATGCTAGTAAAAGTCAAATTAGGCTACAGTATTAAAGAGTGTTCCCCTGAACATCCTACTTAAAATTGCAAATACTCCTGCCTTGGAACTTCCAATCCTCTTCACTTTGCTCTGTTTGTTTTTTCCTATAGCACTGACCTCCTTCTAACAGGCTATGTTTACTGTTTATTGTTTGTCTCTCCTTATCAAAATGTAAGCTCTGTAATGGGTAAGGATTTTTTGCTAATTTTGTACATCAGTGTAGCTCAGCTTCCTAGAACAGTGCCTAGTACAGAGTAGATGCTGAATAAATATGTGTTGAATGTTTATTCAGTGAATCCTATGTAAACAGAACCGGAATACAGAATACCAAGTAGGGGAGGTCAGTATGTTAAGGGTAAGTATTAGTGATCCAAACCAAGTTATGTGCAAATAGTGAAATATCTAACAGAGATGGACCAAGGGTTGAAATTCAGTGAGCCCCAGGGTTAAGAACTTCTCTAAAGCTTTGAAGCCAGAAGCAAGTCAGCATGAGTGGGTGTCCTTATGACCTGTGACCCTGGCAGATATTGCCAACTACTCACCTGGTTCCATTTCCCACTCTTAATTGCCATCTGAAACCCTGTTTTGTTTGTGATTATATTGTACACAACTTTATATGGGGAACCATTAATTGGGTCTAAGCCAATTATGACCATTCTTTTCCAGTTTCTCAGCCTTTCCATCAAGGCCAGACTAAGCCTATTCTGAAAAATAAATATTAGTTTTTTTCTGATAAAAAATACATAATGATTGTCATGGTTCTTCCCTCTTCCTCCTGTCTGGTACATAGGGTATGAGAAATGAAGCTGCATGGGCCATCTCAGGTGTCTGAGGGACAGTGAAGAGAATTCAGGTCCATCAGCCTTTACCTCATAGACACTGAACCAACACTATCAAATGTCTACCTCAGGATCCTTCTATAAAATAGGAATAATAAACCTTTTTTAAAAATCCATTGTACTTGTCATTACCTTAAATTTATTTCACATCCTTCCCTGTAAGTGATATTGCTAAACTCTCTTGCCAGCTGATGTCCAACTAGGTATAGTCCACTGGCAGCACTGCAGGAGATTGGAGAATGAAAGGAAAGGAGGAGGTGGGGAATTTCTCCTCCTTTTCATCTGCTTCAGGCAGTATCTTCAGCATTGGCTGTGTCTCCTCCATAATCTCAGTTCCTGCCGATAATCTCTCTTCCATGGTACTATTTTCCACCAAGTAGTCATCTTGTAGATCCATCTCCAGGTGGCAGTGACTCTTATTCTATGGTAAACATCATCTCCTTCTTTTGTCCCTGCAGCCCTGTGACTGGTAGTATCTTCCAGCTGTGACTCATCTTTGAGTTGCCACTCTTTAAGACCTTATTTGGTTTCTCAGCTTTCCCATCCCCTATGTAACTAGTTCCCTGTATTAAATTAGTAATACTGGACTGCCTGCCATGGGCTGGGCTTTCCTGGCTGATATAGCAGTTTAGTTGGATTTTTCTTTACTTGACAAGTCACTTTCTGAATTGATCGAAACCTTAAGAAATAATTAAAGCTTCTTTACCCCCTGTGGACTGGTAGATTTTAGTGAAGTTGGCTCTCCTTTTTAATATTTATAACTACACCAGGTTGTCTTTACTCTTCTTGCCCACACTGAGGCCACAGTCACCTGTAAAAGCCATGGCTGCTTCTTGGGATCTGAAGATTACTCCAAAATTTGACTCTCCCATACTATACTTGGAACATTCTTTTTTTATTTGATGTCCAACTTGCTCCATCCCAATGGCTGTATACCCTAATTCACCCTCTCTACAAAGTCTCTTAAGATAGATAACATACTTAGATTGTCTATCATGTCTTCACAAGATTTACCTCCCCATTTGCTTAGTTGGATATGCTTATCTTCAGCTGTAAAGTAAATTATGTACTTCTCTGCATCCAGCCAGTGGTCCCTAGGAACCAAAAGCAGCCTGGGCCTAAGAACCTCTGGAAAGAGACCTGGCAAAGAAAGATCCAAACTCTGCATGTGTGTGCGTGTGTGCGTGTGTGTGTGTGTGTGTGTGTGTGTGTGTGTGTGTGTATGCATGCATGTGCAAGCATATATATTGCAGGATGAATTTTAAAGTTCCTTCTAATGGGCAGAGAGAAGGATGGAAATTTTGAAAGATAAACAAATTCATTATTTCAACCAATACATATTGAGCTATACTTTGTACTTAGCCCTGTCCTATACACGAGGGATATGGCAGTTAACAAAGTAGGAAAAACCGTGTTCTCTGTCCTCCTAGAGCTGCTTCTAACCTTTCAGAATGACAGAAAGAGTCTACAGTTACCAGATCACATTATTAAGGTTATTAAGATAATGTTTTCACAAGAGGCAGGGTCAAAATCTTGATATCAATAGGAATATTTATTCATCTTATGCAACTAGACTCTGTTGTCTCCTCCCAAAATGAATACTCATTTTGGCAAAGCTTCTAGGGCAAATCAGCAAGAAAATAAACCTTATCACTCAGGTGATAAGTAGACACAAATGAAATGGAGCCTCCACTTTTGCTTTCTCTCATTGAGTAGAATCCAAACCCTCCCCCTCTATAGTCAGCAAAACCTGAGTTGAAGAGCACCCAGTCCAGGACTGAGGCACCTAGAGAGTCCTGGACACTGTAAGGGTTTGAGTGGTGAAGAGGAGGGTGACAAAAATCTCTTTCTTATCTAGGGGAAGTAGAATCGTCAAAGGAGAGAGACACAGAGACACAGACAGACAAAGACAGAGATAGGTGGTAGCAGTAGCAAAAGAGTGTCTTCAAGGGATTCCTTCTTTTGAATGCTTGAGTATGTCAGACTTTCAGCAGCTACAACTGAAAATATGCTCTTTAAGTTTTCATTTAGCACTAACACTCTAATTCTAAGATCTAAAGCAAGATGGAAAAAAACTTAAATTCATTAACTGAATTATATTGTATTTGATAAGTCTCAACATTTCTTTTTTTAATTTTTATTTTTTTTATTTTATTTTTGAGAGAGGGAGATAATTGGGTTTATTTATTAATTTTAATAGAGGTACTGGAGATAGAACCCAGGACTTCTGCATTGCTAAGTACATACTCTGCCACTGAGCTATATCCTCCCCACCAAGTCTCAACATTTCTTAAGGAAGATGCACTGTATTTTTATTAGTGCTCATAAAGAAACAAAAAATGCATTCTAATTTTCAAAAGCAGTTGTGAATTTCAGTGTCTTATACTTCTCAAGAAAGATCTGAGTTCAGTTACCACCACTAGGAACTTGTCTCTATCTATAATCAAGATTAAATTTCCATCTAAAAGCAAAAAGTAGTGTCTCTATTAAACTGAAGTGGGATCCTTGAAATATTCTGACAATACTAACTTTACTTTTGTGGTTTGGTTTAATCTTCACATCCATCTTATGAGGTAGATAGAATTTGAAATCATATTGATAGATGTGGAGATTAGGACTTGGAAAACCTGAGTAGTAACCCATTCAAAATTACCTGGCCATTCAGTGACAAAGCCAGGATTGGAACTTGCACATCTTGGAAGCTGGGTATTTATTTCACTATTTTGCAGTGCATCAGATAGACTAGAGAATGTCACAGTAACAAAGGAATAAGAACATTCTTGACCTTGGCTTGCTTTAATAATCTTGAAGGAAGCTACAAGTGTTCCAGGACCTAATGCAAAGGCAGTTGAAGGCAGCCCCACACATGTTCTGCTCATTAGTCAGAGCTGATCAGTGGCCAGCCTCATGGAACAAGTCTGAGAGAATGCTGATGTGCTTTCAACTCTAAGGACCCTTGTTTTCCAAGTTCTTTATCTTTGAATTAGGAGGTAAGTAGCAACAAAACTATGTCTATCACTTCCTACAGAATCCTTGCTCTCTTTTTTCGCATCCCTTCATCCAGTTTCCAAAAGGAAACACAACAGACTTTTTACCACCCTTACTCAGTGGTGCCATCACAGGGAGAATTTGCAGTTCAGAAGCATAATTGTCCTTGATCAATTATTGGAACAGATCCATTTTCCACATCTTTGTAAACACTGCTGCTGACTGCCTTATCAGAAGGGGCAAGAATTAGGCAGCACAACCCACAAGTTTATTTTCTTAGTTAAAAATCAGAACATAGCCAGACAGCAGTCTGGGGCAGGGTGGGGAGCAGAAGGAGGTAGAACACCACTAAAGAAAGGGAGGAGAGAGAGGATAGCCACACTCAACTCTCAGGGACATGGCTCTTTCCTTAATTTCTAATGCTTGTGAACTAATAGCTATTAATGGAATTTTGAGTTCAGCTGATTCCAGCTGTGTTGAATCTACAATAGAGAAGATCAATCTTATTCTAAATTCCCAAACTCTTACCTATGGTACATTTTCCCAAACCTTATTGGGGCCTCCAATAAAGTGCCACACACCACAGGTTAAATCAACAATATTGGTTCACAAACATTAATGTGGAACTTTAGAACAATGGTTCTCAACTTGAGTTGCATATAGGAATCCCTTGAGAGCTTTAAAAACTACTGATGCCTGAGCCCCTGTCCCCATAGTATTTCCACTTTAGTTGAGTTAGATAAGAATTTTAAAACTTCTCCCAGGTTTTTCTAGTTTTAGACAAGACTGAGCTCCCCCCTGCTGTAGAATGCCACATCTGAGGTCCAGCCCCTCTGTCTGGAGATCAGAGAATTCTGTTGGGCAGAATTAAACAAGGTGCCAGTGAATATAGTCTTGGCCATGTGGAGCCTTCTGTGGTTTTGCAAATCTACTTCTTTAAATGATGACAGGAGCTTGAAGATAGAAGTCCAGCCTAGCATACCCACAAGTTGCACTTTCCAGCAACACAAAACCTCACAGATTTGTGTCAAAACTATGAAGACTAATCAAATCTCTCCATTCTCCTACCAACCAATAGGTAGAATTAGTGGGCCAAGGAAGAAACCCTCTTGATCTGGTCTTTGCTTCCTGGATGTGATTTTCAGTTAAACTGAACTTAAACTCATAACCCAATCATGAGAGTACAGCTTTTGCCCCATATTTCAGGTTGACGTGGAAAATATACTACCTCTTCCCTTATTTTGTGCCAACCACATGCACCTGACTCTCAGAGGAACTGGAATAGAACAAGGACTTCAGATTTCTCAGAATTAGAGGTACAGCCAAGTCAACTTTAAAGATTTGCTAACATCATGCATTTAGCAAAAGGCCTAACATCTCTCCCTCTAGTGCCCTTAGGAATATGTGAGTAATAAATTTATTGCCAAGATTACATGAAAGTCCTTTGTGGACTTTTCCAGTCCTTTGTGACTTTTTCAAATCTAATCGTGGTTGAGCCAACAAAGGGATTACAGCCTTATCAGGAGTTTATTTTGCAAGACGGCCACATAGCTCTGCCAGTATCCTGTTTTTCCCACTACGCTTAGCTCAAAGATCCCATTAAATAAAGTTGAACTCTTCAGTTATGCAGAAATATAAACAGACTTTTCAGTGTGATTTCAAGTTATATTTTCATTTAGGAAAAGATAATGTTCAAATACTAAACAGTGTTGGCCTCCCATAACCCAGAAATCTGGATGTAATAGAAGAAGAAATTCTAAAATTTCTCCAGTGGAAAAAAGGCATTACATACTCAAAACATACACACACACACACACACACACTTGATAATCCATGATACCCAAAGAGTTTCTCAGTGGATAAAACATTGAGGCAAATGTATACCTGTTCATGCATGGGGCAAACATGGTAGAAAGCTTTGTAGAGTCAAGTCTGAACCATTGTTCTGATACGCAATTAGTTCAGCCTAATCTGGGCACACGGTATTTTATAAGCTTGGTAACAGGATAGCTTGAGAAAGATAGTACAGATAGGGCTGGACATCTCTACTATGTAGGTTTCCACAGACTAAAGATCTAATACTTGATCGTGGTAGGCCAAACTAGTAGAATGGAATATCCATGTCCAGATACAGCTAGATCCAATCAACCACTTTAATCAAAACAAAATAATTCCCATTTCTACAAAAAATTATGAACTTAAATGCCAAGGAAGAAATCTATTGTATATCTCAGAAGCCTGCACATTATCTTTCTGCTGACAGATAGGAATTCAAGCCATATCTCCTCAGGTGCATTTCTAACAGTGCAATGATGAGTGATTCAGAAGGAGATGGTAGCAATGGAAGAGGGCTGTGGAATTTAATCTTCTGAAAGGACACTGAAAACTCCATTCCACATTGCATTTTTGTTTGCTCACATTATGGCTATGGAAGCAGCCTCTGGCTATGACTGCCACATAACTGGAGAGATTGCATTTTCCAAACTGGCTGCAAAAATATCTCCCATCCTTCCTGCTCTTCTGCTATGTGATCTTGCCACTCCTCCCATGTAAGAGGGGAGCCCAGTTCCTTTTTCTTTGAATCTGGGCAGGCTTATGGCTGCTTCTACTAGGAAAGTATGGCAGAAGTGGTACTGTATGACTTCTAAGACTGGGTGAAAGCAATGTAGCATTTTCTGGTTCACTAGAATACCTCCTCTTGGAGCCTGGAATTGCCAAGTAAGAAGTTCAACAACCATGAGGTCACTGTGCTGTCAGGAAGCCAAACCACATGGAAGCGTCACAAGAAGGTGCTGCATTCAGCAGCTCCAGTGGCATCCCCAGCAAAGAGTCAATACCAACTGTCAAACCTGTGAGTGCATCATCTTGAACATCCAGCCTAGTCTAGCCTTCAGATGACAGCAGCCCCAGTGACATCTGATTTCAACTGCTTGAAAAACCCCAATCCAGAATCAGCTAGCCACGCTCTTTCCAAATTTCCAATCCAAAAAATAACGAGCAAAATAAAATGGCTGTTTTAAGGCACTAAGTTTGGGGGTAATTTGTTATGCAACAATAGTAGCCCAAACAGAATTATTTCAGAGTTACCCATACTTCCTATTATTCAGACTGCTTCAGAATCTAAGAAAATCAGAAGTTTCTGGTCACCTTCAGGAAAGGAGTGTCTTTTCTGAGACACTTGACCTTGACCTTTCCAACACCCTGGTGTTCCTAGAATTTGCTAACACCTAATGGACCTGACAAGCAATCAGACAGAGAAAATTATCTTCACCAGAACTTTCCAAGAGAGACTTCTCTATGTATTTGGAAAAATCCATTTTAATCAACTACATGGTAGAAATGAGATGACAGTAGGCTGAATGAGACATTCTGTCCATGTTCAGAGAGCAATAAATAGTTGCTAAACTTCCTTCTAAGGAAGGGGGGTCCTATTCATAGCAGACACTTGCTTTGTTAAGCACCTAGTTGATCAGGGATTGCAAGTTTAGGAAAAGAACTGAATAACTCAGCAAAATAGAGGAAACTGGACCATATTTGGAAAAAGTGAAAAGGAGAACACCATGTTTGCTGAGTAGCCAAAATGAAAACTTTGGGGAACAGAGATATTCTGCAATGCTTTGAAAGTTGGTGTTGAGTGTGTAAGGAAAATTTTACCCCGTTATCCCTACCAGAATTTCAGTAAGTATTACATTGCACAGTCATTCTCTTATTGCAAGTGGTTTACAGAAATGTAGAGATATTGAGGTTAACAAGTGGATGAAAAAAGACTATATAGGGACCAGGCAATATCTAGGTTACCCACATATTGGTAAAGATGTAGCAGGAACAAAACATTTTTTTTGAAAAAGGAAAGAAAACTGCAAAAAAAAATTTTACCCTAAGCTATCACCCAGTCATGGAAGGCCCATTTTAAAGGAAGAGTTTTACAAATACTGTCCCCTAAAGATTGAGAGAGCGGACAGGCACACTCAGAAGTGCGAAGAACTGATCAGTATATTCCTCCCCTGGTGCTAACGGTTATTTAGTTTTAAAGGAGAAGAAATTTGTGGGGAAAGTTGGGCTGTGGATACACAGAAAGGGTCATACAACATAGTCCCATAAAAATGGCTTAGTACTTTTAGCAAATGCTAAATGTGAATTTTGTCTCTTGTTATCTCTTTCAACCCTTTCAAAATTTTCCTCTTATCTATCCCACTTTTAGGGAACAAGCTACAATGTGATTCTGTTCTGATGAACAAATCTGCACTGCATTGTTAATAGCTGGTAATAAGTGTATTTTATGTATTCACCTCCTGGTCATTTGCCTTTGTAGCCTATATGAACTTTACCCCACAATCTTGGATGTGAGAGAAGTATACCATTTCTTTGCTTTCTTCTAATTAAGTCCAAGTTTGAGCCTCTTTCCTCCTGAAACTGGAGGAAAAATTCAGCGTCTATCATTATTGGGGTTGATGCGGAGAATCTTCTCCTTCTTAGGCTCCATCTATAATCTAGGAGCCTGATGTGGTTCCTCAAAATAGAGGGAAAAGTCACAGGCCTTCTGTCCATCCTGACCTGCTGATATACGTTGTGCAGACTGCCTTGCTCTGAAGTTTGGTGGCTCCATAGTTTTCTCTGCCTCATACAGGTAGAGAAAATGTAGGTAAGGCAGTAACCTTGTGCTAGGGTCCAGCCTCCTTAGGGGCAGCTTTTCTGAGTCCTGCCTCCCACCTGGGTTTCTTTCATGGTGCAGGATTCACCATGCAGAATTCAATTCTCTCCAATCTTGAAGAGTCTCCCTTCTTAGAGGACACTCACTTCCCTCTCATTTCCGTAGTATACAGTCAGCCCTCCATATCTGTGTGTTCCGCATCTGTGGACTCAGCCAACTGCAGATGAAGAATACTTGAGGAAAAAAATCCAGAAAATTCCAAAAAGCAAAATTTGAATTTGCTGTATCAGCAGCTATTTACATAGTATTTACATTGTATTAACAAATATTTACATAGCATTTACATTGTATTAGGTATTGTAAGTAATCTAGAGATGATTTAAAGTATACAGGAGAATGGAGTAGGTTATATGCAAATACTATGCCATTTTATATGGGGGATATGAGCATCCACAGATTTTGGTATCTGGTGGGGGTCCTGGAACCAATCTCCCAAGATACCAAAGGATGACTGTAATCCTCTCAAGGAGATCAGTCCTTGGGGACATAAAAGCCAGAAAGAGCCACTGTCTATAGTCATTTTTGCTTCCTGCACCCACAGCACCACCCTCCCCTGAGCCAAGGGAGAGACTCAGAAGGCAAAGCCACCTTCCTGGGAGAGGGAGAGAAAAACACACTGCAAAAAGAAAACACAAATTAATGTTTCAACAAAACATTCAAACATGTATTCAACAAGATACTACAAAAGTAGTAATATTTTCACCCAAACGAACGGGAATTTTAAAATGGGTCCTCTAGTACTCCTAAGGTATGGACCAAGGTCCCTCTCCAGAAAGGCTCTGCCCAAGTTTGAAGCACAACGCACTTGAGAAAATCCTGCATTTAGGGATGTTATTCTTAGAGTCTCCTCTTGAGAGAAGAGACATGCCTGCAGGGACACAGGCCGGAATCATCTCGGAGCAGTTAGCACTCAGGAAGACATTTTCCTGCCCCAGCCCCTGTCTCCACAAGAGCGTCAGCAGTAATTCTGGGTTAGTTGGCCAAAGGCAGGCCTTGCCCTACCTGACTCCTGCCAGAAGCAGCTGCCTTTGAAAACTGCAAAAATAGCTTTCTGTGTTAGGAGGAAGCAACCGGACCCCTGGCAAGAGCAGACCTCAAACTTCCTTCTTGCCACTGGTTTATAGTCAGCATGGAATAGGGAAAATGAGGTCAAGGAGCCGCTGTTGTTGCCTTCTTTATGGGCCCAGGTGCCCAGACACATGATCTTCAGAACTAGATACCTTGATCACTGCCTTGGTGCCCATGAGACTTAAACTCTGATATGTGACTTCAGAGGGGTTCTGCCAAAACCCCCTGTTGTCCTTCCAAGAATGGCAAAGTTCGAAGTCTAAAAGGTATAGGTTTTCATATCCAAACGAAAAGAGGTATTCTAGCAACGCACAGGTTATGTTTCCATAGGGCACTTTTTCTTGCATTTCTTTTTGATCAAACAACAAACAACCCAAGCGCTTAGTCTCTGGCTTCTTATTTCTTTTAGCAGCCTCACTTTACAGGTGAGGTGAACTGAGGCTCAGAGGGATTAAGTGACTCAGTTCAGGTCTCACAGCTAATAAATTACATAGTTCAGGACTGTGAGCTGAGATTTCTGGTTGGCTTTATCCATTTGTGATCTTTTTGGATATATATTTCAGTAAAACATTTTTAGGTTAATTTGTTATTTTAAGATGATGCTTGAAGAAGACTGAAACTTCCTAATATTAAAAGAGGCTGAATCCCTGTTAGGAAAAGCAGACATGTATTTATGAAATTCTAAACAAATTATCTGTTATTTGGCAGACATAAATAGATCACGGTTGACAAGGGAAGTCTAAACAAATCTCTTAACTATTATACAAAGAATCACTTTCTGTTTATGAGCTGTTAGCTCAATTTAAGCATTAGTATATATATTGGGTGTGGGTGTGTGTGTGGGAGGTGTCCATGGGGTAAACAAATAAGCTTTAATATAGAGCTGGGTAAAGCCAAATAAAAAGCACATTGTACACAGCAGAACAACTAGAGTGTTCTCTAGCTTTGAAAAACATTGTGGCCAAACAAAATGTTCTGCCAGGGGCAACATGGGTTAGTGTTCTGTCATCTCACTATGAGCAGGTTATTTTCAGTTTCTATTGGCCTTCAAGGCCCAGCCTAATAAACTCTGTTCTTGTGTACCCGTGTTTAATAACAAGACTAACAGTTCCATTTGGGGAACTGAGAAGGGAGGAGCTAATTTTCAATTCCTTTCACAGAAGTGTGCCTTTTTCAGAAAAATTCTTAGTCCTGAACAAGTAAAGAGGGGAATAAGATATGTTTCCTTTTGAGACATTGTAGCATTTTTAAAGCACTTTTTTCAGTTGATAGAGGATTTTATTAGGACTAGGTAATAGTAACCACTGTTAATTGCATTCTTACTATGCGCAAGTACCATACAGACATGATCTCAATCGCCAAGGAAGGCTCAGGACAAAGGCAACATTTGTCATGTGTTTAGAGACAGAATTGGGGGTTCAGGGATAATTTACTTAAAATGACCTGTGGAAAGTGATGGAGCTCTCTGACCTCAGCTCGTCTTTCTGACCCCAAAGCCTGAATCAATATGCTATACTACCTCTCATCTAGACACTAGGGAAAGGATAAATTATCCACATGGGAGAGCTGGGAGTCAGCGCTCGATGACCAGGAACCAAGCTGCAATCAGCCATCCCTCCAAATTAGAGGACAACTGTAATTTTGATCTTTGCTTTGAAGGGAATTCTTTCTTGTAAGTGCAGCCTGTATTTTTCCAGTTTTCAGCTGGGTATATTGGGGAAAAAAAGATACTAAAATTTAATTGCTTTGCTGAAAACACCTCTTTTTTCATCTTTTGGAGCATAGGGAAAAAACAGCCACATAACATTATATCAGAATTATTCACATGCAAAAACTTCTTCTGAGTTAATCAGGTAAAGATGATTCTGTCCTAAAGAAAAATCATGTTGAAATTCAGATGTGTCTAAAATGAAGGTATCTATAGAAACTTTGCTACCAGTGGCATCAATGGCTTTAAATCAAAATAGTCTTGTTCTTTAAATCAAAATGTTCTTGCAAAGTAAAAATGGTAGCACCAAAAATTGTGAAACTGTGATTACTTTGCCTGCTTGGCAGTAATATGGATGAATGTTGTGGACATAATAAGAAAGAAACAGAAATTTCAGAAGGATACATAAATATGAGTCCTTTTATATAGAATTTATGCAAAATTAAATAATATATTTTATAAGGAAACAAACATATATAGAGGCTATTGAGAATTTCATGACAATGATACAGCCCCAAATTCAGGACAGTAGTTATCTCTGGAGGGGAGAAAAGGAGATGAAATCTGGATGGGACACGCAAGGATCTTTAACTGTGTTTCTCAAGTTGCATTACTTAAGCTGGGAGATGGCTGAGATTTTTCTCTTTTACTGTTTATATCTTCTGGTTTTTTGAAATATTTTGTGAATTTTAAAATTTCCCTTGAGATCCCCCTCCAAATGGGTGAAGAATAGGTCTACTCATCATTTTTGGAGTACATTGCCTTCTCTTGACCATTCTGTGTCTGAGTTCCTGAGAACTTACATCTCAGATGAAACAACAAAGACAACTCACAAAATCCCACTCTGGAAGAAAATGAAGCTGTCCCGAATCAGCAGCCTGGCCCCCTCTTCAACAGCACCCATAAACTCACTAGTGTGGATTCTATGCTCTGTCCCTTAGCTGGGGAGCTGGTGGGGAAGGGACAGTGACTTTCAAAGACAGATAGATTTGGGTTTGAATTATAGCCTTGCCACTTTCTAGCCTCAATTTCCTCATCCATAAAATGGACCTAGTAAGACAGACTTCCTTATTGGATTTTTGTTTTTTGAAGAATGGAATTAGTTACCACATGCAAAGTGCCTGGCATGCAATAAATGCTCATAAATAATGTTGCTGTGATTTATATAAATCATCAGTCCAGGACAGTCTGTTCTGATCCTTTTTCTTGTTCTTACTTTCTCCCAGATGTCTAACATTTTCAAATGTGTCCTGTAACTAAATATTTTCATTCAAATCACTTTCCTGAGACTTAGGGTAACATGCATCCTAATTCATTGTTTAGATAGTCCATTTTCAAGTTATTTCTGGACTTAAAAAAAATTAAAATGCTCTACTTATTCATGTTTCTTTCATTTTTAAAGTACTACTTGAGGTCAGGAGACCATTACCTCAGAGTGCTCTGACATTACTAAAACAAATTACGCTGGGTCACTGTAAGGGGAGCCCTAACACTCATTCTGACAGAGGAGGCCTGGAGGCCCCCTGAGAAGGAGTGAAACAATGGATCTCTTGTTGGCTGACACATGACATTATTTAGAGATAGCTTGTTTTGCTAATATGATTGGATGGTCCCAGCCATATATAAAAACATTCTAACCCACAGTGATTTGCTTGACAAGTGTCCCACAACAAGGTAGTTAACAAGACTGAAGGGCATGTGTCTAGTTAGGGGTAGAGCTTATTTAAAGATTGCATCATTTGCTGATGAGAGCCCTTCCTTGGGAATACTAAAACCCTAATGTTAATGGGAAAATTACTTACTTGAGCCAGAGATTGTAGGTTTGAAATTTTACTCTACCACTTTCTGTTGATGTGGCCTGAGTATATGGTTTAATTTCCAAGCCTCCATTTCTACATTTGTAAAGTATGGATAATAATATGTATCTCAAGGAATTCTGATAAGATTTCAGTGAATACTATGAAAGAATTAGGAACAGAGACAGATGCATAGCAGGCATTTAACAGATGTCAGGTGAAATACTATTTGATTCAGTACATCAACTTGCACACGTATCCTCAAATTTCAGACCCTAGTTTCAAGACGGTAGGGATGATAGTGGAGTGGAAAAGGTGTTAGACTTTGAGTCAAAAAGAATAACTATTCTGTATTTCTTATTTGCTGTGTCACTTTGGACAAATTTCTCAACTTTTCTGAGTCTTATTTTCTTAATGTGCAAAGTAAGGCATAATGATATCTTCTGTCTCTACTTTCTAGGATTACTGACAGAGGCAAGTTTGTTTTTGTTTCTCCAAATTTCAGATTCTGTCTTCCTTCTGTTTCTAAAAGTGACAACTATTATTAAGCATGTGTTTGTGTTTTCTCAAATTACTACCTTCTAATAGAATGAATAGCCATCAAGAGAATCCAGTGGAAGAACTACAGCTGGGTTCTGGAATTCTGTAGTTCTCACTGAGGGAACACTTTATATGAAAAGGCAAACAGAACACTAGTTTCTCCACATAGAACACTAGTAACAGCGATGATTGAGATAATTATTTATCTCTGGAGAAATTCCATCACCTTCTGTGACCTTATGCTTTCAAGTTCAATAAGATGGAATGATTCCATAATAATTTGAATCCCAGAACTACTTTTACTAAGAGTCTGAGAAATAGTTTCTGAACACTCTACAAATCAAATTTTATAGCCAGTTGGCTTCATTGTTGGGTAAATCAAAGGATAAGGTTCATGAAATACTGAGCTCTTTAAGGGCTCAGACCCAGTGACTTGGGTGGTATTCTAGAACATGTGGTATGTGTGAAAGTTTATATAATATTGCCTGGAGGACAATAACTTGAGTTAGATTTTAATTTAATTGAGTAGAAAATGCTTAAGTTAATTTATCTTCTTCCATTGGGAAAAAAAAAATAAACCCTCCTTAGTTTCTAAATAGTACATAAAGACATCCTCACTTGAAAAAAGTTTAAATCTTACGAAGTTTAAGCCCCTTTTGTCACCACTTTCCTTCTAAAAGGTGACTACTGTTACTAGTTCGTTGTATGTCTTTTCAGAACTCCTTTCCCTGTGTTTTAATACATAATGTATTTACAGAAACAAATAGTTTTTTTAGTATATACTTGTACATAAATAATACAAACTTACTAGCTTTTTACTTTGCAGTATGTATTAGTCAGCATGCAGACAGCCACCTCATTCTTTTTAACTGTTGCATGGTACTCTGCAGTATAAATGCACTATCATTCATTTAACATTTACCTATAGACTTATAAGTGAATCATTTCAAATATTTTGTTCTTACAGCTACTGCCACAATAAATATATTTGATCTAGCCTTTTAGGCATATGAGTAAATACAAAAAAGTAATTACTGATCATAGGATATACACATTTAAAATTATAACACTGTCAAATTACCTTTCAAGATGTCTACACCAGTTAATACTCTGACCAGTAGTGAATCATGGTATCTACTTACTTCCCTGTACTTTTGCCAACATTTGATATAAAATATTTCAATTTCTTACTTAATGACAGGAAAATGGTATCTCATTGCTGTCTTCATTTGTATTTCTTTGGTTAGTAGTAACATTGGGCATCTTTTCATAAATGTATTGATTATTTTCTCTTTAATAAGCTACCTGTTAATACATTCATAACCTCTTTCTGTACTTTATTCTATTCTTTCAATCTATTTGCATTTTTCTATGTAGATATTTTAATATTTTAATATCTTGGGGGAAGGGTCTCATCTTCCATCTATATCGATCTTTTTATTCGTAAATTTCTTACACAAGGAAATAGCTAATTGTGCATTACCCCTGTGACCAGATGACAGCTACTACTCTCCATCTCTTAGAGATGAGGAAATAAAACTACAAAATGTATAAAGCGAGATCTAAAAGGAGGTCTTTGGGTCCAGTGCCTTTCCTTCTGAAGTTCTGCAATTATACCCAGTTGCCACAGAAGCCCATAATACTTAAGGGGAAGTAATTTGGGTAAGAATGATCTAATTTAAACTCATCATTTCACAGATGAGCAAGTCAAGGTATGAGAAGATGAAACACCTATGAGCTGATACTGGAAACAGGTATTCAGGCTCCAGGTGGGATTCTTTCCTCTAATTCATGTAGGTTTCTATAATAACAGCATTTCATAGAAAATTCTAGTGTTTTGTCCTGATCAATCACCTGGAAGGGGAAGAGAATTCTAAACTCATTATCAGACCTTCAATTTTTCCCCATTCTCTTAACTCACAAAAAAAAGGGAAATAAAATTGTTAAAATTGAGACCAGACACATGAAAATTAAAGCCCAAGAGTCTTTTATATCTTTATACTCACTCTGAAAAAGACAAAGGAAATAGAAACATCCTTGGTTAAAATGATGTATTCTGTTTCTCAACTGTCCATCTACAGGGTATCTCAAGTTTGTCATGAATGGTGTTGCGTCATGTTTTGAATGAGCGGGCACAACTATCTTGAGGACTTCTCTGGAACAGAAGCTGATTCAAAGTCTTCCTTTTATTTGGACCTTTCACATCTTGACTTGCCAGGAGACACGTGAACGTTGCATTTCAACAGCCGTCTTATTTCACTTGATAATACTTTTCTTTACCTGGGCAAAAGATAGGAATGGATTAACCTGTGTCACAAACTTCAAAATTGTTGTAGCTACTCTTGGAAAAATAGATATAAAAGGCTTCCCTTAAATAGACAGTAATACAGATCTTCTGCAGGGTAAGTTACATAGCAGGAGGGAAAAAGGCCACTTACAGGGGCGTGAGCCACAGAGCCTGAATGAATAATTCCTGATTATTCCTGAGTACTTAAATGGGCCATTTTACAGCCTTCATATGTTCCATTTTTAGTCCTTAGGCAAATTCTTTAAGCTTTTTGGTTGCATTTTCCATTTCAGTTTGTTTTAAATAATAGATCAGAACACATGTCTTGAATAGCCTGAGATCTAAAACATATGTTTGTGCAGTGAGACCACAGAGGTAGAACTACAGAACCTGAAGCCAGTTTTATTTTTAGCAGACACTTTAGATGTCTGTTCAACACATTTATTTGAAAAGCAGTGTTTGTTCATCCAATATGTCATGCTGTCAAGAAACATACCAAAAAAAAAAAAAAAAAGACCAAGTTCCTGTCCTCCAGGAGCATATAATCTTGTTGGAAAGCAAATGTCTCAATCCTAAATGCCCCTTCTCCCTGCACAGAGAATACCAGTTTAAAGAACTAGAGGTTCAAAAAAAGGTAATGGGAGTGAAGTCAAATTGAAAAGGAGTGCACTTCCCCCTTTAGCCACTCTCAAGCCAAAGAAGATTCCTTACCGGTTACTTTTGGGCCCTTTAACAAGAGCCATAGACTTGTCAACTATATGGATGACTCAGGTCTAATTTACAAAGACACTTTTGTCCCCTATAGGACTGCATTTCTCCTATTCATGCACATACTTTCCTGGCTCTAGAGAAAAAACTTGGTACGAAAACCCATTTCTCAGGTCTGCATACCTTCTTCTCTTGGTGAGGAAGTTTCCATCTGCTCAGATATTCCTCCCTTGAACCTTATGTCTTTCTTCACTAACTTGGCAGACCATTTCCTGCTCCTTCTTAAGATTTCTGATACTAAGACAATTATACTTCTTCCTCTTCCCTTCCCAATTTTCTGGAAGGTTGAGGAAGTAACAGTATTGTAGGAAAACCCTGAGTTAGAACTCTGGCTCTCCACCACTTAATAATTTGAGCTTCAATGTTGTTGATTGTAAAATATATAAAGTCATTAATAGTTACCTGCCTTGGCAGATTGTTGAAATGACTGAGGTATGTAAAGCAGGTGCCTCTATAAGTATTGGCTTCTGCCCCCTTTTCCTCATTTAAGCTTAAATTCCTCCTCTAGGCTGCAGAGTATACCATTCTGGTCTGTAGTCACCTTTCTTATTTTTTAGATAAATTTCCATGGCTCAAGCCCCTGAATATCTCCCTGGACCAGTTTTCTCTGTCCTGTGAGTATTGCCTTCACTTGACTCAACCAGTTTACCTCGAAGTGAAGCTCAGCTTTTCCCACCACCACCATCACTCATTGTTGTAAACTCTTAATCACAGTGCTACCTTTCCAGGCCTTCTCCATTGTGAACCTCCTACAGGTCCTGGTAAACTGGTGAATTAGTTTGTTAGGGATGCCAAAACAAAATCCCATAGACTGGATGGCTTCAGCAACAGAAATTTATTTTTCTGCAGCTCTAAAGACAGATTTGGTTTATTCTGAGACGTGGTTCCTTATCTTACAAATGTCCGTCTTTCCACTGTGTCCTGAGATGGTCTTTCTTCTGTGTGTGTACGCTCTGATATCTCTGTGTGTGTCCTGTTCTCGCTTATTTTAAGGACACCTTAGATTAGCTTAGCTTAGATTAGATTGTAGAGCCCATCATAATAGCCTCACTTTAACTTAATCACCTTTTTAAACGTCCTATCTCCAAATACAGTCACATTCTGAGGTTCAGGGGTTTAGGGCTTCAACATGTGAATTTTAGAGGGATACAATTCAGTCCATGACAACTGGTTCTTTGGCAAGGGAATGGAGAGGGAGCCCTGATTTGCAGCATGGTGCAAGTACTCCCACCATGGCTTACTTCAGGCAACCAATCATTTAATAACCAGTTCACAAATATCAATCACACAAGCTGGTAAGAGCTGGTTCCAGCACACAGCTGACACAGATTCCGGCCAAATGCTCCTTCTTTTATTCAAGGAGGTCTCCTTGTATTCTGCAGCCATCATCAGACTTCATGGGACCTTCTACTGTGTTCTTCTAGCAAGGGACACTTGGAGTTTATAGCCCATTTGCAGTGCAGAAATGCTTGAGGTACCCTTAAGCTCAGTAAATTCCCCAGCCCTTCCACAACTATATTACAAATCCACTTCCTTCATCAGGATGGCAACCCATTCTTTCTACCCTTGAGAAATTGGTTATTGAGAAGTGTTTTTTTTTTTCTTTCTTTCTTTCTTTCTTATCACGTTAAATGCAGTGATACTTATTTAAACCCTGAGATATATATACAAATAATTTCACTTAGGGCCAAAGGGGGAAAAAACCTGTTAAAATTCTCCCCATTTCTCAAGCGATCTTGTGAGAGCAGTAGGGTGAAAAGAGAATGAGTCAAATTCAGGAGAGGCAAAACATGAAAAAGGCTAAGACTTATGCTAGCATGAAAGATAATGGTCTTTATGTTTTACCATTAGTGTCCAGAACTGCATGACTGCTCATAATACTAAGTAACAAGAATCTAATACTTCTAAATAATTTTAAATCTTTTTAAGCAGGTAGAACTCCAGCCACATAACTGCACCAAGAAGAACAAATCCCCTTACATTTCTAATTTATCATTTTATTCTGACAGCTTTGGAAGAGTAACAGGAAGTATCTTTTGATGAAGAAATTCCAAACTGGCTTCAGATGAAAAAAATTCTTGAATCTATTTTGTGAGACACTTTCAGTTTCTGGAGTTTGTTTAATCATCATAATTTAGTAGATTCAGCAAAGTTTTTGGCCTTCACATCATGTAATTATAACCTCATTCCAAATTTGTGTCTACATATCTCAGAGTCACATGAACAGTGGATCTATTTGACTTTCCACTTTGTCTATGAAATTAACCAGATAATTATCAAATTTCTATTATGCTTGGTGTGATTGCAGTCACCAATGATCCTTTTCTCCTGGTGTTCATGCCCTTATGCCATCCTTTCCTACACTAAATAGGATTGACCTGTGTAACCAGTAGAATATTATGCATAAATGTCATAGGAGACATTGCAGCTTCTGCTTTGCTCTCTCTTGGATCATTAACAACTTCCATATCATGAGAACTCTCAAACAGCCCTACAGAGAGATCTATATGGAGAGGGACAGAGGCCTTCTGCCAACCCCAGGCATCAACTGTCAGCATGAATGTGAGCCCTCTTGGAAGTGGATCCTCCAGCTCCAGTCAAGCCTTCAAATGATTGCAGCCCCAGCTGACATCTTGACTGTAAGCTCATGAGAGATCCCAAGCTAGAACCACCAGCTAAGCTGACCTTGAATTCCTGACCCATAGAAACTGTTTAAAATAATAAATGCTTCTTTCTATTTTAAACTGCTAAGTTTGGGGGGTAATTCGTTATGCAGCAGTAGAAAACTAATACACTCAAGTAGGCGTTTAAAACCCAGTATTCAGAGAACCTATGTTTACAAACTTCTCAAGGTAAGTAAATGCAAAAAAAGCTCCACTTTAATCCCTGTGGTAAACATTTATTAGGTTTTTGAGACTCCTTGTCTTTTAAAATTCCCTCTTATGTTGCAAATTCTCCACCCTCTGGATCTTGGTGAGAGGCAAACATTTCCTTCTACTTTGGACTCAGAAAATGCAAGATACCTACTTTGCCAGTTCCTCTGGCAACTGTTGGATAAATGCCCCACTCATGATTTGTCAGGTACACTTGTACATCTAAGACCTTGAATCAAGAGCTAGTGACGCAAACAGGCAAACAATGAGAGAGACGAGGAAGTGTCTGATACCCAGTGGTACGACATCCACCATAAACCAGCAGGTGTGGCAGAAGTGCCCTTCCTCATTAGATTGATTTGTTCCTGCCATTTCCCATTACTGGTTTTCCAGCTACAGAGATTCCATGAGCTACCCAATATTCCTTAATAAACTCTTTCGTGCTTAAAACATCTGCTGTATGCATACTGCATCATGGTAGCAATGGAAATCACAAGGGCATCAGATACAACAAAAGGCTGCTGCCAATAGGAGCTGCCCAAGAGAGATTACCTCATTCTGGTCAATTGAATCTGTCAAGGACACAACTTAATTGTCAGGGAGAAACTGAGTTATGATATGGAAAGAAAAATGTTAAATGGCACAATCTACTTAAAATAAACCATCATAGGTATGCATCAGTGAGCCAGAAGTTTGGGATCCTCAAACACTGGTGATTTATAAATGAAATGTTCTTTTTGTTCAGTAGCTTTATAATTACAGGGTTATTAACTTACTAGAAATTATTTCAAACCTTTCATGTACTTCAAAAAACAGAGGCATCAAGAAGTAAAAAACAGAATTAATTTTAAAGCCATACTGGTTAAAGCGAGGACTCTTAGAAAATGAAATTTTATTTACACCCAACTTCAAGTACTTGGAGTTGAAAACAGCTATAAAAGTATGAAACAGTCATAAATATCAGATTTTTACACTGTTTCCCCAATAATTAAAAAGACATATCCATGACAGAACTTGGATTGTATGTTTCATCTTTTTCTTCATATGCCTTTGATTAATAACTTGAGTTACAAATTCTCATGAATTCTGGTATTTTTAAGCTGGTTCACAGATATGTGGGGAGGCCAGAGAAATCACTCATATGAGGAACAAATAAAAATGCAGAATCACAACTTCCTGTAGGTTGAATTTTACCTGCTTCACCTCAGCCTTCCTGGGCTCATCTTTAGTAGCCTGTCAACTCCAAACTCAGCCCCTCTGCATGGCCTTAGCAAATCCTCTAAATTTTGCCCTATCTTTTGGCAAGAAAATACATTAGATTGTCTTACTTTTTATCTTTCAGAAATTCTTATTTTTAATTACACAGAATACATGGATACATTGTGGGTACAAAATCCAAACATTACAGATGAAGTTAAAGCCTCCCTTCACTGCTACTCACAGTCCTCTGTGCATGCTTGTAATCTTCCAGACATTTTCCTATGTATCTGTTGGAATATGTAGGTACAGCTGTAAAGCTCAGACTCTACCTTGAGTTGCGAAGAAAAATCACTTACGTTTAGAGGACTCACTCATACTCATTCTAATAGCATGAAAAAAATTACTTCAGTCCATCAGCCCCTTCCGTCCTCTCTTCCATCATGGCTGCATTTAAATTTGGTATAGTAAGGGAAGGATCTGGTCCTCCAAGTCATCTGTCCCCTAGGCATTTGTGGAGAAAATCCTTTTTCCCATCCACCTGGCTCTTTAGAATTGAGACTGCCTTTGCCACATCAAGATTGGTACTGTAAGGGTCAGTTTACCTATAGTGCCTATTAAAGCAAGAGAATTCCTACAGTGGCATCCAAGGTCTCTTCTGTGTAAACTCCCTCTGGCCTTTCACCTCCTTAGCTCTGCCTGGGAGAGACAGTTCCTCTAAACAAATCTATTCTCTCATCACTTGCCTCATTTGCCCTTCTCCTCAGCTCAAGGTGGGATTTTGTTGTTGTTATTGTTTTTTCTTGTTTTCCGGGTTGTGGGATAAGGTGAGAGGAGAAGACTCAGAATTCTCTGTGTTCCACTAAGAGCATTTACACTTTGGAAAACCAGCCTTAGGAAGAAACATGTGTGTGACATTTCCATCTTCTGTTCAAATATATCTTTCTTCTGAGTAATGAGCCTGGGATGGCCAAGCTTGTCATAGGAAGGGATGAGGAGAGAGAAGAATTTTTAGAAGGACATTGCAAAAAGGAAAAAAAAATTCATTTTGTACTTAATCTACATAAATTATATCATCCTGTGTGTATTATTCTGTAACTTGCCTTTTTCCTTCTTATTCAGTATGCCTTGAAGATATTCCCATATTGATCTATATATCTCCACACTATTAATTCAATAACCATTTATTGAGCCCCTATTGTGTGCCAGGGGCCACATATATGGTGCTGGAAAAGCAGATTAAGTCTTTATTCTCATTCGTCTTACATGTTAGAGATGGAGAAAGATAACAGTCAAACAAACGTGATATAACATGAAGTGATGGGAATGCAGAAAAAGAAAATGGGATAAAAGGATAGAGACAGGGGTGACTTTTTAGATAGAGAGGACCTTTCTGTGGAGGCAGCTTCATTATTTTCAGCTGCTACACAGCATTACGTTCCCCTAAAGAGGGATAGTGAGGTTTGTTTCCCATTTTTGTTATTACAACCATGTTGTAATATTTACCTCCTTGTGTTAGAGCAAGCAGATAGCTAAATAAGAGCAGAGAAAGGGGGACGCAGACTAAATGGTAGGAATTGGGCAGAAAGGAGGGGCATAAGCCAAATGCAAGAAACCATACATCATGTAAGCACCAGGGGTCCCTGGGCAGAGAAAGAAAAGCAGGAACCTTTGGGCTGATAAGGGGTCACAACTTTTGGGGTGATGAGTGGCCTGGAAACCAACAAAAAAAGGTGAGAAAAGACAGGAATTTCCAGTGTCCAAATGTAACCTTTTGCTCATTATGCCTTCATTTCAATAAAATTAGCCTTGCAGATTAGAAGTACCCATCATGCACCGATGCCATGACACTTCCGATCCAGACTAAATAAGGACAAAAATCCCTCCTCCCTTTGGGAAGGTGGAGTTGGGATGAAAATCAGGGAATATAACCCCAATCCCTTCCTTCCCCAGTGAATATTCTGTTCATTCACTTTTATACCCCATGTAATCAACTTGCCAAAGAAACTCAGGGCAGCTGCTCACCAGCCTGCCCACTCTCCCCTTGAGAGCGTACTATCTGTCCTTTAATAAATCCTCACTTTACTTTTTTAACCACTACATCTTGTCTCTGAATTCTTTCTGGGATGGGACAAGAACCAGGAACACTAGTTACATCCATTGGCAACACTTGTGCACATGAGCAGTATTCTTTGACTAGATACTGAAAACTAGAATTATTGGGTTATACTTGCAAACTGCTCTCTGAAATGACTGTGCTGACTTACACTCCCATCAGAAACTGCTTGTTCCCTATAACTCTCATAGTTGATTCTACCAAATTATTAACTTCACTAGTCTAATATGTGAAAGAAAAATAGTATCTTGGATTTTTTAGTAATTGGCACTTCCCTGATTCTTACTTAGCTTGAATATCAATTCACATGTTTATTAGATATTTATATTTCCTGTCTCGTAAAATAGCTATTCATATCCTCTGTCCATATTTCTTTAGGACTTTTTGTCTTTTTCTTTTGATTTTTTGGAGCCAGTGTATTCAGGGTAATAATATTTTGTCTTATATACACTGCAAATATTTTCTCCATTCTATGTCTTTATCTTTGTCATATAAAGCTTCTTTTATTCATTTAGTCAAATGTATCCCTTTAATATCATACCTTTATCAGACTTTACTACTTTGAGTTTTTAAATTCAAATTCAGCACGCATTTATTGAGTACTCAGTATGTTTAAGACACTGTGCTAGGCAGTTGAGAAGATATAAAAATAATTAAGACCTGACATCTGCCCTCATGGGCCTCACAGTTTAGTGTTGGAGACATATATGCACAAATGCCATAAAAGCCAGTCTACAAAGTCCTGTAAAAAGAAGTACTTTGGTGGAGCAATGCCTAGCTCAGAACAAGGCACCTGGAAAGATTTCACGGATGCAGTAGCATTGGAAAGAGGGCAGCCTTTTGAAAGTCAGGGATGGGAGTAAAGGAGAACGAGCATAAGCCAGGCAGAAATGCAGCCAGGAATGGCTGGGGAGAAATTTCTGGGAAAGCTGTATAGTGGGTATGCGGATTGGAATAAGGGAAGTAAACGTAGTGGAAGACCAGATTGAAAAGGTAGGGTGGAACTATCCTAATCTTTTACCCATAAATAAAAAATATAGTGATAAATTCGACACTTCCTAATTTCCTTGAAAAGTAGCCATTAACTAAAAGAAGACTACCAACTACGAGAAGTTAAGTGAAGACTTAGAGTCATTGGATGAGCATAGATAGCCTCACCCTCAGGCTTGATGACAGCCTGCAGGTAACTGTTCTGAAACCCTCCAGGTCTGTGTGTGCTCTGCCAGGGTATCTGCTGGTTCCCGCTGGCCAGCAGCCCTTGCCGGACAACAGTTACAATTTGCAAGTCTTAAGTCTGTTTTACCATCCTGCAGAGGTAAGGGCATGGATAGTTTATGTATAAGGACTTCACAGTCCTCTGGGGAGGCTGCCAAAGAAAGCATGTTTTGGGTAGAAATCTGAAAAAAAAAAAAAAAAAAAAACTAAAAAGAAAAAAATTAAATATCCAAGAGGAGTTTGGCATAGGGATAAGGTTTCACATCCAGCTCCTCTGCAGGCTCTGCCATTTAATCATCTTCCAGGATGCAGGGGCTGCCACGGGGAACGATGGATAGCGATTAGGCCTCCTTGGGCTGCATCAGCAAACACCCTCCTTTGATAGGCAGTTGGAAAGTAATAGGATTTGGGTTTTAGTTGTAAGGGAATGGTGGAAAATGTTACAAACAGCTGACCTCCTTCGCCCCCACTGAAATGGCTGCCTTCCTCTGCACATTTTATGTTGATCTGGGGAGAATGACAAAAGACAGATGCTTCTTGCTGGAATGCTGGTTGTTTAATCATTCTTTCTAGTCCCAAGGCATTTACTGTAGTTTCTTGGAGCTGACATCTTGGGCTGCTCCTTGGTTTTCAATATCTTGTAAACGTGTTACATTGTGATTTTCCACTACATGGAATATGGGAAAGTCTGTGGGAGAGGTTTTTTGTTTTGTTTTTTTTTTTTTTGTTTTTTAAAGATATTATGTAGCAGATGTTGTCCTCTGGTCAGAAGCCTTAAATTAGAAGTGCATGAACTGTAAACAAACTGTAAATTCTTGTATTCAGACACAAACTACACAATCTGGTTGTCTGCCATCTCCCACAGAGCATCATTCAAATCTATAGAGATGCTCACATCCATTCCAAGAGTCAGCAGCAACATACAAACTTTGTCTTTCCAGTCATGATCCATCCACACAGCACCCACAAGGGCAAAGAGCTGCTTCCTCTCCAGTTTCTGTGGCCCCCATGGAACCCCAGGAAGCTGCACAGTAGACACAGTGCCCTTCAAAGCAGAGTAAAACCATGTGTTAACCATAAATCATCCTGCTCAATAGGTCTCTTGCTCTCTGTTTTCATAAAGATAACATAGAAGAGAAGCTGAGGAAAATGTGCATTTTCATCATGTTAAGGAGCAAGATAAAGAATTAATCTCATAATCATATACAACTGTTTTCCCAGGAGAGTCACATTCTTAATAACAGGCAGTCATAATAGCAATTTGGAACATGGTCCATTTCTCCTCCCATAAGAATCTTAACATTTGATGGAACTTCACATTTCTTCTTTTTATAGTGTTATCTTCTTTAAATTTTTTTTTCTGATTTTGAGCATATGTATTTTTTTCTCTTCCTCCTGTTAAATTTGCAGTTTCTCTTGATTAGTCCCATGGCTGCCTGTGGAGAGATGATCATTTCCTTCTTCTTGTGATTACCATACCTCTGAGGAGCTCTCTCCTCAATGTGTGGGAGATTTAGAATAGAGAGGATATAACTGGAAATGGGAATCTGTGTCTGAGGTGTCCATGTGTGGGGTCTCTGTGTCTTAGGTAGAAGAGAAGTTTTAGGGAAGGACACATTGCTAAATTTTTTCTACATAACAATGTGTGCATGAGGGTCATTTAAAAGCAGGTAGAATGAATAACATGATTTTGTGTTTCTAAAGCACCTTACCCAAGGATATTTATAAATATAGACAGATTATCCTCAAAATCCTCTCTTCAACTGTGTTAAAAGCAAGAATTATCTTCATATTTCATGAGGGGACACCAGAATAAGAAGTGTCTCAACTTTGCCAGTTTTACCAGCTCAGAAACAGAGTGACATCATCCAGCAGACCCTCTGTGCTCCAACCTGAGGTCCCCTGCCTCTCTCTGGTTCTCCACTATGTATAACCAATGTTCTTGGCTCCTGGTTTGATCTTAAAATCAGTGTTGGGTGAATCAGTCAGAAGATTTGGACACTCTGTTCAGAAAACATTATAAATTCATCAAGATTTGCTGGATCTGCAAAACTCTCCTGGCATTCTCAATAGAATAGCAATCTTCTGTCCCCAGATGACTTCATGAAATGTGGGACGTGTGTGAGGAGATGATACAGGCCATATCCCCACTGCCCTGAAAGAGGCACACCCTGTCACAGCTCCCTGCCTTTACCCGTGCTGCCCGTTCTTCCCTGCCTTTGTCCACCTGCAGCAATCCCATGCATCTTTTAGAACTCAGTTTGACCGTTATCATCTCCTTCATCAACACTTCACATGCATTCTCAGGTTCTACTTTCCTAACAAAGACCCCGGTTTTGTCCAGGTCTTCACTCATTCCTCTCCCACCAGGACAAGTGCCTGGTGAAAGGCACAGGCTTTAGCCTTGCTGCAGGAAGTCCCAATCAGTGTAAGCGTAGTCTGAACCCCTCTGCCAGAGACTGGATCTGTGGCTTTGACCAATCAGATGAGAGAGGAAGTATATGGAGGCTTTTGGTCTTCACTAGTAAGATGGGGTTGGGGGAAGAAATGGTCAGCCCTCTTCCTCTGGACATGCTGTGTCTGGCTGTGGCCTTGGGGTGGCTGCCATCTACTCACTACCAGCTTGAGGATGAATCACGCACTGATGATGGCAGAGCAGAGAAAGGATAAAATCCTAGTCCTTCAAGGCTTTGTAGAGCCATTGAAACAACCAGACTTGATGTTGGCCCTACTTCTAGATGCCTTCTTATGTAAGACAGTAAATGTCCTTATTAACTGTCAGAGCCTGACTTTCTGTTTCTTGATGCTGAAAGCCTCCTAATTTAGTTAATGCTTTTCCTTAACTACAAGCCACACCTTCAGTTTTGAGTATTCCTTTCTTTGATTGCTATAGCACTGGGTATATACCTCTACCTGTATATCTGTGCCTGTGTATATATACATCAATACTAGATTTTAATGATCTGCTTGTATGTCTATCTTCCTTGCTGTGAACTCTTCAAGGATCTTATTTTATTACTATTTGATTCACATTTTACTGATTTATTTGTAGAGTTTGGTGTTATGGCTGACACATGCTGAGTAATTAGTGAATATTTGATGAGTAAAGGAATGAACTTATCAGAATATGTCAAAATGAGTGCCATACACAGCCTTGCCATGAGCAATTTAAATAACCCCTTGAGATCCTAGCCCTAGTGCTTCCAGGACTGTGCTTTTTCCATCATCTGTCCATCCACCCATCTAACCCACAGAAATGCCAGGCACCATGCCAACCTCTAGGAATTCAGAGAGATACACTGTCCTCTGCTGGCATGCATTCCATTCTGCCCCCTACAATGTAAACTGGGGGGCCCTCTGGCCCTTTGATACCACTTCAGGTTTAAACTCTGTCTGGGAATATGTAGGAAGCTGGCAATGGACAGAAATACAGCTCTCAATGCAGATATATAGGCCAGCACTGACAAGGAAACGTTTAGTTTTCTGCCCATGAAGTACAGGTGAACACATATTCAACAGAGACAAATACCAGAGAGTGCTGTTTCCCATCTGAGCACTGTGGGCCCTGACTCTCACTGAGCCTGGTTACACAGAGTCATTGGGCACATATGCTGAACCATCTTTCTGGCCTGTTGTGGCTGTTTAGTAATGGAGAGAGTCTGCTGTTTCCTAAGAAAAGGATAATTTGAGAATTTCTGAGTATTCCTGTTTGATTCCCTGTTTCTTCTAGTCTGGAAAATTACAAGCTGCTAGTCACAGGGAAGAAGGCAGGAGAATGTTAGATTCTAGATCTAGCCAGGACCTTCAGAGATTATGGAGTTCTTCTCCTTAACTATCGGGATATAATATACTTAAGTGTTCAGAGTTCAAGTAAAAACTCTATAGGTGGACTGTGAGCTTCTTCTCCTAATCATCTGTGCAATTCCCAATGGTCCATAGGAGTCCCAAACTTCTGAAAAAAGTCTTCTCCTTTAATGTTCAAATAAAATAATTTTATTTTTTACATGCACTACCCTCCTCAGCATTTTGAAAATTCCTCATGGAGTGCTTGCCCTCCTCTGCTGGCTTCCTATCATCTGTCCCCTTAAACTTCAAATCCCAACCAAATTCTTGGTCATCCTTGGCATCTCAGCACCAGTCCTGCCAACTTCTGCCCTCTTTGTCCTGTTTCTCCCAGTTCTGTTCTTTTGTGTGCAGAGTTCCCTCTTTCTTCATTTCTAAAGCACCGTTAATCACATGAAGGCTATTGTATGTAATAGATTTTAACTAAATATTAACAGAGAGGCATCTTGAATTCTAAAATTCTTTAGTTATCCCATCATAAAGAATTTATGACCAATCAATTCTCTTGTTGTAGCTAAGGCTTATTCTATTTCTTCTTTTACCTGATTCCTCAAGAACTTCCAAAATTCCTGTCACTGGAGCTCAGAAAGAACACTTTTTAAAATTATGCTGATTATTTTAATTCCCAAGGCATTCTACAACCTGAGCCCTACGTTCCCTGTCTAAACTGTTGATGCATTTCCCTAAAAAGACAAATTTTCTTCTCATGCCTCTTTTCTTGTATCCAGAGTGTAGGAAACACTAAAGTAAGATTTAAACAAGCAATTTAAAAAATCTCTCCATTGCACTTGTTTCTCAGTTTAGATGTGATGTACTTGGCTTGTGAGGTCCTTGGCATGTGGTGACACTCAGTTATTTAACAACAGTAATACTCAGTCTTTCCCTGAAGATAGTAGTTAATCTCATGAATGTTTTATGTGTTGTTTCACTTATTCATCTTGTGATCCTTTGGAAAACTCCCATAAATTCTCTCTTGAACCCTTTCGATCCAAACAAAACAAACTGTAAAGTCCACTTTGTGAGTGCTTTCATCAGAAGGCAAAGCAAGTCCACAACTCCTGCTGGCTTCTAAGTAACACTCAATGGTCACTTTACTCTGAGAGTCTTAGTTTCCTCTTTTGTAAAAATGAGGAAGTTGGCCTACTTTGGATGTAGCTTCCTTCTAGCTTTTGAATACCATGTATGCCTCTTAAAGATGATAGGGGAGGAGATACGGGGTTGGACCCAGGAAGTAGAAAAGGCCAACTAATTTTATTTGTAGCTCTGACCATCTGCTTCCATTAACACTAACAAGCAGCTATATATTTGTTAGTGATCAAGTGATCTCAGGTCTCCAGTTTAAGAAATAAGTGAGTAGTAATCTTGGCTTACCGCTAAGAGATCCTCACATTTCCCCTTTCCCTGAAATAAGACTATTAATACCTACCCCTATCTTGTTTCATAAGCAAAATGTTTCAACTAAAATTAAGTGACAGGAATAATGCAATTCAAGTTTGAAAAACATTTTTTTCTCCTTAATTTTAACTGAAACTATTTTCCCTTTCTTCTGTAATTGTTTCAAAACTACCCAAGAAGACCTAAAGAATTAGTAAGTGGAAGGACAGTTGTATGGGAAAACTAAAGGAAAAAAATGTAGGATTACCGTCTGAGGTTAGATTTTAGCCTGCTTGGAAATGTTAAAAGAATTAAGTTGAAGCACCATCTAGTGGCTCTCAATTGTGTTTTGATAAAAGTTGTTCCCAACTTCCCTCAATTTAGGACCACAATTAATTTGTTGTGCATGTACACACACACATACACACACACACATATACATACACACACATATGTGTTCAGAAAAGAAAAAAAAATTTATGCAGGGGTAGGAGGTTGAGAGGGAGTAGCTATAGCTTTTTGGTTTTCCAGGCTCATATCAGCAGAAAATCATGGCATTAAGAATGGAACAGACAAGAAGCATGAACTTGGATAAATCTATTCAGAGAATGATGGAGTCTTTTCTGTAGAAAAAGAATTAACACAATAAAATCCCACGGATATCAGTTCCTCTGTTTCTCCTGCTCACTTCCTCTGTAAGAGTCCACAACTATATCTGTATCTTCCCAATCCTGTAATGCAGACATGTCCTCACATATATAGGGATTGGCTGACTATTAGATCATCTTTGAACATCCCCAGATTCCTATGCCCTTCCCTATCACAAGGCCGTAGCATCTTGTAAGTTTACATAACCAGCAATTCTTCTGGAACTGTCATAGTGATGGCTGGAATACCTGTGATTACTATCTTCTGAGGTTACATCTGTTTCATTACTCTAAGGGAAGAATGAAAGTAGACCATGATGATGCACATCAGTAGAACATAACTTGCTTCATAATCTCTAGGGGAAGAACAAAATAGACCATGAAAATGCACATGAATAGAGCATAACTCATGTTACAGGCTTGGCAGCAAACCTTGTGATTGGCAAACTAGGTATTTGTATCAGTCAGATTAAGTTCAACTGCATATAGAGTAAAACCCAAAAGAACAGTGCCACAAACAGAATAGTTTATTCTCTTTCACACAAAAGAAGTTTATAGCTAGGTAGTCTAAGTTTGGAATGGTAACTTCATGGTCATTGGGGCCCAGGATCCTTCAATCTTTCTTTTCCACCACCTTAGTGAGTGGCTTCAGTCCTCAGTGTTACCTGTGACCTAAGGTGGCTGCTAGACTTCTAGTTATCACACCAATATTGTAGTCCAGGAGATAAGAAGGAAAAGCAGAAGAGGAGCTCTTCTTTATCCATAAAGAGCCTTCCTAAAAACACACAAGATGTGTGCTTACACTTAATTTCTGAAAATTTTGTGGGTGGCCATACTGTGTTGCAAGGGAAACTGAGAAATGTCTTTTAGCTAAGTATGTTCCCACACTAAATAAAGTTGGAATTATATTATTAAACAGTGTATCAGAAACCTAATGCCACGGTAATGTTGTGTAACAAACAACCACAAAAACCTCTGTGACAGAGGTCAGGTAGGCAGCTCTTCTGATCTTAACTGAGCTTTCTCACATGTCTGGGAGATGGCTGATGATCATTGGATTGGACTGTCTAGACTGGCCTCAACAGGGAAGTGGGGGAGGAGACTGGGGTGACTCAGCTACTTCCTATATGTCCCTCATCCTTCAGCAGACTAGCTCAGGCATGTTCTTATGGAGTAGCAATAGAAACATATGAGACCTCTTGAGACCCAGGCTCAAAACGGGTATACTGCCACTTCTGCCTCATTTGATTGGCTAACACAAATTACATGGTGAGGGGGGAGAAATATGCACTCTCCTTATGGAAAGAACTCTAAAGTCATTGACAAATTACATGGATAGAGGGAGAGGTGAAAATTTAGAATCATGAATACAGTCATTTACTACAAGGAGAAAGGGGAAAATGAGCATTGAACTAGGTAACTAGCAACTGTGCCATAGTATTTTTGAGTCCATGATAGAATTGTGGTACTAGACTTTTTTCCATTTTATGCCCTGTCTTAAACATGAGGAAATTATGATTAAAAAAAAGAAAGAGAGAAAGGAGTTTATGTAAGTTATATGTGACATTATTTACTAATTTATTTCTTGACTCATGTCACTTACTAATGAATAGGTATTAATCTTAGCATTTGTCCTATTATTTACTGTAGAAAGATGGATATATATGTATCCAAAACCTGACTATTTCTTCCAGGGCAGCTACACTACATTTTTCAACTTCCATAGAAGTTAGTGTGGCCATGTGACAAGTACTAGCCAATGGAATGTGAGCAGAAGTGATTACTACTCCAGGCGTGGTTCGTAAAACAGTCCCACATAAAATCCTCCTTCTCTCTCCTTCTTTCTCTTTTCCTATTTCTTTCCCATATACCAGCTGAGTGGAGAATACTCTGAGAAGGGCAGAGCCGTAGGATAAAATACTAGCTTAGAGTAGAACTCCTCTTGCCCCCTGCCTTAGCCCCACCAACCTGCATTGGAATGTAAAGTGAGCAAGAATTAAGCTTTTGTGGTATAAATACACTGAGATTTGGGGATTGTTTGTTTCAACAATTAGACTATCCTGTTTATATTAGTATTCTCCAGATTATATGCATTCATTTTCTCTCATAAAGTTTTGCTTAAAATAAAAGTAATAGCCCAAATCACCTGCCACTTTACACAATACATTTTTCCTTTAAATAAAAGGACACTTTTTACTATAGGATTACCATAAGTATCCATGAAGATAGCATTCCAGTTTACAGTGACCCTAGAAGAGTCAGGGTTTCGCCAATCACTCTTACTCTTACCACCATTAATCCACTGTATAATGCAGACAAGAAATAGAATTGAGACACTGGAGCTCTAAAAAGTGAGCTAGCGTTCAGCACTCTCTCCAGTGACTCTAATATCTCCTTATTTGGGATCAACTTATAATTTCTTCAAAAATGTAGGTACTGCTAAAAATGACTCCTGACCATTTATTTAATGATCAGGCCAAACATGCAATACAACTACCTCAGTGATTGCTAGCAATCGAGAAAGGGGTGGGAGGTCAGCTATGGGCTAACTTGGAGGCAGTGCATAGTGACTCCTGCCAATGCAACACTAATTAGCATCTCCAGTGGGTAGAGGAAACAGTAGGTAGGATGAAAGCACCATCCAAAGAACTCAAGGGGTGTAGAAGAACTGCACAGCATTGTTATTTGCCTTTTGCTGATCCATCTTCCTCTTTAGGCTGAGAAGCAGGGTTGTTTCTCCTTTGTAAATAAGGACTCACTAGGGCAAAGGGGAAAGTGGATGAGTCATCATAGGCATTTATGATGGCAGGTGGCAAGCTTTTGCACGTGTGTGTGTGTGTGTGTATGTATATACGTCTGTATGCTGAGAGTTTGAAACAGGCATGACACCTATCACATGGATTCTAAATACAAAGATCTCAAATAGCAGGAGCAGGAGCAGGAGCAGGAGCAGTTGAGCTAGATGTTGAACCAGAAGGCTGATCTCAACTGGCTGCTTTTTTGTGATATCTCATTAAGTCTAAATTGACTTCCAGATTTTCTGATTTTCATGCTCTAGGAAAAAAAAAAAAAATATATATATATATATATATATATTTAAGCAGGAATTAATACAAGCCTTCAGAAGCATAGAAACGGGGGAGCAAACCTTAAGGAATCCCAGTTAAACTTGGTTTCCCCACAGAATTCGCAGAGGGTAGTCTAGGACAGGTGAAGCAGACACTCTTCCCCAGTGCTGCAGGCACCTCTGCCCAGGCTCTCAGTTGTTAACAAAGCTTTCATGTCAAAGAAGGAACTGAGGAACAGACAAACGTGCCAAAAGGTGGGTCAAGCTTTTCCCAGGACATTGTAAGCTCAAGGTCTTATAATGCTGTTTTCTTTCTAGTGAGTCTATATTTTTCAGTCTTTATTTCCTACCTGCAATCATTGGTTCTCTGGAAGTAGATGAATCCCAGGATGACCAGGATAACCAGGAAAAAAGAGAATTTCACACAGAGAATGATCAGAAAGTATGACACTGGAAATCCCAGGGTTCTGGCACCTTTAAACATAGATAACACAGACAGGGTTGAAGAATCATTTCAGAAATTCTTCTAATGAACAAATTAGAGTCAATAGTTTAAAAGAGCCTTTTAAAATAATCCTAAAAGTTCACAGACTGTCATAATCAAAACACCTTCTAGATTCAAATGCTGCTAATGTATCATTCTTTCATGACAGAGTTTAAGAATGGTCTGTGTTTTTGTATATGGTAGATTTTTAATAAATATTTTCTGAATGAATAAATGCACAGTAAGCGTTGCTGAAACTTCCCAATTTTATAAGAAAAAAAGGAAATGTACTTTCTAATTTCCTGTGTAAATGATAGTCTTTGGGGGCGTTATTCTTAATATTTTACGCACCATTTGATAATACTTTCCACACTGAAGTGGTTCTGTCACTGATCTGCTATAACCCCTTTAGTAGGGTATTTTATGTCTCCCTACTTTCATTTATTCATCTGTGAAATGGCCCCAAGAATTGTTGCAAAGATATAATGGGACTAATTAGGAACATCATTCTGAAGTCTTTTCTCCTATGAAAATAGCAGCCAAAAGACTGGGTGAACTCTAAGCACTAGTCTGACTCTTGGCTCAAAAGGTCCTATCATCCTGCTAAACAGCCTACTTAGATACTAAACTAGAAGAATGTCATACAGTCTCCTAGGCACTGTCAAAAAGACAAAGAAGACACGTCACAGCCCTCAAAAAAGTCACAATCCAGTTGGAGAAGCAGACCAAGACAAATGAAAAGATAACTTACAAGAGAGTAAACAGAACTAAGGGAACATTGCAGATTGTAAATCATCTAAGGAATAAGCAAGCTTAATCAACTCTAACTGGGAGGTCAGAGTAAAGTGGGATTTGAACTGAGCCCTGCCAGTAACAGGATTAAATAGGTAAAGAGATGAAAAATAAGACTTCTTAAGAGAAAGAAACAATTTGAGCAAAGATTTAAAGATGAGTCAACTTTAATTATATTTGGAGCATAGAGTGGGATATATAGAGATGAAGTCTGTGATGATCTGAACTTAGTTCTGCAGTTGTTTGTGTGTGTCAGGCATTGTGTCAGACTCTGGGAATGTAGAAATGAATGATGTGGTTCCTGTTCTCAAGGAACCTGCCCTGTACTGGGAGTCAGAGAAGTGGGCAGTCAACTGTAGGGCTATGGAAGTACTCAGTCAGAGGAATGCATGCGACATTATTTGAGCACAGAGAAGGAACAGCTAACCAAACTACATGGCGAGAGAAAATTATCCCAGGGTAATTATATCAAACTAAGGCTTAAAACTGCAATAGGAATTGATCAAGTGGAATGGAAGGAGAGTGTATGGGGAAAGAAATAGACGATGAAGAGGTGAAATTGCATGTAAAAGAGAGGAGAGGAATAAAAGAGGATAACCCTTTTGAGGAGCCCGAAGAGGCCCACGTGCATGGGGTACAGGCTGGAGAACAGCAAGACATGAGACAAGGAGAGCAGCAGGTCAAAGGGGTTTAGCTTTCCATGAGGCAAAGAGATGCCATGAGGGACATTTAAGCAGGGGAGCAGCATGTTGTTCATTTTGGAAGTCACTGGCCACAGGGAACTGGAAGGAGGTAAGCTAGAGACCAGAAGACCTGTTACAAGAACACTGTAAAAACCCTGGTGAGAGATATTAAGTATATATATGACTTGTTTAATTAACACAATAATTCTGTGAAGTGAGTACTATCATCCCATTTAACAGATGAAGAAATCATGATACATTAACCAGACCTATTTTGGTAATCAGTTCACAATATGTACAAATATCAAATCATTATGTTCTATACCTGAAACTAACATAATGTTACATATCAATTATATCTCAGTTGAAAAAGAAACCATGAGACAGAGAAATTAAATATTGTTCCAAGTCACACAGCTGATTAATGAGAAGCCATGTATTGCCAAAGGCTTTGCTCCTAATCAACAAATAATACTCCCTGGAACAATATGAAGACATGGACTTTGTAGCCTTAAACACATAATAATACTCAGTAAATGTCCAAGCAATGAATTGATGAATTAGTTTCAGATGACAAAGTAGAGGAGGAAGGAAAACTTGCCTCTTACTCAGAGTAGCAAATAAACTGGTGACTACTACAAGAAACAAAAAATCAATGGGAATAATTATTATTATTGGCTAATTACTGAAGAAGTATTTTTAAATTATATAATGTATCAATATTTTATACCAATAATAAGTAAAAGTCTGAATCACTAGTTAGGAAATAATATTTTTACAGCTGAGAGAATAAAGGCATTTAGAGAATATAGTAAGAAGTTATTAATTCCTTTTATTTAATAGAGAAGTACAAATAATTTCTCTAGCATACTAATGATTAACCAAGGTAAGTTTTAGAGACTATCTTTAAATTAGGAGAACAAGTTTTCTTACTTTCTGCTGGTTATTCATAATATTCTGGGAAGGAAAGGCTGAGCATCAAGTTCCTACTCTAAAGAAACAGGTGCTTACCTTGATTCAACTGTATGGTCAGACTCTTGTTGCCAGTCAAGTGGGAGACAGAGCAGGACACATTCTGTACATGGTGGCCCTCCCAGTGGCAGGTACTCTGGACAGTCACTGTGCCATTGCCCCAGGGTTCTTGAACAGTGGTACAAGCCCTCTCTGGGGTCCAGGAGATCTGTGCAGCTGGCTTCCCTGCAGCTGCCTTGCACACTGCAGTTCCATCCTTGCTTTGAACCAGGGTCACCTCAGGGGGCACTGCAGAAATGTAGGGAAAATGCTTCAGTCTTAACACATGGGACGTGAAATTTAGAGAGAGATTTGCTTCAGTCCCAAATCTGGTTATCTGAAATACCACAATATATAGTGTTTCTTACCTAAGACTTGGAGGTGATATCCATGATAGAAATTCCCATTAGGTGTTACCATTTCACACTTGTAATACCCATCGTGAGTGATGGCCACTGGGTCAATCTGAAGGGCAGGAATCTTGTCAGGTCTGGAGCCCCAGGTTGTTATTCTCTCATCGGTGCAGTTTCCCTTTGTCTCATTTGTATCACCCCTGTAGACTCTGTTGCAGGGGGGCTTGTCTCTGAGGACTACTTCCCACGTTGTTAACAGCACAGCTGTACACAGCACAGGAGGGCAAGAGAGCACAGGCTTTGTATCCACTGGTACAGATCGTGTAGTGTTGACTGGACACACACATACACACAAACAGAGAATTATAAGAGAAAAGCTTGATAAAGAAATTCATGTGTTAAAACTTATTCACAGCATATTCCATGAAGTTGTACTAGAACATTACTTTCCTGATGATCTTATTCCAGAAATATTAGAATTATATAAGAAATTAACATTCATGAAATACATATAAAGTATTAAACCCATCCAAAGATTAACATCTTTCTCTTGTATTATGTATCATTAGAGAAACAACATTTATTATATGTGTGACAAATTTTTAAGGCATTATGAAATTAATTCAGGAATCTTGATATCTATGAAACAAACAGATGAGAAAACGGAATCTAAATTAAAAGACAGTGTTCTGAATCTACTCTTTTGGCCACAGGGACTATTAGATTTATCATATAATTCATACTCCTCACGGGGGAAAATGGAATAATTAGTGATGTGGTTTATCTCCTCCTAAGTTTTGATGAAAGTGAAAAAATCAGTAACATCAGAACTAAATACCTATCCATAAGGGTGGCTTTTCAGACAAATATAAATGTGGAAAGATACAGTACTTTGATTAAAAATAACTAAGATGGCATTCAGGTTGAACAAGCTGGAAGGCTTTTTGTTTAATTTTTATTTGAAGAATTACAAAGTCTGTGACATCAACAGATTTTAAAACAATCCGTAATTTCATTAGTTGGACCATCCCACAGAAATAAAAAATGATGATGCCTAATGGTAAGAGATGCTTAGATGTATTTTTTCTGTTAAAAAAGTAACATAGTATATAAATATAAAACAAAGGGAAAATAAAGTGTTTTCCTCTATAAATTTTCTGTTCAAAGGATTTTATTGCAAATGTGATATTATCAACCTTTGAATGAGTTTCCTTTCCTTCCTATTCAGTCACATATGTACTCCCACATAGTTTGCTGTGAACTTTGCTCACAGATTTTGTTTCCATACATTCAATATCATTATCAGGATTAAATACAGCATTGACCTATTTTTCCATATTTTAAAGTAAAAATTAAGAATAGAAAGCATCTTCCACTTAAAAGCTCGCTCTTTTCCATAAACTGACACGTGTCCCTGATTGATAGGCGTTTGCTGAGAGGTGATTAGGTGTATTTGTTGCAACTTACCTGTACAAAGGTGAGTGTCGGTGATTTCATCAGATTAACATGAACAGAACCAGCTGGGGTGGGGCAAAATTTTTATATGGATGAAGCTTATTTTTTCTAAACTTTTCACTTAATATCTCTGCTCTGCTCTGTTGCCTGCTCTGTGATGTATTCAATTTGCATTTTATAGCCCAATAAAGATCATATTACTAGATAAAGAAAGAGGGAGGATTTCAAAGGAAATCTAAGAGGGCAGTTAAATTCATGCTCTTTCCACCACTCCAAGTGGCATCCCCTCACAGAGGGAACCTCCAACTTGCCAAAGGCTTAGACACAGGCAGGCACATGGCTTGTTAGAGAACTGCCAGAGGTTGGGTGTAGGAAGTATATGTGCATCAGGGAAACATGCTGAATGTGCATCAGGGAAAGATGCTGAAGATAAAACCAGAAAGATAAGAGACTGGTGAGGGATTCAGTATTGAATGCTTTTCTGCAGTTCTTGGGATTTTGAACTTGAGCTTATAGGCAGTCAAAGGCATTAATGTTTTGCCTAATATTTGTCCTCAAGATCTGACTCTGTTTTTTTGTTTGTTTTTAAGGAAAGTACAAGCTAATCGAATAAACATGCATTTAAACAGGAGCACAGTATCCAAAAAAGTGACTCCAATGGTGAGGATTTCAAGCACTGCAGATGTTCTATGTTCTTTCACCTTCCTTCTCTCTATGACCTTTAGTCAATCACCCTTCACCTATAATGATAGTTCTAATGTTATTGATATTATTTCACCCTTTCTTCATTCTCTTCTTTCTTTGTTCATAGCTGTTGTGATAATTTACCAATGGCCAGTACTGCCCTCACACTCAGTGGGTCTGACACCTGCCTACAAATATATTCTCCATGTGCTCCTGTGATCAGATCAGGTGATTTCACCTCTTACTTCACTAAGGTAGCGGGTAGATTGGCATCGTTGCTCCCACACTGGCAGACATATCCCATCTCTTCCCCATCCTTTGTCTATAAAATATCTTCCAGTCTCATCTAACCTTAAGCACACAGACAAATTCCAGTTGGCTTTGAGGGATTTCCTTTCTTATCTCACAACCAAACCCTAGTTTAAGTCCCTGTCGCCCTGCACCAGGATTACTGCAAAAGCCTCCTAACTTCTGTCACTGTCTCAAAGTTCTTGTCCTTTCAGTTCATACCTTATGTTGCAGCCAGTACACCATTCTGTAATACGCTGTGATTCTCTAAACTCTAAAACCCTTCAGAGATCTTTCACTGGGTGAAGAATAAGTTTAAATGTCTTCCTATTGGCTTTGAAAGCCTTCTTTTTTCAAATTGACTCACTTTGCAATCTTATCACCTACTACATTGCCCTCACACTCCAGGAAAAAAAAAATATCAAGCACATTTCCACTTCCATTTCCATGTCATTTCTCACATTGTTTTCACTCTTTGGGGCACCCTACACAATGCTCTTTTTCTATTCACTCTTCCTTTAAGACCCAGTTCACAGGCTGCATCCTCTGTGAGGCCTTTTCTAAGCCTTGGTGCTGAACTGCTCCCTCGCTGCCCTCCTGGTCCACTTGATGTGAGTGCTGATCTCCTCTGCTTATGTGATCGCCGTGCTCCTGTCTGGGTTCCGCACATCACTGCGCTCCCTGATAGTCTTGCTCATCTTGCTCATCTGTATGTCCCCCACAAAGCCCAGCACAGTGCCTGGCAGAGAAAGTTCCATAATCTTCCAATGGAATCAAACTGCTTTAGGGGAGGAGAGGTGGGTGGTTCAGGCTCCCTCATCCCACAGCGCTCAGATCACCACATTCTTCAACTTCACACAAGGCTGGCACTTGGTCCAGACCTTCAACTATGTTTTTAAGGAAGCTCAACCTTCCATACTTAAGTACTGGCCTCAAAAAAAAGAAAAGAAAAGCAAGCATGTTACCTTCTGGATATGTTAGAGTGCTCTGGTTTCTGTCCATACAGGAACTAATTATTGAAGCTATAGAAAATAATGAAAAGTAAATGAAATCAATTTTAGGCACTTAAATGGAGTGGAAGGCATTATTTCCCCACACACAACATGACAGAAAATCAGTTAACCATAGTTAAAATTACCCCCAAAATCCTTGTAAAACAGAAATTAGAAGTTGTTCCATCATTACATGGAAAAACATGCTGAAAATTTAACTAAACTCTCCTCAACTGCACTTTTTTTTTTTGCCATCCATTCCCTGCCATCTATTTCCTGCCACATTGAAATATTTCTCTATTACTTTACATGAGTCAAAATCTGCTGCTCACTTTCTCTTGAGTTCGTCCTACATGTTCCTTCCTCCCTTCCAATTCCTTTCAGCTTTTCCTGGCCCTAGATTCCCACTTTCTTTCTCCTAAGAGCTGGTTCTTTTCTCCTTTAACTAGAGTATGGAAGTATGGAATCCACTGTTCCTCAGAATATTGTGAAATACCATTTGGATCATTGCAAGAAAAGACAGAAAGTATTCAAAGGTTTGTTTATTGCTACCCAAGTACGCTCTAATTAGAGTCGCTTCACTCATTTGTTCTACCTGCTTGTACTTTTGGATAAGATTCCGTTCGTATAAAGAGTTCTGGTGGGAGATTGAAATCATTGACTTAGATTAATTATTTGTATTTTATATATTCTTATGCTCCCTGATCTTTATTTTCTGAAACAAATTGTATCCATAAATTTCATGCCTCTATTTTAAAAATTTTATAACCTTAAATAGAAATGTAGGGTTTCCTTCTTAACCTTAGGGCTGGAAATATTAGAAATATCAAAGGAGAGAAAATTACACATCTCTAAATATTAACACCCAAAACTAAGAATTCAAGAGACACACTAAAAGTACAAACCAAAAAACTGAAGGAGAACACCATGTTTGTCTAGTCACAGAAGTTTAGTTTCACTCCATTCCAGGGCCCCCTTATTACTATGGACTCAGCTGGTCAACTAGTCAGTGCACCACTGGGATTAAGTAAATTTGTGCTGGAAAATGCACAAATTTAACATTGCTACTAGAACAAATCACAAAACATCTTATGAATGGATCGAGAGCATCTTCATCACTGTTGAAAGATAGCTTTACTTTTTGCTAAAAATGTCAAAGAATCAGACTTACCAGATATTACAATAATCAAGATCAGTAACCTCTAAGTTGAAGTCCTCTACAATGTATGCATTTGGGGTGGCTGGTTTTCTACTTTAATGCTAATCCACTGTAAATCAGTGACTCCTTTGGTCACCTTATTTACACTCGGTTCAAGAGGGTTGTGTGTCAGTTTTCTTTGCCATTTTGCTTTAGGTTCATTTCTGTTCTGTATGCTTTTGGCCTGATTAGCCACTGACAAGAAACATCTGTGAGTTTTGCTGAGTGATAAATCAAAACAGCCAATGCTTACTATTCATTGGTTTTCCCCACAGTACTGAGGTGATGAGATAAATTATATAGCAATTCTTTTAAGAATTACCATTTTAGGAATTAGGAGTTATATATGGCAAAATGCACAAATCTGAAGTTTACAGATTGATGACTTTTTATACATGTACACACTTAGATAATCACCTCCATAACCAAGATAAGACCATTTTCATCATTCAAGAAATTTCCTTCATGCTCCTTCTCTTTCAATATCCCTTCCTCAAAGATAGTGCTACTCTGATTTCTGTCACCATTTTGCCTGTTTTTGAACTGCATATAAATAAAATTGTTACATGGTTCATGTTTTAATACCATGTAGAATTTTTTTAATGAATATGCCATAACTTATTTCTTTCATTCCTCTATAGATTTAGATTATTCCAGTTTGGGACTAACATAAGTAAAGCTTCTATGAACACTTTTGTTCTGTACATATCTTTTGGTCTACTTATGCATTCATTTTCTTGGGTGTATACCAAGGAATAAAATAGATGGATCCTAGGATAAACATATGTGTGGCTTTAATAAATACTTCCTGTTATAGGTTGAATTGTGTTTCCTCAAAATTCATATGTTGATGTTCTAACCCCCAGTACCTCAGAATGTGGCCTTATTTGGAAATAGGGTTGTTGCAGATGTAATTAAGATGGACCCAACTAGAGTAGGTTGGGTCCTAATCTAATGACTGATGCCACTGTAAAAAGAGGAATATGGGGCACAGATATGCATACAGGGAGAACACCATGTAAAGATGATGACAAAGATCAAGGTGGTGCTTCTACAAGCCAGCAAACACCAAAGATTTTCAACAAACCAGTAGAAGCTAAGGGAGAAGCAAGGAACAGATTCTTTCTTCCTGTTTTAGGAGATTTAAAGATTCTTTTGATGTTGGGACACAGCACAAGGACACTTGAATGGATGATAGGCAGAACTCTATGTTTCTTACAGCTCCAAAAAAGAGAAGGCTGCCATATAGGGTCTCACAGGGATTGCACTTGTAGACAGAGTAACACTAAGCTGAAACAGTAGAGAGAAACTTATGTATCACAAGATAGACGGGGTTGGGTTTCCAGAGGTCTGGGATTGACTAATTTGAATAATATTCCAAGCTCCTGTACATAATTGTCTATGGACTTCTTCCTAGTGGTCTAGTACTTGGCCTTGTGGCGACGAAGGTGTGTATGCAGTAGCCTGGAGTCTGACAGCCCAGATAAGGAAAGTGGTTGGGGTGTGGACTTAATCAGCTGCTCAAGAAGGGGACTCACCATCCTCCAGTTAGGGCTTCAAAATTGGGTCTAGACAGCATTTTTGAAAAATTTTAAAATGTATTAAAATTGACCCATTGATCTTCACATCAGTTTTGTATGGTGTATTTGGCCCAAATAAAAGAAGACTTCTAGTGAGTCATGCCTAAGATGCCCTAAACAGCTTAAAAATATTTTATTATGAGAGTAAAATGGAGAACAAGTAGAAGTATGAGTCCTTGTAGGCCAGTCTGTAAATAAATTTCCCATTATATGGTATTAGCCAAGAAAACAGGTCTACAAGATTTCCAACAATATCCTGGTTGAATTATAAAGTGTATTGAAAGTATGAGTTATACTTTTTATGACAATAATATCTTGGTGTATTCCTTGGTTCAAGGTGGCAAGTCCAGCAATTACATTGTTGAAGGGTATGAACTGATAGTTCAGTGAGATATATGCAATGGTTAGTGGTATTTGTGACCAAGGGGGAGGGGGAGTTGTGGTGATCATGGTCAGAGATGCGGGGTTGGAGGCTGTGGTGGCAAACTGGAAGTGAAAAGTAGGAGAAGGCACTGGAGAGTGGGAGGTCCTCTCCCCAGGGGCTTTAGGGGTGAACCTGTATGAGGTAGTTGCCTCCTGGGGAAAGCAATAATCTCTATTTTTAGAATGGCATAGATAGTAACTTCTACCAGACTGACCTTTAGACATGAGAGTGAGGGATGTATATCTTGGCAGAGAGCAATGAGTATACCAAGATTATGGGGTAAGCAAACGGCAAGGGGCAGTTTTTCACATCTGAAGCTTATGGGCAACTATGGCCATCATACTTAGTCCAAGATGCATGTCGGGGATGCATGTCTGTGCTGGTTTTACTTTTCCCCTATTGTGCGCACCTTGGTTAGAGGTTGGGTCAGGACAAAAGGTATGGTGCCTTGCTCCTGAGATGATTTTGCACTTGCCAGCAATATCAATATCTGCCCTGGAACTAGTTTAGCTCCTCCTAAATGTGGGCAGGGACATGCCTGCTGGCAAAGGCTGCCTCTGCACTTGCCTGAGGCAGGATCGGGTCTGATCTGGTTCTATTCCCTCTAAGAGTGCACACTCTTCTTGGTAATGGCAGCCTTAACCCTAGTGGAGAGCAGTGCCAGAAAAGGGGAGCTGGAGCAGGTACCCAGTGTGGGCTGGGGTGTCCCCTGGGGCTATTTTGGCAAGCTGGGAGTAAACAAGCATGTACTCACGCTTTTCGAGAGTGTAGTCTTGGTTTCTTACAGTCCTCTAGTAAATCCCACTGATTTTCAAACCACCTAAGAGGACTCACCTTCCTGGTGTCTGACCCCAAGGCTAGGCTGCCTAATATGTAGCTCAAACTCCTTGCTCCCTAGGGAGGACCACTGAGCCTATGATATCCCCCTCCTCTTCTGTGTCCCCTGATAGGGATTGGGTCCTGACCTGATCTTTCCTAACCAACTCCATGTGGATTTTTCTTTACAGTATTGGTTGTAGAAGAGCCTTTCTATCAGTCTCCATGATGATTTCAGCAAGAGTTCCACATGTAGTTGTGTTTCTGATGTGTTTATGGTCACTGAACCATGAACTCAGCATCCTCCTCTTGTACCTCTTGATCTCCCTGTCTATGTTTCACTTATTGAAGACTCCCAAATTATTGTTCACAGTGACTGAACCACTACACATTTCTGCTAGCAATATATGAGATTTCCAAGTCCTCCACAACCTTGCCTACACATGTTTTCCATTTCAGTAGTAGTAGCAGTACACTAGTTAATGTAAAGTGGTATCTTACTGTGGTTTTGATTTTCATTTCCCTAGTTTCTGATGACATTGGCCATCTTACCATGTGCATGTTGGCTATTTGTATAACCTCCTTGGGAAAGTGCCTGTTCAAGTCTTTTACAAATTTTAAATTAGGTTGTTTGTTTTTGAGTAGTAAAAAAATTTTATATATTCTGGATACTCAAACCTTAACAGATGTATGATTTGCAAATATTTTTCACATTTTATGGGTTGTTTTTCACTCTTTTGATAGTGTATTTTGGCATAAAACTTTGTATACAATTTTGATGAAGTCTGATTTCTCTATATTTTCTTTGGATGCTTGTGTTCTTGATGTCATATCTAAAACTTATTGTCAAATCTAAAGGTATTAAAGATGTTTTCTTCTAAGAGTTTCATAGTTTTAATGCTCATTCTTAAGTTTTTCATCTATTTTGTGTTAATTTTTGAATATGACGTGGAAGAATCCAACTTTATTCTTTTGCATGCAGTGATCCAGTTGTCCCAGAACTACTTGCTGAAGAGACTTTCTTACTACCCAGTGAATGGTCTTTGCAATTAGTTGAAAACCAGCGGGCCATAGGAGTATGATTTTATTTCTGGGCTCTCAGTTCTTTCTATTGGTCTATGTGTCTATCTTTTGCCAGTTCCAAACTGTTTTAATTACTGTAGATTTGTAGAAAGTTTTAAAATTGAGAATGTCACTTCTCCAACTTTATTCTTATCTCTCAATATTGTTTGGGGTCTGTTGCAATTCCATATGAATTTGAGGGTTTTCCATTTCTTAAAAAAAGGTAATTGAGACTTTTGGTACAGATTTCATTAAATATGTAGATCTCTTTGAGGAGTATTGCCATTTTAATAATATTAAGTCTCTTATCCATGAATAAAGGATGTCTTTTCATTTTGCTAGATCATTTTTAAATTGCTTTCAGCAGCTTTACAGTTTTCAGTGTAACTCTTGCAACTCTTTGATTAAGTTTATAACTCAGTATTTTATTCTTGTTGATGCTACTGTCAATGAAATTGTTTTCTTAGTTTCCTTTTCAGATTGTTCATTGCTCACATATGGAGATACAACTTATGTTTGCATGTTGATTTTGTTTCCTGCAACTTTGCTGAATTTGTTTATTAGCCTTAATTGTATTTGGGGGTGTTATGTTTAGGATTTTCTACATATAATAACATCTTGTCATATGTGAGCAGATAGTTTTATGTCTTCCTCTCCAATTTGGACACCTTTCATTTCTTTTAATTTAAATCATTTAATTACCCTAGCTAGAACTTCTGGTATGTTGAGTAGAAGTAGCAAAAGGGGTATTCTTGTCTTCTTCTTGAGCTTAAAAATAAAGCTTCCAGTTTTTCATCACCAAATATGATGTTAGCTATGGAGCTTTTATAAATTCTCATTATGTTACAGAATTTTCCTTTCATTCCTAGGTTGTTGAATGTTCTTATCAAGAAAGAGTGTTGCATTTTGTCATATGCTTTTTTTTGCATAAATTCAGATGATCGTGTAAATTTTTTCCCTTCAATCTATTAAAGTGATGAATTACATTGATTAATTTTTATATGTTGAACCAACCTTGCATTCCTAGGATAAATCCCAGTTGAACATGGTATATAATTCTTTTAATATGCTACTGGATTCAGTTTGCTAGTATTTTGCCTGTCCATTTTTTAAAAAAATTTAGAGGATGAGGTAATTAGTTTATTTATTTATACATACATATATATATATATAATGGAGGCACGAGGGATTGAACCCAGGATCTTGTCCATACTAAGCACACATTTTACCACTGAGCTATACCCTCCCCCTCAGTTTGCTACTATTTTGATGAGAATTTTTGCATCTATATTCATAAGTGATATTGGTCTGTAATTTTCTTTATTTGTGATGTCTTTGTCTGACTTTGATGTCAGGGTAATGCTGACCTCATAGAATGAATTGATAAGTGTTTCCTTTTTTTCTATTTATTGAAAAAATTTGAGAAGGATTGGCATTAATTCCTCTTTAAATGTTTAATAGAATTTAACAGTGAAGCCATCTGGTCCTGGGCTTGTCTTTGTTGATAGGCTTTATATTACTGATTCAATCTCTTTACTTGTTACAGGTTTGTTCAGATTTTCTGTTTCTTTTTGAGTCAGTTTTGGTAATATGTGAGTTTCTAAGGTTTTATCAATTTCATATAGGTTATCAAATTTGTTGGTATATGATTGTCCATAGTATTCTATAAATGATACTACCTTTTATTTCTGTAAGGTTGGTAGTAATATCCTTATTTTTATTTCTGATTTTAGTAATTTGAGTTTTTTCTTTCTCAGTTTTTAGTCAACTGTCCAACTTTATTGATTTTTTTTAAAAAATTCCTTTTGGGTTTATTGTCTATTGTTTCCTATTCTTTATTTTGTTTATCTCCATTCTAATCTTTATAATTTCCTTCTTTGGGTTTACATTGCTCTTCTTCTCTTGTTCCCTAAAGTGTACAGTTAGGTTATTGATTTGAGATTTTTTTTCTTTTTAAATATAGGGGTTTACAGTGGTAAATTTCCTTCTGAGCACTGCTTTAACTATATTCCATAAGTTTGGTATGTTATGTTTTTATTTTTATTCATCTCAATGTATTTTATAGTATTTTGTGATTTCTTTTCTGTCTCATTGTGTTTAAAAATTATGTTTAATTTCCATATATTTGTGAATTTTCTAGTTTCATTCCATGATGGTCAGAGAAAGTACTTCATATGATTTCAATCTTTTTTAAATTTATTGGGACTTGTTTTGTGGCCTAACACATAGTCTATCCTGGAATGTCCTACGTACACTCATGAAAAATGGGTATTCTGCTGTTTGGGGGGTGAAGTGTTCCATATATGTCTACTAGGTCTGTTAAAGTCTTCAGCTATCATTGTAGAGTTGCCTATTTCTCCTTTCAATTCTGTCAATTTGTGTATGTTTATAATAATTATATCCTGCATATGTTATATCAATATGTTATATCCTACATATTGACTTTGTTTTCAAAAGTTAGACATTTTTATTTGCATTGGAAAAGACCTATTTCTTATATGCCTAAATCTGCTCACTTTCAAAGCCACTTTTGAGACTTTACAGTTTTTCATCAAGCATGACTTAAGCTGCTTCTGCTTGGACATGCATGGGGCTCCAGGTTCTCCATCACCCTCTACAGCTTGCCTCACTGCACTTCTCCCCCAGTTCTCTGGGTAGCCTTTCTCATCATCCTCTTTACCTACCTCTCTAAAGTGCATATTTCATACTGAAATAGTTACTCACATGAATTTCCTGTTCAGGTTGATTCTTATTGCAAACCTTTCCACCACTAACACAAACATTTTATGTAATAGCATTAAACACATGAAAACACATACAATATATACACACCAGCCAAGTATTAGGTTTTCACAGTGTGGTCAATTGTGGTCATCATAAGCATTGTGACTTAGAATAAACTGTTCTTTGCTTATTTTTCATCTGAACCACAAGCAAGGCCGTTGGTTATGTTAAATGCTACAGTTTTTACATCTGCTCTAACATTTTAGCAATATATTATTTAATCATTAGTCTCTAAATGGTTGTGATAATGAATAAAACTTTGTTTTGTTTTACTTTGTTCCTGAGAGGATTTCTTCCTTCTTTTTTTTCTCACTCAGAATGAAAACTAGCCCTGCTAATAACCCCATGATTACACTGTCAGATGATAGATCCTACCACTCATTCAATGAAGGCATGACAGAAAGATAGACATATTCTAGACTAGGGTGAGCTACAGTGGGTTCCATTTCACCTTACCTGAAGATCAGAACCAAAGAAGACACGAAAGGATTTAAAAGCAGATACAAGCTCTCATCTTTTAATCCTTCTTCTTTCCTCTCACACTTCTCTAGTTGTAAAACATACAGAAAAAGCACGAGAGATTGATGTCCCACCAAACAAGATATAAATAAAAATTGAAAGTCATGATTGGTGATGAACAATTATTCTATTTAAATACATAGTTAAGACTAAATACTTAAGAAAATTATGTATAAAATCTTCAAAATATAAAAATAATACATAACCAACAAGTCAGAAAATGGGAGGAAAGGCAGTTTGAAGAAGCATAAAGTTGTTCTTTATCTTTCATAGCATGGAGTCAATAGACACTGTGTGATGGTGAAAATAGTTTTTTAAATGTACAGTTACATCATCCTCTCAATATTGTTCACAGTCTTTTTTTAACATAGAGAACTCCTTTAGAAATTAGTGTCTCATCTGGTAAAGGCATTTTGTTTTCAATAGTCCAAACTCATTGGAATAGACACTTGAGCAGATTTGCTTTGTCTACTTGGCATGCTGTGCTTTTGGTTTGGTTTTTTGGTTTATTGATTGCCTTATATGTCATTATGGTACACCGGAAAATAATGCTTCTGAAAAGCTCATTTTTTAATATATAAACTTATTTTTTAAGAGCAGTTTGAGATTCACAGAAAAATTGACAAAGTACAAAGAGTTCTTGTATACCCCCTACCCCCACACATGCATAGCCTCCCCCATCAACATCCCCACCAGAGTGGTACATTTGTTGCAATCAATGCACCAATGTTGATGCAGTGTTTTCACTCACAGACCGTAGTTCATATTAATGTTCACTTTTGTATGTGGTAGAGTCATTTTTATCACACATTCAATAATTACTTCTGTTTCTTTTACCAGCTCAAAGTAAAGTAACAATAAATGCAATATTTTTATTTAGAGTAACATGTTTATATAAAAGAATTTTGTGAAATAGTTTGTCTTTCCTTCTTTTTACATATATTTATATAAAAGTGTTCAGCTAATATTAACAGTAGTTGTTTTGAGTGGTAGAATTTGAAGCAGTTAAATTTTTCTGTATTGCCCGAATGTCTTATAATAAGCATGTTTTATCTTCACCCAAATAAAATGTCATTAGTTTTTTAAAAATGAAAGAGAAAAATATATACCCAAGGGACCACCACTCATAAATATTCCCACAATAAATGTTAATGCTAATTTATAACATATTTAGCAGAATTGTCTTAGAAAGGTATCTTGAAAAACAGCCAGAGACTTGAAAAAAAAAAAAAGCAACTCGGAGAAAGATATAGTAAACATCTCAATTTGGGAAGATAAAAACGTAAGTAGGGTAAGTGGAATAGTTCAAATGTTTATTGTGGCTAAAAATGAAGAGTATTTACATCAAACATGACCCATACTTAGGCAGGTTAGACCAACTATCCCAGTGTACTGTCTGTGAGGACGGCTATCACAAAACACCGCAACAGGCTGGTTGGCTTAACCACACGGTGTTTGTCCACAAGGCAGGTTTTTAAGGTTGAAGGCTGTGTATATTAATAATCAACAAAAACTAGGGTTCTGCTTGTGTTGATTTTAAACAGCGGTCAATAAAAATATACGTATTTATTTATAAAACAAGACAAAACCAGCGAAAGATAGAGGAACGTCTGAGTCTTAACCACCAGGAATTGCATGAATATTGATTGTTATAACTCAAAAAAAAAAAAAAACCACGGCAAGGAGCTCAGTAATTTATAACCAATTCAATAAAACTAAATGGTATAATTTATTAGTTCTTTTTATATTTGATAGTACTTTATAACTTCATATAATTTTCTAAAGGGATATTTACCAAACTTAAAACTAATTCAATCTTAAATGTGTCCTAATATCTGTTTCTTATCAGCTAAAACAGCAATTCTTAGACTTTTTGGTCTCAGGATCCCTTTATACTCTTAAAAATTGTTGAGGATCCTAGAGAACTTGCCTTAGAAAAATGTAGAAACACATACATACAAATACAAAAGTACTTACTCCATAAGCCATCAAAGCAATAATATCAACATATGCTGTGTAGCAGCTAGAAAACTAACATGCACTTGAGAGAATTTAAATGCAAAAAGCAAATGACATGTTAGTATTATTATGAAAACACAAACAACCTTGAGGACTTCTTGCAAGGGTTTTTTGGACCACATTTCAACTAGAGCTAAGCTAAAACAAACTTAAAAGCTCAAATATTACTCTTCTTTTTTTTAACTTTTTTTTATTGATTTATAATCATTTTACAATGTTGTATCAAATTCCAGTGTAAAGCACAATTTTTCAGTCACACATGAATATATGTATATTCATTGTCACATTTTTTCCTCCATGAGCTACCATAAAATCTTGTATATATTTCCCTGTGCTGTACGGTATAATCTTGTTTATCTGTTCTACAATTTTGAAATCCCAGACTATCCCTTCCCACCCTCCGCCCCTTGGCAACCACAAGTTTGTATTCTATGTCTACGAGTCTATTTCTAAATATTACTCTTCTTTTATCTTCTTGTTTGTCAAAAATGTTACGGAGCAGGAAAATACAGAAAAAAGTAATTAATCCAACTTAGTACTTGTTATTCTTCATTTAACAACTCCAGTTAGCAAAGCAATTGTGAATAAAAAGATATTTAAACTTTTAAAGAGAAACCTGCTTTTTATTATGATATGTCATTTCCCCCCACAAAAATTACTGCTGTACCTTGACATATCAAAAAATATATGCATATAAAACATAAATTCTTTTCACATAAATGATCAATTACTCCCAATATTTAGTTACATCATTGTTAATAAGAAAATGATAGTTCAAGTGATCTGTGAGGCATATGTTACAGCTTCTGGCAGAATAATAAACATTCAAATAATGACGGCTATTTGTTGCTGCTGTTGCTACTGTTTTGTAGTGGTCATTTTTGCCAATCTGCCGTAAGTATTAAATACTAGGATACTATAGGTAGCATAGCAGGATCGTAAGTTTTGTTGCCTATGAATTTCCCATTTCATTAAATATACTTTTAGTGGACAGTCCATTTTAATTAACTAATAGATAACTTGCATCCAGTAAACTTCCAGGAAACAATGGATCTCATAATAGTCAGTATGTCCAGAAAGAAAGAGAGACGTGCACAGACTCCAAGGGGAGAATACACTGGAGACTCAAGACTTTTAAACACAAGGACAAGTAATTCCTTAATAGCTGCATTCCTTATTGACAGGTCAGGTTAATCTATAGTGTATTATTGATGCTAATAATGTTTTTTGCTCAAAGTAGCAAAGGAATCTGGAAAAATTCAGGTGTTTTACTTTTCTCTAAAGAATTTAAGAATTTCTAGTAAAATTTTGCCTAAATGTTTCACAAAAGCATCTTGAAAAGGAGTCTGTAAATAAAACATCAAATGTTAGCATTCTGATCAAAAGAATTTTTGACCAATGTGCTGCTTAAAATTATTTAGAGTTTTTTTCTTTTAAAAAATGGACATTATGATGTTATACAAAAGAACCTCAGGAATGTTTCCTAATATGATTTGTAATACTTTAAAAAAATAATCAACACTTGTCTGTATCTTGAATTTTCAAGTTAGTTAATTTAGGATAATAAAAAGAAGTTGTTTGCAAACTTACAGACCTTACTGACCTAATTTCAGAAGCTGAAATAAATGGATGAAATAAAATAATTGATATATATATGTGTGTGTGTGTGTGTGTGTAGTATATATGATCTGTCCATAAGGGATACCTGTAAGTAATTAGGATATTCTGGAGTTCAATATCATCTCTTGCCTGTGGGGTGTCATGGTTTGCCTGCATTTCACCACTATAGCCGTAGTCCTCTGGGCAGCACTCTCAGAAACACTGCTTTCTTCAGGTTCCTTCATCTTGCAACTTCAGGCCAAGGAGTAGAATGGTTTTCAGAGGTTCTAAGCCACAGAGTCCTGCATTATCTCTTATTGGTTAGGGAAACCACACTTTTGTAAAGTGTTTACCCTTTTATTAAACTCTCCTCAGGTACTTAAAGTGTGTTGTTTGTTTACTGCTGGGGCTCTGACTGATAGACGTCTGACTGATACATTTTGGAGATGTTAAAATGTGAAAAAAAAAATCAGCACCTAAGATAAGTAAAATATATCCGTTAGCCCCTCTGTTCTTCAGTTTCATTTCTGTTAAATAGGAATAATATTCCTCTTAGAATTATTATGACTAAATGAATTAATGCATGTAGAGTACTTAGAAAAGTGTCTGGCATGTAATAAGTGGTCAACAAATATCAGTAGTGTATTTGCAGCATTGTGACAGGTGCCATGAATTACACAAAGATGGGTAAAACACAAAGCACACTTCCAAGAACCCTGGTAATCTTAGTGAGTGACAGCTCTAAGTCTCAAAGTCAGATATTTTGATCTCAAGCCTACTATTTTTCTTTGAAAACTTCCTTGATAATCCAAAATAACTGAAAAGATCACTCTAGTTTAGTGCAAAAGCACTTAAACACTTTTTAAGATAAGTGAAGTATTATTAGTTTTAATTATGTGCAGCAATACAACCTAATAATTAAAATGCATTGTCAGAATACACTCAGAATTAATAAACAGGTGAAAAATTTAAGTTATCTTGAATGTAAAAATGGTAGTTATTTATAAATGAAGAGATTCTTCAAAAGATAGGAAAGAGATTAGAAAACGAATCTTTATTGAGCATCCACCATGTGGGAGGCACTTCTAGACTGAGTACTCACAAACTGTCTGTCAAGGGAAATGGCTATCCCCACTATACGGATGAGGAATCTACCCCAAAGAACAGAGCAGACATTCAAACCCAAAGCCTCCACTGTCAGCAAGAGGGAGCACAGGGAACGACCATGACTTTTCTACATCACGCTGCCTCCAGAATGCTTAAAAAAATATATCCCCTAACGTGGCTTAAATAGCATATACCTACTTATTAGGAGATTTACATTTATGTGTAAACTTGTTCTTAGACTCCTTTTTTTCTTTTGCAAATGGCACAAAGATGCAGTCTAAGAATTATGACAAGTGTCTCTTTTCAAAAACACAAGATTTCTTTAAAGCCTTGTTCCTCAACGTGTGATCTACAGACCAGCAGCAACAGCAACATCTGGAAATTTGTTAGAAATACAGAACAATTAGGCCCCCAGGCAAGGATTATTCTAAAATTGTTAGCCAAGGAAACTGGAAAGAGAAGAATAAAACTGAGCATTTTAAAAGACATGAAAAATTCTGGTGGAAAACAACCTAAGGGATCTTTCTCATCATGGCTTCCTCTGCTTCATCCCAACACACTTCACCCTCTCTCCCACCTTTCCCGACAGACTTACCAGCTATGGAAGGGAGAAAAACTGTGAATAGTCTGCCAAAAGCTGAAGACATCTTCTGAAGGGAGTTCCCTTCTATTTTCTTTTCCTGTCCTTACCTCTCTGTTTTCCTTCCACCATACCATGTACCTAGCTGTGGTCTTTCACTTCTCCTGCCCTCCTCCATAAGCACAGGTGAGAAATCCCCTACTCTCTCCTCCACTGTATCTCTGGCTCATGAACAATTTAAGAAGAAGCATTTCCTGTTTGAAGAGTTGAGGTAATAATGACTGGACTTCCTGGTTTGCGCTTTTATACATTTATTTCTCTCCAGAGAAGCATGTGCATTTGATCCACTATTCCGATAAAATTGTAATAAACTGAGCTGTATCACAGATAATGTGAACCTGATTCTTACAAGGCATGTATCATTATATTCGTTTTTTATAAATAAGGAAGTAGAAAGTCAGAGAGGTTAAGTTACTTACCCTCACCCAGTTAATAATAGAGCTATAAAGTCAGGATAGAAACCGAGATCTGTTCATGGGTAGTTTTCCTTCCCTTGCATTGTATTGTGTGTGTGTGTCTATCTGTATTTGTTTGGTAACTTATGTGGTTTATGAGAGAAGCCAAACATGATCTCTTCCTCTAGAAGTGTGTGCTTTAATACAGAAAACACTGAGACAGAGAGTAGTGAAAAGTAAAACACTTAAAAAGACCATAATACAAATAATTCTCCACCCACATGACCCGCACCCGAGTTAAAGGCTTGGGCTGGGGCGAGGGCTCAGTCTGCAACCAGGAATTAAAGCCCAGTTGCGGAAATTTTACTTTGATCTGTTGAGGACATCTTATGCACAAGCCCCGGACTTCTGTCTTCCACAGATCTGGAGAAGACCAGGTACCAAGATGATGCTGGCTCTTCCTGATCTAAATGGCACCTGGCATTTCTCTGGCACCTCCAGCCTGGCTCCAGCACAGCTGACCCCTTGCTCTTTCTGAACATGACCCTAGTGGAATGTCATCCCTGCTGCAAACTAACAGGGGGCACCACTGCCCACTGCACAAGCTCAGTCCTTTTGTGGGCCACTCCAGGTCTTCCCTGCCTCTGCCTGACCTGCCCGTGCCCTCACCTCACGCTACCACATCCTGCTGACAGTGTTAGCATTTCTATCTCATAATTTCTACTTTATTTCTTCTTTCTTCTACTTGTTTCTGGCTAAGACATTTTAAGAATATGCTGTCTTCTGCCACAAAATAAAGGGTGGCAGGGGACAAGGGAAGAAAACTACAGATTCAGTGCAATGTTAACAGGGTTTTTTATGTGGAAGGGGACAGTGAAGGCTGAGGGAGTAGACTGGTAGGCAGAAGTTTCCACTTATAGATTCTTACATTTTCTTAAACAGACAATAATCCTTCCCTTTGGGCTTGTTCTAACACTGGTTTCAGCTTGGTTACCCAAAGGGATGATTAATGAAAATTTCTTAAGAAAATACATCAGGATCAGATTCTTGTCACCAGATAAATAATTCCTCTACACATTTGAAGATGAAAGAAGGGTTTTTTTTTTAATTTGGTGAATTTTGTTACCATCAATACCCTGGTTATGATATTATAGTATAATTTAGCATAATGTTATCATTAGGTAAATTGGAAATGGTGCACAGGGATCTCTGTGTGATTTCTCACACTTGCTTGAGAATCTATAATTTTCTCAATTAACTCTAATTGGAAAAGATACATGCATTGTTCATAGCAGCACTATTTACAATAGCCAAGACATGGATACAACCTAAATGTCCATCGACAAATGACTGGAAAAAGAAATTGTGGTATATTTATATAATGGAATACTACTCAGCCATAAAATAGAATAAAATAATTCCATTTGCAGCAACATGAATGTCCCTGGAGAATGTCATTCTAAGTGAAGTAAGCCAGAAAGAGAAAGACAGATACCCTATGATATCACTTATATGTGGAATCTAAAAAACAGAAAAAAAGGAGGATACTAATGAACACATCTACAAAACAGAAACAGACTTGCAGACAAAGTAAACAGTCTTATGGTTACCGGGGAAAGGATGGGAAGGGATAAATTTGGGAGTTTGAGATTTGCAAATGTTAGCCACTATATATAAAAATAGATTTTAAAAAGTTTATTCTGTATAGCACAGGGGACTGTATTCAATATCTTGTAATAACCTTTAATGAGACAAAATATGAAAACAAATATATGTATATGCATGACTGGAACATTGTGCTGTGCACCAGAAATTGACATATTGTAACTGACTTTATTTCAGTAAAAAAAAAAATTTGAAAGTCAAGTCTGTATCTTGAATCTTGAAGTTAGTTAATTTAGGGTAATAAAAAGGAAGTTGGTTACAAACTTACAGACTTTGCTGGCCTAATTTCAGAAGCTAAAACACATGGATGGAATAAAATAATTTGAGATATTATTATATATATCATCCATCCATAAGGGATACTTCCAAGTAATTAGGATATTCTGTATGTCATCACTACACCTAAAGTTTTAGGGAAATTCACATCCTTTCAAAAATGTTCTTTAGTGCCTCTAATAGAGATTTAATATAGTATTTGGAAGTTGGTGATTGTTGTTTCTGACACCAGCCACTGGAAAAGTTTGTTTTTTAACAAATCCATCACCTCACATAGTATCTTTTTTTGAAATGGGAAAATTTCAAGTATAAAATACTGTATTATTAACTGTAGTAGCCATGCTGTACATTAGACCCCAGAACTTTTTCATCTTATAACTGAAGGCATGTACCCTTTGACCAGCATTTCCCAATTTTCCCCACATCCGAACCCCAGATAATCACTATTCTACTCTGTCTCTATGAATTTAACCTTTCCCCTTTAGATTCCACATGTCATGCAACATTTGTCTTTCTCTCTCTGGCTTATATCACTGAGCATAATGCCTTCCAGGTTCATCCATGTTGTCACAAATGATAGGATTTTCTTTCTTAAGGCTCAGTAATAACCCACCACATTTTCTTGATCCATTCATCCATCAACACACTCAGGATTTTTTCCGTATCTTGGCTATTGTGAATAATGCCTCAATAAAAAATGAAAGTACAGCTATCTCTGCAAGATAATGGTTTCATATCCCTTGGATATTTACTTAGAAGTAAGATTACTGAATCATGTGATAGTCCTAGTTTTAATTTTTTGAGGACTTGCCATACTGTTTTCCATAGTGGTTGTACTAGTTTACATCCCTGCCAGCAGTGTACAGGGGTTCTCTTTTCACCACATCCTTGCCAGCATTTGTTACCTCATTTTTTATTGATAATGGCCATCCTAGTAGGTACGAAATGATATCTCATCATGATTTTGATTTGCATCTCCTTGATGATTAGTGATGTTGAGCACCTTTTTATGTACTCATTGGCGATCTGTATGTCTTCTTTGGAAAAATGTCTACTCATGTCCTTTGCCCATTTTTAAATTGGAGTATTTGGTTTTGGTTTTAAGTTTTTCAGAGTTTGTGTGTGTGTGTGTGTGTGTTGGGTGTATTTTGGTTTGGTTTGGTTTGGTTTGGTTTGGTTTTTTGTTACTGAGTTGCATGAGTTCCTTATATATTTTGGATATTGACTTCTTAACTGATATGGTTTGCAAATGTTTTCTTCCATTTCATAGGTTGCCTTTTCATTTTTGTTGATGTATAAATAACTCATATAACATTGTATTAGTCTCAGGTGTACAACATAATGATTTTTTATTTGTATATATTGTAAAATGATCATCACAATAAGTCTAGTTAACACTCACCACCACACACAGTTACAAAATGTTTTTCTTATGAAGAGAACTTTTAAGATTTATTCTCTTAGCAACTTTTGAATGTACAATACTGTATTATTAACTATAGTCACCATGCTATACATTATATCCCCATGATTTATTTATTTTATAACTAGAAGTTTGTACCTTTGGACTCCACCCCTTTCACCTGCCCCCCTACCCCCACCTCTGGCAACCACCAATATAGTCTCTGTATCTGTGAGCTTGGTTTGGAATGTTTTTCTTTGTTGTTTTTTTTTTTTTTTGAGATTTTACATAATTCAGTTCATATGCTATTTGTCTTTCTTTGTCTGAATTATTTCACTCAGCATAATGCCCTCAAATTCCATCCATGTTGTCACAAATGGAAGTTTTTCATTTTTTATGGCTGAATTATATTCCATTGTATGTATTTACCACATTTTCTTTATCCATGCATCCATCAATGGACACTTAGATTGTTTCCATGTCTTGGCTACAGTAAGTCACCAATATAGAAAAGCAGAGTAAAAGAAAAAATAAAACAGTTGGGGGAGAAAACATAGTAAATGAGACATGTAATGTAAGATTGTAGAAACATGACCAAATACATAAGTAATCACAACAAATATGAATGGCTTAAACGGTCATTAAATTTAAAATTCTTATTTTTTTTTCCAGGAACATCCATCCATGTTGCTGCAAATGGCGTTATGCTGTCATTTTTATGGCTGAATACTATTCCATTGTATAAATATACCACATCTTCTTTATCCAGTTATCCATTGATGGACATTTAGGCTGTTTCCATGTCTTGGCTATTGTAAATAGTGCTGCTATGAACTTTGGGGTGCAGGTGTCATCCTGAAGTAGGGTTCCTTCTGGATATAAGCCCAGGAGTGGGATTCCTGGGTCATGTGGTAAGTCTATTCCTAGTCTTCTGAGGAATCTCCATACTGTTTTCCATAGTGGCTGCACCAGACTGCATTCCCACCAGCAGTGTAGGAGGGTTCCCCTTTCTCCACACCCTCTCCAGCATTAATCATTTGTGGACCTTTGAATGATGGCCATTCTGGCTGGTGTGAGGTGATACCTCATCCTAGTTTTGATTTACATTTCTCTGATAATTAGTGATATTGAGCATTTTTTCATGTGCCTGTTGATCATTTGTATTTCTTCCTTGGAGAATTGCTTGTTGAGGTCTTCTGCCCATTTTTGGATTGAGTGGTTTGTTTTTTTCTTATTAAGTCATATGAGCTGCTTATATATTCTGGAGATCAAGCCTTTGTCGGTTTCATCATTTGCAAAAATTTTCTCCCGTTCTGTAGGTTGTTGTTTTGTTTTACTTATGGTTTCCTTTGCTGTGCAGAATCTTGTAAGTTTAATTAGGTCCCATTTGTTTATTCTTTCTTTTATTTCTATTGCTTGGGTAGACTGCCCTAGGAGAACATTTTTGAGAGGTATGTGAGATAATGTTTTGCCTATATTTTCTTCTAGGAGGTTTATTGTATCTTGTCTTAATGTTTAAGTCTTTGATCCATTGTGAGTTGATTTTTGTGTATGGTGTAAGGGAGTGTTCTAGCTTCATTGATTTACATGCTGCTGTCCAATTTTCCCATAACGCCATTTGCAGCAATATGAATTTTCCTGGAGAATGTCATTCTAAGTGAAGTAAGCCAGGAAGAGAAAGAAAAATACCATATGAGATCACTCATACGTGGAATCTAAAAAAAAAAAATGAACATAAATACAAAACAGAAACAGACTCATAAACATAGAATACAAACTTGTGGTTGCCAAGGGGGTGGGGGGTGGGAAGGGACAGACTGGGATTTCAAAATTTGTAGATACTGACAGGCATATGTAGAATAGATAAACAAGATTATACTGTATAGCACAGGGAAATACATACAAAATCTTGTGGTAGCTCACAGCAAAAAAAAAATTTGACAATGAATATACATATGTTCATGTATAATTGAAAAATTGTGCTCTACATTGGAATTTGACACAACATTGTAAAATGACTATAACTCAATAAAAAATGTTTTTAAAAAAGTTAAAATTCTCAAATGAGTTACAAAAAAACAGCTGTATCTTCTTTCTAAAAAAGCTATAGTTTCTTTATAAAAGGTGTGCCTAAAATAAAATGTCACAGGAAAGTTAAAAATAAAAAGATAGACAACACGCCAGGCAAATACTAACCAGTGAAAGGATAGACTGGGCAGCCAAGGAGGGAGCTATTCAGATTTCCCATCAAAAGATAACATACCATTCAGTTCCAAGGAGTGCAATTAGCTGATGGTCATCAGTTGTTAACACCTCAGGCTTCATTTCAGCTTTTGAGCTGAAGCCATACTCTCTTCCCAACCAGTGACTAAGCATGAAGGGGTATCAGATTTTTGACCATCTGCCCATAGGAGATTCTTTTTACAAGCAATCTTTGCTCCAGGGCTTCTCAATGGTTTGGCCATGACTTTGACGGTTCTGTATTGTGATCTGAGGCTCCCCCTCTTCTATCCTACTTCCTCGCCTCTTTGCTTTCACAAGTTTCATTCAGATCAGCATCATGGTCTAAAGACTTGCCCTCCTCTATCCTGCTTCCAACCCTTTTAATCTTTCAAAGGTGAAACCTCTCTCGTCCAATTAACCTTTATCTCGACTAACCCCATCTCACCCTCTGCTTCCTGGATTACCTGACACACCTGATCCAATCTTTAGATATTCTGATTCAGCAGGTCTAAAGTAGATTTGGGAAATTTATATAATTTTTTTTATTTCCCTACATGATTCTGATATTCAACTATGTTTAACACCCCTGTAATGGAAAATTTTAATACATTTAGTTCCTCTACAGTGTAATTTGACATTTATAAATTATCTTGAAATCTTCACTATGGTGTCATTTGACATGGTTGTTTTGACATTATCAAGTTAAGATGTAAAATATTTAAACAGATATTCTTGAACCTAACTAAGAGTGAAACTCATCCCAATGAGAGGATGGATGAAGAATTAAGAAAATGGCAAAAACAGGGTTATGATGTCTATTGGGCACACCACTTCGTAATATTTATATGCAGAAACTTAATGGACTGGTTTTTTGGCCAATCAAAATGGTTTGGTCAAAATATCATGTCCCAAGTGTTATTATATTAGTTTTACATGCAAAATAGACTAAAAGTCCTTTTAAGAATAAAGCCTAGTGTAACCAAAATGTCTTCAGGGAGACCAACCTATTAAGAAAACAAAATAGCTGTCTTAGATGTTTCAAATGACACAATTAAAGAATGAATGAATTTTTGTTTTAATTTCTACCATGTTGAAACATTTTAATTTTCAGTATCATTTTTCCTGCTTTGGAGTAAATAGACTTATTTTTCATAATTGTTCATAATTAAATTATATTTTTCATAATATTAAAAATGATTAATATACACATTCCCAATATTTTATTCCATAGAAAAATGGAAGAAAGGGTCATGTCATCCCATGGCTATTCCCTTAGCACAAAGACCATATTTTATAGATATCCAAAGTCCTCCATAATGCATATTTAGCTGGTTATATAGCCAATAAACATTTGTTACTTGATAAATACATCACAATAAAGTGTACACCATAAAAATACACACTTCCTGTTTATCACATCTGCAAAACTATTAGGCATTAGATATCAATACTTCTAATGAGATACAATAATCTCAGAAGAGGCTAATGTCCTCATATGTGTGTCCTCTCTCTCACACACACACATAAAACATGACAGAAAAATATAAATTCAGTTTTATTAAATAGTGAAATTCTTATTATAATCTTATATTAGCTAACAGGAGGTTGGAATCTTACAAATATTAAAATAACAGGAAAGGTGCATTCAAATAGGGTTGGGCAGAGAACGTAAATTGATGCAATTTGACGTATCAGTCAATAATAAAAATAATAAAAATGCACAAACCCTTTGACCTGGCAATTTCACTCAAGGAAATTATCTTACAAATATACTCAAACAAACACAGAGAGATATAAGCACAAGAAACATTCTATGTAGTATTGTTTATACTAGCAGAATTAACAAAACTTCATCTAAATGTCTATCACCAGGGTTAATTTAATTAACCAGACATACAATGGAATTTTATGTAACCATTAAGAAGAATGAGGTAGCTCTGCTTGGGTTGATATAAAAGATCTACAAGATATGTTACATTATTAGCTTTCTATAAGTACAGAACACAATTATAGTATGTTCCCATTTGTGTCTTGACAAAGATATGTATATGTAAATAAACATATAAATGTACACATATACTTGCACATATACATATGACACACACACATAGACATTTTCTATAAGATTACATAAAAATTCTTGGTAATTGTTCCCTCTGTAGAGTTATTTGAGGAAACTCAGTTTTCCTCATCTACTGTACTGAACAATTTGTATATTTTATCATGAGCAGATGCTTTCTTTGTAATATTATCAGTTCTTCAGAGAACAAGCTTGTGACAGCTAAAATTCTAAAATTTCAATTGTATAAGGATACAAATGCAAATCCTCTAGAATGTCTCTGTCTTCTAAGAATCTTTGAAAAGCCAATTTCAAAATAGGCCTTCCATTCCAGAACTCTAAGAAAATCAAAACAGTATCTGTACTGCATCTTGATTCATTTGTCCTGGTGCTGGATTCCCGGAGCATATAAAGTATGGAGACTCATCCCATCAACTTAACTTTGTGACACCTGAGACGTCTTCACCCTGTTTGTAGTATCATACAGGGGATTGTTCTTCTCTGTGTAGCTGGCATAGGGCTGCATTTCATCCTAAGAAAGAACCCAAAGTTAAAATCAATTTAAATAAACCCAGTAATCCTTAACTACCTGTGTTTTTCTAACAAGTGCCTGTGGCTTTAGTGTCTACAAATAGTGGTCTCTGGGCTTACATGAACGTAAGAGTGAGATTTTTCTAATATGTTATCAAAAATTATTTTAAGTCTCAGTGTGAGATCATAAAGGCTGTCTGAAAGTAGGAGTGGAGAAGAATGAAATGATATGAGAAGTATTTCAGAGGAGAGGGTCAAAGACTTAATTAGCTACAGGTTATAAGAGATTATAGTGCTGGATAGGTTTTAAGCTTAATTGAGAGGGAAATGATGACAGTATTGGAAAAAGGGAAGTCAAGAATGAGAGATGGTTTTTCCAAAGATTATAGTCCAAATGAGGCAAACACATCTTTTGTAGGATGCAGCTCTTGAAATAAAAACATAGATTTGGAGTGTACATAAATAGTACTTGGTAGATAATTAACAAAATAAGAACACCTGACTATTTGCATTATAAAATTAGAAATTTTTACTTTTCAACTAAAATGCTAATATTGATGCAAGTTACAAATTATGTGACTAGGTTTTCAGACTACATGGCTTAAAAGTTTGCAAATATTCTTTTTAATCTTATCTTACCTCTTCAACAACTGGAGTAGGTTCTGTTTTTTTTAATTTACATTTTCTGCAAAAATAAAAATAAGCTGGAGTGAATGTCAAAACATTATTAATCAGATTGAGAATGGAAAGACAAACCAATATACTATTGACAATTGTGGTTCATTTTTATAGAAGCCATAATAAATCAGAAATGAACTATCAGAAATGAGTAAAGAATACTGCTTGTAGTTAATAAATCCAAATAAGATCATTCTGGATTTTGGAAAGGGAAGTGAAATTATGCAAAGAATCTGGATGTAATAGAATATATATGACACCATCTTTGGTACATGAAGTGAATTATTATAATTCTTTTCCCAAGTAGAAAAAAGCATACACTCTCTCTCCCAAGATCCTGTCCTAAATGGCCTAACTCACTATGCTTGCATGTCTAAGTAACCTAGAAAAATCCCCCTTGTCATTGAGAGTAGTCCAAGCCTATTATTTTCAGGACATGCTTCTCTTTTTTTTATATATATAATCATTTTACAATGTTGTGTCAAATTCCAGTGTAGAGCACAATTTTTCAGTTATACGTGGACATACATATATTCATTGTCACATTGTTTTCTCTGTGAGCTGCCATAAGATCTTGTATATATTTCCCTGTGCTATACAGTATAATCTTGTTTATCTATTCTACATTTTGAAATCCCAGTCTGTCCCTTCCCACTCCCTGCCCCCTTGGCAACCACAAGTTTGTATTCTATGTCTATGAGTCTGTTTCTGTTCTGTATTTATGCTTTTATTTTTGTTTTTGTTTTTTTGATTCTGTATATGAGCGATCTTATATGGTATTTTTCTTTCTCTTTCTGGCTTACTTCACTTAGAATGACATTCTCTAGGAACATCCATGTTGCTGCAAATGGCATTATGTTGTTGGTTTTTATGAGGACATGCTTCTTGATTATGAGAGAATTGATGTTAACATCTTAGTTTTGCCAAGTCAGTCAGTTCCATATTTCTGATTCCTTTCTAACCCAATAGAGAGGAGAAGAGAAAAAAAACATCAGTCAGTACCTGCAGCCATGGATTTTCAAAAGCCAAATGGATCCCACGATGACCAAGACAATAAACACAGGGGAGGTGATATATAAAATTCTTAGGTGTTCTATTCTGGTACCTGTAAATATATACACAAAAATACATGATTTAATAAAAATTATTCAGCACTAGAAGGAAATGAGTATCAAGCCATGAAATTAGGGAGGAAATATAAAAGCAGATGACTAAGTGAAAGAAGCCAATCTTGAAAAGGCTAAATACTGTGTGATTCCAAACATGACATTCTGGAAAAAAGAAAACCATGGAGTAAAAAGTTCAGGGATCATTAAAGGTTAGGGCGGAAGGAGGGATGAATAGGTGGAGCACAGAGGATTTTTAAAGCAGCGAAACTGCTCATGGTGAATACATGTCATTTATACGTTTGTCAGAACTCATAGAATGTGCACCTAGAGTGAACCCTACTGTGAACTATGGACTTTGAGTGAAAATGATGTATATTAAGGTAGGCTCATTGACTTTAACAAATGTACCACTGCACTGTAAAGGGTGAAGATAGATGGGGAGGCTGAGCATGCGTAGGGGCACGGGTTACCTTCCACTCAATATTGCTGTCATCCTAGAACAACCCTAAAAGACAAAGTCTATTTTAAAATTATACATATACATATATATGTATACGTATGTATATTTATATGGCTGAAGAATGTCTCAGTACATGAAATTAATTTCTGCGATTTTATTTTTAAAACTTTTGACTGATTAATAGTTCAAATAATTGTTATAATAAAATTGCTTTAAGATTTCAGGCTCAAGTTTTTAGCAAGACATCATCTTATGTCAGGATTTCATTTTTTTAAGGATTCACATGGGGAATTCCTGTAGGAGAGAGGTGAAATTTAGATCTCTTCTGTTACAGTAATAGAGTGTGTCTCATCTCCAATATTCAGAAATAAATAGGGAGTTGTAAGGAAGGTAGTTGGAAAAATAACCCTCATTCTGAAATCACCTTTCTTCCAGGGCATCGAAACTGGAATGAAGGCACGGCAGCAACTTTAAATGATTCATTAACTGCTGGCAGCAATATAAAGCTCAATCTGACAAGAGGACAAGTCAACAAAGGAACTGCCAACTCTGAGAAGTTTTAAGACTGTACTCCTGGTGTTTTGCGAATGTGGGCAGGGCAGCAGACAGAGGTGAGTGGAAGCTGCATCCAGTCCCTCCACCTTCCTTCAGTATTTTGTTTTCAAATATTGACTTTTATTTGAAAAAGAAACAGTTAAAAAGAAAGTTTTTACAGTTAAAAATGACAACATAGTTTTGAAACCCTCTCTTTCAAACTAATGGGCTTTCATTCAAAGTGCACTAGCAGAGGTGAAGGTGCACCCTGCAAGGAAGACATACCTGCCCTGGGTGGGAGTGGACGAGAGAGTCCCTTCAATTCTGAGATTCTATAAATACGAAGTCACATCGTAATTCTGGGTGGTCGGAGTTCATACATAACCAGGGCGCGATTACTCTTCTCAGTAAATGCTGCTAAACTCTTTAAAATATGTATATATAACTTGAAGAATGGATATTAGAAAATGGTGGCTTAAACATACGGGTTTTTCTCTTCTCCTTTCTTAACACTAAAATATCAGTAGATTAATTTTTTTAAGTATAGGTTTTCAAAGACAAAGATAACATGAAGAAAGACAAGAGCAAATGAAAGATTTCAACTTGTTTTTAGGTGGAAAATGGACAGAAGAATGGCAAATAATTCAGACTGAAATAGAGGGGAGAGGATAGCTCAAGTGATAGAGTGCTCGCTTAGCATGCATGAGATCCTGGGTTCAATCCCCAATACCTCCTCCAAAAATAAAAGTAAATGAATAAACCTAATTACCTCCCCATACACAAAATAAATAAAACAAAGAAAAATTTTTTAAAAAGAAAGAAAGAAATTTTAAAAAAAATTTAGAGTGAAATAAGTGTAATCCTTAGTGAAGACTCTAGAGCAGGAAGGACCAAACATAGAGAAGAGGGAATCTGGGGAGTGAAGTGTGGGGCTAAAAGTTGGAAGCTTCCCTGAAAGTCTTGATTAAGAACTGATAAGTTGCCAAGTGTCCTCCCTTATTGTGCAGCCAGGTCACTACACCTCACCCCGCCAGCAGAAAACAGAAAGTATGGCCCAAATAAAGGTGAACCGGAGAAACTCCCAGAGTCAAGGATCCAGACATAATGAATGGTGGAGACAAAGCGTCAGACCACACACTCACACACACACACACACACACACACACACACACACACACACCCCTCTCCTCCCTGCTCCCAGAACACTGACAGTCAGGATTATCCTTCCAAAGCAAGACTGGAGGGTTATTTTTTTGCAGAGCCTGAACAACCTCAGTGAAAAGAACCTTCAGATACATAAGGAAATAAGGAATCCCCAATTTTAAAAAAAATCACCTCATTTTCACCCTATGGAAGCCTACTAGTTGACAAGTCCACTCATAGATAACATAGCTTCCAGTCAGCTACTTGGTGCTCACTTGGAAGTGAATGGATAGCCAAAGAGTTAAGGAAAGCCTTGTATGTGGAAGAAAGATTAAAACAAATGTCGGGAAGGCAGAAGGAACTCAGATTAAATAGGTTTGCATCAAGCAGAGGATGGGAGGAAAGAAGACATCCAGGACAATAGCTGTGCAGCAGGTCTTGTGACCAGCCAGGCCAGATAAGAGCAGGGGCGTGTAAAACTGGAGGAAGAATGTCATCAAGAAAAAAAGAGAACTGACAGATTTCCTAAAAAATCTGACCATGTGGAAAGCAGTATTAAGAGTCATTTTCTAAGTTTTTTTAGTGAGTTAATGATAATTAACAATAGGTACATGCATTATAAGAAAACAAAAAATTAAAGCAATTAAGACCAAGAAAAACAAAAAAGTTTTCAAAAATGAAAGTGAGTTTACTTCTTGATTCAGCACTTAACAAAACATACCCTTTCAAAATAATGTAAACACTAGCTATCTAATTTAATGAAAAATTGCTGTTTTACTGCATATGAAGGATGAGGGGAGGGAAGAAGGTAAAGTTAAATCCTCATCTACCATAAGAGGAAGTGGGTCTATTATATCTAAATTCCCTATATTCAGAAATAGCACCATAACCTTGTTGTTTATAAAAACTGAGTCAATTACTAGAAGAAACACTTGAATATTCAAAAGTACTTTCATCTGGAGATTTTTGTATGAATGGAGAGGTAGGGGTGGGGAGGCAGAGTAGGCTAACATTTTTCATTATAACCTTATAGAACTACATAGAATTCAAAGTATGTGAGTTATGTTGATTAAAATAACATTTTTAATAATAAGGCATAAGAATAGGATGGGAGCAGAGAGTAGAGAAGCTAAATAATGAACCATAGATGCTACTATAAGACATTAAGAAATTTCACCAGAAGAGCCTGGAGGAGAAAATTCTACCAGACTAAAAATTCATGAAGGTAACTTATGAGTGATTTTATTACCCTAATAAAATTATAATTATTTGTTTAAGAGTACATTTTATCTTGCAGTTAAAGCCATAATTATTTATTTTAAAGTATATTACACATGCCAATTTAGTAATACAGAAGGGAACATTAAAAGCAGAATCAGAAAGCCATTCTTTAGTATGGCTTTTTACAACAAATTTCTCTATTATTCTTCTAGACAAATCTCTTTATTTTGAAGAGGAGAGGGAGATAAAGTAGAGGGTGGAAAGGACATTCTTGAATGAAATTTTTCTGCACATTCCTTTTTCCTTCTTAAGGTTAACTCCTCTGAAAGAATGGAAAAATCAAACACAAAACTAGAACAATTACTAACCTTGATTCAACTGTATGGTCAGACTCTTGTTGCCAGTCAAGTGGGAGACAGAGCAGGACACATTCTGTACATGGTGGCCCTCCCAGTGGCAGGTACTCTGGACAGTCACTGTGCCATTGCCCCAGGGTTCTTGAACAGTGGTACAAGCCCTCTCTGGGGTCCAGGAGATCTGTGCAGCTGGCTTCCCTGCAGCTGCCTTGCACACTGCAGTTCCATCCTTGCTTTGAACCAGGGTCACCTCAGGGGGCACTGCAGAAATGTAGGGAAAATGCTTCAGTCTTAACACATGGGACGTGAAATTTAGAGAGAGATTTGCTTCAGTCCCAAATCTGGTTATCTGAAACACCACAATATATAGTGTTTCTTACCTAAGACTTGGAGGTGATATCCATGATAGAAATTCCCATTAAGTGTTACCATTTCACACTTGTAATACCCATCGTGAGTGATGGCCACTGGGTTAATCTGAAGGGCAGGAATCTTGTCAGGTCTGGAGCCCCAGGTTATTATTCTCTCATCGGTGCAGTTTCCCTTTGTCTCATTTGTATCACCCCTGTAGACTCTGTTGCAGGGGGGCTTGTCTCTGAGGACTACTTCCCACGTTGTTAACAGCACAGCTGTACACAGCACAGGAGGGCAAGAGAGCACAGGCTTTGTATCCACTGGTACAGATCGTGTAGTGTTGACTGGACACACACATACACACAAACAGAGAATTATAAGAGAAAAGCTTGATAAAGAAATTCATGTGTTAAAACTTATTCACAGCATATTCCATGAAGTTGTACTAGAACATTACTTTCCTGATGATCTTATTCCAGAAATATTAGAATTATATAAGAAATTAACATTCATGAAATATATATATATAAAGTATTAAACCCATCCAAAGATTAACCATCTTTCTCTTGTATTATGTATCATTAGAGAAACAACATTTATTATATGTGTGACAAATTTTTTAAGGCATTATGAAATTAATTCAGGAATCTTGATATCTATGAAACAAACAGATGAGAAAACGGAATCTAAATTAAAAGACAGTGTTCTGAATCTACTCTTTTGGCCACAGGACTATTAGATTTATCATATAATTCATACTCCTCACAGGGGAAAACGGAATAATTAGTGATGTGGTTTATCTCCTCCTAAGTTTTGATGAAAGTGAAAAAATCAGTAACATCAGAACTAAATACCTATCCATAAGGGTGGCTTTTCAGACAAATATAAATGTGGAAAGATACAGTACTTTGATTAAAAATAACTAAGATGGCATTCAGGTTGAACAAGCTGGAAGGCTTTTTGTTTAATTTTTATTTGAAGAATTACAAAGTCAGTGACATCAACAGATTTTAAAACAATCCGTAATTTCATTAGTTGGACCATCCCACAAAAATAAAAAATGATGATGCCTAATGGTAAGAGATGCTTAGATGTATTTTTTCTGTTAAAAAAGTAACATAGTATATAAATATAAAACAAAGGGAAAATAAGTGTTTTCCTCTATAAATTTTCTGTTCAAAGGATTTTATTGCAAATGTGATATTATCAACCTTTGAATGAGTTTCCTTTCCTTCCTATTCAGTCACATATGTACTCCCACATAGTTTGCTGTGAACTTTGCTCACAGATTTTGTTTCCATACATTCAATATCATTATCAGGATTAAATACAGCATTGACCTATTTTTCCATATTTTAAAGTAAAAATTAAGAATAGAAAGCATCTTCCACTTAAAAGCTCGCTCTTTTCCATAAACTGACACGTGTCCCTGATTGATAGGCGTTTGCTGAGAGGTGATTAGGTGTATTTGTTGCAACTTACCTGTACAAAGGTGAGTGTCGGTGATTTCATCAGATTAACATGAACAGAACCAGCTGGGGTGGGGCAAAATTTTTATATGGATGAAGCTTATTTTTTCTAAACTTTTCACTTAATATCTCTGCTCTGCTCTGTTGCCTGCTCTGTGATGTATTCAATTTGCATTTTATAGCCCAATAAAGATCATATTACTAGATAAAGAAAGAGGGAGGATTTCAAAGGAAATCTAAGAGGGCAGTTAAATTCATGCTCTTTCCACCACTCCAAGTGGCATCCCCTCACAGAGGGAACCTCCAACTTGCCAAAGGCTTAGACACAGGCAGGCACATGGCTTGTTAGAGAACTGCCAGAGGTTGGGTGTAGGAAGTATATGTGCATCAGGGAAACATGCTGAATGTGCATCAGGGAAAGATGCTGAAGATAAAACCAGAAAGATAAGAGACTGGTGAGGGATTCAGTGTTGAATGCTTTTCTGCAGTTCTTGGGATTTTGAACTTGAGCTTATAGGCAGTCAAAGGCATTAATGTTTTGCCTAATATTTGTCCTCAAGATCTGACTCTGTTTTTTTGTTTGTTTTTAAGGAAAGTACAAGCTAATCGAATAAACATGCATTTAAACAGGAGCACAGTATCCAAAAAGTGACTCCAATGGTGAGGATTTCAAGCACTGCAGATGTTCTATGTTCTTTCACCTTCCTTCTCTCTATGACCTTTAGTCAATCACCCTTCACCTATAATGATAGTTCTAATGTTATTGATATTATTTCACCCTTTCTTCATTCTCTTCTTTCTTTGTTCATAGCTGTTGTGATAATTTACCAATGGCCAGTACTGCCCTCACACTCAGTGGGTCTGACACCTGCCTACAAATATATTCTCCATGCGCTCCTGTGATCAGATCAGGTGATTTCACCTCTTACTTCACTAAGGTAGCGGGTAGATTGGCATCGTTGCTCCCACACTGGCAGACATATCCCATCTCTTCCCCATCCTTTGTCTATAAAATATCTTCCAGTCTCATCTAACCTTAAGCACACAGACAAATTCCAGTTGGCTTTGAGGGATTTCCTTTCTTATCTCACAACCAAACCCTAGTTTAAGTCCCTGTCGCCCTGCACCAGGATTACTGCAAAAGCCTCCTAACTTCTGTCACTGTCTCAAAGTTCTTGTCCTTTCAGTTCATACCTTATGTTGCAGCCAGTACACCATTCTGTAATACGCTGTGATTCTCTAAACTCTAAAACCCTTCAGAGATCTTTCACTGGGTGAAGAATAAGTTTAAATGTCTTCCTATTGGCTTTGAAAGCCTTCTTTTTTCAAATTGACTCACTTTGCAATCTTATCACCTACTACATTGCCCTCACACTCCAGGAAAAAAAAAATATCAAGCACATTTCCACTTCCATTTCCATGTCATTTCTCACATTGTTTTCACTCTTTGGGGCACCCTACACAATGCTCTTTTTCTATTCACTCTTCCTTTAAGACCCAGTTCACAGGCTGCATCCTCTGTGAGGCCTTTTCTAAGCCTTGGTGCTGAACTGCTCCCTCGCTGCCCTCCTGGTCCACTTGATGTGAGTGCTGATCTCCTCTGCTTATGTGATCGCCGTGCTCCTGTCTGGGTTCCGCACATCACTGCGCTCCCTGATAGTCTTGCTCATCTTGCTCATCTGTATGTCCCCCACAAAGCCCAGCACAGTGCCTGGCAGAGAAAGTTCCATAATCTTCCAATGGAATCAAACTGCTTTAGGGGAGGAGAGGTGGGTGGTTCAGGCTCCCTCATCCCACAGCGCTCAGATCACCACATTCTTCAACTTCACACAAGGCTGGCACTTGGTCCAGACCTTCAACTATGTTTTTAAGGAAGCTCAACATTCTGTACTTAAGTACTGGCCTCAATAAACAAAACAAAACAAAACAAAACAAAAAGCCACATTACCTTCTGAAGGAGGTGTTACAGTGCTCTGCTTTCTTGCTGTAGATGAAGTAATTATTGAAGCTAGGAAATATTTAGAGAAAAGTAGATGAAAACAATTTTAGGTATTTAAATGTAGTGAAAACCATTATTTCTCCACAAAACTTGTATACAACATAAGAGAAAATCAGTTAACCATAATTAAAATTACGCAAAAATCCTTGTAAAACAAATTAGAAGTTGTTCCACCATCATATGGAAAAGCATGTTAACATTTGAAAGTTACATTTATAGGCTATTAATCAATGATTCCCTATTTCTGAGACACCTCTTTTTATACTTAAAACTATTTTGTACAAGGTAAGCCTGCCTCCACCCTTTTCCTAGCCATAATGGGTTGGTCCATCATGGGCACCTCACATGAGCTGGGCTGATTACAGTCTTTCTCTCCAAATGCCACCTCCTGATTAAAATTGTTTGGACCAGTGGTGGGCATCTCACCCAGCTGGACAAATCAGAGTACTTTCTCAAGAATTTTGAAACCAGAACTGAGAAGAATAGTTTGTTCCTTTTCTTCCCTATTTTACCTTACTGTGATGGTTAATTTTATGTGTCAACTTGGCTAATCCATCATACCCAAATAGTTGATCAAACATTATTCTAGATCTGTGAAGGTATTTTTAATCAGTAGTCTATGAGTAGAGCAAATTACCCCCCATAATGTGGGTGGGCCCCATCCAATCAATTTTAGGCTTTAATAGAGAAAGACTGACCTCTCAGGAAAGGGAATTCTGCCAGCAGTCTTCCTTCAGACTTAAACTGCAACTCTTCCCTGGATCTCCAGCCTGCTGGCCTACCCTGCAGATTTTGGACTTGCCAAGCCTCCACAGTCACATGAGCCACTTCCTTAAAGTAAATCAGTTTCTCTTCCTGTCTCTCTCTGTCTCTGTATTTCTCTCTACAGGATGTATGTTCAACACATACATCCTGTTCTCTTCCTCTGAGGAACCCTGACTAATAGGAACCTTGGGAAGAATGAAGCAGAAGCAGAGAGAGAGAGGACAGACCTCACCTAGCTCAAGTTCCCAATTCCATAGTTCCTGAGACCTACGTGCATTCCTTTCCTTGAGTTCAGTGGAGATTCTGATAGTCAAAATAGTCCTAATCTACTTAAATTTGGTTTCTTAAAAACTTCTGTTTGTAGTGTTATTTTTTAAACATTAAAAAATTTTTAAATGCTTCTTGATTTAAGGGCCTAAAAAAGTTCTTCCTCTGGGTTTATAAGACCATCATTCAATAAGCATTTGTGAGCTCTTTGCTTGTAAAAAATATACTTCTTGCTCCCCATTCTAATTTTCCATCAATTCTAATTCCAATTCTACCATATTATAAAATAAACAAAAAGACTCAATAAAGGTCTTAGAAATGATCAGTAAATAGGCCTCTGAAATATTTTAGCTTTTCTAGGCAGCTTTGGGCAGGAAGGAAAGCAAACAATGAGATTCTATTAAATTTAACTCATAATGGGCTCAAGGATCTATTCCAGAAACAGAGAAGTCAGAATTAATCTTAGAGGAATTACTGAGATCAGGCTATGTCTTAGATGTTCTAGACATAGCTCTATCATAGCATACAATACAGCTTCGCCAAAGGACCAAAGAGTGAACATTTGAGGCTTTGTGGTCCATATAGTCTCTGTTGAAAGCATTCAACTCCAGCTGTAGCAGGAAGGAAGCAGCCATATATAACACATAAACTAATGTGCCTGGCTTTGTCCAATAAAATTTTATTTACAGAAATATGCAGCTGGCTGGATTTTGCCCACAGGCCACAGTTTGCTAACTCTTGATTTTATGGTATTTTGTTTGTTATAATTTCTTGCATTTACCACAATTATAAATAAAAACAATAAACATCTACTAAGTATTCTATTTCCTTCTGCTTACTTTCCCTTTTAAAAACAAACTGAATCTCCAGTGACAACCCCAAGTTCTTCCTCAAATTAAATAAAATTTTATTCTATTTTTAACATGTTGCAACTCTTTCCTTCTTTTTGAATTATACTTTTGTCTGGATACGTCCACAGGAGTAGGATTACTGGATCATATAGTATATCTATTTTTAGTTTTTTGAGGAACCTCCATACTGTTTTCCATAGTGACTGCACCAATATACATTTCCACCAACAGTGTTAGGAGGGTTCCCTTTTCTCCACACCTTCTCCAGCACTTATTATTTGTAGGTTTTTTAATGATGGCCATTCTGACTGGTGTGAGGTGATACCTCTCTGTAGTTTTTATCTGCATTTCTCTAATAATTTGTGATGTTGAGCATCTTTTCATGTGCCTGTTGACTTCTGTGTGTCTTCTTTGGAGAAATGTCTGTTTAGGTCTTCTGCCCATTTTTTTTATTGGATTGTTTGTTTTTTGATATTAAGCTGTATGAGCTGTTTGTATATTTTGAAAATTAGTTCCTTGTTAGTTGAAAACAACATACATTTATTTTCTTATATTTCTGGAAGCCAGAAGTTTGAAATCAAAGTGTTAGCTGGGCTATATTCCTTCCAAAGCCCCTCGGAAAGAAAGCCCCTTCCTCTTTTCTTCCAGGCTTTGGTGGCTGCCAGCAATCGTTGGTGTTCCTTGGCTGGTAGAGGTATACACATTTCAACCTCTGCCTCCATCTTCACATGGCCTTTTCCCTTGTGTCTTCTCCTTTCCTTTTCTAAGAATACTTGTCATTAGATTTAGGGCCCACTCTAACCCAGGATGATCTCATCTGAAAGCCTTAGCTTGATTACGTATTCAAAGACCCTTTTTCCAAATACAGCCACATTCATAGTATGCAAATGAACATATCTTGGGATGGGGGGCACCATTCAACCCACTACACCCATGCATTGTCCCTACCCCTGAGATTTATATAGTCATTTTATTTATTTTAGTCTGTAGTTTATATGGAATATAATTTTTCTAGATAGTGAATTATTGAGTGTAATTAGAAAGTATGTTTAATGAGTCCAAGAATGCATTTTGAAATCATTGGAATTATTTTTCCATTAAGTGCTCAATGTAAAATATATAACAAAAATAATATTTTAAAATATAAAGACAAAGTTAACTATAATGGAAAACAAAAATTTGGGAGACAGTAAGGCTGGGTGGGGAATACAGAATAAACTACTAACAACTGATAAGACCTTTTTTTTAAAGTTCTCTAGAGTAAAAATCCATGTTTAAAAATTTGAATTTAAAAAATTTGGATATGCCATTGGTTTACTTTATGATCACATTCTTGAAATAGGTATTAAATAAGCACAGAAATAATATCAGAATGAAAAATTCACCAACATTTTAAAACATAAGCAATATTTCATTTAGGCAATTTTAGATAATACAGTCTATAAATACATTTAAGACAATTCAAGATCCTAAAATATAAAAACAATACAGTCATCAAGCACTTTTATATTAGAATTATCATTAAAAGATGAGCATTACCCAAACTGCAATTTTCCTTGACCATCTGCTGCATTGTGTTGTTTGATGTAACAGAACCTTCCATTCTTGCACTTATGCATTCTGAAAAGACATACGGGAAGAGAGGAATACACATTAGTATTTCTGACTCCTAATCAAAATCATATTATTTCACATTTTTGGGGGCCATTTTGGGGTTGCAGTTGCCAATAAAAGCATAAATTTTGACTGGCAAGCAAAAGTCTCAGAAAAATTCATTCCACTATAAACTTTTGATCTGATCTTCCCACCTGTTTGGCATACCCCTACTTTAGGCCTCACCACCCTCCTGTCTTTATATTCAAGTCAAAGAATTTCTTCTCCCAGGCTTATATGCCTTTAGTCTATCTCCACTTATGAAGAAGTGTTTTACTATCTGTTATAGACATTTCAGGCACCAGTAAGGAAGTAGAAGTTCAGTGCTGATGTGTTGATTGGATGCTGGTGAAGAACAAAAATGGAGTTTCCTGAACATTGTTGAAATCACATCACATAGACAACTGTCTAGTGGGTTCAAATTTTTTAAGGCAGGCTCTAAGTGAGAATTTCTAAAAAGCATTTTTAGAGCAGCAACTCCTGGCAAAGTACTCACTTAGCATAGAAACATCATAGTAAACAGTATCTTCCTCTCTCTATGAGCCTAAGGTCCAGGAGAGAAACTGTGTAAATAATTATAACATAAAGTTTTTAATGTGATGATAGATGCATACATAATGTCCAGAAGTTTAAAAGAAGAGATGTTTAATTCTAAGAGAGCCGGGATAAGAGATTAGGAAAGACTTCCTACAATAGATGATATTTGAGCTGGATCTTAGAAGATGAAGAGTTTTAGAAAAATAAAAGTTAAAAGAAAATTGCACACAAAAAGAATGGTGTTTAGAAGAAGGCATAAAGCCATATGGGATTTTCAAAGAAATACACATAATTCAGTATTGCCATTATGTGAGAAAAACTGGATATGTGATTTGAATTGAGACTGGATATTGGCAGGCTCTAACTGAGGAAGGCACCAAACTCCTAAAAGAGTTCAAAAGGAAATGATACACTTCCAGCGCATCTATGGTGGATATATCTGACCAGTAGAGAGAAACATTTTAGGGTAAAATTCAATGCACAGTGTCTTTCTGGAGAAATTTTGAATATACTACCCCTCTTGGCTATGATTTTCTTTAATAAAACACTGTTTTAAAATAATTTTTGAACACTTACATTAGGAACAAATTTTAGGTAATTTGCACATGTTATTCATTTTAATCTCTCCATATTGACAAGTATTATCATCCTCATTTTACAGATAAAGAAATATAGACTCAAAGTAATGAATCAATTCGGCAAGTCCACCCAGCTTATAAGCTGCTCCAATTGCACAGTTATTCTTGTGCAAGTAGGTCTAACTGCAGTGAGTAGAAACCAAGAGTTGGATCCTTAAAAATACACTAAGATTAATACCCTACCCAAATTAACGTCAATTGAGAGAGTTGGAAAAGCAAATCCAAGCCATGTTTCTGTAGAAACACTGAGAGACAAAAGTCTGAAAGAGTACATCAGAAGGCAGGTCCATAGAATCAGGATTATAATGGCATATGGACACAGCATTATGAATTCCAGATCTTAACGGAATAGTTAAGCTAAGGAGGAAGATTTGAGACCAAGATTCATGGACCAAACCCATCACTCCCTCACTAAATTGTAAGCTCCTGGAGGGCAGGGATTTTCATTTATGTTGTTCATTCTGCGTTCTTAGTGCATAATAGAGTGGTTTGCACAGCTCTCTGGCATGTGGCTGCTCAAGCTGGGTTAAAAATAAAATAAAGGTCAACACAAACCTACAGCGAACTGGACTAAAGATACGGGCAGTTAGTTTATAGAAAAAGAAGTACAAATGTCTCTAATTCATTTAGAAAGAAGCTCAACATCATACACGGTAAAAGAAATGAAAATTCAAATTATGCAGAAATACCATTTCTCACCTGTAAGATTATCAAAATTTAAAGTTCGACAACATACTCTGTTTTCAAAGCTGTGGAGAGATAGGCATGCCAATATACTGCTGGTGGGAATGCAAAATGTTACAACTTACATAATGGAAAATTTGACAATAAGTAGCAAAGTTACATATGCATTTTCCTTTTGACCCAGCAATGTCACTTCTGAGAATCTATCCCAAAGATACGCATGCAACAGTATGAAAGAATATATATATACAGAAGACTAGTCATTACAGCACTGTAATAGCAAGACTTTCAGAAATAACCCAAATAGCTACCTACAGGGAACTAGTTGTCTAAACTATGGTACATCCACACAATGAAGTACAATGAAACTCTAATAGAGGATAAGGGATATCTTTACATAATATGATACCATGTATCTAAGACATGATGAGAGGAGTACGTGTGTGTGTGTGTGTGTGTGTGTGTGTGTGTGTGTGTATTCTTTATTTCAAAACTAAAAGGATAAAATGGAGACAGAAATAGAAATAAGATGCCTCTGAATATACCTCATTTTATAGACTTGACTTTGGAAGCATGTAACTATTGTACATAATTGTAAAACATAATCAAATTATTTGTAAACACTAAACTATAAAACAAATGAAACAAATAAATCTAACTGCATGTAAAGTAGTTGCATAACCCCACACAGAGAAGTTATTCTAAGAATAAGCTAAATGACTTTCAAAACACAGGAATTTGACTTTATGTCTCTAGTGAAATATAACTAAATGACAAAAATAATTATTAAAAAAATCTTAAACTATTTTCAATGACCATATTATTGATGGTAGTATTTGGTATTGTTATTCTCAAACTATTGTATATGTGTTTTGGGAATAAATCAAAGGAGTCATTACGTTGGTGTCATTCAACTTTTCAGTGTGAGAGAAAAGATACCAATAAATTCAAGTAATAACCCTGAGTCCTAAATTTGAATCAAAAGTATCAGTGTCAACTCATGATGCATTTTATCTTTTAAAATACATATTCCCTAGCTGCTGCTAAGTTTTGCAGTAATCTATTATGTAGAAATAAATAATTGCCCGTATAGCTATCAACTACACTGAATACTCTACCCAACATCTGTAGAATACACATTTTGCAAGTGCTTATCTAGTATATTCACCAAGTTTAGTCAGATTATGGGTCATAAAGTAAATCTCAAAAAAACTTCTAAAAACTGAAATCATACAAAAAATGTCATTCAACTAAAACTGAATTAAATTGGAAACCAATAACAATAAAATATTAAGAAAACTTCAAGTAACATCTTTCTAATAAAGCTTTTGGTCAAAGAAGAAAACCATAAAAAATTAGAAAAGATTTTGAGCTGAATGATATTAAAAATACAACATACCAAAATTTGTGATTGCAGCTAAAGCAATGCTTACAGAAAAATTAACAGCTTTAAATACTAATCACAAAAAAAGAAATATCTAAAATACACCTAAAGAAGCTAACAAGAAAAGAGAAAGAAGGAAATAATAAAAGTAAGAGCAGAAATCAACAAAACAGAAAACAAGCAAGACAAAAATTAGCAAAATCAAAAGTTTGTTCTTTGAAGAGTTCTTCAACATTTATAATCCAATAGCTAGATTTATCAAGAAAAAAAAAGAGAACAAAAATCTCTAATCTCTGCAGGAGGCATTAACATAAATACTACATTCATGAAAAGAATAGTAAGCAAATATTATCCACTTTATGCCAATCAAATTCAATAACTCAGATTGAAATGGACAAATTCATTGAAAGACAGCTTTCAAAGTGAGTTTGGGATTACACAGATAATCTGAAGAGCCTTTATTTATTAAAGAAATTGAATTTGTTGATAAAAATCTTCCCAATAAATCTGCTACAATGACAAATTTAAGCAAATATTTAAGAAAGCAGTAGCATCAGTTCTACACACAAAACCCTTCAGAAAAGAGGCAATGAGAGCCTACTCATTTTATAAGAGTAGAATTAACTGTACACCCAAACTAGGTAAACACATTACAAATAAGAACAAACAGACCAGTAACCCTTATAAACATAGAACACAAAAAATGTTTACAAAATATTAGCAAATCAAATCTAGTACTTTTAATACAACATGATCATATAAGGTTTCTCCCAAGAATGCAGGTGGATTGAATACTCAGAAATCAGTGAAATGACCACATTAACAGAACAAAGGAGAAAAAAAACATACGACCATTTTAGCAGATAAAGAAAAAGAGTTTGAGAAACTCAACACTCATTCATGATTTTTAAAACTCTAGTAAACTTGATGAAATTGTTAAATAGCATCTATGAAAATCCTACAGCTAATATCATACTTAATAATGAAATATTTCCCCTCTAAAATCAAGAACAAAGCAAGAATTTTTGCTCTTAGTACTTCTTTTCAATTTTGTACTACAGGTTCTAACCATTGCAATAAAGCATGGGGGACAAAAGACATATAGATCAGAAACAAAAACATAAAACTGTCTCTATTTGCAGATGACATGATTGTTAGAAATCTATAAAACAACTCCTATAATTAATTGAATTTAGCAAAGTCATAGTATAAAAATAGTAATAGTATTTTAAAACAGCTATATTCTTATATACTAGCAACACATAATTAGAAAATAAAATTTTAAAAATTAATTCTATTTATAATAATGAAAAGGACAAAAAGTCTTAGGGATAAATTTAACAGAAGATGCACAAGGCTTTGTGCCTAAACTGAAAACTACAAAACATTACTGACATAAATTAAAGAATACTTATTTAGATGGAGATAAATTCCTTGTTCTTGGATGGACTCAGTATTGTTAAGAGATCAGTTCTCCTCAAATTGGTCTCCAGATTCAATATAGTCTTAACTAAAATCTAGTTGTCTTTTCTATGAAAATTGGAAAGCTAATTCTGAAATTTATGTGAGCATGCAAACCTAAAATAGCCAAAGCAATGTTTAACAAATGAGTTAGATTGAAAGACTTATACTACCTAATTTCAAGCTTTACTCTGAAGCTACAGTAATCAAGGCAGTCTGGCATTGGCTCAAGGATAGACACAAACTTCAATAGAGCAGAACAGAGAGTCTATAAATAGACTCATACATTTGCGGTCTACTGACTATCAACATAGCTGTTAAAGCAATTTAAAGGGAAAAGTCAGTTTTAACCACTGATGATGGGACAACTGGATATCCATATAGAACAGAAGGAAAAAAAGTCAACCATTACTGAATACCATACAGAAAAATTACCTTGAATTGGATTATTGACTTAAATGTAAAAAGCTATGACTATAATTCTTCTAGAAGAAACCGTAGGAGATGACAATCTCTGTGACTTTGGCATATACAAAGATTTCTTAGAATACAAAAGGAACAAACCGTGAAACAAAATTTGATGAACTGGACATTATCAAAATTTTAACTTTTTCTCTTTGAAAAATATCATTAAGAAAATAAAAATGTAAACCACAGACTAGATGACAATATTTACAAAACACTTATATAACATAAGACTACTACATAGAATATGTGAAGAACTTCTACAGTTCAATAATTTTAAAAATCATTATTAAAAAAACAGGCAAATGACTTGGACATATACTTCACCAAAAAAAAAAGATATTCAAGTACCCAATAAATACACAAAAAGATGTTCAATATTACTAATCATAGAGGAAATACAGATTTAAATTACAGTAAGATAATAATTACACACCTATAAGCATGGCTAAAGTGAAAAATATTGATAGTATGTATACTGGCAAGAATGTGAAGCAATTGGAACTCTTATACATTACCAATGGGAATGTAAAAGAATATAACTACACTAGAAAATTTCTGGCAGTTTTTTTCAAAACTCAAACATATGCCTGCTTATAACCTGGCCTTTCCCAATCCTAGGTATTTAACCAAGAGAAATAAAAACATATGTCCCCACAAAGATATGCGCATGAATGTTCCTAGCAACTTTATGTACAATAACCAAAAACTAGAAGCAACCCAAATGCCAATTAACAGATACATAGATAAATTAATACAGTGGAATACTATTCAGCAATGAAAAGGAACACACAGCACTGATGAATCTCAAAATCATTTCCTTGAGTGAGATAAGATAGACACAAAAGAATACATATTACATACTACACATGAGTACTACTAATATAAAATGCTAACTCATCTATGGTGACAAACAGCAGATCCGTGGTTGCCTGCAGATGGTGGGAATGAAGGCAAGGATGGACTACAAACACATGGAGGAGTACTTCAGGAATGGTGAAAATGTTTTGTTTCTTTTTTGTGGTGATGACCACAGGTATATACAATTGTCAAAACTCATCAGATTGTATCTGTTAAATGGATGCCGTTAGTTATACATAAATTATCCCCAGATTTAATTAAAGATAAGCAAACATCAGGTTTTAACACCCATAACTTTAGAACACGCATCTACACAAATAAACACAAAACACAAATGAAAAGCCCTTGACACTGAAAATGTTTTTTTAAAAAAACTTTTCCAAGTCAAAATCATCAGTAGAAGTAAGATTGTTTTGTGATCTGACTACTAATGAAACTTCTTACTCACTTTGAACACTCGCTTTAAGTTTCCTTTCCCAAATCGTCATTGTCATATGCCTGAGCAAGCATGTACCACCCACGCAGTTGACACTATATAGGCATGACTGTGCAAACCCATACTCCAAAGGCTTCCTCCAGTGAGTGAAAAAAGGCTCTCAGAAACAGCACATGGTTTTCTTGTGCTGTTAGACACCTTTCATCTATTGTAAAACCCTGTTCTCTGCTGGGCTCCACTGACTAAAAACGTTACAGATAGGTATTTCTGATGTTTCACCATTCTCAAGAAAACCCCGATTCAGTAACTGTTGTTAACCAAAGAAGAACATGGATTATGCTGTAATTAAATAGCTAATATAGTGCTTAGATTTATTTATTATTTCTAATGTACGGAGATGGGAAATAGAAAGTTAAAGATTTTCTGCCCTTTTATTCATTTGCAGGGTTTGGGGAGAATAGAAACAAGGCAGTAAGGAGTCTGACAAAATGAATTTTCAACTAAAAGAATTTTAAAATTTGGAGTTGGGGGGGGTGGGTATAGCTCAGTGGTAGAGCACATGCTTAGCATGCATGAAGTCCTGGGTTCAATTCCCCAGCACCTTTATTAAAAAAAAAAAAAAAAAAGAATCCTATAATTGGGGAAAAACCATAGCCTAAATTATTTGGCTGTTCTCTAATAAGATGACCTTATTCTACATTCTTCTTTCCTGAATCATTTTAAATAATTAAATAGATTTATATACTCTAGTTCTCCCCTCTACAAAACAGAGTATCATTTTTACTTAAAAAGTTAGAAATTACTCATGAAGGGTATCCAAAGAACATTACAATCTAAGGTCTTAAACTCAGTAAGAGTAAAGCAATAATCTCTCCTAAAGATTCAAGGTTTCATTTAAAATAAATGCAGCTCTGAGACTGAGATCTTAATAACACAAAGACCTGGAAATTCAAATTACATTGCCAGAACAACTTTAACTAGCTACACTGAGCACATAACTTTTTCTAATCACCAGTATGGTAAGGTCAATACAATACAGAAAAGTTTACTATCACTTTCTGGCTCCAGAAAGCGTAAAAGACCAACCTTAACATTTTAGTTATTATGTTTGTACTGTGTTTTATAAAACTGCAAATTGTGCATGCAAGCTAGACATTAAAGTATTATTTCCCAACAGTTTTATGGTTATGAATGGATTTCCTGACAGTTTTTAGAGTTATAAATGGATTCAAACATTAATTTTTCTCCTTTTTTAGAGGTCCTAAAGATAAGATGAATTGTTATCCAAATAGTCTAATTATAATTCTGCCTCTAATGCAGAACTTTGTAACTTTGGGGGAAATGAGCCTAATTTACAATTTTATTTCTGATATATAATTGAAAGTTACTACCACCCTGTAGGAATAATTGAAAGCATCACCGATTTTTCCCCAGATTTTGTTACTTTCTAAATAGCAAACAGGAATGGTTAGAATTAGAGAGTCATGTGATCTTTTTCTCTGCTAAAGCTGCCTGAAAACTAATGGAGTAATTTTATGATAAACTTTGGAAGTAAAGGAAATGGAATTTTTTCTGCCTTCTAAGAGGATAATTAGTCTCCCACTAGTAGTTTTCAATGAGTGACCACCTATTACATATATTAGAGCTTTTAGACTAGTGGAGGGAAGTCGAAAGCTGCATTAGTATTTATTTATTCAACTATAATAGCTATTATAAATGCCTATTTATTGTGGAGCTTTCCATCTCATGGGTACAATACACATTAACCAGATAATCGAATAACTATGTGAAGTTGTAATAGCAATAAATGAAAAGTATATAAAATGTACACTGATTAAGTTATCCTAGTATTGAGGTAGTGGGGAGCCTCTAGGACGGTTCCTACTGTTCGCCCTTCCTCCTACTTGTCCATGTAAAATCCCTTCGTCTCAAGTTTGGGCTGGACTAACGCACTTCTAACAAATAGAATATGGCAGAAGTGATGAAATGTCACTGCCAAGATTAAGTTATAAAAAGACTGACTTCTGTACTGGTGTGCTCTCTCTCATTCTTGAGTCACTGTGACAAAATAAATATTTGAGTGTAATTTATTATGCAGCAATAGGTAATTAACACAAGACCCAGTGCACAAGAAGCTAATAATAAGAAAGAGAGTGAGAGAGACAACATTCCAAATAAAAGTATTTTATGTGCAGAGAACATGTGAACATGTGTCTGGAGACACTAAAGGGAACATACTAGGATCTGAAGGAAGACTAGGGCTAAAAAAGAGTTTCAGCTTTTGCTGTTAATGTAGTCTTCCATGATGATTTCAAGATTTTTTTTCCTGAGACAAATGTATTTTCCTATGGAAAGAGAACAGAAAAAAAATAATAAATGTTTGCCATTTTGGCAATATAAAATGCAACATGTTTTTTTAAAATTAAAACTTTCTCTTTCAAATGTCTCATAGCTTAATATTTCAATTATTGTGATCCTTACTTCCAAAAAAGGTAAGAAACTGAAATGAAAAATGAGAGATTTCTTATTTTAAATCATGTTTGTTATTTCTGGACCAGAGTTTTTGCAGGGAAAAAATATTTTGCAAACTCCTGAAATTTTAGTATAAAAATTATTTATATTAATGAACTACAACTGCAAATTTAAATGTGGATAAATCTCAAACGTAATATTGAGTAAATGAAAGTAATTATAAAATAATATGCATAGTAATATATGTAGTATGTTCCATTTATGCACAATACAAAAAATGCAAAATAAATTTTATTTTTAGGGATACATTTCTATGTGGTAAAATGTAAAGAAAAGCAGGAATGATTATATCCTAAAGAGAACGATTATCCCCCAAAGTAATGGCTACCTTACAAAGTTCAAAGTTCATGGGCTATCATTGGGAAGGAAATGGCAATAGTCTACATCTTAATTTACATAGATATTCACTATATAATTGTTCTTTGAAATGTGTGTATATCATACACTCTGCAATATATATTATATAACATCACTATAAAAGAAACACTGAAATAAGTACAAAGAAACACAATTAGTACTTTGTTAAAACATAATAATGTCAACAATTGATCTTGGTATCATGACATATATTTCATGTTCTTATACTTTAATTTCTGAAAGTAATTTATATTTTTAAAGACATTAATTTAGTAGCAAACACCTAATTACATATTCATTAAACACAATATTGGGTGGAACCTAAAGTTTTTGCAGAGACAAAAATGGAAAAAAAACACCAAAGTTAGAGTAAGAAATCAACTAACATTTTGGCTCTTCCATTTATTGCCTCTGTAATCTTCTACCAATTATTCTCTGAACCTCAGCTGCTTTATCTACACATATAGGAATTTAGTATCTGATAACAGTGGTCATTCAAATTCATAAAGGGAAGGATGATTATTTATATCACTGATAAATGGTATTAGGAGAACTAGCTAGCCATTTGGAAATAAATAAATAAATAAAAGTGGATTCCTATCTCACTTCTCACACAAAAATAAAATGAAATGAATCAAAGATTTAAACATTAATTAACTAAAGTACTGAAAGAAGACCTCTGTAATTTTTTTTCTTAAATGGGTGGGATAACTAACATCTCAGTTTGTCAGAAACTGAGGGAGTTCCTGGGACACAGGACATTCAAGGTTAAAACAAGGAAAGCCCCAGGCAAACTGGGACAGTTGTCACCTGTAGTAAAGAAACCTTTCTAACCCTGATACAATATACAAATATACAAAACCATAAAGGAAAATTTGGGAAATTTAGCTGTAGAAAGACTAGCCAAAAAAAAAAAAATCCATAAACTGTTAACAAATAAAAACCTGTGAAATATTCACATTCTGATAAACAAAAGGCTAACTTCCTCCCCCAGATATACTGAAAAGATATAAACCAATATGAAAAAAAGAGACAGACAATCCAATTGCAAAAAATAGGCAAAACTTATAAACAGGCCAACAAAAGTTTACATTAAGTAATATGTTAAATGGTGACTTAGCTAGTAATTACAATTATACTCTTCAGATACAACATAGTGATAAAAATTCAACACAGAGATGGTTTATAAAAAAGAAAAGTAAGAAATGTTTAAGAAAAGTAACAGGGTCCAAAACACAGGAATTCAATAATGAATTCAGTGGATGGACAAAATTTAGAAAGCAAAAATTATGGTAAATAATAAACTTGATCCTAATTTCCAGAGCAATATAATCACAAAGCCTCTATCAGTTGGTTAGGATATAGTGCTAAGAAAAACCATATTGCTGGACTAATTTTTTTTTTAAGGATAATCACAAATTCTGTATCAGTTTGTTAGGACACAGTACTAATAAAAGCCATAGTGTTGGGCAGATTTTTTTTGAGGCAATTACCATCACATATCCAAAACTATTTAATGAAGACAGATTTGTTCCCTGGCTCATGGTAGATCTTGTACAAATGTGTATCAGTAATCACAAGGGTCACTGTGCTCAGTAGACAGATAATGAATATATATGCATATCAAATATGCAAAGATACAGGCATCCCTCCTATTGTACTTCACTTTATTGTGATTTTTACAAATTGAAGGTTTGTGGCAGCCCTGCATTGTCAAATGATGGTTAGCATGTTTTAATAATAAAATATTGTTTAATTAAGATATGTACATTGGTTTTTAGACAGAATGCTATTGCACACTAATAGACTACAGCATAGTGTAGATACAACTTTTGCATACAGTGGGAAACCAAAAAGTTTGTGTGACTCATTGTGTTGAGATGTTCACTTTATTGTGGTGGTCTGGAATCAAACCCACAATACCTCCAAGGTATGCCCTGTGTACTAGGATATTAATCCCAGCATAGTTTTTAATTCCAAGGGGAAAAAAAAAAAAACTAGAGACAACAAAAAAGTTGATCTGCAGGGACTAGTTAAATAAGTTATGAAATAATATCTATGAAAGGAAACTGCAAAATGATAAAGTATCATGTTTTAAATACTTGTAAAATTAAGATATAGTGTTAAGTGCTTTATATACATTATTAAACTTAATCCTCACAGCAACCCTAGACACTAAGTCAGTGGTTTTGAGTAAAATCTCCCAATTTAAAAATATTGGCAACTAATTCAAACTTTAAAAAATATTGTGTGAGCTGAGTAAAAGCATCTGTAAGCCAGATCCAGTCCATGGGCTGCCAAATTGCTGTCTCTGACGTGGAAATTAGAGAAGCCAAAACTAGAGTCTTGAAAACATTTTAAATTAGGGCTCTGTTGGAGGAAGTGGAGTTAGCAAAAATGAAGAAAAGTAAATGCAGCATCTTAAAGCCAGGGAAAGAGGAGATTTCAAGACAAGCATAGCCAAGATCAAATCATGTGTGAAAAGTTTTAGAGTAAGAACTAAGAAGCTTTAAGATTTGCTAACAAGAAGGTCATCAGAGTCGTTCAGGAGCTGTAAGAGAGTAGTGTTAGCACAGGGGGAGGAGCAGAACAGATTGCAAGGGGCCAACCAGAAGCAATTGTCAACAAATATAGACTTGTTCTTTCAGGAATTTTCACTTTGAAAGTATGGGAGAATGAGACAGTGGTTTTATCTTTTCATGTCAATCCTGAAAGAGAGAGATGGGGCAGTATCTAGAACTATGAGGACTGACAGGGTATTTAAGAAGAGGAGAAACAACAAGGTCCTATTGTATAGCACAGAGAACTATATTCAGTAGCTTGTAACATCCATATATATATATGTACAGATGAATTACTATGCTATACATTAGAAACTAACATAACATTGTAAATCAACTATACTTAAATTTAAAAAAGAAAAGAAGAAAGGAGAACACAGCATATTTGTAGACAGAAAGAGGGATAGTTTGAAGTTAACCAGAATGAAGTAGACTAACTGGTAAAGCAGGATCCTAGAGGTGGTGGGAGGAGATGAGACAAAAGCAAAGTGGAGGTTTGCTTTTGAAAAGACTGATGCTGGCCTCTAGAGAGAAGCAGGAAGGGCAAGAGTGGTTACAGGTACAAGAGACATTTTGAGGAAGGATAGGTTGACAAACATTTTCTGAGTATAACCACTCAGCATCAGGAAGCTGTGCAGAGCTCTGGGGATGGTAGGATGAATAAGGCAAGGTCTCTGCCTTCAAACCTTATCCTTTGGAGAAGTTAAAGTCCGCATTGGATGATGGGTAAATCTAGAGGTGAGCAGCCATCTGCAGATCTACAACAGCCTGTAGATTTGGGTTAACGGATAGTCTGGGTGATGAAGAAAGACCCAGGACAGTGTTCTTAATCCTGGCTCCCATCAGAAGCACCTGCAGAGATTTGTGAAAGTCCACATGCCCAGACTCTAGATCCTGAAAGGGCTGATTAAGTAGGCTTCAGTCACCTCACACCAGTCAGAATGGCCATCATTCAAAAGTCCACAAATGATTAATGCTGGAGAGGGTGTGGAGAAAAGGGAACCCTACTACACTGCTGGTGGGAATGCAGTTTGGTGCAGCCATTGTGGAAAACAGTATGGAAACTCCTCAAAAGACTAAAAATAGACTTATCATATGATCCAACAATCCCACTCCTGGGCACATATCCAAGAGGGAACCTTAATTTAGAAAGACAGCTGCACCCCAATGTTCATAGCAGCACTATTTACAATAGCCAAGACATGGAGACAGCCTAAATATCCATCGACAGATGACTGGATAAAGAAGATGTGGTATATTTATAGAATGGAATACTACTCAGCCATAAAAATGATAAAATAATGCCATTTGCAGCAACATGAATGTCCCTGGAGAATGTCATTCTAAGTGAAGTAAGCCAGAAAGAGAAAGATAAATACCATATGATATCACTTGTATGTGGAATCTTAAAAAAAAGACAAATGAACTTATTTACAAAACAGAAACAGACTCACAGACATAGAAAACAAACTTATGGTTACCAGAGGGGAAGTGGGTGGGAAGGGATAAACTGGGAATTCAAGATCTGTAGATACTGACCAATATATATAAAATAGATAAACAAGTTTATACTGTATAGCACAGGGAACTATATTCAATATCTTGTAATAGCTTATGGTGAAAAAGAATATGAAAATAAATATATGTATATTCATGTATGACTGAAGCATTGCGCTGTATACCAGAAATTGACACAACATTGTAAACTGACTGTACCTCTTTAAAAAAAAGTAGGCTTGAGATAGCACCACTGTATCTATAATATTTTAGGCTCTGCAGGTGACTCCAGCAACTGGCTTAACATTACTGGCTTAGACCAACCCATTTCCCCTAGGGGGAACGTCTAGGAAGGAGCCAATGAAGGGCGGATAGAATGATTTTTTGGAGAATAAGAACAACTAGATTTAATGATTTTGAATCTATCACTATCTACTACTTGAACATTTTTCAAAAATTTGTCAATACCACAACATAAATCATATAACTGGATATTTCCGTAGTATGCAGTAGAGAAACCTTGGGGAAAGATGGCATAGTATTTCATGGTAAAGTAACAAAATGGCAAGAACAAAGAAAAGAAATCACTAAGCAGTTTTAAACTACTTATGCACACACCCTATTGCGAAAAATATCTTAACCAAATCACTGAATATTCTCAAATGACACCCTTTGAACACACTGGGGCTTCCCTTATGTTGATAGAAAAAAAAAAAATAGATGCTGCTTTTTCCTTCTAGCTCTGATCCTTTCTCCTTTCTTTGCTGCCAAACTTCTAGAATGAGTGGTCTGAGCCAACAGCCTCAGTTTCCTCCCCGCTCATTCTCTCCTTGATGTCAGCAATCTTGTGGTTATTACACCCTTCTGTTCAAACCACAAATTTGAAGGTCACCAGCCCCTTTCCAGTCAAACTTCTGGCCTTTCTGCAGTGCTTGTGTTCCTGGGTTGCTTGGCATATCTTGATGTTATTAACCACTTTCCTGTCCTTCTAAAACCCCTTCCTTCACCTCTGCTACTACCTTCTGCTTCCCCGCCTGTCTCCTCCTCTGCCTTCTCTGTAAGCCAAACTGTCTCCTCTGGCACCTTAATGAAGGTGTGCCCTGAAGTCTTGCCTGCCCCTCTTTTTATTTATACCTTCCCTTACCATTCTCCCCTACCCTCAGAACTTCAGCTGGACCTCTGTACTGTTGATTTCTCCTTGTTTTACCACTTCACTCACAGTTTAGCTCCCTCTGTCCTTCACACGGGCTGTTTGACTGCCTGGAATGTTTGTCTACTCAACTCTCTTTGCCTAGCTGTTTTCTGCTGATTTTCAACTTAAACATCACTTCCACAGGGAAGCCTTCCCTGATCCTCAGATCAGATCAGCCTTCCCAATTGCACATTTCTGTGTCACCCTACATTTCTCTTGACAATTATTATATTATTTATTTGCAATGATTTATTTAATATCTATTTTTCCTACCAGATTCTAAGCTCTAGGACAGCAGGATCTATGTCTGTCTTTTTCAAGTGTCTGCAGCATGAAGCAGAGTGTCCAACACATGGCAGACACCCCCTTGCTTATTGACGGACAGAAAACTAGCTCACATGTTAGCTTTGACTTATTTTTCCTAAACAAGAATCACAACCCTTAAGCTGCTGTTTCTCTCTGCTCAAATTCTTGATGTTATTTCAAGTATATCTCATCTAGAAATCATAGAGTTTCCCACATATAACTTGCCACATCTCTTTTCTCCTCTATTTTTGGTGTTATGGAGGATTTCTAAGCTCAGCTCATCCACTAAAAAGTTAGGTGGAATCTTTGGTAATTCCTTAAACATTTCTGGGCTTTATTTGCCCATGTATAAAATAAAAGAATTTAATTTGAAGGTTTGTAAAATCCTTCTTGTCTGAAAACTCTAAACTTCTCAAGAATGTGATGCAACGCCTTTATTTCACAAATGAGGAAATTAGTGTTTAAATGGGGCAAGTAGTTTCTTAAAGATGACATAGCTAGTGGTTAGAACTAAGTCTCATGACAGACCCTTAAACCCAATACAGAAGGATATATAGGAATCTAGAATACTGGAGAAAGGAGAGTGATATTTTATTGAGAAAAATGAAAAGCACCAAAACATTCAATGCATAGATGCAATTCAGAAAGAAAAAGAGTATTTAATAATATAATATATTCAATTTCAATGTCTGAGAAAATACAACTAATCAAGTCAATATCAGTTGGTAAAAACACAATGATATTAAAAAGACATAGACTTGAAGAAAATTCCACTTCATTGATGGACAAGTAAGGTTCCACATGTAACCACAGATTCTAGACAGAATTAAAAAAAAACAAACCTATCTGAAGCCACTGAACAGTGTAAAAAGCAAGAAGATTCTTGAGGGGTATCAATCCTTGAAAGAAGGAAATGGCTCAGGTTTGGAGGCAGTGGGTTCCCATATTTACCACTTCTTGTCTCAGGAAAGACTGCAACTGGCATGACACTGGACAGCTGAAGCTCCCTGTTAGAAAACTAGTGGTTTTCTGAAGAACAAATAGATTTCAGGGCAACCTTGGTCTCTTGAAATTGAGAGAGGCAGAGAGCTAGAGCTCTAAATTGTGTGTATAAACTGTACTCATACCGCTGGCTGATCCCAAGCCCCTCATGGCTGGGCACACTTGAAGCCAACCAGCTAAAGGTAGAAGCACTGAGATTTAAAACACTGTCCAAGAGATAGTTTTTAGTTTGAGTTCCACAAAGTTAAATGTTTTCTGGGGAAAAAAAATCAACAAATATAACAAAATGCAAAGTATCTAAGATGTAATATTCACAATATAAATAAAATTACTCAAACTATCGAGAATCAGGAAAATGTGGCCCATTCATAGGAGAAAAGAAAATATTACAGGGAGACCAACCTCAAATTGACCTAGATATTGCAATTATCAGATAAGGACCATAAAGTAGATATTAAACTATGCTCGGTGATATAAAAGAAAATAAGCTCACAATGAATGAAAAGACAGGAAAATCTCAACAGAAAAAAAAGTTACAAAATAAATGGAAATTCTAAAATTAGAAAATATAATACCTGAAATAAAATATGGCCTGGATGACTGTAACAGAAGAATAGAAATAACAAACTTAAAATATATCAATAGAAATCATCCAATTTGAAGAGCAGAGAGAACATAAAAGACAGGAAAAAAAGCCCATAATAGCCATAGGGACCTGCAATGAAGTAGCAGAACTTCTAACATAGAAAGTTGGCAGATAAAAACATTTGAAGAAAATAGTGATTAAAATTTTCCCCAAATTTGCCGAAAAGCATACATTTACAGATTTAAGAATCTCAGTAATACTCAAGCAGGATAAATATAAAAATAACCATACATAGACACATGATATGTGGTGAAAACCAACAATAAAGAGAAAAAAACCTTTAAGCAGCTAGAGAAAAATGACACATTATAGTCAGGGGAACAATGATTTGAGTATCTGTGAGCTTCTCATCAGAAATGGTGAAACAACATTTTTAAAGTGCTGAAAGAAAAACCCAGAACTCTATATCCAGCAAAAGTATGCAAGAATAAATATGCAAGAATGGAGCATATACAGATAAAAGGAAACTAAGAGAACTCTTCCCCAGCAGACCTACACTAGAAGTGATGGTAACAGAAATTATTTAGGTTGAAGGGAAATAATACCAGACAGAAATTCAGAAATTCAGAAAAGAATGACGAGCATTGGAAATGGTAGTTATGGTGGATGTGGGATATGCACCCAGCATCCTATTCGAGGAACGACGTTTTGCTCCTGCTGCTGGGAGCACTCTCAGCAGACAGCCGTCAGTGCTCCACGTCTTCAGAGGTCACCTCGTCTCTTTCACCCAAAGTCAGACCTTCCCCAGGGCAGCCCACATCCACTGACTGATTTCGAGGTGTAGAGGCCCACCCCTTTGGTTTCAATGCAGAGCCTCTCTGGGGTCGTTCTAACCCCAGAGTCCCCCATGGGGTCAGATGAGGGTGTCGTGGCTGAGATTGCAGGTGGACTTCTTTCCAGGTATTTCTTCCCAGAGACTTCCCTAATAAACATTCTCTGCTCAAAACTCTAATTTTAAAGTTTATAACTATAAAAAAGTGATGGTTATGGGCTTGACTCTTAGGAGCAATTAGCATCACACAGTCCTAAGTCATTTCATAACCACGGATCTGATCCCTAATCCCACTCAATAATTATAAATGTTGATGACAACAAGAGGAAAGAGGCAAGAGTATATTAATTGTTACTGCATTTTACTCACTGACAGATTGATTTTTCAGGTACAACAGAAAACCAAATGACAACTGAGTTATTTTATTAACTAGCACCATTAAGCAAAATACTCACTATCTTTTGGGGAGGGAATTTACCTACTATGAAACGCTCTCATTTTTTCCCATCTCCTTAACTCTATCTTCAACCTGTTAGCATCCCTATCTCCAACTTCTCACCCTACTCAATTTTGGAAGAGTTTCTGTTCTCTTATTTAAGGTGAAACACTCCATTTATACCCCAGATTGTCTCCCTTCCCATCTCTTCTCAGATCTTGCTCTCTGTTATAGAGACGAAGAGATAACTATCACTCCTAGGATCCAAATTGAAAAACCCTTAGAGCTTATTCTATTATTTTTATCTCTGTGTACTCCGTTTATGGGATCCACCACTCCATGAATAGTTCACAAATCCTGGATTGTCCTCTACTTCCAAGTACTCATAGGAATTTTCCTCCTAGTTATTTGCCCTCTCTACTGATTTTAACAACTTCCTCTGCAAAGAAACTTCCCCTTTCAGGCGCCAGTGTCTTTTAATGTTATCATAGGCCTTCCTAAAATGGAAACCCAAGGCTAGGAGCTCTTGACTCCCTACTTCAAAATAAATCTTTACCAAGATTGCTTTATTATATTATTTTCCTGTTCAGAAAACAACAGATGACTCCTCATTGCCTACTGCACAGTATCCAAGTTCCTCTGTTTAACAATCAAGAACCCCTGAAATTCAGCCTTATTTTCTGTGCTCATATGACACACATCTCTGTTCCATCAAGCTAGAGTTCCTTCTCTCCCTAAATAACCTTGCCCTTCATCATGCTGCACATCCCCTCCTCCCAATTTATGTCTCTGCCTTTCCCCATCTATCCAAACCTATCATTCAAGGCCCAGCTCAAGACCCATCTCCTCCATAAAGCCTTCAACAACTCCAACCCACCATAATTTCTCCCATCTTTGGATTTTTACTAGATTCATAGACAGTTTCAAAAGTAACTGATTTAAAATGTTTTCAATGTGTTTCATCTTAGTTTGATCTCTCCAATTTAGATTGCTAATAATTTTTAAGTACTATTCACACGCGCGCACACACACACACCATACGCACTCAGAATTCTTAATAAAGACTTTTAATTCATTTGTTAATTGCTTAATCATGGATGCTTGGAGGAAAACACACCCCAAAATTATATGTGTAAATTCACACCTATCACAAATCAGGAAAGGAAGAAAGGACTAAAATTAATAAGAACAAACCCTTCTTTTTCACAATTGCTTTTAATCTCTTTTTCCATCTGTTGCAAACCTGCTGAAGCTACCAAACAGCCCTGCCTGATTTTTATCTCTTCTGATTACTGCCTGCCCCCTAGTGGAAGACAATGATAAGTGGTGAAAATTAGCCTAAAGAAGGAAAAAAAAAAAAGTGGAGGATTCCTTTCCAGTAACTCACAGTCTCAGTATCAGTAACTTTTATAAAAAATAGAATCATTTTGATAGGGATATCAAAATATAATTTGAACACAAGAGAAAAATCTAGAATACAATAGAATAAAATAAGGAGAAAAAAGTGTCTTGAGGCGAAGGGAGTATGAGCGAAAGGGACCAGACACAGGGCTGGAGAGCTTTACTCTCCAGTGGATGATTAAGGTTGTTTTTATTTTTTCCTCTCAGGTATTTTCTTAATAAATCTTGTCTACCAGTTACCACACTTATTGAAGTTATAAACAAATAAGTAAATTAAAAATGGATTTTTAAAATAATATGTTTTACATTGAAGTCACTAGCTCTCTTTCTTCTTTGTGAATTTATCTTGTATAAGGGAGTTATTTCTCTTTGGCAGTATTAATAACAAAGCAGTATTAGTAATAAAGGCATAAACTCATGCCCCAAGCAGTTTCATTTTTCTGAATTATATCATGCTGAATTTATCATGACAAATCATTGCACATGAAATAATTTACATTTTTATATCTTTATCCTAAAATTGCAATAACATTATCATTACCTAAGTATAAACTTCAGAGATTTGATATTTGTAGCATCTCCTGCATAGTTGTGATTAGAAATAGTTTTAAAATTCAAACCTTTAAACCATTAAATTCAAAATTACTGATTATGTTTTAATCTTGATCATTTTTTCCTTTACCCCAAAGTCATAGTGGAATTTGACACAAATGGCTCCCTGCCTAGCTGACATTCCCTGCCAAGTTGGGTCCTGCACAAGTTTCTGTAGGAACTTTCTACAAGATCTCAATTATTGAAAGATTAAGACCATTTGCACTTTTTTAAGTGAGTAAATACTTCATTCAGTTTATGATTGAGTATTGGGTTAGTGGTGCTTGTTAGTGAAAAGCATAATGGCTAAATATTGAGGGAAATTGCCTATTCAGTTGTTTAGTGATACTTACAGATGTACATTATTACTGGGTGTGACTCTGTCGTATACTAGTAGTGTATACTTTGGACAAATCATTTCACCTCTCTATGCTTCGGGTTCTATCTTTGTAAAATGGAGAAATGTCTTCTATGCCTACTTCACTGGGTTGCTGAGCAGATCAAAGGAGAAAAGTATGTGAAAATTCTCCGTAGAAAAGTACAGTAGCGCAGTATAGTTACTTTATGTGTGCTCACCAGTAAGATTAACATGTGGAAAAACAGATGTTTTGCTGCAAGACAGACAATATTTTAAAAGCATTTGTATGAGAAAAAGATACCTTTTCTTCTTCCAATTACCAATCTATAAAATTTGAAATCAAATGTTTCCCTGCAGCTGCTCCCATCTACTAAAAGTGAAACCTGAAAACTCCCTCCCACATCAACTCCTACCAGCCCTCTACAGTGAAATCAGGACACCCCCACAATAGCCCCAAGTTCGCCAAGACTCCTGCAGGAACCTAGATATTGAAGATTGGGTCTTCTAACTCAGAACGTGTCTGACAGCCCACACATGTTAAAGAGAAATACAGGCATCCATCACAGACGCACCAGCCAACTTCTGAATGAATTAAATTTTAAAAAGCGTTTGGTCATCAAAAGTGATAAGAAAGCAATAAACCTTCCTAATTTATACTGTTAACAATATGGATATCAATGGGCTGGGATTATTATTCAAGTTTTCTAAGAAGGGGAGATGAAGATAACCCCGTTTTCATCAGATAACTTGTATTGCTGCTAGAAATTAATTTATTCTGCCTCGCTTGAAAAAGGGGGTAGGGGAATAAGGAAGTGGGCAGTGGGGCCAATTATAGAAATGGGTATAGTGTAGTAGGATACAAAGAAAAATAAGCAAGCCAAGGAGGAAATAAGAATAATAAAGTGAAATAAGTCTAGGAGGAAATCCCCTCCCCCACATCTCCGACTGTGTTTCTCGTGCATCGCTCCCTGAGAAAGGCAAAGACAGCTCAGGGCAAGCTGAGACCAGGTTTCTCACCGGTCATTCTCCTGTCACCCTCCCAAAGAGAATTCAAACTTACCAGCAACTAAGAAGAGAGTCAGAAGCAGTAGTAGCTGTAGATCAGAAGCTATCCAAGTGCAGGGCATTTCTGTGTTCTTCTTTTCTGCCCTTCACTCAGTACTGTTCCTCCACACAGGTGTAAAAGGGACTGTGGACATGGTGAAGCTCTCTCTGGTCGACTTCTCTGTGCTGGATCCTCTTAACCCATTGGCAGCATAACACTCCCTTCCTCCTGCCCCTTCCTTCAACTCTATGTGTTTCAGCCCGATTAGTAACTTGGAAAAGAAGAAACTCTTCTCTGGAACTTGACACAGCAGTAGATTTCCTGTATGAAGCACTGAAGCACTGACGGAGGAAGCAGATTGATTGAGTTATCTTTCAGTTCATTGGTCCTCCTCTCACTTCTGCTGTACACAGATAAACTTTACAGTAGGGCATAGAACGTGCGTAAGATAAACCGATTTGTCTAAACTTGGTTTAAAAAGCAAAACAGGATATTTATCTATATTTGGCCAATCCCCATAAATTTCTCAGTCATGATAACTTTTAGAAATTTTCTCCAGGTTGAGGAAGTATAGGGCCTTAGGAATCAAGTTTGGAATGAAAGATTTTCCCCTGAAAATTCTTGTGTGATTACTGTCTATCATGGGAGTCAGCACACAAATCTAGAAGCATCGTAAGTGCATTACTTTCCTATTCCTATTGTAATAAATTACTACAAACTGAGGGGCTTAAAACAACACAGATTTATTATCTTATGGTTTGAGAGGTCTGAAGTCCAAACAAGATCTCACAGGCCTAAAATCAAGGTATTTGCAGGGCTGTGTTCTTTCTGGACAAGTGGAGATAATCTGTTACTGCCTTTTCCAGCTTCTAGGGGCTACTTGAATTCTGTGTCTCGTGGCTGCATCATCTTCACCCTGTTCCTTTTTCACATCTCCTCTGATGGTAACCTTGCTGCCTCCCTCCTGTAGAGACTTTTGTGATTACACTGGAAAATCCAGATAATCCAGGATAATATCTCCATCTCAAAATCCTTAACTTAATCACATCTGCAAAGTCCCTTTTCCCATGTAAGTTATATATTTACAAGTTTCAGAGGTTAGGGCATGGACATCCTGGGAAGGGGCATTATTCTGTCTATCCCAATTCGGTATTTATTTCCATTCACCTTCATGTTTGAAGATCTAGAATGGTCACTTAAAACAAATTACAAATAAACACTCATCTTTAGTTGCCACACATCTGGAGTTTAAACTTACCAAAAAAAACAAAAAACCAACTGCCTTAATGTGACTGTTCATATACATTTAGATTATGTTTGAGGGGGAAAAAAACTCTTCTACATGCTAAGAATTTCCTACCCCAAAGCAAAATTCTCTAGGAAAGGGAAGAAAACATTGCAAACAGGAAAAAAAGTAAACAACATGCATTTTTTTTTCTTTAAGTTAGCAGTTCCATCTTGCCTCTTGCCAAATAGTAAACTATATATATTTTCCCTCTTCCTCTTCTCAAGCTTTCCTTCCAGTGAATCAGTTTGATTAAGACAGTGAAGTCAGGTACTTGAGGGCACAGACCACTTGAAGAGACCTTGGATTGAATCTCTATTAGGCAGTTACTAGTCTGATGATACTAGGCAAGTTCCTTAATCGAGTCTATAACCTATTTTTTCCGTTTAATATTATATTGACATGAACATTTTGTCATGTTATCAAAAATTCTTGATGATCATTTATTTTAATGACTGATGACACAACCAAAACTAAAGCAGAGAAGGCTTACATGATCTGCCTGAGGTCCCAAAGTGACTTGGTGACACAGCTGAGAGTAAAACTCACGTTTCATATTTGATAGCCCTGAGTTCTTTCTACTCAACTCCTCTGGTTTGACATTTCAGGCAACAGCTTTCATAGACACACTCCCATGCACTCATCTCGGGTCAGACCACAATCTACAGTCAGCAGTTTAAGAGTTAAGTGAGTGGTGTCAAAAACCATAGACTCTTCAGAGTAGATTTGGCAGAATGAGACTTTCTCTTCTCACTTCATTTTCCCCTCCATCCAAAACCCCACTTCCCCAACCTCCCAACTCCCACCTTCACCTTTTATGGAGAGCAAGTATATGGAAGAACAATAAAGAGACCAAGAGCTTGTTAGTATAACCATCCACCAAAGATATGTCATGAAAGTCAATATAATAAAAGAAAAATGTGCTTGTCTAGTATATGCATGTCTCTGAAAAATCTGAAGGACCCAGATTCTCCTTTGACACCACTCACTTGACTCTTAAACTGCTGATTGTAGATTGTGATCTGACCCGAGATGAGTGCATGGGAGTGTGTCTATGAAAGCTGTTGCCTGAAATTTCAAACCAGAGGAGTTGAGTGTGTCCCTTGGGCCCAGGAACCCAAAAAGCAGAGCAAAAGAGGAAAACAAGATCAAGAGAAAGGCGCAGTTCAAACTAGAAACTCAAACCTTTTACTCCACCAGTCTTCCAACTCCTCTTCAGTACTACCAAATAAGTGTACACAAGAGACAAACAGAACAATGTTATGCTGGTTAATGTTGTGGTAGCCAAAAGAAAAAGGCTTAGTAAGTTTTAGTAAAATGGAGCTGCTTTAAGACATAATGCCCCCAAATTTGCACTGTTCATTTACTCAAAAAATGATTTATCTACCTATACATGCTTTTGAAGTAAATTTCTTCCAGTCAGGTATGTATCTTCCTCTCCAATGTCAGTTTCTTGCTCAGCCACAACTGAAACCAATTAAGTTGGCATTGTCGTCTTGCCCTTGGGACCCCTCCCCATTTTATAAAGGTTTTGCATGGATCTTGAGTATTTACTGCACAGAGTCTAATGGCCTTTTATTTTTGACCCCTTGTTCTCCATTACCTGTTCTTTCACGTCCTGGATTTGAGTCTTGACTGTCTGTAACCGAAATGCGAACCCTTCCTTCCTCAGCTGAATTTTTGGGATGTGTATACTTACAGAAATGGGTCAATACCTACATGCCTTATCATTTTTATTCTCTGTAAGCTCTCTGACTTAAATATGTGGCCTGTCTTACTCTTCCTTATGCATGTGTGCACACACACACACAAACTCACATACACACTACTAAACATTTAGTCCCAAGTCCCTCAATTTACCCTGCCCTACTGCTACCAAAGTGCTGATGAAACTGTTTCACAGAGGTGAAAGACCGATGTCCCACAGCGTGAAGAGTTTCAGAGAACTCAAACTCCACAACGCTCCATTTTTTACTTCCCCCCCTGCCCTCATGGCACAGTCGTTAGAGATCTGAGGCTAATGAAATACCACAAACGCACTCTGATTCAACGTATGATTGCATAATATGGCCGCTCTCCTGCCCATGTCTCATTTCCCTATTCTCTAATTCACCTCTCTGCAGTCTTCACTGACCTGAGCTCTGAAGACTCATCTAAAATCCTGGATCTTCTTCCATGCGCAATCATTAAATGCCCTGATGAGCAACACAAAAGAGCCTCAGAAAATGTATATTTCTATTTTTTCACATTCTACTATATTATTGAAATTTACCTTGAAAATTTTCACTTCTACTCTGCAGTCGATGCTATGCCTCCATAATTCTCCTTCAAGTGTCAGACAAAACGCATATCAGATAAGAGTTAATCATTATTTTTCAATATAAATTCACAAATTGTGCAAAAAGAAAATTTTAAAATAGATATTTGAAAATACAATGTATGCAGTATCAAATAAACAAAACCAGACCAGAGAAATTAGTAATTTAATATTTTTATCCACTCTAGACCTCACTGGTCATGTCCTTAATAAATAGTCAGGGCCCTGTTCTAAGCATTTTATAAATATGGTCTCATTTAATCCTCTCAACACCCTATAAAGTAAATATCATTATTATCCTCATTTTACAGTTGAGGAAACTAAAGCCAGAGAGGTTATGTAAATTGTCCGGTCACATAGCTAATAAGTGATGCAGACAGGATTCTAGCCCAAAAAATCTTACTCCAAAGTCTATCTCTCAGTTATGTGGCAAATTACTTGACTACCTATTTTTTAACTCTCTGTTTTGACTCTCTGTCTTGATATTTCCCATAGTCTTCACCCCTCCTAAATCTATTCACATTTTCACCCATTCTTTCTTCTGTTTGGGCATTCTTACTACTTCATAGTTTGTTTTGAAGAAAGAGACAGAGAAGAAGAAAGAGAAAAAGAAAGTGCTCTGTCTCGCATCACTATTTGCAGTAAACGCACTCTCTGCTGCCCCCTGGAGATAGTTTGGTAAAACCAAAGCTAATATTTTATAAACTTATTCAGTAAGTTTAAGCAAATCAGTTAACAGCTACACTGAGATTTTGATCACAAAATGTGTTAAAATGCTAAACATTACACATGTATTTATGTATACTAGTTAACATCATAAATCAGTTAAGTATGACAAACGACTACCTAATAGTATAGCTATTATAACCTTAAGAAATATTATTGAAAAAAAGAATAATGAATCTTCTGAGATGCCAGGATGGCTTAATGAACACAGAATACATAATTGAATGTATGAATGGATAGATAGAAGCCTCATTCCAGGGAAGTCTGAAATAAATTCTCAAAGGTTGGGTACCCTGAGAAGTAAACCCTGAAATGGAATTTAGGGTAACCTTGGATCATCCCTCGTGAAAATGAAGGGACAGAAACTGGTGTGGGCAGAGGGAGAAGTCAGATTTTAAGGTAGGCTCACAACAGGCTCAGCTAACCCCATGGAGCTTGAACTGCCCTTTGGAATTGTTCTCTTTGGGGCTGAAATAGTCTGTCTTTATGCTCCTGCATCTATCAGTCCTCAGCTCAGGGAAGGAGCATGACTTTGGGGGAGGCAATACATGGAGGGGCTGATTTCTGACCTGCCAACAACATTGTCAACACCATAGCAGCAAAGTCCTTCACTGAAGGGGATCAGATAAGTACCTCACAGTGTCTGCCACATGAATTTACTTTGGAAAATAAACTAATTCTGATATCAAGTGCAGTACTATCCCAATTGTCTTTTATTCCCAAGAAACCGAGATAATTAATAGAAATCTTATTGAAAACTTAACCTTGAAGGAGGTCTGCATTAAGATGCATGTGAAAGGAGGGACCCCCAACCTCTACCCCAGTGTCCATACCCCTCCTGGTGCCCACCCACACTACACTTTCTTCCCACCTCCCCTTAGTCCACTTCCCAAAGAGAAACTGGACATGGGGGGAGGGGGGGAGTGCCAGCCAGTGGAAGATCCATCCCCTGTGGCATTAGAAAGGGGAGGGACAGCTAGGAGTCCCCCCACCCATTTCCCCCTCCCTCCAAACTCCTGACTTGCCCTTCAATGAATGTTTGTGCCTCCTCATTTCCCCTTACGTACCCTTCAGTGAATCTTTGGTGATGATTTTGGCAACTTCGGGTATAATCAGCAATTCTCACAGAATAACAAAAACTTTAAAGGAAGTTATGTTATTTTCATCTATGAGTGACAACTGGGAATGGGAAGTCCACAAGAATACAGAACTGAATTGAAAAGAATAAAAAGTCAAGTCATGTACCTTGGCTAAAAACCAATATCCAGGCAAAGTACTGAAAAGATACAGGTATTATTTGATCTCCAAAATGCCCTAATGACTAGAGTCAAGAAGGGACAGGAACTTTTAAAAATAAATATTCCAGACTGAGTCAAATGGGATCACCTTAAATGTTTTAGAGAATATTAAATTAATAAATCATTTCTGTGTAACTTTCTAGTAAAAGAATATGAAACATGAAAATGATATCATTCATAGAAGCTGATATCTGTCTGCAATTTCATTGTTTTCAATGGAACTTTTTCAGAATGACAAATGTTCTGTTGATCATGATTTTATTGTATCAGTGGCTTAAATTTTGTGTTCCCGAACTATATATTTGACCATACTGCCTATCTTTTATAAGATGACATGTTTTCAATGATTAACTGGAAAGTAGTTTAAGTTGGTTAAACTCCAGTTAAATTTGGAAGTTTAAGAATGTTAACAGTTTTCTTCCTAGTTTTGAGAGCAGCTGTTAAGACTATGGCCGCTAAAGTTGATCTTCCTGGGCTCAAACTTCAGTTCTGCAGCTTAGTTTTTGGTTACTGTATTTTTTTTTTTCCTGTTCTAGAATGTTAATTTGATTCTTTTTCAAATCTGCTGTCATTTTTATAATTTCTAGTTTTCCATCAAAACTTTTGTTTTTGCCTTTTGTCTCCTTGAACATAAAAAGGATATTTTAAAGTCTCTGTCTGAGAATTCCAGTATTTAGAGTGGCTGTGAGTAAATCTCCATTATCTGTTGTTTCTGTTGGTACTTTCTGTGACATTGGGTGTCCTCATGTGCCAAGCACTGTGTTTTGTTTTCCAAACTGTAGAAATAATTTGAGGCCCTGTATGATTTATCTTTCTCCAGAGAAGATTTTCATTTATTCCTGGCAGGAATCTGTGAGAGTTAGCAATCTGGCATTATCCTAATCCAATGATAAGGACAGATTTCCTAGGCCACCAGGTGCCTGAAAACTGAGTTGCAGTCTATGTGAGGAATGCTTTTATTTTCTCCCCGCCTCCCCACCTCTTCTGCCCCAAGAAGCTGTCAAAGCACTACTCTACCTTTCAGCCAGCTCTTCTTGATCAACAAATATCCCCAAGGCTCAAGTAGGTACAAGTGCCAGCCTCACCAGTTTATTTTTCTTTCTTTTCCTGGATCTTGACCAGGTAATTCTTCATCACCTTTCCAGTTCTCTGATATCTTCCAACAGATTTATTATTATTATTATCCCTAGTTTTCCTACTTGTCTTCAGTGGGAAGATTGGTCTGAATTTCTGTCTGTCATTACCTGATACAGAAATCCCATCCTTTGATTTTTCACTTTTCCTTATCTCTCCCAATCAATCAGCAAGTCTTTTGGGTTCCTCCTTTAAAGTATTTCCTAAATTTGACCATTCCACTAATCTCCACTGTATTGGATTAGACCGAAAAAAAAAAGTGAATAAAGTTCTTAATTCAAAAGCATGCTGTGTGTGTGGTGTTTTTTTTTTTTTTTAATTTAACCTGTAAGTAACAGTAGAAAGATAAACAGATACCAGAAGCTGAAGAACCCTTACATTTGGTAGCTGCTCCATTTTATCACAACTTTCTGCAAGTCTGCTCTATTAAAATTTTGGTTTATTTTGGTCATTTGTAGCATTGATTATGTGAGTGAAACATAAAAGCTCAGATAGTCCATACATCAAGTTTAAGAATTCTAAGTCAGAAGTCCTACATTAAGATACTTTTCCTTGACATTGTAAATGCTGTTATTAACATCTGTCTAAATTATGCTTCTGTGACTGTTTTCCTACTAGTGATCTTTCTTTCTTGTATGTTTTAATTCTTCTTATTTCATATGCGACCAATAATTTTGGAGTGGTTTAATGTGATTTGACAGTGGGATTTTTCTAAAGAATACTGTTATGATCATCTCACCTTTAGGGGAAAAAAGAGTCTGAGACTGTTGAAAATGTTCAGATGTTGAATGCTCTGTATTGAAAAAAGGAAGTCGATAAGATCTTTTTGGTTTAGTGTTTCTATATTTTACTTGGATGAACATGATAAAGCAGTCAAACCTATAAGAAGTGATAAACCCTGGTTCTAACAAGTTAGTCCTAAAGCAGTTGTGACTGAGCTCCTGCTGGTGCTGCACCCACCTTGGGGAGAGTCAGCCAGGGATGAGTTTGCACCACAAGTTGATCTAAAAACCCTAATTCTTCAACGTGAGAACCCGAGAACCAAAGGCAGTGGGAATGCAAGTTTAGGGCAAGGGACATGCTGGAAAGCATCTTTTAAAAAATCTTATTTATAGTTTCTTAATCCATTGTTATTCTTCTTCCACAAGATTGGAAGTACAAATATTAAGTTATTCAGTTATGCTCAATATATATCAATTTGTACCTCTATTAAATGGAATTCAACACAATGACTTTAAGGGGTCATTCGAAATAATGCTTCTACAAGGCAAAGAGATGCATGATCTAAAATATACTTTCTATATAAAGGAACAAAAAATGAGAGAGGGATCAAAATATATTTTAATGGTTATTATTATAAAATATCTTCTTGGTAAAAACTAAACAGTAGCACAAAATTATATAAAATAAAAAGTGAAAATACTCCTCCAAGTGCTTCGGTTTCCACCTGCCTTCCCACTCCCCTGCACCATTTGAGGTAGACAGAACAATGTTCCCCCCAAACAAGTTCACATCCTAACCCCGAGAATTTGTGAATGAATTTCCTTATATGGCAAAAAGGACTTTGCAAATGTGATTAAGTTAAGGAGTTTAAAATGGGGAAATTATTTTGGATTATCTGGTTGGGTCCAATACAATCACAAGGATCCTTATAAGAGAAAAAGGGAGGGAGGCAAGTCAGAGTGAGAGAGAGAGAGACGGAAGATGCTACCCTGCTGGCTTTGGAGATGGAGAGAGGAGACAAGAGCCGAGGAATGCGGGCTGCCCCTAGAAGCTGGAAAAGGCAAAGAAGCAGACTTTCCCCTAGAGCTTCTAGAAGAAACATAACCTTACTGACACCTTGATTTTAGCCCAGTTAAAGCCATTTCAGGTTTCTGACCTCCAGAACTATAAGACAATACATTTATAAGACAAAAGTTAGGTTTGTGGTACTTAATTAATACACTGTTTAACCACTGCTATGCTTGTGTGGTCTTCCACAATAGGTACGAAGGCCTGCTATGATTTTGTTTTATTATTCTTCCTCCTTGGTCAGGCCCACTCCTATTATTTGTGGGGCCCAGGTGAGAGTACAGACAGGGGCCCACGTATCACATGCCCAAATATTTTAAAGTTGCAAAGCAAGGTGACAAAGTATTAAATGAAATGTGTTTTATTCTCCTACCTTAACAAATAGAACTTCAAAACCAAAAAATTTTAAATGTAAACTTATGATTTGTAAAAGACCAAATGTTGGCAAAATATCAAAGATGGCCAAATTCAATTCCTCTTATTGTAAGTCTGGGTCTTCTCTTGATGGTCCATCTATGTTTGAGTTATAAAACATGTATAATTCATAAGCCTTTATATAGTTGTCACACATCCTCTTCTTTTTTCTATACAATTCAGTTTCCCCCCTCAGTAAACTGACCACTCATATGTTTTGCCAGCCTTTTCTCTTTCTACGTGGGTTAACTATATTTATTGTTGATGTACTTCAATTCCTTATATTCAGGATATTAATCACCTCAGCTGCCTCCTGGCTTGCACCCGCTCCCCACCATCTGTCTGCTTCCAAAAGTTTAAAAGAAGTTAAAAAGCTACATATTTTATTTTAAACTTTGTCTCAAAGACAACATTTGGAATTATCTAATGGATTTGAACCTTGCATGTTCATTGTATTTGTTTTTGTTTTGTTTTTTACCAATATGAGAATTCTATCATTTTATGGTTTAAACTATTTACATGTATTATAATTGCTGTGAAGTTTGATCTTATTTCAGCCATCTTATTTCAGGTTATCTATTTACCATACTTTTAAATTTTATTTACTTATCCTTTTGTAATATTCCCCTTAGAAGAATACAATTTGCTTATTCTATTTTAAAAGAGCTACATCTTATTTTTATTTTTATAGTGAAGAGCCCAACTAAATAAGATTCATCTTTATGCTTATTTTTTCCTGTGAAGTTATGAAGTTTATCAATATCTAAATCTTCTCTCCACCACAAAGCCAAGACAAATACCCAAACTCCTGTTCACATTTCTGTGGTCCTTTTGCCATAGGACCCCCACACCCACGCTATAATGGTATCAACTGCAAGCAGGCTGCTCCAAATGTGGTCCATGAACCAGCACTAGTTTACAAACTGTTTGATATCAGTTTTGATATTAAAAAAAAAAAAGGGAACTTGGTGCCAGAATGTAAACCATCTGTTTTACTCAGCACACAGTTCAGTGCAGGTGACTTTTTTTCCCCTAGCAAAATTTTCTCAAAAAAAAGAGTATATTCCTTTACATTTCTGCATATGCTTCTTGTCTCATCCAAGTGATAACAAACTATTGTTGGACTGGCACTTGAGCAGCACTAGCCTGGACTAGAGTTTTAGTTCTGGATTATTAGACTGTGCTTTTGGGTGTCATTACTTATTTAGTCAACTCTAAAATATACTGAGCTTGATGTTCATTTTCCTCAATTCTTCAGTGCTTTAAAAATGCTACCTTATTCCATTATTCTTTTTTCCTAAGTAAGAATGGCCTTTACTGTTTGCAAGGGAAAGTGGAAGAGGAGGGGGTCGGAGGCTAGGACAGCTGCGGCTCCTAGGGGCGGCTCCACAGACTCCGTCACCGCTTTCAAAAGCAGTGCTCCTTTCTTCTCTAGCATTCAGTGCTGCTACTCAGAACGTTTAATCTGACTCTTACTACTTGATAGTTGACCTGCATTTATCCTCTGGAAACTTTCAATATTTGCTTTTTGTACTTGGTGCTCTAACATGTTAATTTAGTATAATTAGGTGTAGTAGGGTTTCTTTCATTTATTCTGTTGCATGAGCCCTTTCAAACTGAGGTTTTACATCTTACATTCTAGAAATTTTTCAATAATTATTTTTTAAAATACTAACTTTCCTCCACTTATTTTACAGTGACACCAATAATGTTGATATTAACATTTCCTCTTGTACCCTTACCCAACAGCTCTTCTTTTTTTTAATGGTTCATCTTAGAACTCTTTCCCAGTGCTTTCCCAGAATATTCTATAACTTGATCATCTAGCTCACTATTTTTTTTTGCATTCTTCATTCTGCTATTCAATTATTAACACCATCCACTGAGATTTTTACTTCAATAATAATAAATTTATATCCAGTATCTCCAATCAGTTCTTTAAAGCTTCCTGTTTTCTTGTTTCCCATGCTCTCCCTTATCTCTCTAAGAGTATTTACTGTTTTTATTCTAAATTCTTTATCCACTGGATCTGTTCACTGTGATTACTTCTAGAATGTTTTTTTAAACTTTTATCTCTCTTTTTTTTTTTTTAGCTTGTGGGTTCATAATATAAGTTTGTCAGCTCATATTATCACAGTAAAATCAGTTACGCTGGCAAATACAAGATACAGGGGAAGAAGAGTGAACTAAGACCTAGCTTGTAGTAGTTTAGGCAGGTAGAGGGAGACCCGCAAGCATGGAGACCATCCTGCATTATGTTCTGGGCTCAACCACTCCTTCTGTGCCCTCACCCACGAGATCCTACCTATCAGGTAACTGCCTTGTACCTTATCCCAAGCATCCTTTCTAAAGGTAAGCAGAAAAAACCTTTCGTAATTGATTGTCCAGCTCATGGAGGAGGATGAGTAAGGAGATTGGAAGGAATATTCCAGAACCTAACTGCACTCACCTCCAGTGAAATATCCCAGGATTCACTTAACCACCCTAGGATCTGCTGTTCATTCCAATTCAATCACTGGTGTTCATTGCACAGCTCTTTAGAGGCCCTATTCTTCACGACAGGTAGATGACACAGCAATGTTGATTGTAACTTCATTCAACATAAAGAATTCTAGTCTTGCCACGTTTCAATACAATGACTAGAGCAGATTTGTCCCACCTTTCTAAAAAATTTCCAGAAAAATCATTTGTATTTAAATCAGAACCTGGAATATATCTTTTCTGCAAGGATACGACCCCACAAAAATTGCAGATGAGAAACACCTCATTTTAAAACTTTTTACCTTTTAATCTACATACAGAAGAGCTAACATAGCAGGCCTACGACTCCATTAAAAAGGCTTGCTTACAAGATTGGCCCTTGGCTGGCGTCTGAGAACTTGATTAGAAAATGCTCCCTAAAGGATAACAGTGGCTCGCTGTATGGAAACTGTTCAGACCAACAGCGCAGTTTATGCTGAACACCTGCTTTCTTTCTGAGAGTCTGAGATTTCAGTGACCACAGTCAGTCACATAGTCACTGTCTACACGACCAGCCCTGGAGAAAACACTGGAGTCTTAGACTCAGGTGAACATTCTTACTAGACGTTTCACACGTGTTGTGATAGCTCACTGCTGGCAGGATTAAGTGCACCCTCTGCAGCTCCCCTGGGAGAGGACTTGTAGACCTTTGTGACTGGTTTTCTCCAGACTTGACCTTGAGAGCCTTTCCCTTCACCAGTTTTGCTTTGTATCCTTTCACTGCGATAAGTCATAGCTTCGAGTACAACCATGTGCTGAGTCCTGTGAGTCCTCCTAGTGAATCACCAAATTTGGGGAGCAGTCTTGGGGACCCCAGACACAATTTACCTGTCAGTGAATTAAACAATCTGAATCTATCTCAACATCTCTGCCTGTGGAATGCCATCTCATCTATTCAGGGTACCAGAGAGTACATCATTCACTTCCAATAAGGCAACACAGATATATACTATGGTGTAAACCTGCCCATCAAAATAACCTTGCCTAATAGGTAATAAGAATTAAAAGGTTAGTAAATTATTTGTGAAAACAGCAAAATGCTTTTTTCCAACAACAACAAAAATTAAAGCTGAATAATATAAAAACACAAGTTGAAGAGTGTTCTAAAATATTTCAATGGCACTAGAATGGCAAAGAGATCAAATATGCAATTATAAGTGAAAAAAACTGATTCCATAAAACAACTGTTTTTCTCTCTATTGAGAAAAATAACCTTGAAGGAAGTCAAGCTCTACACTCCTCCTCCTTCAACCCAAAACATTCTAAGAACTCACCTCCTACACATGAGTACTGTCTTATATTTAATCTCCAGATCTCTTTAGAAAAACCTGTTAGTACAGCAAGCATAACCTAAAAAGCAAGCTCAGAAATCTTCTCTGAAGGAAAAACATCTCTCTGAAGTTAGAGATCTCCTCTAAAGTGACATTAATGAAATATAAAGTGAAACTGAGTGGTCTGATGAGCTCCCAAAGAAGAGGATCACAGGAAGTACGTCTCTATTGTTACTTGAATGATGGTCAAATAATACATTTTACGAATAACCATTTATAATCTAATTAGAAAACTAGGTAGACAAATCATACATGTGTGTGCCATAAATTTGTTTTTTTAAATTTAATTTTTTAATCAGCTGCTGCACAGAAAAATTGACAGAAATATAATTAAATGTACTTTTAATTTAAAGCATTCACTCAGACAGTAGTTATTACAATTCAAGCAACGTAAGTTACATGTGGAGAGCTCTCCCACATTACTCTCATTCATCTAATGCCTCTTCCTAATACAAGAGTTTGAGATCCCAATTGGATTGCAGCCAGGTTTTTCTAGCTGACTCCTGGCTCCCAGATCAACTCCTGGCAGAGCAGGCACCCAATAAATGTTAATTACTATTGTTTAAAACAAGGGGAGAAGTATGGTGGGGAAAGGCCTTCTGTAAAGTGGACACTGAGACCCACTCCATTACCTCTCTCTGCACTTAGAAGTTTTCCTAGAATCTCTGCCCTTCCTTCAGCCAGGGCTTTGCCATTTCTAGCCCAAGATAAGAGTTAATCTATGTGTATGCTGTGCTTGCTGACTCTGATATCTCCAATTCTGCCTACGGTGTTTGCCTTCTTCGTGTCTTAGATGGATTCCCTAACACTTAACACTCAGAGGACTTGGACATAGACTGAGATCAGTCTGGTCCAATGGCCTTTCGTTATACAGACAGACATCACTGAAGGAATAACTGAGATGATCCTGTCCTAATGGTAAGACTCCACCAACTGTTCTACCTACGTTCCTTCCATTCTCACTAGATAAACATGACAGAGTACAACTACAGATTTAGGTCAGATCTGTTTTAGCACTAAAAGCTGATTCTCAGGAATGTGGGTGAAGTATGTAATACCTTCCTAAGTCACATTAAGTAGTGAAATGTGTTCACTTTACGGTAAACAACCTCCTAAGCTGTCAAACAGAAAGTACTTTGTCTCAGGAGGATGACCAGGAATACATCCTAATCTCTGCTAGTTTCCACAACATAAGCAGATTACTGACCTTTACCAAAGATCACGAATACCCACTGGATGAGGAAATGTCCTGAGTGGAAGGGACATTCTTGAACCTCCTGAAGACCAGCTGGTACATTAAGGGAGGGTAACAGATCACCCGATTAACCGGCACCACAGGCACTCTCAGCCTTACAGCTTTATTCTGACTCCTCCATGGTAGGGCTGAAATCTACACAGGACATTCCAGCTATCCTGCATGGTAGTGTGATGTCTCTGGACACACAGAAGGAACTACATGGCATCTTAAAATGCTGTATTAATCAGCTTCAGTCAAATCAGTTTCAGTAAAAACAAGGAGAGAAGTGTATTGACTTGTGTGATTGGAGAGCAGAGGGACAGAGGACATGATATTCAACATAGGTCATGAGGAGTCATGCCATCCCCATCCCCATCTCTCAGTACTGTTGTTCTTTCATGTTAGCTTCATTCTCTCTTTAAAGCATTGTAGGCATCCTTCACACGGTAGTGAAAAACAGCCATGAGTGCTGGCCTCACTTCCCAGCATCGTGACACGAGGCTCAGTGGCAGAGCCAGCTGCCTGCCCAACTTTAATACAGTGACTGGCTTGGTTGGGATCACTTGCACATTATTTATATAACCATGTTTCATAATACACATAATGTATGGCCAAATCCCACCTGCTGTGATCAGAAGAGTGGAGTTCTGTTATTGATAGCCCCACCAGAGCCACACAGGGTGGAAGCCGATGGTTCCTCTCTACACAAGGATGCCAAACAGCTAAAAACAACACATGCATACATTCACTTCAGATGTCTATATCCAAGCCAAAGTTTGATAGGAAAAGCTGGAGTCACTGCCAGCATCCATCCTTTTCACTCCATCCTGGCCACACTGGTCTCCTTGCTGTTCTTCAAACAAGCCATAAACACTCCTGCCTCTGAGTCTTTGCAATTCATCTGGAATACTTCCCCTAGGTCATTGCATAGTTATTCCCTTACTTCCTTCATGTCTATGGTCAGATGTCACCTTCTCAGTGAAGATTACACTAAAATGGGGATATCCATTCACCTCTCTCCACAGACACATCTCCCTACCCAGCTTTAGCTTTTTCCTAAGCATTTGTCATTATCTAACATAGCCTGTATTTTATTTATCTTATTCATTGTCTCAAGACAATAGCACGAGAACAGACGCTTTTTTCTGTTTCATTTACTCACTGTTATATCTCCAGTTCTCAGTACAGTGCTTAGACTATAATTGGCAGTCATTAAATATCTGATGAATGAACAAAAGATGGAATCAAGAAGGGGTCACCTTATCACTCTCAGTGTCAGGTAATGTACACTACGGTATTACACAGGAAGGAGTACAGAACAGTGCAGTACTTGAATACAGTCCTCATTTAGCCTCCCTGGGCTACCACAGTTTAGTAAGTATGTCCTGACCTCAGCGCTGTGGAACTAGACCAATGGCAGGTTTTCCACACTTCTCTGGGAGGAGTGCTAAGATACCCTGAGATGAATTCAAGCCCTGTCTTTCACATTCCTTGTCACGTCTGTGCAATCTGCACGACAAAGTAGCTGCTTGGTTTCCTAATCCATATTCCCTTTCCCCACTAGGATTTAAATCCTGTTCTGACTCTCATCCCTGACACCCTGCCTAGCCAGGAGGCTTGATCCTGACTGCCAATCCAAAGCCACTGGCTAGGGTACTACTTCACCAGACAGACCACCTGGAACCAAGATACTGCCCACGATCAGAATCCTGATATTGCCAGAACAACACAGAAAGTACTATTGCAACATCTGATCCACCAGACCAGATCCTCTTCAGTACTGATTTGGCCTGATTTTCCTGGACTTTGACCATTCCCTGTATACCCTATGACTTCCATCACAGCTCCACAATGGAATTACTTCCCCTAAGCTAATTCCTCCCATTTCCAGCTTTTTCCCTCTGACTAATAGGCCTCACAACTATGAATGTCTCATGCAGAATTACAAAATGAGTACTGTGATGTCCGTTAATCCCTGAACACCTTCAAAACCTCTGTAAGAAGTGGCAAAGGTCTTCATGTTCTGGTTTATTTCCATACCTGGGACCACAAGGTTTGCAAATGAAATGGCACATATGAGAGCACTTTCAAAGTTTGGAGTTGTCTGCAAATGGGCCTGCATATATATAGAAATTTATTATGATGTAAGTAGTATTATCAACCAGTGAGGAGAAGATGGATTATTGAATAACTATTGTTATGACAATGGTTAGATAACTGCTAACCATTTGGAAAAAAATTAAGCTGAATTCCCAGCAGACTCTTTTCATTAAAACAAATTCCAGATATATTAAATATTTAACTGTAAAAAATAAACTACTGAAAGAAAAGATAGGTTAATATGTTTATAATCTTAAATTTTTTTCTAAACATAACACAAAGCTTAGAATACATAAAAGATTGTTCAGTTTGGCCACCTACAAATTAAAAATCTATACAGCTAAAAGTACAACTAAAAATTCAAAGAGTAAATAAGTTGGGAAAAATATTTTTAAAACATGACAGATGAGAGGTCAATGTTCTTAATAAACAGTTATGATAAATCAATTTTTAAAGATGAATAACCTAATAGAAAACATGATGTTTGCCAAAAAAATACAAGTGGTCAAACAAGATGTTAAAATATGTTTATCCTCCTTAATAATCAGGAAAATATAAACAAAACAAAATAAAACTTTTTGTCTATTAGATTGGCAAGATTATACAACATAATAACTCCCTACTTTTATAATGACTGTTTTGGTGCTGTAATACTTTGTTATTAGAGAGCAATTTGTTGCAATTTCTTCAGAGGATAGTTTTTCTACAGTCATATGAAAAATAGAAGTGCACATACCTTATGCACCTATCATGTTCTCTTTCAGAAAGTTATCCTTCCACAAGTGTGCAAAGATACATGAGTGCTCACCGTAGCATTGTTTGTAATAACAAAACCTAAGTAGTGCTCAATAGGACATTGGGGAAATAAATGGAATAATATGCCTCCATTAAAAACAATCATGTAGATTGGTATGTATTGATATAGAAAGACTTCCAAATATGTTTTTAAATTTTCAAAGGCTATAGAATAGTAATTTGAGTTAAAATACAAACACGGTAATATATGTATTAAAAATGTCTGGATGTTTACAATAGTGTTTTCTTGTGGGGGAGTGAGACTAGGGCATGGAGGAAAGTCTCAAAGCCTAATGTGAAGATCAATTTGAAAAAATCAGCTGGCCAGCAGTAGGTCAGGCTACTCTCAAAGTCCTTGGGTCCTGTTTATTAACTTTTGTGTGACATTAATTCAAGAATTGTCCTGATTAGTCACAGAGACCATGAGTTAACATTGCTATGCTGTTTGCTGCTGATGTTTTAGAAGACTTACCATCTTTTAAACGGGAATATCTTTCAAATATTCATTTTATCATGATCCCTGTATCTCCCATTCTGGCACAGATTGGTTTGAATTGCTTTGACAAGAAACTTTTGAAATAAGATGTTATCATGTAACTTTAGTGAAATAACTCTGGAACACCTGTGCAAACTGTTTTTGCTTTTACTCTGTAAGAAAACTCTAAAATTTAAAGGCATTTCCTGCAGCTACAGAGATGGCCTAATGAAATATGAACAGTCTGTCCCTTGAGAACCAGATGCTTTTTCAACTACATTTCTCACCAGCCCTTTTCATTTTCGCGAAAGTGTTTTTCCTAGTGATTTGTACATCACCATCAGTGGATCCGTGAGACAACCAGAATCTGTGAAGGGTAAATGGGCCTAAAATCCACCAGAGCGTCACACGTTATCTCCTTCACTTGAGTCTCAAGGGCCACACAGCCAGCTATGTCTTTTCACCTCTGAAAGCCGTTAAACAGCTTCCCCACAGCAACAGACAAGGCAAAGGCACCGCTGTCAGGCCCAGAGTGTGAAAGGCATCCGAGAGGTTTTTCCCCTGCAAACCAACACCTGCCTCCAGCACCAGCTACACAAGAGCGGGAGGGAACCAGCGAGGCCAGCGGAGACTACAATTACCAGCAGGCGTAGCGGGAGCGGGTTCACGCACGTGCATCCCAGACCCTGGGAATGAGGTCCCTCTGCAGGGCTTCTGGGAAAGGAACATGGCAGCTCGCTGCCTGCGGTCTGGGCTGGGCCAGCTCTTTGCGACAAGGACTGCGCTGGGGCGCGGAAGACGAGCTTACAACACGTCCCAGGCCTTCGCGGAGGTTCTACGGCTGCCAAGCAAGCAGCTGACGAAGCTTGTGTTCCCGCTTCAAGAACTCGAGCGGCATCTCGTCCCGGGCTCGAGACCGGACTTTCACCTTAAGACCTTCGACCCGAGCCTGGAGGATATCGCGAAGTCCGACGGCGTCTTCACGGCCACCGTCCGGAACCGCATCGAGTACCTCAGCTCCGCCGTGAGTCTCGACCACGCCCCGGACCTCCTCTGCCCTGAGGTGAGACAACCGCCTGCTGGTCGTGCAGGCTTGGACTGGGATTTTGCTATCACCTATTTCTTGTCACCAAACAAGAGAGATTTTCTAGCTTTGTATGGACGCATATCATTATTGTAACTCAGTAAGCAAATACAGTTTAATTATTTAACCTCTATAGTTAGCCTCTAGTTTTATCATCTGTAAAATGAGGACAATATTATCTTCCTCATAGAGATATTGTAAAAAGCAAATAAGAAAACATATGTTAAGTGCTTAAAACAGTGCCTGCCACGTTGAAATCATTTATTAGATAGTAGCTGTATGTTAGAATTTGAGGTTTGACTAACCACAATCTACGTTTTATGCTTAGGCAAGACTGAATAGTGTTAATAGATTTTTGCAGCTAATACAACATATATCTATACATACACACACATACATATGTAAACTAGTACTCATTTATCTTCTTTTTCCTTGTATAAGGTATGTTTTATAGGCAGAAGCAATGTTGGAAAATCCTCTCTCATAAAAGCTTTATTTTCACTTGCCCCAGAGGTTGAAGTCAGAGTCTCCAAAAAACCGGTATGTTTAAGCTTGAAATGCCTAAATTGTCTCTGAATTGATTAAGATGAGTAATAAATATTGGGAGGTACAAGAAGTCATAATTGTTGGGTTCCTAGAAAAGTGATTTCTTTCTAACAACTACTGAAGTAAAACATTTCGTCAATGCCTATGTATTTCTCCAAAGAAGAGGAAGTGTGTCTGGATTTATTTTAGTAGTCTTGCCAGTATTTAAGGAAATCTTCCTTGGTCCAAATCTTTTCCAAAGAATTGTTCTGTCGTCATTCTATATTTGCTTCTGTGAGAATAGTCATCTAGTTCTACGCTGATTTTAGAGGAAACAGCTTTAAAGTGTATTTTTCTTCTCCTATAATCTTTTGTACCTTGCAAACTCTTACACAACAATCAGGCTCTTCCCAGTTTACCCAGGGCCAGATTATGTGCCTTGTTATCCCAGCCAGTGTGCTAGAGTAGCTGTCATTTTCTCATTTCCTCTCCTTCCTTCTCAATAATGCAGACTCTACCAATGTTTAACATACCCTCTCCTCAGAAGTCACCCCAGCTCCCCTTACCTTCTGTCCTTGGCAGAATGCTCCCCCTCACCCAATGCTTACTGCCCCCGTTTTCTTAGAACCCTTTCCTGAGGCTTCACTAGTCTCTTGCTCCCCACTTCTTCATGTGGTTGATTCCCTGGCTCCAGCACTGATGATTGCAGTCATTTGTTAACCCTCCTGTCTTTACTCCCCCCTGCCCTGCCTCACCAAATAATTCAGCTAAACTCTCACTTATAGGTAGGATTGTCCCCTTCTGTGAGAAGTCTGTGAAGGAAATGTGTTCTTGACATTCCTAATCTGTAACTCTAAAATCATTTTCCTATAAATAGACACATAAGCTCACTGGAAATCTAAGCACCATTTATAAAATCTTTTCTCTGAAAATATTTGTTCTAAGTTCTAAACAATTGACATTTAAAATTATTTGTCTTAATCTTTTCTTTCCTGATTAATAAATGTCTGTGGACACAAAACCACATGAGTAAACCACTATTTATCATCTTTACATCAGTTTTAGTTGCCCAGATATTTTTTAGTGTTGTACGTGCTTTTTAAATGGCTTAATGAAAGCACTAAACCCATCTAATAAAACATGCAAAATATCTTGATTTTAGAGAAGCAGTAGTCTAGTCATATAATAAACTATCAGGCTTTGCATCTAGATTTTTTGAGAACTAGTATGACTGACAGTAAGCATTTACTTGAACCTATCTGTGCTATAATTAATTTCTCTTTAAAGTGGAGATACAGTATTCATCAGAGAATATTGACTAATGCAGTCATACCATTTAGAATGGGATAGTTTTTTCACTAAGAGGGAGCCAGTCAAATAGGAAAGTCTTGAAAATACTTTGCCTTCATGTTTCTAATATGGAATCTAAAGTTCTTCTTAAGTAATATAGAGTCTCTTTAAAGAATGATTGGAGAGAAGAATTAGAATCATCTAAACTTACCTCCAGTCACATTCCTTCTACTCCTTTTCCTGTATCATCATCAGCATAATTAGGATTATATACAGAATACTTTTATGCTTTTGAAAATAATTGTTGATTGAATCATGAAATAAATAAAGGACATATTGTACAAAAGCTTTTATTTTTTTATTCATTTTATCAGGGGCACACAAAGAAAATGAATTTTTTCAAAGTTGGAAAATATTTTACATTGGTGGACATGCCAGGTTATGGCTATAGAGCACCTGAAGATTTTGTCAAGATGGTAGAAACCTATCTAAAAGAACGAAAGAAGTAAGAAATTTTTTTTTTTTTAGTTAGTTACATTTAACCCCAAAGCATGTTTTCATTAATAGAGCTTCCGCACATGGTGAACATTTCAGTTTATCAAATGACATTTTTAGAAAGTCCACTTTATTCTCATAATATTCTACAATACAATATTTAGGAACAAAGTATATACTGCTTACTTAGTTTTTTCCTATAAATTAGCTTAAACTTAAATTTAAGTGTTTTCCTAAATTGAGACTATAAATAGTACTTGAGCAGAGTTTATTTTTCTTTTACCCAACTCTTAGCTGCTAATTTTGAAAATGAAAATGGTTGGTCGATCTGGTATTTGCCAGATTTAAATAAACCAGTAAATTCTAATCATCCTTAAAGTGCTTCTGACGTCACATCCTCTGTAAATATTACCTTTTTGTCCCCATAGGTGGTCAAGTAGCAGTTCTATGTTTCAAGCATTGTACAATATATAGGAAAATTAATGTTAAACTTCTGAAGTGTGAAAAAGTAGTTAAAGTATCTTGCTTATTGTACTTTACATAGAAACTAAGATAAAATATTTACACAAGAAAATACAAAATACAATGTGTCTGGTTTCTGTTATGTTAGTTTTAAAGTAACATTTGAAAATTTAGACATTTTTATGATAAATTATAGTTAATTGGGTTCCTGTTTTTTCCTTCCAGTAGAGTTCAAGCTCTTAAGAGGAAGGAACTCATTCATCTTTGTTTCCAGTTCTAGTCAGAATATTTTGTGTTCAATATATGCTATGGAAATAAATTCATATTTAATGAATTTAGTTATTGAACATAAACAGCATTGAGACCCATTGGACTGTAGGATGGACTTCCTGGTGAATTGAGAGTTACTTCTGCCTAAAGAAATTTTTTAAAATTTTGAATTGATAATTATTCAATAGAAATTTGTTAGTATAGTGAGGGTTGGGGGTGGAGAAATGAATGAATATATTTTGTATTGCTGTTAATCTTCATTTCTGCATTCTTACAGTTTGATGAGAACATTTTTGTTAGTGGATAGTGTTGTTGGAATTCAAAAAATGGACAATATTGCCATAGAAATGTGTGAAGAATTTGCATTACCATATGTGGTAAGTATTTCTTTTGAATCATGGTTGCGGTTAGAAATAGTAGTTCTGTGTGTGTATCTTTTTAATGAGTGAGTAGGTCTTGCCTCCTCAAGAGATAAAAGAGTACATTTCGAATAATCTTCTGAATTATCATCCATTAATATTAAAATAAGTTCTTTGGTGCTCTTTTCCTTCTTCTAGCTTTAAGTGTTCAATATTATAGTCAAAGTAAGAGTTTTTCTAAATTGTTCATTTAGTATTCCTAAGTGCTTTTCTTTGTTGTTGTTTTAATGGCAATATGAGTATTTGCTGGAACTCATTAGTAGCTCTGTAACAGCAGCTTCACAGATAGTACTTAACAGAATCTAAATAAAACTGCAACTGAAAAATTTGCTAATTTGGAATTTAAGAACATCACAAGAATGTAGCAGGCTTTAGTACACATAAGTAGGAAGTTTATATTCATAAAGAAAACAAAATTTCTTACGAGAATATGTTACCAGTGTTCTTTCTGTTGTTTGCCCTGGAATAGAATAGATTCATAGGTTGGTGTCCATGTTTATTTTGCTTTGTGAGTTTTCCAGATAAAATATCTTAAAGTTTCTTTCTAAGGAAAAGAACCCATTGACTAAAATTTGGCTTCAGAAAAACGTCAGAAAACCACTAAAATGTAACAGTGGACTTTAATGCAAATTAAGCCATGTTACCAGTCAGAAACTTTTTTGTATTCTTAGGGTTATGGAATTCTTGAGTTTGGCAAAAGCTCTGTGACACATTAGAGATAACTTATGGGGTGAAGAGCCAGAGGATTGATATACATTGTCTACAATGCATAGTAAAAAATGCCCGGATATTGCCAGACTGGTTTGATTAAGTAATAGTACTCCTAATTTAATATCATAGATATCATATATTTTCCTTCGTTTTAACTTTAAGGAAATATTACTTTCGTTTTTGGAAAAGAGGTTGTGACAGAGGAATTACGTCTCCTTTTAAAAATCAGCATATTTGCCTTTATGAGGAAAGAATTCTGCTTCTCACTCCTTCTTTCTTTAATATATTTTATAACTAAAAAGCATAATTGATTAGTCAGGAAATTTAATTTTAAAGAAATTTCCTACAGAAAACCTTTGATAGATACACCAAGATTTTACTTTTCCTCTAGTATGTAATTGTCTTTGAATAAGTAAATTATTCAAGGTAAATATTTAATATTAAGCCTCATATATTGGAATTTATACTTACTTGGAATAAAACTATACATAATTTGGAATAAAACTAGTGGGTACAGCCCACAAATAGCCTGGCTTCTAATTTTTCCTTTAGATTTTACATATAAAACAATCATTTTGTAAATTAAAATAATTATAAGTTATCAGTTTTATATGGATCAACCTAATAATACTCACATATCTTAGACTACAAGATATAGTGATTATATGAAACATTTGGTGTATGGCAATCGCAAATATGGCTCCAGGGTGCATTTCACTGGTCTTGAATCCAAGGCCCTGTGCAGTTAAAGTACTGGAAACAGCAAACACACCAGACACACAGTGTATACTTCATATATTGCATCCATTAACTCCTTTAATCTTCACAGTAACTCCTTTAGGAAGTATTGCTTTTATTTTATAGACGAGGAAACAAGTACTAAGAGATTAAGAAACTTGTGTGGGTCACCTAGTAATTGAAAATTTGTAACTAAAATGTGTAAAGCTAAATATTATGAAATAACAGTTGACCCTTGAACAATGTGAGGGTTGGGGTGCCAACCCTCCTTGCATTTGAAAATCCAAGTGTAATTTGTAGTCAGCCCTCCCTATACAGGTTTCTTCCATATCAGTAATTCCTCCATGTTGACAATTCCACATCCACGGATTTAATCAACCATAGATCATGTAATATTCAAGTATTTACTGTTGAGAAAAAAATCCACATAAAAGTGGACCTGTGCAATTTGAACCCATGTTATTCAAGGGTCAGCTATATTCCTAATGCTCAAATGTTTTTCTTACAGATGGTATTAACAAAAATTGACAAATCTTCCAAGGGACATCTTTTAAAACAAGTGCTTGAGATCCAGAAATTTGTTGACACTAAAACACAAGGATGTTTTCCTCAGTTGTTTCCTGTAAGGTAAGATTTGAATTGTCTTGATAACTTTTTGTACTAACAACCTTTATTATTAAATCTGTTTCTAATACTGAGGAGTATTAGAATTAGAGGAGTTTGGAAGACTATGCATTTAGCATGATTTATTGGTTCAACCCATCAACACTTTTATTTTTTTCTTCCCTCTATTCTCTCTTCCTTCTGCAGATTCTTGCTGAGTCTTCTTTGTGGTATCTTCATTCTCTTTCTCCCTCAGCCTAATTCAACCCTAGACCACAGCGGAAGTGAAAACTTTTTACATTTTAAATAAGCTAAACAACAGCCACAATAAAAATACTACCATCCCTTTCTCAGTTCCAAAGGAAAACGACTCTTCTTTATTGTAGAAAGGTCATTCAGGCTGTGAGGAATAAGAATTTTCCTTTAAAAAGACTGTATGTAAAGATGAAATTCTTCATGTAAGTTAGAATCAAGCATTGGTAGCAGACAGAATGGTTATTTCCTGAACCAGCAATTTTTGAGATACTAGATGTGGTTTAGCAATGGAACATGAGTTTACTTTCAGTGTATACTTTGGGTACAGTAAATAACCTATACTGTAGCAGAAATGCCATTCCTCTGTGATTTTCTTACTCTAACTTCTTTGTGGAAGGCACTGTGGTAGTTTTTATGAGAAAATAATGAAACCAAGTAACAATTGTATATGAAACTGTCCTCTAAGCAGTCATTCTAGGTTCTACCAATTCAGATCCTAGTTAAATCGTTTGTAATTATGAAAATGCCTGTCCAAATCTGTCTTCATTCATTCCTACAAAATGCTTTTCTCCTTTGACTTACATTCAAGTGTTTATCCTATTTGTGTCCCATATATACAACAGGAAATCCTAGTTCTTCTTAGAGCCCTGAGCATTGTCATAGAAAAGTAACTTTTTTAAATGTCTAATAAGAAGGAAGTGAGACTGATTCAGCTAAAAAGGCAAAACAAACGTAAGATGGGCAAATTATGGCCTAACAGCAGCATTTATTAAAAATAAAAAGTTGTAGTTGACTGTAAGCTAAGTTTAATGGAGACTGGAGAAAAATTGACAATGTTTTCTTAAGCTACATTAATAGAATTATAGTGTCCAAAACAGGAGGATGATCAAATAGTAGTCCCACAGTGCTGTGAACAGTATGCTATCAGACCATTCAGGCTGGATTGTGGCTTGACAGTAAGAACAACTAGAGCTATCTGAAAACAGATGGTCTTGGGGGAGGTTATGTCACTGAATCATTCAAAACACTTAATTGATCCACAAGTAAACATCGCTGTTTCACAGATACAATTACAATTTGGAAAAGTGAAGTGAGTTGCAGAGAGGTATTTGCTGAAATAGAAAGAGCATGGACCACAGGGTCAGATAGCCATGATTTTGCATGGTTCCTCTTGTTCTTGGCTAGAGATTTTAAAGCAACTTATTTCATTTTCTGAGTCTATTTTCTCACTTACTTAGTAAAAATGTGATGGTTAGAATGATTAAATTAAATACATTGTGACTGATGTACACACGTTAACTACATACTGAATGTTAGTTTCCTTCCTTCCCAAAGGTCAGTCCATTGGTAAATGGCAGAGTCAGGCCAACAGCCCAAACTGTCAGATTCTTGGTACTTCTTACAGGCATTCCCTTCTTTAGATATACCAGCATTTTCTGATGCATGACCTTGGAATCACGGCACCACCATACTCACTATGTAACTGCAGAAGCCACACAGCACTCAAAGTCTTAAGAACTGAGACACAAGAGGCTGCTTGCTTTCATGAACTCCAACGTTCACTATACCACAGTGACCACATACAGGAAGTTTTCACACTGTACTCTGTAGCTTTCAAAACCCAATTCAGAAAGTAGAGTTATTTATACTCCTTGCTTTTATTTGCTTGATCAAGTCCCAGTCCATCCCTCCAAAGGGAGTTTGGCCGACTCACACAATAATGTAAAATAAGTTAGGTTTTATTTCCTTCTCTTCCTTTATGATCTTGGTAGGAGAAAGGTGGAAATGTGGGTAGACATTGTAGTCCAGCGAGATTTGGCCTTTAAGTCTGTTGGCAAAAGTTAACTGTTATCCTTCGTGTCTAAACTCTGCCTCAGCTGAGTAGAGAAGTGTAATTGGTGAAAGGCCCCTAAAGATTGACACTGGGATCAGTCTATTTTTATAAATGGTATGGAAGAAGTATATAATTAGACACAATATAATTGCTTCTATATATTTCTATGTAGTGAAATTTCAAGCAACTAAGAACTGACTCTGAAGACAAAGAAAATCATATGAATTGACCGAAATGTTGCAGATGAGTTAAAGGTGCCATAGTGTGTGGACTGTCCAACTTGTGTCTCTCCTTTAAGCCGTATTTGTATAACTTCAGTTATAACAGAATCATTATGGGCTGTTCTCAAGTAGGCAGCTTTGGTCAAAAAGTCTAAAATGCTGTACTTTTCCAAAAAGAATTAGCAGTACAGCAGAAAATATTTCACCTGTTTTATATACCTGTATTCATAAAAGTCATAGTGTATCCACAAAAGCCCATGTATCCCAAGACATGTGTTCATGTCCATGCTGACAAATGTGTGAATGGGTATATGGATGGATACAGTAAGACAGATCAATAACAGACACAATAATGGTGATGATTTTTTTTAAAAAGTCAGGAAAAAAGGTCTAAATTATCAAGGTGATTGAATCTTTGTCACACAAAGAACAAATTAAAGAGATCAGAATTTTAGTCTGGGAAATAAAAAGCAAAATAGAAGATATCCCAATGGCCTTTTTCACAGAAATGGAACAAATAGCCCTAAAATTTGTATGGAACCACAGAAGATCCTGAATAGTAAAAGCAATCTTGAGAAAGAACAAAGCTGGAAACATCACATTTACTGATTTCAAACTATATTACAAAACAGTATGGTATTGGCATAAAAACAGACACATAAGCCAGTGGAACAGAAGAGAGAGCTCTGAAATAAACCCAGGCATATGTGAGCAATTAATTTACAGCAAAGTCTCCAAGAATATCAGTGGGGAAAGGATAATCTCTTCAATAATGGTGCTAGGAAGATTGGACAGCCACATGCCAAAGAATGAAACTAGACTAGTATCTTACACTATACACAAAAATTAACTCAAAATGGATTAAAACTTGAGTGTAAGACCCGAAACTATAAAACTCGTAGAATAAAACAGATAGTAAGCTCCTTGACATGTCTTGGTGATGAGTTTTTGAATCTGACTCCAAAAGCAAAGGCAACAAAAGCAAAAATAAGTAAGTAGACGATATCAAACTAAAAGCTTCTGCACAGCAAAAGAAATCATCAATAAAATGAAGTCAACCTACTGAATGGGAGAAAATATTTGTAAGTCATGTATCTGATAAGGGGTTAATATCCAAAATATATAAACTCATACAACTCAATAGCAAAAAAAATTGGATTAAAAAATGGGCAGAGGATCTGAATAGACATTTTTCCAAAGAAGACATACAGATGGCTAACAGGTACATGAGAAGATCCTCACCATCACTAATCATCATGGAAATGCAGATGCAAAACCACAGTTATTTATCACCTCATACCTGTTAGAATGGCTGACATCAAAAAGACAAAATGTTAGCAAGAATCCTCATGCTCTGTTGGTGGGAATGTAAATTGATGTAGCCACTATGGAAACTGTATGGAGGTTCCTCAAAAAACTAAAAATAGAATTGTTACATATGATCTAGGAATTCTACTCCTGCATACATATTCAAAGAAAGTAAAGACATTAATTTGAAAAGATACATGCACCCCTATGTTCATTAAAGCATTATTTTCAATAGCCAAATACGGAAACAACCTAAGTGTTCCTCAGTGGATGAATGGGTAAAGACGATGTGGTATTGTACAGCTGACCCTTGAACGATGAGAGGTTAGGGACTCTGACCCTTGGCCCAGTCAAAAATCTGAGTTTAACTTATATTGCATATTTGAAAGTTGCTAAGAGAGTAGGTCTTAAATGTCTTCATCACAAGAAAAAAAAAATCTGTTAACTATGTACGGTGACGGATACAGCTAGGCCCACTGTCATGATCATTTCACGATATATAGAAATACTGAATCATTCTGTTGTGGCCCTGAAACTAATGTCATATGTCAGTTACACCACAATTTAAAAAAAAAGTTTAGTCTGGAAAATAAAAAGCAAAATGGTAGATATGGTGAAATTTGTAGAATCATGAAGGAAATAGATCATATAATGTGGATCACCAGATTTAGAATACCACAAGAAGCTGGGAGAAGAGAGGAAAAGTAAAACAAATTAAGACATTCTGTTTCATACATGGAACTCACAAGAGTTTGGTAAGCAGATTTTAAATTAGATGAATTCAGATCTGTTACTACCTCTGAAGTAAGGAAGGAAATGGTTTTTCTTTTCTTTTCACAGTGCTGTGACCTATTCTGGAATCCATCTGTTGAGATGCTTTATAGCAAATATAACAGGAAATCTTAAGACTAATGGCTTCCAAGTTAGCTGAAGATTCAGAATTCTCTATGCCAGCTGAAGTTAAACTAAAATTTCAACATTGTTTTAAATGTTGTGTATGTGTAACTTGCGGAAGGATCACTTCAGCCTAAAAACCTGCATCTTCCCAAAGCCAAGAATGAACTTCTGCCTGGGTGGAAAATGTTTATAAATGATTGAACTGTGTTGTTCATTAGGACGGATGCTAGCAGTTTTTCCTATTTTAACAAACTGACAAGATCACGTGGAAGTCCATAAAATGAAGACCTATTTACTACTGCGTAAACAAGGGTTTGCCATGTATTGGGTTTTTGTCTTTTAAAGAGAATGTCTATTAAGTGTATTTTTTTAATGTTACAATGGACTAGGTAAAAAGAGGGCTACTTTTCTGTTAAGCACTGATAGGTAGGTTGAAGATAAATTCTCCTATGTATGGCTATAATTTATCTTTTTTCAGAGTCCTTATTTAAATATGGGAAAAATTATTCTTGATAAATTTCAGTCAGTCCATGCTGGAAACGCCAGTCATTTCACCTTCAGGTGACCACAGGATTCAGAATCAGAAGACTAGAATTCAAGTTCCAGTTCTAATATTTACTATATGTTGGAAATTGGGCAGATTACTTGAGTTCTCTGGATTTCTTTTGTTAACTCTTACCTTAGAAGCTATGAAAATTAAAATGTGAAAAAGACATCAGTATATTCTACATATCTGTAAAGCAAAACCAACCCAGGTATACAGCAAGATGCACAGGTGGATTTATCACAGAAAACATGTGGAGGAAATAATATCTTATGTAGTCAAAGACAAAAAAAAAACTAGTTTTAGGTGAGAAAAGTGATTTGTAAAGGGTAAGAGAAAAAAAAGTTGATGGGGCAATTTAGAATTGATACATTAAGATTCAGAATGGAAAGATAAAAGCCTTACTCTGAATGAATGTTAATGGAAAGTATTTTTATGAAGATGCTACTGACCTATTCTTGTAAGTGGCTTTGCTGTTAAAAGGTCATAGCAATAGCACTGGAGAAAAAATTAAGGTTGTAAAACAGCTTTGTAGCTTTTTTTTTTAGAAAATTCAGTTCTGAATATATTTTCAGTTTTAGAATTGACATGCTGGTCTATTCTAACTAGCAATGTTTTAAGCTTTAAAAAAAAGACTATGTAGGAATTCACAAAGTAAAATATATAGTAACAATAGAATTATCTTAGAAGTCATCTTTCTGTTAGTGTTCCTTTATTGCTTGTCTTAGCCTTGTTTCTGGTTCTAAAAGGAGAGCTCAGAATAAAAGCTTGCATGCAGTAGTTTATTGGGGAACAGGAGTGACAGAGAAATGAAACAGATGGAAAGCCAGTCAAATGCACTGAGTCACATACCACATAGGGTGATGGGGCTTGGTCTTGAGGGACCTGAGGAGTCCTTTGAAATGTGCCTCTGGATTGTCTTTGAAGGGAGTTAGAGGGCAGCCCCATACCTCTTCCAGGCTGTACCCACGTGGTTCCTGTAGCTTGTCAGAAGCCAGGAGGCAGGGAGAGGTCTCTGGAACAGAAGGCCAGAAGGCAAGGTCCAATCCTACTTGAAACTGGTTGCCATAGTAGTGGCTTAAGTAAGAGGCCAAGAGGATTTGAAGTGACACATGGGAGGTCTCACCACACTTTCGGAGAACTCCAAAAGCATTTTAATATGCCCTCCAATGAGATAAGGCGAACAAATGAAGTGAAATAATGGCTGTGACCACTCCCTAGTAATACAATTAGTGGCAAAACTTTGATGATCAATTCTAGTATACAGAAAACTACAACCATTAAAATCTACAAACCTTGGGTGTTCAGAGGTGTACTTACCTCCAGTGGAGCCATTAAGGCTAAAATGACCTTTTAGGTGCTTCATTGCTACTCCCCATTTACCTAAGGCATAGAATAGGTTTTGCAAACCAAATTATTCAGGTCTTAATTGAGTCAAAAACTATTTAATAGTCAAATATTTGTCGATTAAATGACACAAAACTATGATAAATGTTTATTGAACTGAAATGAACTGCTGTACAATGTTGCACTAAAGCAGCTCTGAGTCCAAGTGGTACTTCCAGATCTTTCCAGATCTCAGCTGTTCTACTTAAAACAGCAAAACACTGGACCAGTTAGTTAATTACTTAAGTCTTACATATGAGCATCTAAACTCCCATCAAAGCAAAAATATCATCAATGTCGTGTGTCTCCTTAATGGTTCCTGTTGTATTATGTTTGTTTATTTGCATCATTGTCCAAGAATCAGTTTCATTTTCATTGCTTCCTATAACATTTTCATGTATTTGTTTCTCCTTAGTTTGTATGACAGGATTTGAAACTCTTCTACGCAAGAGTTGCTTATTGTTAGGAAAGAGATCAGTTCTGCGAACTGCAGGGTGTGAGAGTCTCCCTTTATTGGTGTGTGTAGCACTCTGAGTCCCTTGAGGTGGCTGCTGGACTTCCTTTAAAAGAGTCGACTGCAGTTTTCTCTGTGGTTTCCTTCGTCTCATTGAAAATTTATTCTGTGATCTTCTTCGTCTCAGATGATGCTTTGAAGTTTTGCTACCTGAGCCATGAAGAAGGCAGTTGCAAACAGACGTTTTTAGGCACTCAAGTTTCTTTGGCAAACTTAAAGACAGAGAGGGAAAATTGGAGATTAAGATGCAGAAAGACATTCTCAAAAACTTCTGTCTCCTTTTTGCCAACTTCCAACTGAAAAATATACAATTTATATTTTTGCCTGTGTACAACTCCAGAATCATAAGGAATAAGGGAATAGGAGTTTCAAATCAGATCTGTGTTTTCAGAGCACAACTTCCCTCTGATTCAGATTGTTGGCAAATGTGTCCCCATTATGTTACCAAAATAAAGTAGCTCCTGTAACTAGCGAGGTAGCTGAATGGTGATCTCCATATTTCAGTGCCAGAGCTTTGCCTTGATAATGGCTAATATGTTCATACTTTAATAGGAGAACTGGGGGAAAGATGTATCACAAATGGGAAATTTACAAGGATGCGTCAACCCATTTGTGGATTAACAGCTTCGTATTATAGCAGGAAATAGTCAAGAAAAAGGGAGTAAAAGTGAAGAGGAATGAGAAAACAGAGCTTCTGGCAAAGACAGAATGACAGCCTTGAGCTACCCTAATTGTGATTCATATTTCATCTTCAAGTCTGGGAATTCAGAGCTCAAATGGCTGATTATTTTAGGTGTTTTGTTTCTGAACAGGGTGTACTGCCACAAGGTACCTCCCTAACTGCCTCACTCTTTGGGATAGTCAGATTTCAAAAGATTAGCATGAGTCTCTCTACTTCCTAACCTCTCCTCTTCCTTTTTAAACAAATAGAGAAGTTTGAGGAAGCCCATTTTAATGTAGTAATGCATGATCTCTGTTTCCAAACCATTTAGTCTTACTATAAATGGTGATTTTTAAGTGAGGAGAGGGTAGGTGTACTTCTCAACTGAAACAGAAATAGAAGTAATGAAAATAGAAGAATCAGAGGATCTGAATTGAGTTCTAGATCTCCAATTCTATCACCCTGAGCAAAATCCTCTATTTCCTCATCTATACAATGTGAATACTACTACCTACCTCACAGAGTTATTGTGGATATTAAATCAACATAAAATGTACTACACGTATAACATATTACTGAAACAGCAAAACAGGGCAGCTCTGTTTTTGTGGAGTATAGAATAATGTTTTAATCAAATAACTACCAGTTTGTCACCCTCTGCATTAACTTTTAATTATCTCTGCTTCATCTACCCTGACTTTAAATGCAATCCTGAACAAACAGCTCAATCTCAGGCTGAGTTTCCACCCTAGAATAGATCCCTTTTAAATGGCTACAGACCTTTAGGTGAAGCCCAGTGTAAATAAACCCTTCCAGCAGTTCATCCCTTAGGAATACTTAACTTCTCCCACAGCTCTTAATCAAAACAGAGCTCTCACAATGTATCATATTTTTTTACTAAGACAAATACCTTTTCCATAAATTTTTAAAGAAAATTTAACAAATTTTAGACTAAGTGATTCATCCATGGGAACCACTGTAAAGTCCTGAACAGATACATGTCTGTAACTATACATAAGAAATAATGGTGGATGCCCAGAGATACATAAAAAGCTGCTCAGAGTGATTGCCTCTGTGAAGGGGGATAAGGATTTTTGAAGCCATTTGTGTCTCAAATTGTTAAACATGAGCATCTATTATTTTTTCAATAAAAACATAGAACCCTAAAGTATTTAACTTCATGTATTGTTTCAAGTATTACTGCCTCACAGCCAAAGATAACCATCCTTCAGCAGTTCTAAGAATGTAAGAATCACAGGAAAAGGAAGAAATCAATTCATGGAGAATCTAGCTCCTGTGAACAAAACCTACCTGACCCTGACCCCAGAGGCTGGGGTGCACCCTTGTAGGAGGCAGGCACTTCTGCTCCCACACCGTCATCCCGCTGAAGCTGTGGGCAGACTGACCGTCTCTCCTGCTAGAGGTGGAGCTAGAGCTCCCTGAGGATTAAATCTGGCTTATCCCCAGGCTTAGCATACCACAGACACTCCTAACACTTTCTGAATGAAAGGATGGAATGGTGAAGGGTATAAGTGAATAATCCAATTAACCAAGTTTACTTTCTTCCTCCCAATGATATATATAGATTTGCCCAACAAAAGCAGTAAACAGAATTTGTTTGAGCAGATCCTAATTTTAGCCCCCAGCTTACTGGACATCCCATTTTAAAGGCAGCTAACTTGAATATATGTACTTGTGCCCTAAATGGTAACAAAAAAAGTAAAGGAATGTAATTTTTGTAATATACTTACCTATAGCCTTGAGCTTCCACATGTTTAAGCCGGTTGCTTTTAAGAAGTTTACTACCCAGAAAGGTGGTCTGAGCCTTGAGTTTTTTGCTCCTACACCACTGAATCGCCATTTGGATTTCTTTAGAAAGTTCTATGAAGGTCTCAGCTTCTTGGAATCTTTGCACAAAACTTTTCACACAGGGAGTTCCTATTGCTTTCCAAGAATGTTTGGTTGCCTTTAATTTGGATTGAGAACATTTAAACTCAAAGTTAGTCTGAAATGTGGAAAGGTGATAAAAATATATTGGATTTGTTAAAGACTTACAAATATATGACAACAGAGAAAAGCTGACTCATAGACTATCAAAATTTGAAAATACGTCTTTTTAAAAGAAGGAAACAAGTTTTTTTCCAGCTCACTATGCTTTCCTTTTGTCTTAAATTTTTTATTCTCTGCTCCTAACACAAGGTTTCCTCCCCCCTCTGCTACAGTAGATCCCATCTGTAGCTGAATTCAGTTGTACACAGGTAGCAATATAAGTATTTCCATACCTGTCTATTTATTTAACCTACACATAAGAATAAAAGTCCACATGATTAAGTACTGGTCAAAACCTATCTGGTAGGGGAAAAAAACCCAAAAACTGAAGAGTCCTTTTCCTCTATACTGGGCTACCACAGCTTGTTTTTCATTTATTTCTATATCCTGAGTCACCGTCCTCAATGATGGGTCATAAATGTTACTGAAAACGTGTGAAGATGGGGATGATTGCTGAATGTATATTAAAAATGCTTAATTGAGCAACATTTCCAATTCAGTCATCTTTTGATGTGGCACCTTTGTCTCTTCAACCTCATCTTTCTGTATAAAGTCAAGTTTGAATTTTATCAACTTTTACTGTTTATTAAAATGTGCCACCTTTAGGTCTTCTTCTATACTCCATTCAAAACTTACCTTCTTCCAAATATCTCTCTCAAAAAATATTAAAAAGTAGTAGGAAATATGAAAGGTGGAGACCTATCAATACTTTGTGTTGGAGCTCAATAAAAGAAGTTTGACTAAAACTTTAGCATACTGGTGCTAAACGCTAAAAATGTGGTAGTGATTGGTCATGAATAAGAGGGATGCTGGGACCAGCTCACCTAGGATCAGGTGGATGGACTGCAGAAATCTCAAGGGTCACAGAGAGCCACAGTTCTTAAGAGAGAGCTGACAGAACTATTTGGGGGACTAGTGTAACAAAAAAGAACAAAGACTGTGAAACCAAACTGCCTGTGTTCAGATCCCAGCTCTGCCCTGTATCTGCTGTGTGGCCTGAGCAAATTTCTTGTCCTTTCTATGCCTCAATTTTTTCATCTGAAATATGGAAACAAGAATAACAGTATGTAACTCACAGGGCTTTTGCAAGGATTATATGAGTTAATACATACAAACTGTTTTGAACAATGCCTGGCAAGAGTAAATGCAGTATAGGGATGATGATGGTGGTGATGATGATGATGGTGATGATGATGTCGTCTCCCTCTGGAACTCATGAACTGGACAAAATGTAAATGCAAGCTGGAATCCGGGTAAACCTTCAGGAAAGTACTCTGACTTACTATAAATGATTAAGGATTCTTGAATAGAATGGAAGAAATAACCCATGTAGGAAACCGGAAGAAAACAATTTTGAGAAGAGAGGATAAAAGAAGTCAAGAAGTTAGTGATGAAAGAGGGTGACACTGATGTTATTTGTGCTAGGTCCAAACAAACAGAATTTACAGACACTGGGCAAGAAGAGGAATCATGTTAAAGCTTGAACTCTGACAGGAAGAAAGAAATAGAAGCCTCATGACAAAGGATGAGGATAGTGATAATGATGAAAATAGCTAACAACATCTAACATCAGTTAGGTGCTTACCATACTCCAGACTCTGTGCTGAACACTATACATGCACTAAAACTGGCACAACTCTATGAGGTACATACTATTATTAGAAAATAGAGGTAGGGAAGGTCAAGAAACTTACATAAGGTCACACAGCTAGGAGAAACCAAACCCAGGACTCAAACCATTTCTGTCTGACTGCAAAACTCATACTTTAAAGCAGTACAGTCCACTCCTATGATGGATCCTAGGATCATTTTAAAATTCTAGCATAAAGCAAAACTCTTAGTAAAATGTTTCTGAAGGCATTCTACTAACTGAATTAACTAGAGGCACTCAAACCCCTTGGGAGTGCCTCTATTCATTCAGAAGCTTAGGTTGAGAACTAAGATGGCACTATGCTTAGGGCTGGGGTCAAAAGTAGAAGTAAGATTCAGTCTCTGCCCTTGGTAAGTGGCATCTACTCTACAAATTAGCAGAAGTCATAAGCTGTATTAAAGTAAGTCAAACAAACCTGAATAGTTTTATGTTTCAGCTGTTTGCAGAAAGCCCTCACATCAAATTCTGATGATTCTTCTGTGGAGATGGGAAGATCACAGATATAAAAACTTAGGCAACTCTTTTCAAATCAACAAATTCTTACGTGCAAGAAAACATTGCCAAACTACTACAAAAGAAATAAAGGGAATTAAGCAAGCCAAGAACTATGAAGCAACAGAAACAAATAACTAAATGCTTAAGTTTAAAAACGCAGGTATTATCATGCCTCTCTAAAGATAATTAATGTGAGTTAAAATTAATTAGCGAGATGCTGAATTTCTTCCTATACAATGTGTAACTATACTGTAATTTCAGCAGGTTTTTTTGGTTTGTTTTTTTTAGAGTATGTACCATATCAAAGCAAATTACCTTTTAAGATTTTCTTTTTCTTTACTGGCTGTCCAAGATCCACATTATTCTGTATATCGATCTTCATTTGTTTAGATTTTTTGGAAATTCTAAGTAAAGTTTCCTCACTGGACCTTTGTGATTGCTCTTTTGTTAAAAACAGTTTATTTAGCAATTTAGTTACTCCTTTAGCTGCAAAAGCTATAGGCATTTTTTTCTTAAAGACTTCAAAATAGGGCTCTCCTAAAAATTCAGCAATATCAGAAGGAAAGGTGAAACCTTTGAAGTAAGGCAATGGTTGAATCCTGGAGACCTCCTGAAGTAATCCAAACAATGGCTCATATAAAGAAATCAGTCTTTTTAAAACATCTTTATAGAGAACCCTAGAGAAAGAAGAAACAGGACCTCATCGATTAGCCAGTAGTTATAATTTACAGATGACATAATAACCATAACAGATTCAAGGCTGAAAATAATGTCTGTCAATCTGCCCGTTTTTAGTACATACTTTCAAAGAGCCAAGATTAGTCCAGCCCGAACAGAAAAATCCAAGTATAAAATGTTATGTATATAAAGCCAAATGAAGTACTACATGGAGATACATCTCACAGGATGTACATCAAAATCTTAAGTGTGGTCTTATCTTGATGGTGAGATTTTAGACAAATTTCAGGTTCTTCACATTTTTTGTTTTTAAAATTTTCTTAAGCATGTATTATTGTAATCAGCAAAAATTCAAGCTATTTTCATTATAGAAAAGAATAATGAATGCTTGACACTTTAAAATAATATGATTAGTAATTCTAACATTATTAGTTCTAAAAATAAGCAGAATAAAAAACAAGATGATTGGAAATAGTACTTGAGATACCCAGGTTACGATATCAAAACAAGAGGATTCTCTTTTTCTCTTCATTCAAATAAGAGCTAATCACCCCCATTGTTTAAAATGGACAAAAATAGTTCTCCTTATAAATTTAGGCAGATTTTTGAGTCCAATTATCCATCAAATAAGTTTCATAATATATTGTGAGGTGAAAGGGAAGGTCTGCAACTAGTATTACCAGTGATCTTTACTTCAACTATGTCTCAAAAAGCAGGTGTTTTTCAGGTGGAAGAAAGGAATCTAGACCACATAAAGAAGGTCACTGCCGGGGGGGGGGGGGGGGGGAGGATATAGCTCCCAATAGAGCGCAGCAGGCTTAGCATGTACTGGGGTTCAATCCCCAGTACCTCCATTCTAAAGAAACAAACATACCTAATTACCTCCCCTCCAAGAAAATTAATAAAAAATTTAAAAACTTACAAAAAAATTAACACAACATTGGTTTTTAAAAAAAATTAGAAACCGAGTGGCAGAATCAAATGATACAGACTGCCTGGGAACAGCTTCATTTTAAATGACCCACCTGCTGAACGATTACAGTAACCATTTTTTCTTTTGTTAATTCCAGTTGCTAATCCTAGCAATTCACTTGCTTAATTGTTTAGTGATGAGGTTAATTCATGGCTTCAGATTCAAAGCCTAGTCTTTTGACATAACCATCAACACTTAGCTTCCCAGTCCACCACAGATAAACTCTGATGAAATGAAGAAACAGAATTCCTGCACCTTCAGCACCCCATGGGAAAGCAAACATGAAAACTAGTAATGAGAAACCTAGGCTGAGTTAAAGAGATGAAAAAGAAATGAAGCATTTCAAAGGTACGTACATACGTACCATAACCTGCTCACCAGCCCAACCATCACAAGGTTTAAAATAATGAATTCTTGCAAACCTAGATGTTTCACAGTCAAGCTGGAGTATCAAGTTAAAGTTGGAAAACAGAACCAAAGGAATTTAGATTTTTTGAGCTACATTTATGAAAGAAACAGACTGAAACTAGAAAGAATTTTCTTGAGGGAATTATACAACCTTAAAACATGTTGTATTTAAGTCATGGAAACTTAAAGTAATATACACTCTGCTGAGGTCTCATAATAAATTTAGCTTCTAAGGTTAAGAATTTCTGTCAGTGCCCTTAGGATAAAACAGACTAGTAGATACAGAAGTCTCAGGCAATGGCTGTATCAGGCAATTACTGAGAAAAGCCAAAAAAGCAAAATTTTAAAAATTCCCTTAACTTATAACTCTTACAGACTCTCCAGCTTTCAAAGAGAAATACTATTAAATATATCCAGAAAATTCCAGTTGAGAAGATCTTTCACTTAACTCAAGGATACAGAAATGTCTTGCAGCAACAGTCCAAAAGGCGTAGCAGCAACTTGCAGGCTCCTAAAATCTTCATCAACACGAATTCCACCACTGGTTGGCTGGGGATGACACATGCTCTGGTAGCTACAGGCTGATTTTCACTTGACAAAAACAGAAAAGTACATTACTTTCATTCTTAAATATAAAGTACTTATATAGCAGTTTTCAAGTGCAGACTTGCTTTAAGCTCAATTTGAGGTAGTGATGCTTAATGACTCACTGAAGTTGACTGACACTGATGTTTCAATATAACTTATCATGACCCTGATTTCAGTGTCATGCTATTCTCTCCTAAAGGCCAAGAGAAGATTACCACAAATACCAGGGGCCCTTTATTAAAACAAAGTTTGTACAGCTGAGGTATAATTGTTTATATTCCAGTAATAATCAAAGGAAAGTCTAAAGCAAGGTCACAGCAAGTCACTGAGTTCCCAGCCCACCACAAAGCCCACTGCAAAGCAGATGGACCACTTACTTAGAAGAAAATGACTCAGAGAGATCTTGAATTGAACCTTCCAAATTCATGTTCTTCAAACGTTTTAAACACTGTTCAACCTGAAAGGGAAGAGCAGCTCAAATTCATATGTATATTATACAGACAAGGCCGCTGATGTGACCAGGAGAACAAAGAGATGCAAAATTTCGAAGTACAGAAATACACTGAATACCACAGAATGCCTTTTTTTTAAGGGTAAAGAAACCTGCAGCCCAAAGCGTATTGCTTCCGGTTAAAATTTTGAAATTTATCCAGCCAAGTAAACTTCTCAAATCAGTTTATGACTAAGAATTTACTATATGTCAGGATGTGCTTAATGCTATAAAGGGGACCAAGGTAAGAATAAGATTATTCTCAAGATGATAATTTTTCTGAAGCAACATGATTTCTAATAGTGAAACTATTAAAACAAGATAGTAAATTGTTAAGTACTAAATTTCAACAGCCTGTAAGTGCCACAGACAGGAAGAAAGCAATGGAGGGACTGGGCTTTCTGAACATACAGGACCAGGTGAGCAAGGCTCAGGAAGGAACGAGTGTGGTGAGTAGGATTCATGAAGAGTTCAGGTTCCTTGGAATAGAAAGTGTATGAAGATAAAGACCAGAGAGAAGCCTGAGCTAAGGAAAGCTGAAGAGCAGGATCACAAAAGGTCTTGTTAGCTAAGCTCAGAGGTTTAGTCTTTATTCAGGAGGCAGTGGAGGACCAGTAATAACCAAAGCTGTGTTTCAGGATGATTAACCTGGCTTTGGTACACATGAATATGCCAGCATGGAGAAAAGACTGGAGGAGGAAAGATCAGTCAGGATTGCAAGACAACTAAAAGTTGACAAGGCCTGAAAAAAGAGATGGCAGCCGGAACTAAAAGAAGGGACTAGATGCAGAGAAAGTTTTGACTGATAGTTGACCAGATGGAAGAGCTACCTAAGGGAAGAAGCAGAGAAACAGAACACCAGATTGTTCTGACTGGATAATTATTCACAACTTGGAAGCCAGGAGGAGAAATCTGTAAATTCAATCTGAGGTGACAAGTTTGGTTTTGGAGTAAAAAGACTCAGAAGGAGATAAAAGCTGTCCCAGAGAAGAAACTTAAGAAAACACAATGATCCCAAATCTTTCTTTGATGAAAAAATCTTCATTGTTTTTGCCTTAAGTAATGGGAGTGGAAAATTAACCAGAGAACATGAATCTGTGAGGTAGAGGTTATGTCTGTCTTTTTCACCCCTGTTTACCCAGCACGAAGCATAGTGCCTGGCACATGAAGTTTCAAAAATATATGGAGAATTAATAAAATTCATGAATGAGTATATAAGGAACTCAGCTTAAGAGGCTCTACTCTGTGGTGTAGTCCCTGAGCTGGAGAGCCCAATTTTGTCTTAAACTCCAACCCTTAAACAAAACCACGTTACACCACAACTTATTAAATACTCATTTACTCTAATATATTTCCAGTTAGAATACATACTCCAGAATAAGTAAATCACAACTCTGTTTTTTTAATGGTTTTGGGATTTTGATTATGCTTAGGAAAACTGGTTCTTAATCCACCACTTTGTCTTGATCAAATCACTCAATCTTTAAACTAAGCAAAGGTACAGTCATTTATTATAGCTTACATATAATGAAGAAAACTTTTCATAAAAATTACCTACCTACTAGAAACAAGACTGGGAAAGAATCATAGTTCCTTTCTATAATAAGCTGTTCTTGAAATGCTTTCAGAAAAATAAAAAAATGAAAGTGTGCACATTAACTGTGGGCTGAAGACTTACAAATGACAATTTACCATGATTTCCATAAATAACAAATTATTAAGTGGCAGTGCAATTGCCATCTTCATCAAGTTGAGTCTTAAACACAGGGCACTTCCTCCTTACCTGTTTGAGGGCCAAATGGGGCTTGTGGCGGCCCATTCTGTTGTGATTGCTGTAAAGGACTGCACATAACACATCTGTTTCTGCATCTAAGATTTGGCTCTTCAGTGACAGTGTAACGAGACAGCATTCTTTAATTACAGCTGCAATGCAAAGGTCTAAAGCAGAGATGTTTAATAAGACAACGTGCATTTCTATATAAAGTATATTATAGAAAAAAATACACTGAAAAAAAGCAGCATCTCCTCACTTGTTTAAAGAAATGAAGAATAAATTAACATAATCAGCTTCACCTATAACAACATAATGATTCTACATATGTAAAAAGTTGGAAAATGATGACATGATATCAAGTCCAGGAAATCATTAAGAGAACATCTAAGATTACATCTGTTAAACTACAATGTAATGTATATTTTTACTTCCCATTTATCATGATTTTAATAATCTTTCATATGAATACTTTGCAGCCAACCATTTGGTGTACACTTAACACCTTAAGGACCTTGAAGGTGGGACACATGTTGTATACTTCTCTAAATCCCATTTTGCTCTGCACATAAGCATGACAGAATAGATAAATTCATACTCTTAAAAGACAAAGGTACTGTATTTGGGTACCACTTTAAGAATACACTCAAAAAGAGAAACCACTGTAACAACTGGAAATTATATAATGAACGTCAGACTCAACACAGGGTGCTTAGCAAAACAAGGTATCAGCTTCCTAGTCTAAAAAGCTATGAAGTAGAAGATGGAATTGATGTGTTCTCTGTGGCTCTGAGGGTAGCACTAGCATCCTAAGGAGAACTAATACAAAGGCAGATTTTTGTGTAATGTGGCGAACTTTCTTATTGCCCCAACTATTTAAGGCCAGAAAGGGTTGCCTTAGGGGTGGGGAGAGAGTTGGTGAATTTCCACCCCTAATAGGAATCCTGTTAAGGAATTTTTGAATAGAGGAAGGGGAAAGATTAATGTGTAAACTGTGCAGGATGGATGTATGGGGAGGGAGATGCGATGATTAGATAGCTTACAAGTATTTAATATTAAAAATAATAGCTATTATTTGTTTATTTACCGTATCAGGAACTGTTCCAAATGCTTTACCTATAATATTAACTCTTTCATCAAAATAGCTTTACGAGGCAAGTATTATTTTTATCTTCATTTGAAAATGAACTGAGGACCTGAAAGCTTCAATAACGACACCTCTATCCCTCACCCTAGCTGCAGCAGAATAAGAGCCAGGATGCAAATCCAGGCCAAGCTCGTACTGCCCTACTGCCTAATAACTGCCTAATAATGGTAATGCCATCATACACTGATAGAACACTTTAGTTTAAGAGCACGCCCTCCTACATGACATCATCAGATCGTCCCCACAATCCGGTGATGGGTTGGGAAAACTAACCCCATTCTACATTTAAGGAATGGGGAACCCAGAAAGACTGCGGCGTAAGTGCAGAATGCGGTAAAAGTGACGGCCCGCAGTCCCTCAGAGGCAGAAGCTGGAAAAGACTGAGGAGTAACCACGGCTCTGGGGGGCCTGAGTTAACGAAGGGTTCCCAGGCAGCACTTTTCCTTCACGCCCTGTGGGCTCGGGGCTGGGTCTCGGGCCTTAGGCGCTCAGCCAGGCCCTGCGTTCGGCACGGTGGGCGAAGAGGACCGTGAAGCCCGGTGCCCTAAAAGCTTCCTTAGCAAACACCGGAGCCCAGGCCATGCTCGGCCGCGGCTCTTCCCAGCGTCCTGCGGGCTCCGGAAGTCCCGCCCCCGCGCACGTGCGCCGGCCCCGGCCCGGAAAGGCCTACCCCTGCTCGCCAGGCGCCTCACTCACCCAGCGCCGCGCTGGGGTCCTGTACTGTCACTTCGCTGCGGCTCCCTGCCTTGGGGATCCTCACGCGGTTCCACGGCTCCGGGCCCGGTAGCAGGGCAGCCATCTTGGAAGGCAGGGGAGGGGCTGGAGAAGGCGGAGCTAGGCGAGAGCAAGTGGAGCAACCCACGGAGGAGACGACGTCAGGGGCGGGAAGAAGGCAAGGGGCGGGAAGAGGGCAAGGGGTGGGGCGGGAAGAGGGCTAGGGGTGGGGCAGGGGTGGGTCCTTCACGGAATCGTAGACCGAATACCGTAGACCTGAAGGACCCCGGTTGTCATCCAGCCCCTTGTTACCAGTGCCTGGCCGGGTATCAGAATCACTTGGGAGAAGGGGAGAGGGCAGGGAAGCCCCATCCCGGTACTAAATCAGAATCGCAGAATTAGGCGGGGAATCTGCATTGCTTCCCCACGAGATTCGGAGGCACAACCAATTTTGAAACTACTGCAAGGCATTTTACAGATGTGTAAAGTGAGGCCCACAGTTAACTTAGTGCATATAGCCCCATCTCCACCTCAGACATTAGGGGAAAAGGAAGAAATAAAATAAAGAGACCTATATAAAGTGTATATTTGTAACGCAGAAGTGTTTGAGTTAGGGAAGGCTCTACCTTGAGGAGCAGCAAAACCTCGATCACATCGCAGAAACTTGGAGGCTGTCTGACTCTCCATCAACCCTATCTTATATCAGTGTCCAGAACAAGACGACATTTATTCCAAACTTTGCTGATCTTCACCTCATTAATATCTTTCTAATAGTTCATTTATATTTAGCCACCCTGATGCCACCTTAAGACCCCCACTATAATGTGTTGAAACACTTTACATGCTGTGTGTCACTCTGTACATACTAATTTCTCTACCTGGACCATTTCTCTGAAACACAATCTCAGCTCTGGTGTTATCACCTAGGTAATTCTTCTTGAGCATCCTGTCCCCACTCCATAGCTTGATAGAGAGACCCCTTTAAGTACTACCATAAAGTGTCCTTTGTTGGCCTCTGTATCAGCTTCCTGTTGCTGCTATAACAGATTACTACAAACATCGTCACTTAAGACAGTTATTATATTACATTTCTGGAGGTCAGAAGTCCAAAATGGATTTCAATGGACTAAAGTTGGCAGGGCTGGATCCTTCTGGAGGCTGTAGTGGAGAATTCATTTTCTTCTTTTTTCCAGCTTCTAGAACTGCCACCTGCATTCCTTGCTCATGTCTCCATCTTCCATTTTCAAAGTCAGTAGCATAGCATCTTCCAATCTGTCTCCACCCTCTTTCTCTCTTACTCTTCTGCCTGCTTCTGTCTCGAAAGGACACTAGTGATTACGCTGAGCCCACCAACATAACCCAGGATAATCTCCTCATTTCAGAATCTTTAACTTAGTCACATCTACAAAATCTATTTTGCAGTGTAAGCTAAATTCACAGATTTGGGGGATTAGGATGTAGATATTGGTGAGGGGTGGGGGAGGCATTATTCAGCCTACCACAGACTCACAGAATTTATCTTGCTGTATTGTATTAGTTTGTATATATGTCTCTTTCTCCAGTGGTATGTGAGCTTACTGAAGGCAGAATTGGCTTTTACCCTAAAGACTGCTGGCTCCCAACCCTGGCTGGTCATAATTACCTGGATAGTTTTTTAAAATAGAAAATTTTCAGGCTCCATTTTGAAAATTCTTATTAGTCAGGCCTGAGTAGAGCTCTAATCCTTGTTTTGTAAACGCTCCTTGTGATGGTGGTCTGGATTGTAATTCCCTTGCTGCAGATGACAAAGGAGTCATTGAGTCTTAGGCTAGGCAGTTTTGGTCACCTTGCGTCAGAGGACGAGCACTCTGGAGAAGAGATTTGAAGGAGATGAGACTGGAGGTAGGGAGGTAAGGGGCTCTATTGCAAAAGCTGAGGCAAGAGATGACAAAGGCCTGAATTCAGACACAGGCACTGAAGGTGGACATTATGACTTATTTAGATGTCCAGTATTTAGGTATTCAAATGTCTAATATGACTTCCAGACTTTTGCCTTGAGTTTGAGATGTGGCATCCAAAACCAGAACAAATTTAGGTAGGTAGCAGGGATAATAAGATAACTTTTGGTATAATGAGTTTGAGATTGCCCATGGGCTGTTCACAGAATATGTCCAATTTGCCAGCTGAATAAATGGGACTGTAGCTCCAAGAGTAATTGCAAAGAGAGGAAGTGGAGATGATGAACATAATGTCTTTAGAAGCTTAAATGAGACAGGAAGATAGCATTTATGTGATAACAGAGATGTAGGATCAAGCTGGGTATTGTTTTGTTTTGTTCCAAATTTAAGGGTAGTGTATCAGGGTTCCATCAGTCAAATAGGACCAGTAGCAGATTATATATTGTATATCTATGCGTGTGTGTGTGTGTGTGTGTGTGTGTGTAAAGGACTTTTGAAAAGAAATCGGCTTACACAACTGTGGGGGTTAGACAGTCAAGTCTGAAATTCGTAGGGCAACCTATCAGGAAAGGTAGTCTGGAAACAGGCAGGAGCTGAAGTTGCAGTCTTCAGATGGAATTTCTTCTCCTTTTTGTCCTCAGGGAAACCACAGTTCTGTTCTTAAGGCCTTTTAAAGGGGTTGAATCAGTCTTCCCCAGATTACCCAGGATAATCTCCTTTACATAAAGTTGACTGACTGCAGCTGATAATCACATCTATAGAATACCATCACAACGACCCCTGGGCTAGTGTTTGATTGAATAACTGGGTACTCTAGCCTAGCTGTGTTGACACATAAAACTGACCGTCACACACAGGAAGTGATTTGATCACCCAAATAGGCTGAGGGAAATGGGGCCAAAAGAGTGAAAGAAACTGGACCTACTAAAGAGATCAAGGGGAGAGAATTGATGAAGGAAGATCTGTTATTCATTCAGAAAACTTTTTGAGCATCAGCTGTTTGCCAGACACCATACTAGGTTGCAGAGAGGACAAGCAGGGGTGGGACCAAGTGCTTAGGTAGAGAAGTTGCTTTCAAGATCAAAAAGCCTTTATTTTCTGAGCCCAGGCAGCAATAAAGGTAGCTTTAGATATAGACATGTTTGGGGTAGGGTAACAGAAAGATGAGGGAGCCCCAGAATGAAAGCTCCTATGTTGTCAGTGGAGAAGGATTTGAATCATTACCAAGAATGGAGGGCAGGAAGATGGGTTCTGGATGAGTAGTGGATATTTAAAATCAGAGCTTCCTTGAATTTAGGGGTGTGGAAGAGGCATGGACTGTTTTTAAGGAGAAAGTAAGGATTTAGGGCCATGCTTTTATAATTTCGAATTTGCAAAGAAAGATTACCACAGACACAAGTGACCATGAAATAGATAGAACCTTGTCCATCTCATTGACAATATAAGAAATACAGATAAAAATAATGTTGAGGTATTGTCAAATAGGGTAAAAAACATGATGGCCATGTTACTAGGGCCTTGGACAAAAATTTAGACACAGATTTATCCTTTGTTATTATAATCATGAAAGCAGAAAAAGATAATAGTCCCACAGTGAGTCAGTCGTTTTCTAATATTTTGGCAGTGGAATTATTTTTCCTTATAAAAATCTTAACATAGAAATCCAATATATAAAACAAAAATAGAATTGCAGCGGTTAAGGGTGCAAGGTAGGACTCAGGAACCTCCCATTAAGGCCCCCTGCCCAGGCTCCTGAAGTACCTCCCAACACCACTTCCCAGGAACAGTTTGGACTCCAGTGTTGTAAATAAGTAAATGTGTATTGATATGAGCAATTTTTTTTATCATACATTGTTTTTTAAAGCAGTTTAAGAATCTCTATGTACAGTGTGATTCCATGAAAAAAAAATGTACATCCATACATTGAGAACAAGATCTGGAAGATCTAAAGGAAGGTGTTAACAATGATTATCTTTTCAGCAGTAGGATGGATCTTTTTTTCTTCTTTGAGCTTATTTGTATTTTCTAGTTAAAGGAAAGCAGTATGTGTTGCTGTTGTAATGAGAAAAAGATTATTTTTAATGCTAAAATAGTGCTCATCAAACCTTACGATATGTGTGTGCAGGTGTGTGTGTGTGTTGTGTGCATATGCCAACATATTCAGCGATACATACTTTTTGGCCCATCCAGCTCTGGCCTCGGTTTCAATAGCATGCTTTGCTCCGTCGTGTTGGGGCTGGTATTCTGCAAAACCACGTGGTCGTTGCCAGCTGGTAGTTATACCAGTATGAACCACTAGAGGGAGATTGGAAGGCCGGAGGAGAGAAGGGACCTCTCCTTCGTTTGTTTTCTTATTCCTGACAATGTTACCCGACAACAGCTGTTCATCCCAGCTGTTCATCCCAGGTAATGGCAGCTGCTTCTAGTCCCTCCCTCACTTTTACACACTGGCAGAGCTAACTGACCCCTCAGAGGTATTGGCAGCACCTGGATGATGTTCTCTTGTCAAAGATCTGGGTTCCAATTCTGTAGACTCCTTCCTCCAAAAGTCTAAATTTGGGTGATCCCAAACTCTTCTCCTTCTCTCCCCAGCTCCAGGGGGTTGTAACTGCTTTCGGCAGTTATCTCTGTGTTACTTCTGTGTTGCATGTGTGCTTTTCAGTTCTTAAACATCTGTTTAACGCATTCAGTGTATTAAATTCTCTCTGGTGAAATACCTAGTATGATTCTGTTTTTACTAATATGATTCTTGGGATGAGAAGTGGTCCTAAGAAACAGCCCCTCAAAATGGGATTCTGAGGTTCGTTTGACATGTCCTTAGCTTTGAACACAGTAGTGATCTCTTTACCAAGGGGAAATGGAAGCAGTTCCATTATACGCTGTGACAGTATGTTTAATCACCTACAGCTGATTGTGATGAAATGCCTTCTGAAGCCCTAAGGGAACCAAATGACCATTATGGTAGCAATGATGCTTATACAAAAAATGACAAACTCAGATCATTAACTCTTAGCTCAAGTCACAGAGAATAGGAGCACTTCTATAGTGGCTCTTAAAGAATCATTTATTTCTTACAGCTGCAAGGCTGACCTTGACCCAAAATTTAATTTTGTGGGTTGCAGAATGTCAACCTAAGTTGAATTCATAGACTTAAAAATCTTGTATGTGAAAGTTAGAGCGTTGGTTGGTAAGAAGGACTCTGAGACTTGGAATAGGAGCCATCTAGTTTGATTTGGGAAGAGCTGAGACTCTTCAGAGCAACTTACCTTTCTGTGTCTGAGGAGATTTGTATAAAGACCCTATAATAACATTAAGACCCACTGCAACTACTTCTCATCACCTCTGAGCTAACTCAAGTCAGATCTCAGTTTGCTCCAAGGGGACAAGTGCAAGGTCTGATGTGAAAGGAGATAATAGCAAAGTAATAGCAAAATGTTGTGAATTTTAGTTGGTAGAAACTGAAATAATAGTGGATTTTAAGGTTATTAGAATAAAGAAAATGGAATATAAGACACTGGATCAGACCAAATGTATTGATATGGGTCATCATATCAGTTACTAAAGATTCTTACAGTTAGAAGTGTGTCTAATGATTTTCTTGGCTACTTGAACTCAACTATAGCCTATACACAGTGAAGGTAAAATGCCAGATTTTTCCTGGCATAATGTAGAAGGAGGAAACCAAACGCTCAGAGAGATTGGAATGATGGAGTGTATATATAATCTGCGACCTGCACACCCATCCACCCGTAACTATGTCCTCTGAGAGGTCACTTCCTCTACTGAAGCACTGAGAAAGGCATTAGTGTGGAGCTACCAGTATCCTCACAAAGTTCTGTGATGACTGTCTTCTGTAGGCTATGGTGATGGTGGAAGATACCGCCATTGATATTAGCTCCCTGATTACAGTGAACGTGACGAGACCCGCAGAATGACAAAGGTCAAGAGACAACGAACAACTACAGAGACAAGGTTAGTGCATTTACTGTCATGGGCAGTAGAGACAAAATGTTAACCAAATTGTTTTGACTAGCAGGAATCTTTAGTGGTAGCTAATTGATCACAGTATCTGTAGGAATTGAATAGACTGCAGCCTATTAAAATATTGTTTCATCAATATAGCAGGGGCCAGAAAACTAACTTGAGCACCAAAATGGAGAGACATGACTTCTTACTCAGTTTCCAGACTTAAACAAGTTCAACAACATAGAATCCCTTGATGAGCAAGGAAGCTGATACTAAGATACTCATCACTGTCATTTACAGTAACAGAACTTTAGAAACATATAAATAACCATGTGTCAATTATCGATTGTTGGTTAGCAGCCAACGTATTAATGACTTAATATGGAGTCATGAGGGTGAACTGAGATGACTAAGTCTCTCTTTTTTTATGGCATTAGCTGAGCTCACACATGTGTCTGGGGCCTTGATTCCCCTCTGTGTGGTTTCTCTCTCCATGTGTCATCTCATCCTTTAGGACCTATCTCCCCATATAGACTCTCTGTCCAGCGATAACGTGGACTTGTTAACGTGGCAGCTGTATCCACCCTGAGCAAAAGCAGATGCTACAAGGCCTCTTAGAGTCTGTGCTCAGAAGTACCCAAGTGTCACTTACATCACATTCTGTTGGTCAAAACAAGTCATAAGGGCAGCACAGATTCAAGGAATGGGGAAATGGACACCAGCTCTTGTTGGAAAAAGCAATAAAGGCCTATCACAAAGAGGTGTGAACACAGAGAGACCTGATTCAGTCATTGGGGCCATTTTCAACAACCTACTATGGTTTAATAAGAAATGTTTCTTTTAAAAAATGAAGGTATAACCATACAATTAAAAACAGAGTAGGCGAAATTGCTGTAACAAACAGAGCCCAAAATAAATAATGATTCGAACACAATAGATGTTTCTTTTCACTCACATTGTGTTCAATACATGATTATTCAAAATGTCAGGCTCCTTCCATCCTTTGACTTTGAATTCCCCAAGGGCCTTGGCGTCATCTGCATTTAGCTCTAAGAAGAGATCACATAAAGGAGTCACACCTGCTTAAAAGCCCTGACCCAGGAATAACATACACCCCATTCATTCGTATCTTTTGGCTACACCTAACCACAAGGGAGGCCTGGAAATGTATCCAGCTGCATCATTTTTTAAAGATAGGTAATGGCACATGAAATGTTCACATTATATTAAATGAATAAAAGAGATTATAAAACTTTATATACAGTATGACTCCAAGTTGGGGAAGGAGCAAAGAGATGTATGTCTGGAGTGAAGATGATGCCAAGATATTAATGATTTTATTTCTGGTTCATGAGAGTACAAAGTTTTATTTTCTATTCTTTTCATTTTCAGAATTGTGTTCAGTGAACACAAATTACCTCCATAGTATGATAATGTTTTTAAATGTTTAAATACCTAAATTATAAATGCAAAGCACTCTTTTAGCATCATTGCTGACAATCAATCTATCTCAACTCCTAGAAAGCTCTAAGACTGTAAGGGAAAAAAATGCCCATTGGTTGTTATGGGCATTATTGGGTTGATAGGATTATTTTTGCCAGCCTAGTTTCTGAGGTATTGAGGGCCCAGCGTACAGTGTTAATACAGATCATTCCTAATTTAGAAAAGTCACTTCTAAGTTCATTATTTGAAACTGAGTGCATTCTCCCATAACACGAACATAAAGGATGATAATTAGGCTCCAGAGCCAGCCCACCAAAGCCACTTTCCTCCCAGTCCTTAGTTCTCTAGAGGACAAGTGTGGATCCCAGAATTGTTACAGAAGAGTGCTTTCCACAATCAAGATTAAGTCAGCAGGAGCACATCTTCCCTCAACTTGAGTCACCCTCACCCACAAGGAGCCCTGGCAGCAAGAGAGGGAGCTTCTACTCTGCTGTATCCCCAGAACCAGTTTCTCTACTAGGTGGAAGGTGAGAGCTGGGATCTCTCAGCAGTGAGCCCTGAGCACTGAGCACCGGGATGGGAGGGCAGTGAGAAGGTGAAGGGGAAAGTAGGGTTCTAGGCCTGGAGCAGGGGTTCCCATATGGCATGATCCCATGAGACCCAAGATTCTCAGGGAGATGTAGTGTGGCATGTCAGATTACAGTACTGGGGAGAATGCTCAGGACTCTTAGGAAGGGGAAGAGATGTTTCCCCATTCACTTTCCCTTTCACAGAAGTAGTGGTCTTCAGTGCTTCAGTTCCCCTCCATCCCAGGTCCTCTGTCAGTCCGGTTACTTCATTGTCCTCATCTCTGGTAACCTTCCCATCCATTTCACTTCAGTCCTGTGCTCTCAACTCATATCCCAAATCCTGTCGCCCTCCAGAATTATTCCATCTCTGAAATCATAAATTCAGACACTTGCCTTTCTGATGATAGTATTCTTTCTTTCCAACTTTCTTACTCAAGTTACTCCTTATAAATCTGATCTTAAACCTCACCAAATCACCCATCCTTAACCTCCTACCCTTCCCATCAGAACCCTTCCACCCTCACCCTTACATGTGTGCAGCTAAGATTCTCCCAGTCCATTGCTTGCCAGTGTTCTCAATCCCCTCTCCTCATCATACTCCCATCACATTTGCCTGGCAAATGTCCAATGCTTTATTAATTCTACTCTTTGAATTTTCTACGATTACAGAAAAAAAAAAACCACAACAGAAGTCCTCAGACAGGAACTCTCTCAACTTCCTAACCGCCAAGTCTACAAACTTCCTTGTCCCTCCACCCATCCTGTCTTCCATTCCTCCAGTTACAGTGGATGAGGTGGTCCACCCCTCACCAAAGGTGAACCCCTTAATTGGCTGTCTCCTTCCACTGAAAGCTTTTTCAGGAAAAGGATCACATGTGCTTGTTAACTGCTGCCTTCCAGTACCTAGCAGAGTATCTGGCATATAACAAGTGCACAGTATTTATCAAATAAATAGCATTGGTGATTTAAGGAAAAGAAAAGGACAGAGAGAAGGAATAAAATGGTCATTCTTCCTCTCGTTTGACTGTTTTTGGTCAGGAGAGAGAAGAACATTTTGAGGAGGATAGCAGAAATCTTCTCACACGTGAAAGACAGAGGTTCGTCAAGAATTGACAGTATCTGAACTGTTACTAATTCTTATCTTTCAAAAGTCACCTGAATGAATGAAAGTCATTTCCATTATTAGCCATATATAATTTATTTTCCTAAGAAAATTTCTTCCTTTATAAATTTCCAAAGAAATTTCTTCAGAAGAAATTTCTGCCATGTGGAATAATTTTATGTCCAAATCTTACTGATCCTTTAATTCCTAGTTTAGATGATGCTCATTTCACCTGCCCCAAAAGCTGGAACCAGTCTCGTCCATCTCTTAGCTCCCATCTCACTTTCTCTCTGCCTCTCTTACAATACTGACCACGGTCTGCCTTGTTCTTTTTTTTTTTTTTTTTTTTTAACATTTTTTATTGATTTATAATCATTTTACAATGTTGTGTCAAGTTCCAGTGTTCAGCACAATTTTTCAGTTATACATGAACATATATATATTCATTGTCACATTTTTTTCTCTGTGAGCTACCATAAGAGCTTGTGTATATTTCCCTGTGCTATACAGTATAATCTTGTTTATCTATTCTACAATTTTGAAATCCCGTCTATCCCTTCCCACCCTCCGCCCCCTTGGCAACCACAAGTTTGTATTCTATGTCTATGGGTCTATTTCTGTTTTGTATTTATGCTTTGTTATTTTGTTTCTGTTTTTGTTTTTTAGATCCCACATATGAGCGATCTCATATGGTATTTTTCTTTCTCTTTCTGGCTTACTTCACTTAGAAAGACATTCTCCAGGAGCATCCATGTTGCTGCAAATGGTGTTATGTTGTCTGTTTTTATGGCTGAGTAGTATTCCATTGTATAAATATACCACATCTTCTTTATCCAGTCATCCGTTGATGACATTTAGGCTGTTTCCATGTCTTGGCTATTGTAAATAGTGCTGCTATGAACATTGGGGTGCAGGTGTCATCCTGAAGTAGGGTTCCTTCTGGATATAAGCCCAGGAACAGGATTCCTGGGTCATGTGGTAAGTCTATTCCTAGTCTTCTGAGGAATCTCCACACTGTTTTCCATAGTGGCTGCACCAAACTGCACTCCCACCAGCAGTGTAGGTGGGTTCCCCTTTCTCCACACCCTCTCCAGCATTAATCATTTGTGGACTTTTGAATGATGGCCATTCTGACTGGTGTGAGGTGATACCTCATTGTAGTTTTGATTTGCATTTCTCTGATAATTAGTGATATTGAGCATTTTTTCATGTGCTTATTGATCATTTGTATGTCTTCCTTGGAGAATTGCTTGCTTAGGTCTTTTGCCCATCTTTGGATTGGGTTGTTTGGTTGTTTCTTATTAAGTCATATGAGCTGCTTATATATATGCTGGAGATTAAGCCTTTGTCAGTTTCATTTGCAAAAATTTTCTCCCATTCCATAGGTTGTCTTTTTGTTTTACTTATGGTTTCCTTTGCTGTGCAGAAGCTTGTAAGTTTCATTATGCCTTGTTCTTGAGACATTTGTACTGAGTTCTATAAGCACCTCCATGCAGGGAGTGTATCCCCTCCTTCCTGCTGCCATGAGGGTGCTCAGTAAATATTGTTGAATAAATACTGAATGAATTAAGTAATGAATAAAAAAGCCTTTCAATAAGAACCAAGTATTAGCCTGGCATTAAAAATGTCTTAATTCAAGAAACACAATAGCTCTAGAAGTCACTGGAACACATTTGAAAGGCCAATCATACATATGCATAACGTGTTAATAACCCATATGCTAGTCTCCAAAAATTTTCCTTGATTCTAAAAAGCATCCTGTCATAGATTTTAAATGAAAAAGAATGCTTCTCCCTGACTATACTTTCTGAAAATTCTGGCATTTTTAGGGCTATTAAAATTATATATTTTTTCTTTCAAAATGTAATTTGCATGCAAAAGTCTTAAGGAGTCAGCCTCTCATTTGCATTGAGGAACTTTCAGAAGATTTAAGACCAACATGTTTCATTTGAATTCCTGACGTTTGGATTCTGATCTGAATGTATGGGGTACAAATCTCAGTTTAAGATCTGGAGTATATAAGAATTATAATTTTCCTGGGTCAAAGGCTGATTTTCACTTTTTGGGAATGTGTAAGGATAACATCCCTTTCAAAAATCTTATAGTTATCTAAACATACAGGAAATAATGATTGAAGAAAGGGAAGAGTTTAGAGAAAAAAATGAGTAATGAATTTGCAACAAACAGAAATATAAAGGGGGTGGAATGAAAACTCCCATTACTGAGAAATCAGACTCTTATACAGTGACCTTTCAAACTACATTCAGTATTTATTTTTGTGGTACTGCTTCTAGACCCCAGGCTCAACAGTGTGTAAAGTGGGTCAAATTTCTCTAGGTTCCAGCTTGCTCAAAAAAATACATATATGTAATATATATACATATGATAACGTTTAGCTTTGCAGTAGAGTATAACCTAATAGCTGTAAGTGTAATTGTTCCCCACGGACATTTGCATAGACACCTTAACATTTGCTTGGGGAATCAGTCCTCAGCTATGGCTTGTTCAGTACCCGGCTTTCCACCAGAGGGCAGCAAGAGGCTGTACCCAGCTTGCTCTCTAACTGCTCCTTCTGGCTTCAGTTAGAAGCCAAGCAGAAGAACCTAATCAACATTCCAGCCCGCCAGTGGGATCCCAGCTTCACAACCTCAGACAGAGTGGAGACAAACTGACTTACCCCGGGTAGAGGAGATTCAAATAATCAAAGAAACATCTCCTAGGCAAAGTAGATGCACATGACTTCAAGGCTCTGTCCCTGCCCTGGCAGCAGGTCACGGGACCTGAGGGCCTAGCTTGGCTGGGAGTGGCAGAGTATAAGTTTACTTGCAGGGAGCAGAGGAGTCACCTGATCCTGGTAATGGCAAGACTTAAAAAAAGTTGATAATCAGATAATTGGATGTATTTTTCCTACATTAAAGACTCAATGCCCAAGAACTGGCCTTGAAGAAAATGAAATCATTATTCCTACTCTGACAGCCTTGAGGCAAAATTTCCAAGTCAAATTTATAAGGTGTATAGGGATTTGGTTGCTTGTTTTGCTTTCTTCTCTCTTGCCAGTTACCTCCTGAGAGCTGGGCCTGGATCAGTAAAGTCCCTCTGCTCTGGCTGCCAGCAAGTCTGTGCCTGATTTGGCGCATTACTGAAAAGGTACCAGGGCCTCTAGTGGAACATAACACCCAGTACTGAGCCAAGGGACGGAGCCAAGCCACATTTCAATGTCTGCTGCTAAACCCAGCTCCGAGCAGGGGCCTTCTTTTCTGCCCAAAAAGTTGTTACTGGAATCTTTCAAGCATTTGCTTTTACGACTAAACTGGTCAAGAAAATGTTTTTTTAAAAATTAGGATTCACTCAGAAAGGACATAGTCTCTCTACACCCAAAATTTCCAAGAGACGCAGCATCTGGGCACCCAGATACTCTCACAAAAATGCACATACACACATGCATACTTGCCAAGAAACAAACAGTTCTCAGGAGAATTGTGCTCCTAAAAGCTTTCTCTTTTCCACCAGTATTTATTGCTGTTTATTCTTATAATATCTACTATGGGAGATGCTGGAATAGCACAAATTTTGCCCCAGAAATATATAAGAAAACATAATCAGGGCAGATGTATTCAGATAGTGACAAGGTTCTCAAGTATGATAAAGCCAGTACATGGAGGCAGATCTCACTGAGTCAACTGGAGGATGAAGGTTAAGGATATTACAATTGGCATTGAGAATCTCCCCCCATGAGCATGTCGGCATCCCGAGAACAGAAATGTGCAGTTTCTTGTTCTAACGAGAAGCAGTTTAGTCCCTCGTTCGTCCTAAATGCCTGGAACAGTTCAGATGCTCAGTTTTTGTCAAATAAAGAAAACACTTAAGAAAGTTATCATGTCAGAGACCAGTATCTCTTAGGAAGTCCATTTCAGACAATCCTTTTCCCCCTCCAGCATGAAAGCAGGTCATGGTTTCTTTAGTGAAACCTCAGCTGGTATAGTTGCCTTGGGTGAACTAGGGTGTTGTGTGTGTCTTTCACCCCGTCCGATCCAAAGAGGCAGGCTGCCCTCCGCCCCCCGGGACACCTGTGGGCATAGATGCTGACTGAATGAGTTAAGATTCCCACTTCACACTCTCTCTGGGATAGTGCTGCCTAATTTAGCAAATAAACATAGAGGGCGTGCAGTTAAATTTGAATTTCAGACAAATGAATTTAGCATAGGACAAACTTATACTAAAAAAGCAACTCATTATCTAAAATTCAAAATTAACCAGGAGTCCTATATTTTATCTGGCAACCTTAATCTGCAGCACAGATTTCCTGAGCAAAATGGTAGGAGAATTGTCTGACTTTGAAATTGTGACCTTTCTCTCTGGTCCCACAGGTTGTATCTTTATAACTTCATTGTATGAATGACACGGTAGGATGACGATGACAGTGGACTCCATTTAATTCCTTTAGGTGTGCCATGGAAAATTCCAGTAGTTGGAAATGTTCCCTGAACTCAAAAAGTGTTCAAAACCATAGTCTTTGGTGATCAATCTTTTTTGATCTGGATGAAGTGTCTGCCCCTATAACCTTTGCTGTTCCCTATACTTTGGGAAATAGTTTCTGGGTACATATCTTTGTTTAGAAGGTTGAAATCAGGCTTAGGAGGTACTGTGTTTTCCAAGTAATTTCCAGCCAATTGTCAGCCTCCTGATCATGAAGTGGTTGTAACACTCTATTCTGGGAGTGGGGCAGGAATTCATAGTGCAAGAGAGCAAGGGTTGGGGGGCAGTACTGAATTCAGTAGTGATAACATGAACTCAGTTTTTCCAACATGAATATGGCTTAGAAAAAGTCATCCCCAGACTTCTGTTCACAAACATCATATATTAGTCCTGGACCAGAGCCAGTGTTTCCTGAGAACACATATCTAGCTGTAAACTACACAAGTCACCAGTGCCTGGTGACTGTCTCAGAGGGTCCTGGTCCCTCTTTCCCCAGAGCTCAGCCCTTGTACCTCATGGGTCAGCTCAGCCAGAAGGCTCAGTGGGTGACCCTGGATGCCTTGGGTGGAGGTGGGGTGGGGGTGGGGGAGTGGCAGGGGGCAGAGGAATTTATCTGGTAACCAAGGAAAGAATACAAATGGACTCTTTTTCTATTAGAAAAATCTTTGTTCAGGTAACCTCAAAGTTAATTATAGAATTCTGTAAAGAAGATTTTCCTTTGTTACTTGTAAGCATTATCGCTTTTTATTGAGCTATACTATAAATGGGTACCATTGAATAAAAGGAGACCAATTAAATGAATAAAAATAAAACTCTTACAGTCCTAGAAACCTCCATTATATCATATGGCATTTAAGACCTTTCACAAATTAACACCAGTCTATCTTTTCTACCTCATTTCCTACCCCTTCTTTCTGGACCGTCATACTCTCCCCTAGGGTTTCTGAATCTCAGCGCTGTTGGCATTTTGAATGGGATAATTCTTTGTTGTAAGGAACTGTCCTGTGCATTATAGGGTATTTGCAACACCTCTGGCTTCTACCCACTAGAGACCAGTAGCAGCCCCCCCCAATCCCCACCCAGCTGTCACACTTGTAACCAGCAGAAAATACCTGGAGACGTTGCCACATTCCCCTGGGGAACAAGATCATCGCCGCTGAGAACCACCGGGGATACCTCCCCTCCCCACCCGGCAGTGAGAACCACTTCGCACTCTCTCTGGGATATGTGTCTAAGCCATGAGACAACCTATGAACACGTTTTACACACCCTTCCCCACCACACACACACTTTTCTTCCTGTTCCCTTTACTTGAAACACCCTACTTTCCCCCTTTCCATGGACAAGCTCTACTTATTCTTGAAAACCTAAATCAAATGCTACCTATCTATATAGTTTTTCTCACAACCCATGCCGAAATAATTTCCTTCCTCTCGCCTGGGTGCCAGAGGCCCTACGCCCACCTGCATTAGTAGCACTAATGGTGTTTACACACCAAGATGCAGTCGTCCCCTCCTCTCAAGAGAGTGAGTTCCTCAAGAGCAAGTTCCGTGTATCCACACTACCCAGCATGGTCTGTTTTGTGTGTGTGTGTGCGCGCGTGTGCATGCGTGCATCCCAACAAGTATACACAGCACTCGGATAAATGTTTGTGTTGAAACATAAGTCAAAGTCTTAAGTTCCACCGTTCACTCTGTATTTCCTAAAGGAATACACGGATGTTCATACTTACCAAGTAGATTAAATTAGATGACCCCACTGGACTAATGTGCTTCAGCAAATCTGGATTACTCACCATTTTCCAAGCATGTATGGTAATTTCGCATCTTTATACCATGGTTGAAATTGTTTTCTTTTTCTTCTAATTGAAAGTATAGTTGATTTACAGTGTTGTGTTAGTTTCTGGTGTACAGTATAGTGATTTATTTTTCTGTGGATAGCTGAGATTCTGTGGGTAGAGGAGCCAAAAGCCAGACTGCTGGAAGGTAAGGAGTGAAGGAGCAGGAGGTCCCTCCACCCTCCTCTGTGCCTTAGTTCCATGATTCCTCACTCCTCCCCCTTTCCTTCCTTCCTCTCAGAGGATGAGCTCTTGTCTCCTTCCAGAGCCAGCCCTTCCTCAGAGACTCCAACCCCATCCCGCCTCATCTAAGATGTTACTTCTGACATCCCCTCTGCACTTTCTCATCCACTCGAGTGATAGGGGGAACCCTGTGCCCAGGCCTGTCCATCTTCTGAGGCTGGAGTGACATGAGGACAGTTGGGAGACAGATGTGTCAGGGAAAGGACTAGAGACAGGTGAAAGGTGACAGAGCAGCAGTGAGGCCCCAGGATTCCTTTCAGATGGACATATCTTCTCATGGAAAACTCCTACTTACCCTCAAGACCAGCTCAAATGCTTCCTTCTCTGACTCACCCAGATGGAAACCAAACTCATGGGAGTCATCCTTCCCACCCCCAACCCTGCAATCTTTATAAAACTATTTACCTCATTGTATTCACGTTTCACTCATTTGTCACTGCCATCAGTTCTTAATTACCTCTGCAGTTCCCCGCTCTACCACCTGAGCTATCGAAGGTGCTGCCATCAGTTCTTACGCTTCTCAAAGGTCATAGTTCGTCTCTGTATACCCAGTGTCTGCCAGCATGGCCAGCACACAGAGTGCTCAAAAAACAATGAGTGAATGAATGAAGGGGTGAATATATGAATGATGTTTCCTCCCCCGGCGGAAGCTGACTTCTGCTTACAGCTGATTAACTAGAGCGGAGAGAGCCCCCGGGAGAGAGATTAGGGGAAAGCTGCACGTGTGGATGCATGTGACGTAAAAGCAAACGAGAACAAGAATAGCCGTGACCGGTGTGAAACTCGGAGGGTTTTCTCCAAAGCCATGTGCAGTCCTGAGTAGTAGAGGAAATGAGTGGGAGGATGGGGAACTGAGTGAAAAAAGTAACAGGCCCAGGAGATAATTTACAGTTGGGAATGGAATGACTTCCTAACTCATAGAGTGTGTGGTCCAGCGAGCAGAGCACCACAGATGCAGTTACTGGGAAGAAAAAAAAAAAAAAAAAAAAAAACCACTCGTGACTTTTTTTGGCAAAAAGAAAGTCTGTTTTGAATCTGACTTTCTCTCTAGCAGCACGTAAGCTTGCCTTAAAAAGCAGCGGCTCCATGAAACCTTCTTCCAGATGGAATTCAATGTAATGTGAATAACGGTACCTTACGTAACGGTACCTTGGTGATGCTGTTTACTGAGTCCCACCATGTGCTCAGCATGTTGTCTTTATAACTCACAATCTTCCTGCCAGGTGGGTGTGATTTGTCTGTTTTACATACAAGGAGACTGAGGCAAGGAGCAATTCGGTGAGGAACCCAAGATGACTCACTGGTACACAGGGCCAAGTTATATTAAGCAGATGCTCCACCAGATGTAATCATAAGAGGGTAGTGAGGGGGACTGCCAGGGAATCAAGGCCGGCTTCATGGGTGCACTATTGGGTAAGGTGCACAGGGCCCCGTGCTTAGAAGGGCCCTGGGCTTGTCTTCGTGCTCTATTGTTGCTTTCTTGAAATTCTTAGTAATTTTTAAGCAAAAGGACCTGCATTTTCCTTTTGCACTGGGCCCTGCAAATTTTGGAGACAGTCCTGCATAGAATGTTAAGGCTAGTAGGGCTTTGAGAGGCCATCTGTTCCACCCTCACCCATTTTTGTGATGAGGAAACCAAGTCACAGAGAGGCGGACTGGCCTGCCTTTGGTCACACAGCTGATTGGTGGCAGAACAGCAGCAGAACCCAGGTGTCCCCTGTTCTTCCTCCTTTACCACACCGAACCCTTGAGAGCCTTTAAAGTTAGGGAAGGGAGGTTTTTCCCCTTCCATCCAGGAGCTTATCTGTAGCCAAAGTATCATTTGTGGCTGAGCTGGGTCAACTCATTTCACTCCTGGGCAAGTGGCCCCGGGTTTTTCATAAAACCAAAGGTACAGAAACCTGGATGTGATCCCGACAAAAACCACAATGTCTACACTGTGGTAAAGAAACGTTTAGCTGAGTCTCTCACCTCACACCCCTCTCCCCTGCCCCAGCCTCCCTAACATGCATTTCTTCTGCAGAGAGAGGCTGGCTCGACCAGGGTCAGGCTGGGGTCACAGCCAGGGCAGCCGAGGGGGAGGCCAGGCTCAAGGACAAGGCTGGAGCTCCTACCAAAGCCGGCCCCCAAGAAAAGGAAGCCTTTTGGCACCGCCAGTCTCTGTCCAGGGCCCAAAGCATAGATATTCTGCTTCCCCTGAATTGGTCGCACATTAAGCCCCATTAGCAGGACCTGTCAGAACCACCCCCAGAGTCAAGACAGAAGTGACCCAGCATTTGTACGGGTTTGTGCTCCTCTTTTCCGTGCCCACGGACTTGGAAGTTACAATAAGGAAGACACAGCGTTCTAATTTTCAGCCGCAAAAGACGTGTGTTTGCCTCAGACACACCAGAGCATGTGGCTCTGCTCAGGGAAGAGCTGGTGCTGAGAAGCATTTGCTTGTTCTAAGGGTCACGTGTGTCCCCCGCAGCGTGGAGGGGAAGAGGTACAGCCCATCCAGGTCGCCCAGGAAACCTGGTTTATGTTCTAAAAGAGCTTCTCGAGATTTCCTGGTGTTGTGCAAAAGCTTTGCCTGTAGGCACCGTATGAACAGTTTCCATTTTCAGTCAGAACGAATGCAGTACATCCCAACACTGGCACCAATCAGAGAATTATTGTCCTTATGTCGCATACATTGTTACCTAATAAAGGAGCACCACGAGGGCAGGGAATCTTACCTCCTGTTCACTGATGTGTCCAAGTACCTGAATGGGGGCTGGAACTAGCAAGTGCTCATTGACTATGAGCTGCAGGAATGAACACTCCTTGTGGCTTTGAGTGATCATTGGGGTATTGGCATAAATGAATGACTAGTGTCGTATCATAGATTTTCATTCTAACATGACAACCAAAGAGGGGTATTTCAGGGACTCTGAGGAGGTAGAATGTGGGTCCATGATGTCTTGTGTACTTTAGATCCAAATGACAACAAGTAAAGATGGGGAAGTTACCGTTTCATTTTTTGATTATTTCCCTAAGGGCTCTATGTATTAAGGCTAATTTTAGTAACTAAGACACATACATATCTATCTATATACGTGTATGTATTTATAAAGTATGTAATACATTTGTAGAGAATTATATATACTTTTTATTTACTTATACGTCTATATATATGTGTGCAAATACATATGTGTGTGTATACATACACATATATATGGGGGGAGGGGGGCTTTTTTCCTGACATCACGACCCATGACTCCTAAGTACTTTATGTCTACTTTCACAAAACAAGAACACTCTTCTTTCCAATCTAGAAAATCAACACCAACACAACACCAACCTCCACTCCACCAACCCCACTCAGATTTCTCCAATTATTGCAACGTCTCTTTTCCCTTGTTCCTCTCCGGGAACGCCCCTTATCTCAGTCTTCTGCTTCAGTCTGGAGCATTTCCTCCTTCCCTCCCTGCCTCTCTGTCCTCGACAGTCTTAAAGAGTGCAGACTTTTCATTTACTGGGATGACCCACAGCTTGGATCACTCAGGTGCTTACTCAGACTCAAGCCTCGCATTCTCGGCAGAAAAATTGGAGGCATGAAGCTGCACCACGTTAGGCGGCTATGCTGTCCAGTCTGCCCCACTGCTGCAGTATGAGCCCTGATCACCCGGCCAGATTTGTGTCTGCCAAGTTCTCCACTTTCCTTTGACCCAGCTCAGCCACAAATGATATTTTGGCTAGAGAAGCCACCATCTTTCCTTTGTACTTAATTTGTATTTTATGGGGAGATATTCTAATGTTAAACCAATATCCTATTCCTCAAACCTTCACATTTTACAGTTGGAATTCTACTGTAAGGAAGAACTTCTCATTCATTTGTTTAGTTATACATTCATTTATTTGTATCTCAAGTGAACTTACAGACTCTTATTTTATTTATTGAGTTTTAGTCCAGTATTTTATTATTTATTTTGATACCATAGTTGTCCTAGGTTTGGCCAGTGGGAGTGCCTTCAAGCTGACTTGTATGTCCTGTTGACATGTCCCCATCATTCTGTGGGCAGTTTTTTTACTTTCTGTCATGACAAGATGATTCAGGCTCCATAGTGATTCATTTTGTTTGTTTGTTTGCTTGCAGATTATATGCTGTTATAGGCTATTACAAGATATTGAATATAATTCCCTGTGCTGTAGAGTGAATCTTTGTTGCTTATCTATTTTATGTATGGTCGTTTGTATCTGTTAATTCCATAGTCTGAACTTGTTCCTCCCCACCTCCCTCTCTTCTTTGGTAACTGTACGTTTTCTCTGTCTGTGAGGCTATTTCTGTTTTGTATATAGATTCATTTGTATTATTTTTTGGATTCTATATATAAGTTACATTATATAATATTTGTTTTCTCTGTCTGACTTACTTGACTTAGTATGATATTCTCTTGGTCAATCTATATTGCTGCAAATAGCAATATTTCATTCTTTTTTATGGCCGAGCAATATTCCATTGTGTATATACACACCACATCTTAAGCTAATTGTCTGTTGATGGACACTTCACACTTAGGTTGCTTCTGTGTCTTGGTTATTGTAAGTAGTGCTGCTGTGAACATTGAGGGGTGTGTATCTTTTCAAATTAGAGGGTTTTTTTCCCCAGATATATACCCAGGAGTAGAATTGCTGGATCATATGGTAGTTCTATTTTTAGCTTTTTAAGGAATGTCCACTCTGTTTTCCATAGTGGATGCACCAATTTACATTCCCACCAACAGTGTAGGAGGGTTCCCTTTTCTCCACACCCTCTCTAGCATTTGTTATTTGTAGCCTTTTTGATGATGGCCATTCTGACCGGTATGAGGTGATACCTCATAGTGGTTTTCATTTGCAATGAAATGAATAATTTTTCTAATAATTAGTAATGTTGAGCATCTTTTCATGTGCCTCCTAGCCCTCTATCTAGGGAAAATGTCTATCTAGGTCTTCTTCCTATTTTTTGATTGGGTTGTTTGTTTTCTTGATATTGAGTTGTATGTGCTGTTTGTATATTTCTTTGGTACAAGGTCTGGTTTTGATTTGGACACCAGCCATGTCTTCTTTCCTCAGTGTGTGCTGATCGTTACCACTTGATAGGGGATGTGCTTAGTGTTGAGGAATCTAACACCTGTGCAGGGTGTGAGGTGGGACTTACTCTCTGCTCTGTGACTGTTGTCATCCTGTCAGGGGTGGGGTCTGCTCCCCAGTTGTTGGAGTAGAAGCCCTGAGGGTTGAGCCCAGTCAGGCTCCATTCCCCTTCAGCCCCTTAGGGGAGTGATTGCTGAAGCAAGTGAGGCCCGTGTGCACCACCTGTGTAGGCATCTACAGCTCTGCTCAGATGCAGCCCAAGGGCAAGACCCTTCCCCTGATGTGTTTATTTCAGATCGAGTGCAAGGCTGTGGTATGGAGTAACCTGGACTGGGGTGTTCCCTAGCGAGGACTGGAGGTTGGGACGTTGTGGCTGCAGGAATTGAGGTGGCTACACTGCTGCTGAAACTCTGGGCTTCCTCTGTGGCAGTCTTCTCCCAGGACCTCTGTGCCCCAGATCCAGTGGTAAACTGCAGTGTAGAGTGGGCAGGGCTAGAGCACTCACTTGCAGTGCACTTCTGAGCACGTGCTGACAGTGGCTGCCACCACCCGGCCTGGATCACACCTCAGGTCCTCCGTGATTGTCTCTGCGTAGCTAGACCAAGTCTTTTCCCAGGGCTGGGTTGGGTCTGATCTCACACCAGGCTGTGGTGTAGAATGAGTGGGGTTGGAGTGTACACACTGTTCAGACTGGGGACCGCAGTGAGGTTGCAGCCACCAGTGCAAGGCTCTCTCCATCATCGTTGTTGACAAGTCAACTTGTGTACACTCCTCATGAGTCTAGGCTTCTCCAGATTTTCTGTCTGTCCCAGTGTTTCCCTCAGCAGCCAAGGGAGCTTGTCTCCTTCACATAGGACCCCAGGAGTGGGATGCCCAGTCTGTGGCTCAACTCATTGGCTCCCCAGGGTGAGGATCCACCCACCTTTCAGATCCCTCCCAGGGGCACAGGTCCCAACCCCATGCCTTTTTTACTGTCCTGACTGGTTACATGGAAATCTTTCTTCCAACTTTGGTCATATAGGGAGTTCTTCTGCCAGTTTCCAATTAGTTTTCTATGAGAATTGTTCCACATGTAGATGTAGTTTTGATATGTTTCTCGGGGCAGGTGAGCTCCACATCCTCCTACTCCACCATCTTGATCCTTCCTCCTCTGCATCTCCCCCAATTTATTCCTCAGTCAACAGGCTGCCTCTCACTACCACACCATCATAGTACCCCTCCTCCTCACCACCCTGCTTCCCTGGAGGGAGGTGAAAAGGAAAGGGAATGGATTGGTATTTTGAAAGGCTTCCCAAGCAACTCTAAGTATGCACTCAGGTTTGCACATCACTGGACTAGAGAGTGATAAAAACATAATGTTCACATCTGAACCTGAGTCCCAAATTATCACACTCACCATATGACATTCTCCTGAAGTATCCCTTTTTTAGCAATAATTCACTGAGTCAACTACACTTCAATAAAAAATAAAATTAAAAAAATTTTAATTAGAAAAAAGAATTCAGTGTCTCCCTGAATGGGTGGATTCGGAAGGCCCTTGGAAAGGGTGGGGAGTCATGAGATTTAGAAGCAAGGTGAGGTGGTGGGATGCTAAGAGAAATCACAAAATTTTATTTCAGGCTAGCCCCAATCTGCCCTCTCAAAATGATCTCATGTGCCCCCCTGGAATATGCATATTTGTCACTGCTCCTTAATCTAACTTGCAATTGACTTCCTAATGTTTTGGCTCCTGAAATCTGTGAAGAATATGACTGCTTTTAATTTGTTGAAGGCTTCACTCTATTTCTAGTGGTCTTCTTGTGTTTTTCCACTTTGGAGAATGGATTGCACTCCAGGGAGTGAGTATAGCCAGTGGTTGGACAGTTTTGTCTTAAGCACATCTTTGCCAGCATGCTTCAGGTTTGTCCTTTGATGTCTGCTCTTGGCTTCTTCAACCTTAGATCCCCCTCCCCCCTCCCCTCATCAAGTAACCTCATTGCCTTCTTTATTTAGTCTTTGCCATGTAGCCTGGTAGGAATCATAAACCCAACACTAAACTCCACAAGCCAGAACTGCCAAGGTAGAGCAGTATTAACCCACTTGAGCCAAAGTTATTGCACTTTCTCCAGCTCCATGCTAATGAAGAAATGTGTCAAATATTTATTCTGGAAAATAAATTGAAGTCAAGTTAATAGGAAAGAAGGATTAATGATTGGATTCTGATATTGCCTTTCCTGGCTTTCAGTGTCGCTAAAAAAAGCCATAAAGCTTTATTTGTGCTGTTAATTTTCATGCTTTCATGCTTACATTATGACTAAAAGACAAGTCAAGTCTGGCTCCAGATGAAACATCTCTGCCTGGAAAAAGAACACTTTGTCCCAGAGCTACAACTGGCTTGGCCCTATTAAAGCAAGCTTACACAACAAAGTTAAGGCAAAAGTTAAACAAGAAAAGAACTAAAATAGAAAAAGCCCAAGAAGAGTTTGTATAATTTATCAAAGCTTTGTGAAGTAATATCTGATTTGCTAATAATAGTTTGGTCTCTAAAATTTTCTTCTGACCTGATGGTCAATTCCCAGAGATCACCATGGATAGCATTTGACACTGACATGGACCATAAGAAGATGCCAGTGTGAGATGGAATTCATGCTGCTTAAGTTTATCTCTAGGAGTAACTTCTCTTTTCTAAGATACTACCAGGGAAGGTTAAAGTTGATTCTGTTTTCATACATTAAAAATCAAAGTAACAGAATCAAGGCACCAGCAGACTTGGTGTCTGGTGACGGTGCCTTTCCTTGTTCATCAATTGCTGGTCATCTTCTCACTGCATCCTCACATGGCAGAAAAGAGTAAGAGAGCTTTCTGGGATCTCTTTTGTAAGGGCACTAATCTCAATCATGAGGGCTCCATCCCTTATAACCTAGTCACTTCCCAAAGACTCTACCTCCAAATTCTATCACATTGGCGATTAGGTTTCAACATGTGAATTTGGAGAAAATATCAGCCTTCAGTCTATAGCAGAAAATAAGGAAGATTGTACTGATCGAGTCATGACGAGGCTCAGTCAGTCAAAGACTTCACTTGTATCCTACTGTGTGCACTGCGTTGTGTTGACATCATGGACTGATGAAAGGAATAGAAGGTCTGGTTCCTATTTACAATCTATGCTGGGCCAGTGGTGTGTTACAGTCAGCTCACACTGCCTCATGAGAACAGAGTGTTAAATATTCAGGAAACTCTCTAGCAGGCTGTTAAACCTTTGTTAGCTTGAAATCAGCCACAAAAGTAATATTTTACTGTAAAAATAGACAAATGCTACAAATTAAGACTTTGTTTTAAAGAGCCAGTTTGCCAGTGCATCAGGGCCAGTACTCATACAGAGATACTCCCCAAGGTTGGAGATGATAGACTTAGAAGGACTGCGAAGACTAACATGAGAAGGGACAAGGTGGCTCCTGTGAACGGTCAGCCTCCAGAAAAGGGCAAAGCCATCTGGTGTCTTGGGGAAGCTCCCGTTGAAAGCAGGACTTGAGTATAGGGGAGGAAAGAAACATCTGTGTTTTTTCCCAGCCAGTCTTAATCACTGTCCCCACCTCATCCCTAACCAAAGCCATCCCATCAGCCTACTCAGTTTCTAGGGAGAGGCAGAGAGGAGTACAAACAAAGAAAAGAGGGAGAAAGTAGAAAAGGTGCCGAAGCATGAATTCATTAGCTTTTAGAGATGGAAAGATGACTCAACCCAACCCCTCACTTAGAATCATGGAAATAGAACCAAAGAGGTAAAATGACACTGAGGTCATACAGTTAGCGAGTAATATGGCCAGGGCCAGAAAACAGGTCTCATCCACTACCCCTACTGTCCACCAGGTACTGTGATGGTTCCTAACCCTTTCTTTTCCCACTGCTATCTCCTAGGTAACTTACACACAAGTAGGGGGAAGCAGAGTGGAATTAAAGGAAAAACTTGAGACTCATTAATCCCTCCCTCTCAGCCAGCACATTGGACATGCATTGTTTCAAGAAAAATTGGGTTTATTCATTCCAACCTCCTAGGGCCTGCCAACTTAGAAAAGGGATGTATGCTTGAAGAGCTGGTATGTGTGCTTGAAGGTGCTGTGTATGTACCATCTGGTGTAATTGGGGAAAAGGGATCTTTTCTCCTAAGTTGAGTTCCAAGTCATAATTTCTTAAATGACAGCCTTTACTCCCTAGGAATCTACCAAAAATGAGGAATCTACCAAAACTGAAGAAGATTTTCAGTTCTTTCCAGATGGAAAAAAAACTTTGTCATCCTGAGACTTACCTCTGTCATTGATTCTGCCCGGTGTAAGGGGGCAGCTGAGGTAGAGGCATCAAGTCGGAGTAAGTTCATGGGACCAAAAAGGCCTCTGTAGAGCTGTTTCCTACCTGTTAGGATTGCATCTCTCCGACTGGAGGGGAGAAGCTTGTGCTGTGGTTATACCAGCTGAACCTTCTCAAGGAATAGAAGATTTGGTTCTGTCCTTACTGTCCAATCTTGTCATCAGCATTAGACTCACATTATATTTTAATAAGAGAGGTTCTTATTAAGCCAGTCAAAATAAAGTCTCTGTGAGAGAACAGTTCCATGCTGGGCCCCAAAGGGGTGGTTGGAATGTATGGCTTGATCGATCCTCTGCCTCTCTGATTACATTGATGATTCCAGCAGAAGTAATAGGAGACTCAAGTCCACCTTTGGCAACGTGGACTTTCTGTAGCAAGAGGTTTTCTTTAAAGGGTCTTTATAAGGGTAGTCGGGGGAATAAGAAATACAACAGATCGATCTTCAAAATGTTTACTTTGTCCCTAATAATTAACTCTTACTAAGATAACTTCAGAGACCAAGTCATCATCCACAGACAGGTCTACCTAACCGATGATGACCCCTGCATAGCTGAGAATAAGGTGGAACTGAAGAGACAAAGGGCAAAACAAAGCTGAAAAACTCTTACTGGGTAATCGTCCTCACACTGCTCTGAGGACAGCAACTCTAATGAGATGCACGGTTACTTGATATGTGAGCTTCATAACAATTCTACTGGCTTGTAGGGTGACCAGCTATCCTAATTTTCCCAGGACTGAGGAGGTTTCTAGGATGCAGAATTTTAGTTTTAAAATTAGGATAGTCTCAGATGTACCAGGCAAGTCCAGTAACACCATTAAACTCCAATTCCGCCTCACCCCTTAATCACGCACTATGAAACTGAGACCCCAAGAAATTAAGAAACTTGCTGAAGATCACAAACTGTTTGATGGCAGAACCTGAACTGGTATCCCAGTCTGACTTCAAAGATGGAACTTTCCTTTTAATGGCCTATAAGGAGATTTATATTTATTGACAGAGAAAGGTATGAAAATACTAAACAGCTGGATGTTTCCTCGTAGCCCTTCACATTGGAGACCTATTTAACAAGACAGCAGGCTTAAAGCCCAGGTTTTGATGGGAAAGTAGATTTCCTAAATTTCTTTGGGATGGAATCCTGGAAAAGTCAGATGATAGAGTATCTCCCATATTTTATAGAAGATACAATTTCTGATTCTGGAGACCCGATTGTGAGAGGGTAACCATGCACTCCAGTTTTCTGAGACAGTCCTGGTTTACTCCTGTTACCCTGGTGAATAGTAACAAGTGCTCCCTTTCACTCTCCTGAAAGTCCTGGTTTGGATGATAAACTATATGTTTCCCCTGGTCGAGAGGCTTACCACTCATAATAGAGGGAAGATGTGATATATTGGAAAGAAAAGAAAGCCACTCTTTCTGGCTGAGAGGTTGTGAGAAGAAACAGATAGATAAATGAGAAGGAAACAAAAGTCGATAAAGGGTCCAAGTGACCAAATGCCAGAGTCAGCTTATCCTGGCTAGTATTATGGTCACTTTTTCAATTCAGAAATTTTCTGAGCAGGGTGTTAAATCTTTGATAGCTTGAAATCAGCCATGGTGGGAGTATTTACACCACAGAAATCAGCAGACACTCCAAACCAGAGCCTTTTATTCCCTCCCAGATCCAAATGACCAGCACACTGCTAGCTCCAGAGAACCATTTCCGCCCTGTCACGCTCTCTCACTCACTCTCGCTCACGCACATGTGTACACAGACCGTGAACTGAAATGGCTGGGGTGCTTCAGAAACATCCAATAAGTCCAGTGAATTCTGAGGAGAGGACTCTGTCTTCCAGTTTCACCTGGGGCTCTGGAAGGAGATGACTTCCTGTGCTGCTCTTAAACAACATGGGATGTGTTACTTTAATGCAAACCAAGGGGTACAGGGTAGTGAGCAGTGAAAGCATATAAATGTAGCTTTTCCAAGCCACCCTCAGTTACCCATGGCTTGGAGAATCTATCTAGAGAACTTGCCAAAGAGGACTTGCCTACCTGGGGTGGGATGAGACTCAGCACAGGGGACCACCTGGACCAAGGCCCAATATAGGTCTTAGCGCAACTCCAGAGGGGTCCACAGATGAGGCCAGACTGCCAGAGATGGTTACTATCCCCAAAGGAGCCAAAAGGGACCTAAGTAAGTATTATGCCAGCCCCTGACATTAGCCGTGAATGCCAGAAAGGCCAGTAGTGACCAGGTGGACAAAGAACATCACTGTGGGGGCCCAGAAGAGCAGAAAGCACACAATAGCAAGCACTGAAAGAATACAAACTCTCCCCAGTTTATGTCTAATTTTCTTTCCGGACTGTTGCCCCGGTGACCCTTGGCCTAACATCAGATACAGAAGTGTAGCCTTAAAAAGATGGCTTAACCAGCTCCCATGACTGTGCAAGGTCTAACCTCTTTTATAAGCCCCTCACTCTGTATCACTCATGGCTCTGCTTCTCCCAACAAACCCTGACTGACACAGAAATCAGTACTGGAAGTGGTTTCATGGAAGCAGAGCCTTAAGGATGAGTTCTCTAAATTGGCTTTGGGATTTCTGGAATTGTCACTTTAATCTGATTAGATTTAAAGGCAGTCATTATGCTATTTCCAGTGGTAAAGGAGACCCTGGTAGTCCATGACGTGCTGAGGCAAAACTTACTTATGTCATCACCTGTCACCTGCAAATACGTGGAGTCAATTGCCGTTAGAACTCAAGGCTTCTTTGTGACAAAGCCACTGGTATCGGAAATTTTTAGTAAGAGTAAGATGTATGATGGAGCTAACTGGATGTTTCTTAGTTTGCTGGAGAACTGTAGAGAAAGAAAATGGTGAGTTCAGGGCTTTAAATTCCCAGCTGACATTTTAATGAAGACATGCAGGCAAATCCTGACCTTAAACTCCTAAATTCTGCTGAGTCTTCTTAGCTAGAGGGAGGATTCCTTCCTCTCACTTCTGAAGTTAGCCTCCCCTCACCTGAAGATCCTGAAACAGCCAATCCTGAGGTGTTTGCCTTGTAGAAGTCTGCTGATGTTCCAGACCTACCCTCATGCATTCTCATTGCTTCTAGACCTACAGCCAGACTCAAGCCCGCACCTCAAAGGGTAACATAGAGTGATAACCATGAAAAAGTGCAACATACACACAAAAAATTGCTTGATTTTGCCCATTTTTACTGACAGAATCCTGAGGAAATGTTTGGGAATGGATCCTAAGGGTGATGGATCAGAGTGGAAGGATTTGTTGACATGGCCTATTTCATTGAGATGGGTACTCTAAACAGAAATTCTGGATTCAGGGGACTAGCTTGAGTGGCCAAGAGCAGCTGGGAATGGGTCTAACATGGGTTGGTTGGTTGAATTCTGGATGCAAAGGTGGCCTATCCCAAAAAACATGCCAGAACTTCCTCTATCATCCAATGAACTCTAGAGGCAGCCCATTACCCTTTCATGGGGTCCATAAGATCAAAGCTATTTTTGTAGTAATATATGATGTTATTTGCCATTTTTCACCAAGTTGATAGCTGATGTGTTTGCAGGTGATAGGTAATAACATAACTAAATTTTGCCTCAGCGTGTCATGGGCTACCAGTGTCTTCCAAATAAACAAAAACTCTTTGGGGTTCCCAGTAAATTCTAAGAATGCCAGGGAGTCTGGGACTAAAAAGTTCGGCTGCCACAGAATACGGTGACTAAAGGCTTAAGGAGATATGGATGCTAGAGTGGGTTTATCTTGTAAGACCTGCCTCTTCCAACTATGTCCCCCAAAGGAATCCAGAGGACACTCCTTTTACCAGCTCTGTAAGAAGTATGTTCATGAAGGGAGCTCCAGCATCCTTAATCTGCTCTATGTTGCCATTTAACTGTTCTCCCTGAATTCACTGGGGATGATGAGATACAGGGATGGCATGGGCTAAGTGGCAGCAATCACCAAAGACAAGGTGGATATGGTTACCATAATGGGCAAAGGAACCAAACTCAGTGACCTCTGAGTCACTGGCATTGACTAGTTAATTTTGGTCTCCCTAGAACTGAGTAGATTGACAGTCTACTAAAGGCTTATTTGATTTGTAAAAGGAGAAAAACTCTAGGTTTGTTCAGTAGAACTCTGACTTGAATCACTACAGTAGAGACTTGTGGTCCCTCATTCAATTTCCTAGATTTGAGCCAGTTCACAAATCCAGAGCCCCTTAGATGAAGAGGCAGCTGAGCCCTCTTGAGGAAATCCTCTTTACACAGCCAAAATGTATATTGTTTATCATCTTCCTACATGTCCCCTCCTAACAAGAGGCCTATACCCCGGCTCTCCAAGGGCTTGAAACTGTCCTAATTAGTCTTTTTTTTCCCATTGAAATCATTCCAGTCTAGCAAATCTTTGCCTTGTGCTGCAAGACTGAACTCATGCCACAAAAGGGAGCGCAAATCTCTACAAACACTGGGCTCATAATATCCACAAGAGTCACCCTGGACCAACCCTGCCTCCATGAGCATACTTCACTTTGTCTCTGCTTTCTCTCCCCAACATCTCTCTACTTTATTTTCTCAGTCTATTCTTTCGCTTCTGTCTTCTCTCTTGCCCTCAAGGTCTTTGTCTGTTAGCCTAGTTAGTGGCAGGTCTGTCCCAGATAAGAGGGGAGTCTCACACATTTGGAATTAAGAAGATACAGGCAAGGTATCTAGACCATCAATGTCATGTCTTTATCAGTCTCAACTTCACTTTCCATCCCAAAGTAAAACTGCAACATAAGAACCTTCCAAGTTATGCAGAACTTGAGGGCCCTGCTGTTGTCCTCCTAAAGGGCTGACACTACATCTCATTCATGAAGGAGCAGGTTCATAGGAGCTCAGGAAATGTGTCCTGAATGAATGGATGAATGTTCATTCTCAGCCTTGTTGGATGTGAGTGTTGAGAAGATCAATGCCCAGAGCACCTGAACACCACACCTTAGTGGCTGGAGAACCCCAACTCCATACGTCATATGAGAAGATGTAGTATATGTATTTCTAGAGCAAGCAAGAAATGCCTAGGTATATAGCTAGGCTATATAATGACAATAAACTGAAATTTCACCCCCTACACTAGGGCCCTCAGTGTAAGTCCTCTGTTCTGTGAGTTTTCTATGTCACTGAGGTTGTATCCCTTTAGGGATCAGATATTTTCATTGAACTATTTTGAAATTATAGCTATAGATATATTCATTTTCATATATATTTTATATGTATTTTAATTTTATGTATGTTAAAATAAATATTTATACATAGGAAATGAATATATATATGTGCATCTTTTTTTTTTAATTTTGTTTTGTATTGAAGTAGTTGATTTACAAAGTTAGTTTCAGGTGTACAGCAAAGTGATTTAGCTACACAAATACATACATATTTTTTTTTCAGATTCTTTTCCATTATATGTTATTACAAAAAATTGAATATAGTTCCCTGTGCTATACAGCAGGTCCTTGTTGTTTATCTATTTTATATATAGTAGTATGTATCTGTTAATCCCAAACTCCTAATTTATCCCTCTCTGTCCATCTTCTTTCTTAACCAGGGCCTGTTGCACATAATTCTCTTTGTTCCGAACATCAAATTATGACTATCAAACAATTTAATGTAGTAATCCAGTTCCTGTAGCAGCTGGATATGTCCACAAGTTAGTCAAGAGTGAGGTTCTGTCTCAAAGATAAGTCGATAGCTAGGCACTGGAATGAGCTAAATGTCCCCCTAATTCTTTAGGTTTGGGTCAGCAGTTCAAGACTATGTCTGTTCTATGGCTCCTTTATGTCAGGCACTGTGCTAGGGGCTGGGTACAGGGAAGTAATAAGACCTATAGCACTGTCAGTCCACAGGGATGTAACATTAGGAGACAGCGGGCGAGAAGGAGCTTGGGGAACCTTCCTCTCCACAGTCAGTTTGTCCTCTACATCGTCCAAGTGGGACTGTGACCAAGTATCTCTTCCAAGATTCTTTTTCATTGCTCTGTTTTTCTTGGAGAAAAAGTTTTTATGTCAGCAGCAGCAACTCTTTCGATGTGTTGAGTACTTATGCTAATCAGTGATCTGGCACCAGTTTACTGATTCTTTCGCCTGATTATTTATTATTTATAGAGTGTGGTAAATGCAGATGGCATTTTGGAAAGCACAGAACTCTGAGAATGAAACCCCGGCCTCAAGGCGTTGACTGTCTGATTCAGACATAAACAAAACACTGAATAAACAGTGAGACATCTAGTTGAGTTGATGTGGCTGGAAAGGAAGAAAAAACTGGGAGACCAAGATAAAGAAGTGAGTTTTATGGAGAGAGTTGAAGAAGGAGAAGGGAGCATGAAAAATGTGAGCCATTTCAAGAAGCACACAAGAAAGATTACCAAACCAAGGGGTTAAAAAGGAAACAAGCAGTGAGGACAGAGTCCCAGGAGAAAGAATTCAATGAGGTTCCCTATTTGCGTTTTTTGGTGGGAGAGATGAGGGGCAGGGATGTCTGGGTGAAGAAAACTCTAATGATCATGGACAAAAGTGACAAGGTCACGGACTAGTGTTTAATTTCCAGAAAGGAAGAGAAAAAGAAGGCAGTTGGAAATGTGAGAAGACGTGGAGGAAGTCTGAGTGAGAAGGGAAAGAAATGGAGAGTTCAGAAGATGAACTTGCAACATGGGTCAAGGAAGCTGGCCACTTCTGTTAACTGAGCCATCTGCACTTGATTTTAACTTTCTGGGTTCAGAAATTTCCTCGTATTGATTTATCCAGAGATGACCATACTCTCAATATCTTACTCAAATTAATGAAATTCACAAAAGGCTCTTAAGTAAACAGAAATTTAGATTTATTGCTTCTGAGTGGATGGTATAGGTTGAAATTAACTGGGTAGGAAAAAAAAAACCACACAAAGAGTAAGCATAAGAGGGGTGGAATGGCTATATTAATATCAGATGAAATAGATTTCAAGACAGAATATTTCCAGAGATAAAGAGAGACATTGCATAATAAAGGAATCTATCCTACAGGAAGACATAAAATAATAAGTGAAAATATACAGAGCAAAAGTGAATGGAATCAAAGGCACAAATAGGCAAGTCCATAGTCACAGTTAGAAATATTTTAATGCAATTAATAGAATAATTTCTATTTCCTTTCTCAGCAATTGATATAACTAGACAAAAAATTAATGGAGACATAGGTGATTTGCACAACACTATTGAACACCAACACTGTTGACCTAATTAATTTAGAACACTTCACTCAACATCTAGAGAACACACAGATTCTTTTCAAAAATGGGTGATATTTCTCACCTCAAAGCTTGTACAGGCTACCTGAATAAATTATGCCCACAATGTGGCAGAACATTTCAGTGTCACCCAGATCTCAGGTCCCTCATCCAAAGAGATTACAGTTTACCCTACATTTGTTGCAGTCTTTCTGATTTTCAGGTAGTGGTTCTAGGTTCTTTAGTAAGACTTGAGAAATACTCTTATCAAACCTACAAATTTTCTTTGAAGCTGACTTGTTTTCAGAGACTGTATTGCTAATGTTAATTTCTTCAGGATAAACAGAGAAAATTCATTCTCCAGCACCAGCACAACATTCTGTGCCTGAGTCCTAAAAGACCTGGGTTCTTGTCTCTGCCCACCACCTCCCCAAATACACATACAGCTTCCTAGCTTTGTGACTTTGGACACATGACCTCTTTAAGCCTGACTCAGTTTCCTCCTCTGGAAAACTCTTAGGGCTATAATGAGGTTCAACTAAAAGGCTGTATGAAGCCTCTTTGTAAACTCTGAAGCACTATACAAATACCATGGAGCAATATTTTATTTTTTGCTTATACCACTTGGGGTACCTGTTCTCCCTAGAAAGGGAGTATGGGGCAGGTATCCTGCTTCTGCCTTGGAACACAAGTGAGTCAAGCCTAGTATGAGCAGAAATTGTATGATGAGAGAATAAAGTGAGGGTTGAAGGGTTTATTCAGAAGTAAAACCCATGAGAATATTAGGTTCCACATCACAGGAAGGATGATAAGAAGTGTAATGGTCAGTGTTTTAAGTTTGCACAGGGAGACAAGGGGAAAGCTTGGGCTTAAAAATAAGAGTAAGCCACTGGAAATTTTGTTGAAGGAGATATTGGATGACATTGAGCCCAGGAATGATGAATTCTAGACCTCCTTCTACCATGGACTTTCTGAGTAACCTTGCACTAGAGATTTACTTTCCCCAAACTTGCTTTTCCACCATTTAGGCCATCTATAACTGTCCTGCGACAAATTTAATGTTTGTAAATGCTTTGAGCAATTTGGAAGGATGAGGCTTTTAAGAAGACAACATATTATTCAGAAAAGAGAAGAATACAAAGTCTTCTGAACAAAGAAGACTTAGAGCATCTCCCTCAACATGGCCTTTTCATGAGACTCCTCTTTTTGTCTTATAAGGAAAGAAAACCCAGTTGGGAGATGACTAACCCCACAGGCTAATCCCTTCCTTTAATGTTCTGGACACACACTTTTCTCCTAAAGGAGCGCGTTGGAAAGTCATCATTTGGATTTCCTCATCGGTATAAGTGCATCCTTTCCTAGAAATACAATCGTGAAGTTTTTCAGGAAGCTGGCTGTGGGCCCAGCAGTCAGATGTTCTTCACCTTGGGCTTTGTGCAAATCACGGTGCTGTTCAACTTCCTTTCCTCATATGTACAAGTGGAATAGAAACGCTGCTCTCTGGGAGGTCAAGTGAAAATTGATTAGCTGTGTTTTCTTTAAGTTCCTCTCCATTGATATTTCAGCACTCTCTGTATCATTAACTGGAAAAATGCTTTGGCATTAGTTCTGTCCCATGGCAAGGTTCTCAGTGGAAGTGGATAGGAAGGAATCTGGGAAGTTTACTGATCACTAAAGTTTGGGGATCCTGGTGACACTTCCTAAGCTTACATTTTAAGAAGGCACAAGAGACCTTTGCTGGATCTAGTAGCCACTTTCAACTGAGTGTTAGATTAAACACCACAAATGTTTTTCTTTCTTTTCTCTCTCTTCCTCTTTCTTTGTTGATAGTTCTCTCTGAATCTCTCTGGGTTTCACTCTTTCTCATTCTCTCTGTTTCTCTCTCTCCTGTTTCCCTCCACTTTAGGGAACTTGTGAAAATGAAGGTTTAGCTGAGCATTTTAACAAAGTTAGCCACCTCGCAGCCTCACTGAGAAACACAGCACTTTAAATAGGAGTGTCGTCAAACTCATTAGCGTCCTCCTCCCCTTACCTCTTTGGCATCGGGTCGCTAACAAGTTACAATGTTCTCCTCTTTCCTCTCCAGTCGCCCTTGTTTCTGGGTTTTGTTCTCCTCTTCCTCATTTCTGCCTTGTTCTGCCTTGCTCGCTCGTCTTAAGAAGCCGGGGCTGCCCCTGCTGCCACCACTGTCATCACTCCCTGGCAGACAGAAAGGCTAAAATGTCAAAAGATGCCTCGGTTGCCTCTGACAAAAGTGCAGATCAGCTCTGAAAAGGAATAAATATGATAGGGGGCACAATAATCACAGTGTGCACTTGTTAACTACTAAACTCCAGCGGGAGCTGGGGGCAGGGAGGGAGGGAACCGTGGAGAATAGAGGCTGCCTGGGCAGGAGCCCCCGGGGGAGAGAGTAGAGGGGGTCCTCCAGCAGCAACCATCAATTCTGTGCACTGGTTTTGTTTGGATTTGTGAGGTCTGAACTGAGGCTCAGCTGATGGGGCAGGGGGATGGCGAGGAGGTGAATAAGGGATTTTACCCAAACCAGTGACTCTGAATGGAGGTCTTGGGCTCTGTTGAGGGGGCCTCGGCAGTGGGAGCGTGAAAAGAGGGTCTTTGGGCTGTTGGGGGGTAGTGTGGGTTGGGTGGGGGCTAGGGGAGCATTTTGAGGTGGGAGGGGTAGGGGGAAGGAGGAAAATAGCACAATAATGGGCAAAAGGAGGCCAGCTTCTGAGCTCTCCTTTCTAACAATGAGTCCCATGTGGTTCTCTTTATCTCAGCCATTCAGGAGTCAATAGAGAGAGCTTTTTTATTTTCAACTCTAAGGGTACAGCCACCCCCCAGCCCCCATCACACACACCACACACACGCACGCACACACACACACACACACACACACACACAGACACCTAAAAGTGTGGGCTATAGAGCAAGAAGTTGGAAATGTCTGAAAAGCTCAGTGCAGATTTGCTGAATTTTGTGTCCTCTTGCCAGAACTGCATGTAAGGGACATTCAGGCCACAGCCATCCTCACCACTGCTCTGCCTCTCTTCTCTCTGCACCCTCACAGTCAGCCTGTAATCCCTCTTTCCTCTGTTACACACCCCTCCTCTCCTTCTGTGGATTCCTTGACTCTTTAGAAAGACAGGAGTTGTATGATGTCAGGGAAAGGAGATCCATGATGGGGTGACGGTTGTTTTTAACCAAAATAAGCCAGAAAAGATGCTAGCAAAACCAAGCCTGAAATCTAGTCTTTTTCAGTGTGTAGAAAACAACAAACAACAACATTATTTTTGATGGGGGATTTCTGTGACATGGTAAGCCCTGACTTGGACCAGTCGATCCCTTTCAATTTGTTCCTACGTTTGTCACTGCGGTGGCCACAGCCTCTGAATCTACTCAGCCTGATAAAAAGTAATTTGTCTGTTTTTCAAAGAATATAGTTATGGATTCTCATGGGATACAGGAGTTTGAATAGGTACAACATTCTTAACCAGGAGTGGAAGCTTTAAAAAATATAGATTCCAGGCCTCATCACTAAAAGATTCTGATTCAGTAGCTCTGAATGGGGCTCAGGGTGTGTGAGTTTGTGTGTGTGTGTGTGTGTTTTGGATCAGAGAGGCATTAGCTGAATAGTGGTCACCAGCACTAGTCCAGTGCCAGGCAGATTGCTTGACTCAGATCCACCTGACCAGGTGAAGGCTCTTTGCTACCGAGCAGTGTGGCTGAATGAAAAAACTGGGAAGGGAGGAAATGATCATTTTCATTGTCCAACAGTGAAGGTAAGGGGAAGGAGTCATCAAAAATGACATAACATCAAGCAATTGCTGAATGCCACACGGGTCCTCCAAGAAGTGGAAGCAGAAATGAGACTCTGTTGTCTTAAGCAACTTGGCCAAGGCCACACAGCTGATAAGTGGCAGGGCCAGAATGCCTCCCCAGGCTTACATGATCTGAACAGCATGCTCTGGAGTGGGGGCAGACGCCAGCAGCGGGGCAGCAGCACTCAAAAGCAGACTTCCACTCAGCCCATAAGAATACTTCTAAGGCCCAGCCACACACTCTGTCTGTGAGTCGTGGAGTGGCTCTTAGCAAGGCCTCCATGATGACTACACTTAACAACCCTGTATTGTGTATTTGAAAGTTGCTAAGAGAACAGATCTGAGAAGTTCTCATAATGAGGGAAAAAAATTATAACTACATAAAGGGGGAGGGCATAGCTCAGTGGCAGAGTGTGTGCTTAGCACGGATGAGGTCCTGGGTTCAATCCCCGGCACCTCCATTAAAATGAGTAAGTAAGCCTAATTACCTCCCCGCCATAACAAAAACAAAAAAAGGACACAATAAATAAATAAATCATAACTACATAGAGTGATGTGTGTTAACTGATCTTGTTGTGATCATTTTGCAGTATATGTACACCTAGGTCAAATCATTATGTTGTACACTTTAAACTTCTACAATGTTACATGTGCATTATATCTCAGTATACCTGGGGGTGGGGGAGGAGCAAATAATTTTTGTTTTAAAGAACTCTGGACTTCTTCTCACCTCTCACAAATCTCATTTCTTAATACAGCTTGCTCTGCTGGGCAAAATACCCCATGCCAGGGGTAGAGGAAAAATGAGTATGGCTTTCAGATCTTCCTCTGAGCAGGGAAATGAATATAGCTTTCAGGTCTCTCTCACATGAAAGGGAAATCACAGGCACCCTTTCCTTGGCTCCATCTCCAGTGTCTTGAAGGTGCAGCTGTGTGGCTTGGCTGTGAAGACTGGGGAGAATGTGAAGGAATGTGAAGAAGGAAGGAGAGGAGACCACCCCCATTCTGCCGTCCTGGCCGCTTCTTAACCAGCTCTTGTCCAATATTTGATGTCCAAGCTCTTCTGCACAGTGTGGATGTGCTCACGGGTTCAGATGTGCTTCTCCCCTCCCTCTAACTGCACGGAAGCTCAAGGGCAGAACACTGCCAAGTACTCCTGCATCCCCAACAAGCCCAAGCCCAGTGCAGGACATGTGGTGCTCAGTTAGTTACTAGCCTTTGCTTGATTTCCAACAAGTGCCTTTTGAATTGGGATGCTCGTGGTCTCCAGATTGTTTTTATTCACCATTCCTAATCATCTTCCTCTTGCTGGTGTGCTCTAGTTTCTGGATCATCCCAGTTGAGGTGTTTGAACTCCTTGTGGACCCAATGGCCCAAGACTTCGGTGCTGCCTTCAGCTCCTGGCATTCTGGTGCCTTCTTCACTTTCCCCAGCCTGTTGTGTTGGCTCGTCATCCCCGAGTCCAGCCCACTGTCCTTAGGTGTGTGTCTGCGCTTACTTGGCACATTCATGCTCCTCTCAACTCTTTAGCAATGCTTCCTGTTCTCCTGTTGCCAGTTTCTTATGGAGAGTCCCAACCCTCTCCATTCTTCCACTTTACCTCCAGACCCAGAGCTTGAAAATCATCTCAAATGCTACTTTACTGAGGTGGTGGGGCCTCCGGGAGCCTGAATATTCCATCTCTGCTCCCCGCTTCTTCCAGATATGTGGAGGCAGGTTTGTTGGAGGTTTTTTTGTTTTGTTTTGCTTGGGGGGGGTCACCATTTATAGGGCTTACCTCTTTAACAAAGGGCCTATCACCTTCAGGAATTTGCCTCCTCAAATTCCTGTCCCTCTGCAGTTTTTTTGTTGGGGTGGTGGTGGTAACTAGGTTCATTTATTTATTTAATTTGTTAATGGAGGTACTGGGGATTGAACCCAGGACCTCGTGCATGCTGAGCTCACGCTGTACCACTGAGCTATACCCTCACCTGTTCCTCTACAGTTTTTAGATACCACCAACTTTTCTCTCCTTTTTTTTCCCCATCTCCTTAATCAATAAACAAAGAAACCCATGCCACCACTATAGTAAATTAAAAGACAAAAGCACTTGCTCTTACATTCCCCTTCAGTTTCCATCCTATTTTTCCTTTCATCTAAACGATAAGTTCTACTGTGTTATGACTTGGTCATGCCTTAATCTCTTGCCATCTGGTTTCCCCCCTTTCGCTCTGCATTGCCCTTACTGGGAGGGGCAGTAGGAACCTTGAAGGCTCTTTCCTTCATCTCACCGTGCTTGGTTCTCTGCTGCATAGGATGCTGTGGCCACGCCCTCTTCCTTTCACTTCTTTAATACTCTGTGTGCCTCTATTTCTTCCACTACTGCTATTTCTCCATCCAGGCCACACATACAGACCTTTCCTAAGATTCAGTCTGTGCATGTTTCTCCTCGGAGATGACTTTGACCTACAAGGCTCCAGTTATGACCATGTCTCAGCAGGTCACACTGTCACACTTCCAATTGTCTGTTGGATTTTTCTCCTTGTTCATCCTACTATTACTTACAACTTAAAATATCTCAAATTGAGCTTATCTTCCCCTCTAAACTGTTCAGTTTCTATCCTACTGCCCTGAAGCCTCGAGGTCACTGACTATCCATTAATATCCCATCAATCATTAAAGTCTATGACTCCTTTAGGTCAACCCTCAGTCCCATCTATTCAGTTCCCTTCACCACCTTCCTAATTCTGGCCCTTATCCCTGACACTTGGACAATTGAAATTACTCTATTAAAATACTTCTGTTAAAATGTACTTTTCTATTTAGAACATCCAGTGGTTCCATATAATTTACAGAATCAAGTCCAACCTTAGCCTAACATTCAAGACCTTTTTTAATCTGATCCCAACTTTGTGTTCCCGCTGTTTATCCCACTACTGCATTTCCCTTAAACAAATTCATCACTCCTGCAAACTGTTCTGCTCCTAAGCTCCCATTTTATGTTCTCTTTTATCCACATAATTGCTTTGTCCTTCCTGAGAAACTCATCCCTCTTATTCTCGTCTCTCCTGACCTTCAAATTCCAATTCAAATCCTACTTTTCAGAAAACCTTCCTTGACCATCTCAATCTAAATTAATCTCTTTTTTACCGTAAAATTCCTTTAACTCCCATAAATTCCTGGCAGTTTATGAAGTTATATAAAATTACATTTTAGATTTTAAATGCTGCTGAATTTTTTGTTATCTTCCTAAACTAGATAGTCTGCTATGTTTATATCTGGACCCCCAGCTGACACCTATCTCAGGCTTAGGAAATATTAGCTGTTCTCTTCTGAGTTTTCCTAAGTTTATAAATACAATTTTGCCACTGTAAATTAAGTCCCAAGCCTGTGTGTTTATGAGAGCACACACCTTGGATAAGGTTAACTATGTGCTGGTGTGGATACTTTGTTGGACTTCTTTTCAGACAAAATCTTACTGATTGGCTACCAGTGGAACTATATGTACATACCCCATCTTTTCTTTTTGCCTTTTCCTTAGCAGGTAGGAAAGAAGCAAAGTAGACAGCTAGTGTATTCTTTTTCAAGTTAACCTCATTTCTCATTCACTGGCTAATTTCTTTCTTCATGTTGAAGTAACTCTGCTGTTCAAAGAAAAAAAAAAAGAAAGAAAAAGAAAAAGGAATTTTGTAATAGAATCTGATTGAAGTATGTAGAAAAAAATGGAAGTTTATCCTGGACAAACAGCTTTAGTATATCTAGATCATAAATTAATTTACTATTTCCAAGCACCACCCATGCTCATTTACCAAAAAGGAAAGATGAGAATCCTAGCTATAAATACATCTTTTTCTCTTATGTGAGGCATCAAAATCTTTGTTAGTGAGACTTTTGCTTCTTTAATTCAGGTTACGTTCAGCCCATCTTCACAAGGCTATCTCCATTTCTTGCCAAGTTGGTAAAGTAATGTCTTATGACTGACTTAGTGTATCAGTGGGCCAGAGCAAAGGCATCATCTGGGAGCTTGTGAGAAATGCAGAATCTCAGTACACCCCTGAGAATTGGCATCTTCACAAGATTGCCAGTTGATTCGCATTCACATGAAAGTTTGAAAAGCACTAAGTAAAGCAGATTTGATCATCAGACACGTTGGAAATTCATCTCAGGTGGCATGAATGTGATGCTTGATGGTTCTGCAGGAAGCTTAAAGCAAATGTGTGGGTGTTGATGAGTTGACAATATAAGACAGTTAACTCATGTGCCAGACTGCAAGGGCCCTAAAGGAAATGCCTGCATCCTTCCTTTCGGGCTCAGTAAATCCCTCCAAGATTTACAGTCCACCTAGCCCTCACTTGTTCTGTCACTTCGCTCTCCTCCTGGAACTTCTCCCTCTGCCTTTCTGCAGATGTCTGCCTTAGACAGCTGACAGTGAGTTCCTGCTGCTGCCCTTGGGTGCCTCTCGACACAGTGCACAAGGCCAGGCTGCAGGAGAGGAAGGGCCTGGAACGGTGTATCACCCAGGCAGGAATTGCCCCAGGGAGCATTCTTCTCTAGTATATCATCTGCTGCTGTCTTTACTCTGTCATCTTTCTTAAACCCATCTGGAGAAATGTAATCTCTTTAAGCATTGTATTTATTTTCTGTTGGGGGTTATTTTCCTGTTAGGCTTTTCTTAGTGTATCTTCATTTTGAATGGTTAAAAAAATAAATAAATAAAAGACTGGTACTCAGATAAAAGAGCAAAGACAGCAGACCAGGAAGAGGCAAACCATTTTGGTGTGATGCTGGGCTCTCCTTCATCCGGAGAACCGCCAGTGGCCTTTCTTACATGGGTTTTTTATTCATGCATTCGTTTTCAACAAATATTATTGAGCTCGAAATTGTGTTAGATGCTGTTCTATAGAGTGCAGGTATGTTGGTGAGCCGAACAAAGTCTCTTTGTCTTTCCATGATAAATATTTGGGTGGCTAAGGAAAGGGAGAGAGACAAGAAAAATGAGCAAAACAAAATCCCTGGCCTCACGTCTCCAGAGTGGAATGAGCTAGGCACAGAGATGAGGAGGGGGTGGGGGGGGAAATGTGGGAAAGTGGAGGAGAGGAAGGCAAGACGTAGAGAAAGAAGTCAGAGAGCCGTGGGACTGGTAGGGGATGACCGACCCAGCCACTGGCCAAGCCCTTGCCCTCACAGCGCAGTGGGCTCCCACCCCTAGTCTGTGGCCAGAGACAGTGAATTTGTTCTTTGAAGGGAAGAGAGCTGCAGAAGGAAAACACACTAATAAGCCAGAGGCAAAAGAGGCACTTAGTAACAAGAAACCTTCGGAAGAAAGGAAGTTAGGAATCAGATTCTAGCAAAGATATAAGCTGGAATTCTACAGCTTGCTAATTTTCAGAGGTTATTAGGGACACATCAGAGCTCCCTGCTCCCAGAGTTCTCACAGTCCTGTGCAAGAGACTCACAGATACGTCGGGGTGTGAATATGGGATCGTATGTGTATATGATGTGTGTTGGGACCGTGGGGGGCGCGGCACTTGGGCAGAGGGAAAGAAAGAAGGGAAGGCCATAAAAAGCCTTGCTGAGAAAGGTATTTCTTGTGCACAAAAAAGAAGCAGGCCCCTTGCTCCCTGCTGAGCCCATTTCTCCTGCCTTTACCCGAGCTGTCAGGCATGAATCCCGGTAGCATTCCGTAACTAATTGACAGTAATGGGGGCCATTGGGAGTCTAAGAATACGTGGCATTGCCCGGCATGCACTGGAAAGAAGGAGCGGGGGCTGCCTCGGGGCAGCTGTGGGGAAAATAAAGGCTGTCTTGTAAACTTTTTTTAACTTGAAGGTAGGAGGTAGAAAGTAGGCAGGAGCAGATCGAGGCAAACTTCTACTTTAGCCTGAAAATAAAAAATTGTGATCTCATCTCTTATCCCGAGTGAACATCCCAGGATAGTAAGTTTGCCACAGAGAAGAAACAGATGGAATTTCAATTAACCCCAGGGCCCCCTGTGAAATCTATATTGTACCCTGTGGATTTACAACATATTGTAATATATGACTGCAGGCTCCGGAGATTCCATCGCAAATCAACCCTCTTTATTCCAGGGGTTCAGATAACGGCTACAAAGGCCCACTTTAGAATCAAAAGTGGCCAACTTTTTACAACTTCATCCTCACAGTTGAAATTTTTAATTTTACAACATATCTTAATTATTTGAGCAGGCTCATGTTTTTTTAAGAGGGGACATTTTTTTTTCCCGTCTATTAATGATGATGTCTGTGTGCTAAAACTGTTGACCCCTAAATAGAAAATTGGAAAAGGTACACTGTTATCACACCTTCAAGAATGATTCAGCACAGACCTGTGGTAAATTATCCCCCAAGGATTTTTATGTTTTAAAAATTCTTACCTTTCCAGAATGTGATTTTTAGTAGTAAAGATATTCAAAACAAAAATCAAAGCAGTTACCTCGGCTATGAATAGCACGCGAAGTCGTAAACGCTGAAATAACTTTTAAGAATTCCAAGTTGCTTTTCAAAACCAGAATTGTTTACCAGGTACTTACAAACTTAAGGCTTTGACTTTTTTTTCTTTTCTTGTATTGTTGGCCTTGCCTTTTTGCATTTGTTCTTCATTTCAAAAATAGTATTTGCATAAGCATTCAGCTTTTCCCACGCACACAAAAAGTTTCCAAATTAATTTTGGCTTTTTGATACTAGGGATAAATTTTCAGCACATTTTGCTCAGCAGACTACTTTTCCCTAAAATTGCACTTCGCCTCAAATCTGTCAGGACCTTCTGCGGAGGCCAGTTTCCTCCCTGCAGTAGAGCAGACTCCACTCTCCAGGTTGCTGCTTGGTTATCCAGCATCGTTTTATGGAAGATTCGCCCCCAGACTCCTGGGGAATATCTCTAGGAATCCAGATAAGCAAAGTCCTGTTCTTTGATAAAAAAATCATTTTGGAGAATTGAAATGTGTCTTTTTATAAGAGGGTTAAGGAGTTGAAATATAATGTGAGGTGTCTTCCTCTGTAAGGTCACCATGAGGAACTGAGGACCAGAGAACTGAGACCAGTGTTCCTTGGGAACACAGTCTGTTAGACTCCGATGCTGAGCTGGAAGGACTAGGAGGGGATGTCATTCAGGCGGCTCAGAGATTGTGCGTCCCCACTTTTCGGTTTCATGGAAGTAAATGAGCAGAATTCAGTGAGACAGTGGCCGGGACACTGCACTCTGAATTATCAGGAGGGCAGAGTTCTCTCACCAGCTGCTCTTACTCTCCACCAAATGCACAGCCTTGGAGGAACACTTTAGGGAACCCTTCTTTCTCCCTGCATCTGATTCATGTGGCTAGACCAGCAGGGGCCATTACGTGGTGAGGACATCCAACCAAATCAAGTAGAGAGACTTGGTATGGCACAAGGACTCTTATGGTGACACAGGGGACACTTCAGGGACAGGTCAACCCACTTTTCCGCAAGGTTTGGAACACTGACTCCAAGGTTGGAAGAAGGTCCTTCTAGTGGAGCAAGCCCTTACTTCTGCTGATGTCGATTTAGCCCCTTAAACCACTCTTTAATCAGGAAAAAACAAAAAACAAAACAAACAAACAAATATACATATACATAGTGTTTTTAAATAGGCTGAACACATGCCTACTATAGACATCTTAATATCAGGCAATCAAAGGTCATTTTAAAGTGATTACTAGGGTATATTTCCTCATCTGAACAAAAACAGATTTGTTATTAAACCAGGATCAACATTCATTTACCTGTTTCATTTCTATCCTAGATAGCATTTATTTTGAAAAGAGAAAATATGTGGTTATTTAAAAATAATATACCAACTAAATATTGAGTGTGATTGAGTTTTTGTTTGTTCTTTTTCCCTTTTGTGTGTATTTATCACATATGAATCTTAAAAGTCAATACTGTAGTGTTTGCTCTGCACCAGGCACTGTTCTTAATGCTTTATGTGTGTCAGTTATCATCTCCCTGCAGCACTCTGTGAGGTGTTCCCATCCTCCTCTCCGAAGAGAGAACACTGATGACCTAAACAGTGTTCTGAGTACATGGATGTTTCTCAGCCTCTAGAGTTTATGGCCAGGCATCAGGGTTTCTGATTGCCTGTTCATTTGCAGACTTGAAAATGACTTCTTTTTTAAAACATAGTCAGTATGATTCTTCTTCTTCCTTTTTCCCCTCTCCTAACTTCTCCAAGTCTGCCCTGAACTCCACACAATTTACACCTTGTTTGAGACTCCCGCAGTTACGTCTGGCAACTTTAACTTTGGTCCTTCTGTTTTTATTTTTATCCTAGTCATTTCCTAGTCCAACACCATTGGACATTAAAACAAGATAAAAGGAGAAGGGAAGGATAATATAGGAGCTGTTCTGAAATCACCTGGTTTAAACTTCACGATCAGATTAAAAGGGAAAAACTATACTAAATAACTCAATTGAAAAAAGATATGGTTGGTGAAAAATTTTTTTGCTATTAGTTTACTTTTTCCTTGTGTGTGTGTGTTTCCTGGGTTGGTTTCTTTACTATTTTATCGCATCTTTTCCTGAAGACTCAAACCATGATTGTTTTTCATCTCTTTGCTGAACCAAGGAAAGTGAGTACGTTAGACCACATAAGCTTTCTATTAGATCTTACACATTAGTTTCTTCCAAAAGCCTTCACTGACAAGCTTTTCCCAAAGGTATCTATTCCTTTCTTTGAATTCTCTTGGCGTTTACATATGTAAAAAGTACCTCACCACCAAGCCCTTGTTTATTATCTTGGCTTGAAATTGTTCTCTATTTATTTAACTGGCACACATCTTGGCTTCAGAGTCAGGCTCCAAGGAAAAGGGCTATTCTTTTCCTTTGCTGATTCTGCAGAGCCTGGTTTTGTAGGTCAGACAGATTTGTTGAGCTGAATTAGGGAGAGTGCTATATATAAATGACATATTTCCCTGAAGTGTGATTGCTGAGTACAGGAGCACTGAGCTGATTGGGAAACTGGGCCAAGTAGACAAAGTATCACAGCTATAATAGGAGGAGCGTTGGTCTGGGCTGTGCTAGATTCTGTGCAGGTGGAAAGATAGTTTTTGGTGAGGGCAGGAGCCCAGACAGTCACAGAGATGGAGCTGGAGTCCAGCCTGGCCCCTCCGTGGTAGTGGGACCCTATGAGGAAGACTGTCCGGAATATTGGAAGATGCTGAAGTTAGAGACCAGAATTAAGATTGGGTTTCCTCTAAACAAAAGAAGAGACATTCTCGGTAACACGTGTAGAGGAGAGTGCAGAAGAAACATCTGCCCTGAGAAAGGAAAGCAAAGCCGTGGGACACCAGAGATGAAGATGTTCAGAGAAGAGCACTGATGTGGCTGAGTGACTTGCCAGGAATGTTTGACTGGGCTGCTATGACCAAACTGATTCCAGGATCTCATTTTTGTGGTTTTAACAACTCTCCATCCATTCTCTGCAGATTGCCCTTTTGCCATAAGTAAGAGTTCTGACCTTTCGTTCTCTGTGTCTTTGGAAGCTCCAAGGAAACCATTGTTTAAGAAGGATCAGCTTCTGCTTAGCAGAGCCATGTGGACTGTCCTGAGCTTGTGACTGGCACCGTTGCAATGACGGCCACTGGGACCCATCAGTGTGTTACAGTTTCAGGCTCTATCTTTCTTTGTACATTAACAAGCTGTTTTTATATCTTCAGAAATCATTTTTTACCTGTCATTAAGATTGAGAAAATCAACTGACATTCACGTAGGATTTTTCCGACAAGCAGCTAAAACTCAGTAATGATAAAAGAATCTCTCTCTTTCTCTAATTGCCTTCATTTTTCTAGCAATTGTAGGTTTATAAAAACATTGAATGGAAAACACAGAGACTTCCCGTGTACTCTCTGCCCCTCCCCGTTCCCTTACCTCTTTTCGCCACAGTTTCTCCTGTTATTAACATCTTGTGTTGATGTGGTACATTTCTTACAGCCTATGAGCCAATATTTATATATATTTATTAACTAAAGTCCATGGTATATATTTGGCTGCTTTACATCTTACGGGTTTTGACGATTGTATAATGAAAAGTATCCAGAATTACAGTATCGAACAGAATAGTTTCACTGCCCTAGAAGCCCCCTGTGCTCCACCTAGTCATCCCCTCCTCCCTCCCACCTCCCCTCCAGCCCCTGGCAGTCACTGATATTTTTACTGTCTCCATAGTTTTGCCTTTTCCAGAATGTCATATAGTTGAAATTTTACAGCATGTAGTGTCTTTAGATTAGCTTCTTTCAATGAACAATATTCATTTAAGATTCCTTCAAGTCTTTTCTTAGCTTGATAGCTCATTTCTTTTTTATCACTGATTAATATTTCACTGTCTGATCTACCACAGTTTATGTATCCATAAACTACTGAAGGACATCTTGGTTACTTCCAAGTTTTGGCAGTTATGAATAAAGCTGCTGTAAACATCCATGTGTAGGTTTTTCTCATTTTGAAGTTGAGCAACAGAAGTAAGCCTCTCAGCATTCTATATCTCCACACTTCTCCATCCAGCTCACTGGCTGGCTAGCTCCAAGGCTCTGATAACTGATTGCTCACACCTGATTGCTCTTGGTCCCCCTCCAGGCTTAACATGGCAGAGGTTAAGGTCATAGTTTTGTCCAGATGGCCGGATGGCAGATCCCAGACCAGGCAGATGAGTGCACGCGTCGTGCTGGGTGTCAAGAGTTGGCTTTTTACAGTCAGACACAAGCAACCTCTCCCTACTTTGTTTAACCTTCTGCGAAATGAGGCCAACAGCACCTAATATGAGGTTACCCCTAAAACTGCACGTTAGCACTAGAGGAGAGGAGTGGATACTGTACCTGTCAAAGGAAGGGGGCTTTTTGCAACAACAACTGAGGCAAGAAAAGTAGTGGGAACTGGACATCAAATATTGGCAGTCCTGAGGTAGAAGCCGGGAGACAGAAGGTGCAGAAGCAGTGAGGGCGAATTGCATAAGATGGTTGATGATTGCATTAGGATATATTTTGTGTGCCAGGATCTCTGTGGATACAGAAGTAAGGAAGGCAGTCTGTTCTCAAGATCTGGTTTGGCCACAAAAGACAGTGCTCTGTCATTCAGATAGCAACACTGGGTTTGAGTTGGGAGAAAGCCATTGATTATCCTACTGGCAGAAAACTCTTGAGTCAGAGCTGCTTTATTGGAGAAGCAGAGTAAGCAAAGAAATAGGTCCTAATGTTTGCACAGGATCTGCCGTGTTTGCTGAGCCACCCTTCAAGGGAATTACATGCATTATCTGAGTTTAGGAAGGCACCTCTATCGTAAATTGGAGTCACTGAAAGCAAGAAAGGTTAAGTGACTTGCACAAGGACACGTGACTAATAATTTTCAGAATCTTGGTCCAGCTGTTTCCAAATTCTCTTCTTATGCTATGTAGGTGATTGGAATTCAGATCCCCTGCTCCCCTGCCCAAGACCCTCCCCCTACTAAGAAAAGGGTTGTCCCTTAGGTAGAAGGAGCTTGAAATTTTACAATGAGAGAGGATATCTTTTTATCTAAACACTTCACTCATTGCTAAATTTCTGCTGAGAGGAGTGAGCCATTAAGAAGTTTAGCATTCATGGATTCCTTACTGAGAACATACTCATGAGAGAATTTCCTGCCAGGAAATTTTGATTATGTGCATTTAGAACGGAGGGAGGGTTCAGAAAAGGGACAGTATGAGGGACTAACACACAAGAGGGGAGCAGAGATGGAAGACACCGTGGCCTACTTCTCAAATTTTTGTGGGTGCTGTGCTGCCTGGGAGAAGCCCTGCCCCTTTGAGCTTCTCTCTCCATCCAGGGAGCGTGAGGGTAACTGGCTCTTTCACCCCCAGAGGGTCAGCGAGTGGGCAGAGGCCAGAGGGAAGAATGCTGGCAATAGCAGAGATGGGGAGGGGGGCTGTGGGGTGGAGACAAAGGGGGAAGTAACTTTTTAAATAAAAAATGATAAGTGATGAATAGAATGGCTAATCCTGGGGAACCCTGAGAATGCTGGACCGCCAAGCGAGGGCCTTTCTTTTTTTTCACGTTCCTTTTTCTTTTCTTTCTAATTTTCTTTTATTTCATTTCGCTGCAGCACGTATAATCAATTACAGCCTGAATCAGGATAAAGGGAGGGGAAGCACTTTAATTCATAAATCAATTTTATACGGTCATCAGTCAGGTTGTGAATGCAAATACCTCTGTCGGTTTAGGTTATTCAGAATTAATTGACTCCCACCGGGCTGGGCTGCAGATGGACAGGGGCTTTCTCACAAAGTCTCCTTGGGCCCAGCGTGGGGGCCAACTGCTTCCTCCCTCCCCACTCAGGCCCTCGGCCACCCCCACCCATTTGCTCCTTTACCCTCTGGGCCCCAAACATGGAGATGATGGGGGTGGGCATCCAGCAAAGAAGCTGGGTGGATAAGAGCCCAGAAAGATTGTTTGAAGAAGGAAGGGGAGACACAGAAAGATGAAAGCCCCCAAACAAACCCTCTTCAGCCCAGGCCCTGCAGAGACACCTTTATGTGATTAGAAATGCTTAGCTTTCAAGGGTCTGCTTTTAAGTTCTCTTGAGCTTCTTAAATAAGAAAGCAAAAAGAAAACAAACAGAAAAGCCAGAGCCCCTGGGCTGAGGCTGAAGGGATGTCATTCAGAAACCACCAGGTTGCAGGGGTTTGTGCAGCTGCCAGATTGGAGCAGCGGGAGAGCAGCCCAGGACAGAGGGGGAGGCTCCAGCAAAGCCCAGGAGAAGTGAGGGCACGGTCTGGCCCAAAGCGCCTTAGGCTGATGGCTGCAGGACGGCCCTGGGCTGTGGCCCTGCACCTGCTCCGCGGGCTGGAGAGAGGATGAATGAACAGGTGTAGGAAGGATAGACGGGGCGGCCTAGCTGGGCAGCACCTGTTTCCTAAGGTAGGGTCTCCCTTCACAAGAATTCATTCTAACTTGGAGAAGACACACACCACCTGTCCACCTGTACATTCAGCGTACCCTGTCCTCTACTTTTCAGCTAAACATACCCCTGAGTGTGGTGCTCCAAATCTGACTTTTCGTGGTTTTTCACCAATGGCCCCCACATTAGAATCACCCAGAGAGTTTTTGGTTTTGTTTTGCTGTTTGTTAATGCTGATGTGCGGGTCCACTCAAAAATTCTGCTTTAATCCGGTCATGAGTACATCTCACGGAGTTGGTGTTTCTTTAAATAAAGCTGCAAGTGAGTACAATGTACAGGTAATGCTGGAGCCACTGATGTATCTGAGAACCCCATCCCCACCCCCACTCCCAGGCCCCAGGCCCTCCCCACAACCTGGCAATGGTTCTCAAAGTGTGATGCACTAGAATTGCATGGGCAGGGGAAGAAATAGTAAGAAACAAAAAAGAACAAAATAAAATTTGATATTACATATATTGCAGATTCCCTGGTCCTGTCTAGACACAGTGAGTCTCTGGAAAATTCTCTTCTTTATACAAATTCCCAGTAAGTGTGGGAACCTCCCACTGGCACAAAGCATCAAGACGTTTGTGCCGTCTATCTATAAAAGCAAATCCTAGCCTGCTGTCGGTTGGCAGGCATCACATTTTGCCTTCACGTAACAGTTTTGTGTTTGTGGATTTTGCCAGAGAGCTCCTGTGAGAGACCAAAACCTGAATCTAGACATGAAAGGAAAACAATTCATTTGATTGGATGATCGTAAAGGTTGCATGTTCCAAAACATGGGTCCTTAATCTTCTAAAAAATCAGCTGCAAAATCCTTACGTATTTTTAACCAGAACACAAGTAATCAGCCCCTGATCTTTAATACAGTTGTTTTATGCAAATAAGCTGTATTTATTTTTTACGAAAGGCTAAGAGGATTTCTTGGAGAAATGTTCCAGTTAGCCATTCTTTTGTATTACCATATGTTATTGGAGGCAATAAAACTGCCTTTCTTTAAAAAATTTCAGTACTTCAGGCTTCATTCCCAAGTCAGACTACTTCCTCTCCCAAAAGTCTGAAGGTCTTAATGGAGATTAAATGTGTGTTTTCTCCTGCTGTACTTAGCAGCAAAGAGAAATTGGGCAAGAGGGTGGCGGTGTTCAGAATGAAAGGGCACCTTGTTTGCAAAGCTCCATGTTTCTAAGGTAGAAGATGTTCATGCGAAAAAAAATCCCTAGCCCATTAAGGCAGCATGGCAGGGTGATTCAGCACACAAGCTTCAGAGACCATACCGCCCAGCTTTGAAACGGCTCCACCACTTACATGTGCCTCAGTTTCTCCCTTTTTAAAGTGGGAATATTAACAGTAGCTACCTCATAGGGTCGCTGTGAGGGTTAAATGAGATAAAGTGTCTCAAAAGCTAAGCAGAAAGCAAGCTCAATATATGGCAGCCCTTGCTTTGACTAAGGGAAAGCGTGGCTGAGAGGTTTGAGAGGTTTCTGAAGAGTGGGTCAGTGTGCCTGTTGATCTGATTTGGTCCCCCAGTAGCGTCAGCATCCCTGGAGACTTGTTAGAAATGAGAAATCCAAGCCCCATTCCAGGACTACTGAACAGAAACTCTGGGGTGGGACTCAGCACCCTGTGTCTTAACAAGCCCTCTAGGTAATTGTGAACCACACTAAAGTTGGAGAACCATGAGGTACCTTAAGGGTTAGAGACTTGGCAAGCAATCAGAAAGAAGGTTCTTAGGGTCAAGCAGTTTGTGGTAGAGAAAAAGGTTGGACTTGGCTCTCTCTATAGGGAACAAAGAGGGCTCACCCTGTTGTGTTTGGGAGTGGAAGGAAAGGCAACTTAGAGGGGCCGCAGTCTGGAGCATCGAAACAAAGAATGAGATCTCACCAGTAAACAGAACGCCTTGTACAACAGCATCCTTTGCAAAGCCCTGCCCCAGGCGCATCTCAGACCTCACAACCTCAGAGCACCTTCCCTCCTCCACAGCCCCAGCCCCTTCCCAGATTCCAAGGCCCAGAGATGCCTCCAACCTCCCTTTCACCCTGGGACTTCAGCAGACTGTACTGTCCACTCTGGTGCCAGATGAGAGCAGAGGGAAGTCTGAGGCTCTCACCCTAGACTTGTGCAGAGGGCAGCTCTGTCAGGAAAGGGGTCCTAGAATAGTGGCCTCAGCCATGCTGCTTTGAGATGCCAGTAGGGTACCTTCTCCCCAGCACTTTCCTTCTCCCACAGCAGGATTCCCAGGAGCCAGAAGGTGGAGAGGAGGGGCGCGAACAAGGGAATTTGAAAGTCATCTGTATAAAGGTAGCTTTTTAAAAGATATCAAAAAAAAAGAAAAAAGAAAAAAAAATAGAGAAATGTCCAGGGGTTTCAGAGAGAAACCACACATTCAGATCTATAGGAGGCTAAAGAAGGAAAAGCAGACACAGGGAGGAGCCACAGAGGGTAACGTGTCCTGTTAAGATGTCTACTTCCGGTCCACAAACAATAATTGAGCACCCACTGGGTCCCAGGGACTCTGCTTGACTCTGAGAGACAGAAATGCATAAGGCACAGTTCCTTCCCTCCAGGAGCCTTTGAAGAAGACGGAATAAAACAGAAAAGCTGTGCACATTCCTCCCAAAACGGCATCTGAAGAAAAGAGAACAAAGCAACTCCCAAAGTTTTTTCTAAACCTTTAACTTAAATTTGAGATTTGGAGTTCAGCAAACAGGCAGAGTGCAAATTATCCACTCCCAACCCCACTCCTATACACATACATACATGTTCACGCGCATGTGCGCGCGTGCGCACACACACACACTTTAGCAGCAATCATGTCCTTGTGGAGCTGGCCTGTAAAGGATCAGCCTGGCTGCTGCTGGCCCTGCCACTGGACTTCAGTCTTGATCAGAAAAGCACTAGAAGTTGATTAAAGAAACAAATCCTAGTAGTTTCTGGTGCATAAGCCAACTCCAGTCTCCCCTCCCTTCCATGAGGTAAGGGTAAAGGAATCTGACAAACATAGATTTAATTTCCTGTGAAATGCACAGGGGTTTAGAAACTAAGAGAGGGGCAGGATTTGGACAAATACAGTTTGGGTTTTATCACATAAGACTCATAAAACCCTTTTGTTGTGTTTATCAGGCCCGAGGCCCCCGGGGTTTCACCCATCCTTGACTTGCACGTACATCCTCTGTCAGAACTCAGCTCTTCAGCTCCCCTCCCTTTGGACTGCCTCTCCTTGGGAAAGAAAAGTAAAGGCACCTCTGTTGGTGTGATGGCTAAGACTTAGGTCACATGCTTCCCAGGACATCTGTCCCAGTGGTCACTTTCCCAGCTCACTGTCCTTCTCTCACGCTTTCGCTAAATGTGAGCCAATCTGGGGCAAAAAGGAGCCTCTGAAAGGGGCCCCTTTGTTACTCTTCATACGTCAGCCCCCAGGTGCTCATGGAATCTGTTTTCTTGCTCCCTGAGGGAAAAAATGAGCTTTCCTTCCCTCTCAGGCCTCTGCTGATATTTCTTTCCCAGGTCAGTTCCAAACAGCCAAATGAATTTTTCAGAAAAACTACAGCTGGAGTGTCAGGGTCCAGGTGACATATTAAAAAATCGAGAGAGGAAAATCTCAGAATCCCTTGGGTGTCATTTCCACAGAGTTTTCTTCTGAGCATCCTTACAAGGCCAGGGTTATTCCTTGCTTCTGCTCTGTTGTCCTCCTTGGCCGTTTTCCTCTGCCACTTCTTTTTGCTCTAGATTGCTCACCAAAGCATAAACCATGTGTCTGTGATCATGAACAAAGTTGATACCAAAAGCTTTTTGGTTTTTTTTTTAAGAATGTTCTTTAGACAAAACACAACCCTGGCTGCAGCTGAAGGCTGCTGGGATTTCTCTGCTTTGTTTTAATGCCTGGCCCCTTTCATGAAACCCGGGGGAGTTCCTGGGGGTGGGTTGGAGGGAAAGGAGGGGGAGGGGGAAGAGAGGCGTGAACCTTTACTCCCAGAGTGGGACTTCAGAAGAATTTACAGCCGTCTTTTCTGGAGACTGTTAAGGTTTTATTGCCCTAGAACCAGCAGTTACAATGCTTCGTGGAGCTCTGAGCTGAGCCCGTGCCAAGGATCCGCTAGCTGGCTGCAGCTGGCAAGAGGCCAGCTCTAATGCACGTTCACTTCAGAAGGAGAGAGGAAGCTAGCTTAGGTGGGAGGTGAATCAGAAGAAAGAGAGAAACTGAGAAAGTAAGGCGTTGTAAACTCACAACTTCAGCTCCGCTGTCAAATAGAGCTGACTTTGGGTGACTTTCCACCATTTACAAGTGATTTAACCACTCCAAGGCCAGGGTTTCCAATCTGTAAACCAGAGATCGTAAGAGAACCTACTTCATTGGATTATTGGGAGGTTTAAATAAGATAAATCCTGTAAAGAGTTTAGTACAGTGTCTGGTCACAGTAAGAGCCTAATTATATTATTTTATACTGATATATTATAATTAATGGCATTGCAGGGAAGAGTACCAAGTTCACACTTTCTCTGAAGGTGAGTGTATCCAGGGAGGAGACATGCTTGCTTTCTTAGCTCTCAGCAGTCCCTTCTGTGGCCACTCTCCCACCCAAGCCTGCTGGGTACCTCGGGTGGGTGGGGAAAGACCAGTTAAAAAGAATAAAAGTGAAAGAAAGAAGAAGAGATGGTGAAGGCAAAGGAGATTTACAGGGAGAAATAATTGGAAAAAAGACATGCAAAAAAACTAGGTGAAAGAAAATAAAATGGAAATTGTCAGAGATGGAAGGAAGCTTTGCAGCTGGACATAGACTAAGCAGGAAATGTGGACGAGAGACGGAGGAGTGTGGAAAGGGACAGGGTTGGGTTTGCTGGCCAGTACATCCTTGCAGGGAGGTAATGACTCCTAAAAGCCATGAGCCTGTGGGTATTTCAAAGGAACCTAAGCCGCAGAGCAAACCTTCCGGCAGAACATATAAGCCCTCTGTATACTTTCCATCAATCACGATTCCTTCTTCACAGCCCTCCCTGAGCCACTGATGAATGACTCACCTCTAGCTGCCACAGTCTCACACCTGCAGACTTTACTGGAAGCCTAAAAGAGACTTGGCTTCTGAGGTAATAGTCCACTTTGTGCTGTGGGTGCCTCTGCTGCAAGGGTAGGTTTAAAGCATCCGATACCTGGAGCTTTCTAAGTGCTCCATAAGTGCTTGTTGAATGAGTGAGTGAGTGAATGAATGAGTAATGTTGAGGCAGGTCTACATGCCTGCCAAAGGTTATAGGGTTTCTTCCTGGTGGGGGTGGGGTTCTGGAATTAGATAATAGTGATGGTTGTACAACCTTGTGAAGGTACTAAAATTGCCAAACTGTACACTTTACAATGGTGAATGTTATGGTATGTGAATATTATCTCAATAATATAAATTAAAAAGCATAAACTATAGCCTTAGAGAAAGAGCCCAGACTAGCACTTGTCTTCCAATATACTCTCAACACTGGATCCTCTTCTCATCCCTTTGCTCCTCAGAACATAGGGACAAAATAATTACCTTAAAAAGTCTTTCTCAAGTTTGCCTTGGATTTTCAAGTTCCCATGAAACCAAAGTGAGACCAAGGATGGTTCGATCTTATAGAATTGAGGGGGTTTAATAGGAGGGGCTCAGCCTCCTCTTGAACATTTCTCTAGGACCTTGTAAGCTTTTCATGCTTGAACATCCTGAAAACAAAGATTCATTCTCTTAGCAAACTTCCTCATGTTGTCCCAGCCTCCCAGGCTCAGCCGCTAAGAAATTTGAGGAAATCAATGGCGATATTACCTAATCTCCGTGTGGGTTAGCCTTCAGTGCGTTAATGAAAGACCTTATCTTCCCTGACAGTCAAGGGCACTCGAGTGAGCAGAAACGATTTTACAGACGGGATGAGGAAGAACAAAGTCAGACTCGCCTGCCCTTTCAGCCTCGCCACACATAGGACCTATATACGCAGAGACGACTTCCTAGCATCGTAAGTTACTGTTCTCTACGGACACTTCAGTTTTGTGAGATTGTGTGGTTAACTTCTTCACAGTGCACTGCTTGCAGGATTTTGTGTGGACCTTATTTCAGTTGCTTGTTTAATACTGGCAAAGGAAACTCCTAAATCTTAAGCGCCATTTAATACATCAATAGCAGACTGCTTAGACAAACAGGATTTCAGGTTTAGGGACTGGAGTCTGTTCTATTCCTATAAATTAAAGAGAGAATGAGTCCATATATGTCTGTGCTCTACTGTAAGGTTTGGGCCAAGTACTGGGTCTCCAAGAAAAATTGAGAAAAGCAGGCTGTCTTCTGTTTCAAGTTCCTTCTCTAGCATCCAATTATGAACAGAAGAAAAATGTAAAAAAAAAAAAAAGGTGAAATGCTACTTATTCAAACCTGATCCTGAACTCAACAAACAAACATCAACATCTTCATTCATTCAGGGGTTTTACGTGAACTGAGTGGCCCTAGGAGCTTCTGGAAAGCCCACCCAGTCATTATACGTAATTTGTCATACCTCACTGAGAATCTCGGTTACCAACCCTACAAAGTGAGATTTGATCTTGATCTTGGGTTCCCAGTGTTGTCACTACCAAGGCCCCTGTTCCTTTATTTTTGCAATGATGTCATAAGCCAGCCAGAGCCTCAAAGCCCCATGAGTGCTCAGTGCTAACAGCTGAATTGCCTGGCATCATCATTTGGGGAGTTTGTTGAAAGTATGATTCCTTTGAAACTTAAAAGTTACCGAGGAAAGGTTTTTAAAGCTACTTTTTTGGTCTTTGAGGATCCCCCCACCTTTCAAGAACCCCAGATTGGAGCTTCTGACCAAATAATCTCCCTGGCTTCAGAATTCTCCAAGTCTAGAAATCTGAGGGTGAATGAGTAAGTCACAAGTGACCTGGATTTGCCCCTCCTTTCAGACTATCCTAAAGATTCTCCCTGAAAAGTAGACTTGTCCACTGGCTGGACTGCACACTCAGAACCAGCTGTTACTGTCCTCATAGTTAGGGGAAAACAATGCAAACCCAAGGAAATGGTCGTTATTTGGATTTAAATCCTGTTGGTTTGTTTCCTCCAAATCTCTGGTCTAGAAATTTAAGAGAAACGGCTCTTCCTTAGTCTTTTACAGCAAGACTTTGCGAATATAAGCAATGAGAAAGATTCTTATCCATTGTGCCCCAGGTGGTAAGTCATAAAACTCTTGAGCTCAGTGGGACCCTAGAGAATCTTTGCACAGAGGGAACCAGCCATTCAGCTGAAATTTAAGAGAAAGGCAAAGGAAGGGAAAGAAAGACATCCAGGAACCCAGAGATGCTATACCTTTTTTCCCCAGTGCCTGTCCTCTCTCTTTTTTCCCCAGTGCCTGTCTCTCCTCTCTCCTCTCTCCTCTCTCCTCTCTCCTTTCTCCTCCTACCTTCCTACCTACCTACCTACCTACCTACCTACCTACGTAGGAATCGAACCTACTACCTTCTGCTTCCAGGGGATACGTTCCAAGAACCCCTTGTGGGTACCTGAAACCACAGATAGTACTGAACCCTATATATACTGTTTTTTGTGTACATGCATACCTGTAAGATAAAGTTTAATTTACAAACTAGGCACAGTAAGAGATTAACAACAATAACTAATAATAAAACAGAACAATTACAACCATATACAGCAATAAGAGTTATGTGACCATGGTCTCGCTTGCTCTCTCTCAAAATATCTTACTGTAGTGTACTCAGCCTTCTTTTGATGATGGGAGATTTCAAAATGTCTCTGTGATGAGATGAAGTGAGGTGAATGACGTAGGCATTGTGACATAGTGTTAAGCTGCTGTCGACCTTCTGACGGTAGGTCAGGAGGACCCTCTGCTGTGGGGGAGCCTGGGTGATCACACCGTGATGACGCTGATGTCGGATGTCAGGAGCAGACAATGTTGATGGTCAGGAATCCCAGTAGGACGGCACAGATTTCATCATGCTTCCCAGAACAGCATGCAATTTAAAATATTAATTGTCTATTTCTGAAATTTCCCATTTGATATTTTCGGACCACGTTGATCATGGATAACTGAAACTGTGGAAAGTGAAACCACAGATAAGGGGGACTCATGCACTTTTCATTGTGTCTCGCTGGTCCTCACTCTTCCTTCCAGAGCACCTCAGGCGTTGTTGTTCCCTTTCCTTAACACTTCTTCAAGAAAATACTTCATGTTTTCAGGTTGAACATGTTATTAATTCAAGAATGTATGAGCTTCTTCCTAGGAAGTTAACCCATTTCCCAGCAGCCCCCAGTAGCATCTTTGTTTGTATATTATTTGTGTATTAGGTTGATTTTGTGTTGCTCCTCCAGAGACATTGGAAAATCATCCAAAGAACTTCAGGAAATTAAGCATTCCTGAAATACTGGTTTTTATTCAATATCATTGTCATCATCATCTTTATCGCCATGCTTTTAAATCTTTCTGTAAACAAATAATCAAATGAACTTCTGGTGCCAGAAAGCAGGAGATTGCTTGCTGTTTCCACATGTATTGATAGTGTATTGGAGCCTGAATGTGAAGCAAACTCAAGTTTACTGGTATTTTAAGGAGGTAAATGCCACTCAGGACACTGAACCTTTTTCTTCCACTCCTGTCCTGGGTAGCATCTTCAAATCCAAAGATGGTGGGAGAGTAGAAACAACTTGAGAATCCTTCATGCTGTGGACCGTGTCTGGGTTATTTCAGTAATTCTCACCACAAGCACATGAAGCTGATGTTACACCTCCTCACTTTTTATCCACAGCTGCTGAGAGTTAATCGCTTTGTCATCCCGGGTTTGTGCAAAGCTCTCACGTTTGTTTGTTACTCCGTCTATCCACACAGCTGCTCCCATTTCACCAACACACCCCATATGCAACATGCTTAATGTGTCTCTCAGGGTGCTCTTGCCATATGTATTACCCTGTATGTATTTTTATTTACATAAATGGATTCCAAAACCTTTTTTTCACAGTTTAATCTCTGATATCAGGATGCACCTTGCAATCAATGGTATGTCAGTTTTCTTGGCAGAATTTTTACTTTCTTAGTCAAAGCATAAAATAGTGGTGTATAATACAGTAAATGGTATTTAGATTCAATGAGATTTGTATATCACATGCTACTTCTTACTTTTTCCGGTTGGAGTACCAGTACCAGACCATGAATGTTGCCTTGTCCTCGTCTCTTGTGTTGCTTCTAACTGCTGCCCCATCCTCCAGGATGGGCCTCTTTTGTACATTGTCTATCCACTCCCAGAGGCTGCCGGGCTGGCTCCAACTCCCTGACACCACAGACAGTACTAGAGTAAGCATCCTTGTGTGTATCCCCTATGGCGTATTGTAAGCATTTCACTGGATAGTATGTCTAGCAGTAAAATTGCTGGGTCATTAGGTTTGTAAATATTTACTTGACTAAGTAGAACCAAATTGCTTTCCAGAATAGTTCCACCATCCATGTTTCATCAGCAGTTTCTGAGGGTCCTCTGAGCCCACATTTCTGCCAACAGTTGGCATTATCCAGCTTCCTCATTTTATATTTGAGAAAAGGAAGCTTGGCATGAATGGATTCTCTTCCCTTTTATCAGGAAGAAGCAGTTGTAGCTAGTGGTACCAGAGCCTAGACTATGCCAAGATGCTTCTGTGGCCACATCAAGGAACCATGCGGTTTCTTAATCAGCATTTCTTCAGTCATTTCAGAATGTCCTTTACCCTCTCTGGGCATCAGTGTTCTCATCTCTTAATTAAAGAAATAGTACTTGATGAGGGCTCTTTTCCAAATCTAAAATTCTCCAACTATGAATACTCTTCTGTCCATCATTAGCAATTACCTCTGATGGCATCCAAGCGAGTGTCTCTAGGGCTTCAAGATGTTCGAAATGATAAACTGTTCTTTGTACCTTTTTATCTAAGTGACAAAAGCACCTAAGAAATAAACAAGCACCCACACGCAATGCTACCCTCTTTCATTTGAACCTCCTCTCCCAATCTCCCTGCACCCTTGACTGAGACAACGCCCAAAAATAAAAGACAAGGTACACAGTGTACTTTTGCAAAGTCCAAGAGTATGTTAGGTTAGGCTTTGTTCCAGTCTGAAAAGTATCATTTCCCCTCTTACGGTGAGGAATGGATCACATTATTTCTAAGGCAAAGTCCAAATACAGAAATGACATCACCCAGACAGGGAGAAGCCAAAGGTCTTTCTTCAGCCGCTTCGTGAATAAGAATGGAGAACTGATATGAAGTTGGGGGTCATTCAGAGCGCTTTTATGGCTAAATGCTCACTCCCACTTATTTTTCTCTATACTGGATGAAGTTCTGCAGACTCTCCTGGCTTCCAGCCATTGCCTAAAAGGACCATTTAGTGCACATCTGTGTAGACCAACCTCACCAGGATTCACCTCTGACAGCTCCCTAAGAAAGACCAGCCCTTCTTGGGCCTCACAGATGATCGTTGGGCAGTCAGTTTCCACCAGCCATCTCCACCCCTTCCCATGTCACACTCCTATCAAGTTTCCAAGTCTCTAAGACCCAGAGAGGCTGCATCTTTGGCTGAATTTCAGCACCATCTTGTCAGGAAAAATGAGATGATGAACACCACTCGCCACCAAGGGAAACTCCAGGGTGAGAGGTATCAAGTCTGAGGCTCCCATCCTCTGAGCTGGTATCTCCTCTGTCTCTCCCTTTCTCTGGGCCCACTGAGTTCCATTTTGAATGCCCAGTACACCTCTGTCTACCCCAGGGTTGTAAAAGGCAGGGTAGGAATGGTTCCTGAGGGCAACTCAACTAGGTGCTCATGTATGTGCTGTCTCGTGTCATTCAAACATCTCCTTATCCTAAACAAAGGACACTCGGCTGTTGCTCTTCTCTGGTCCCAAGGGGCCCCTTTGTCAGCAGCAGGAGTCAATCTTCTCCCTTTGATCGCCAAGTTGGGAGATTTATTTTACTTTCCTGTGGCTCAAGATCTGCTTATTGGGAAGAGCTGCTTAGCCAGCTTGCCGCAGCTCTGCTGGGACCTGGATGGGAAATTCAGTATCAACCCACATGGAATATTGTTTTGGCTTAGCTGCAGGATTATGGTTCTGAGTTCCAACACGCTAGTCTTTGCTTACTCTACAGGGTCATTGCTAGGACACACGGGGCCCTGCACCACTTGGACTGGTGGGGGAGTACTGCTTCTTTTAAACTTTAAGTAAGAGCATGTGATAGCAGAGAAAGCACTGACCAGGGGAATCCAGACTGTATTCAACACACTAACTGACATAAGTGAACATTATAACCAGCCTCATCAGTTCATGCCAGGTTTTCGACCAGAGGAGTTTTGAGGGGAAAAAAAAGTCTTGTGATTTCTTTAGAGCTCTTTTGTGGAAACTGCAGGTAAAAGATTGTGGACCTAATTAATGGAAAAAGCATTCTAAGCTTTGGGCTCTGGAAAGATGGAGATTTAAATCCCTTGAGGCTGATTCTGGAGAAGTTACTTAACTGCTCTGAGGTTCAGTTTCCTGTATGTATGTAAAAATGAAGATTATCATAACTATCTTGTAGGATTGTCTGGAAGCTTAAATGAGACATGGAATGTGCAGAACCCGGCTGGCATAGGATAAGTAAAACAAAAACAAGAAAAAGATAACTATTGATTTTAGGACATGTGGAGGGATGCAGGGATGAACTAGAACAATGACAGGTTGGAAGGAAAAAGAAACTTGGATTTGAGGAGGGCAGTGAACCATATGGAAAACCTTCATTTAAGAGGGGGAAGGAACAAGGGTAAGAAGTCTGGAGAATGGAAACTTGACAGTGGGCGAGGTGGGTTCTGGGAAGGCTGGAGCATCTAGTGTAAGTGTCTTGAGCTGTATACAGCCAGAACCTGGCACATTGGAGCTAAGGGATGGTCATAAGGTTCAGTTGGAAAAGTTGAGACCCAGTGTGGGGACTTGATCTATAAAGAACTAGTCAACATGTCTCTCAGCCTCAAGCAAGTTTTTCCACTAGGAACGCCTGACTCTTACTCATCTGGATGCATGTCTACCCCATGATTTCATTGCACTTGGAGCCAGGTGGCTAGATTCATATTGCACAAAAGCCCCCAAACAGAGATAAGGAGTAAATTATAACAGCTGTCATGTAGCGCATGCTCACCCAAAATGCCAGAATCTGGGCTAAGGCATTTTACATCCATCACCTCCCAAAATTCTCACAACAGCATGAGGAATGTATGATTTTCCACATAGATTTTCCACTATGGATGAGGGAACTGAGGTTCAGAGAGGTTAAATGATTGCCCAAGGTCACAGAGCTAGTAAGTGGCAGAGCTGGAATTCACCTCCAAGTCTGATTGAACGGCAAGAACCACTACAGTGTGCTTACCTACTGCTGGTTAGCAAGAAACGTCATAGATTCTATATGAGAAACCCCTAGGCTCTCAGACATTGGAAATAGAAGGCCACGGTGGTGGGGCTTTTGTGGGAAGGACCTTGGCCGCCTTCACCACAGCCCTTCCTCTCAGGTCCTGGCTCCAGGCTAACACACACGAGCTACAGCAGGCACAGGGAGCCCACAATCCTTTAAGAAACCCACAATCCATTTAAGGACCCGCAAAAATGGTTTAATCTGTCATAAAATCAGAGGAGAATATAATGAATGTAATTTATTACATGCAAAGAAGTTATAAGGGATAATTTTTAATACTTTTATATGGAGGAAGGGGCACACGAGGTCAAAAGTACCTTGGGCCCATGAGTACCATCATGCACCCTGCCTGCTTTCTTAAATATTCTAGAAAGTGTTTGGTGTTTAATTGTAGTCCTGGCATAGCATCACCTCCTCTTTCATTCATTTGGGGAGTTATATCATTCTAGACATCCTTAAGTAGGAAACATGCCTTTTCTTGGCTTGTTCTTTTCGGCTAACATAAAAGTGGTACAAATTTATCCAAATAATCAGATATAGAAATGTGAACAGATAGGTAAAGCTTAATATTCACAAGCTATACCTAAGAATTGTGTACCTCAGCTTGTCCATGGACATAAATTCACAAGCACCACAGGGCAGCTGTAAACATAAGATCACCAACACACACACACACACACACACACACACAGACACACACAGACACACACACACACACTCTTCTCCAACAATAAAACAAATAGACAAGAGCCAAGAAGATCAAATTACTATCCCATGAACAAGTTATAAAGAGAAAAATCCCAGATTTGGAGTCCCGTCTGCGGTAGGTAAATAAAGGAGCAAGAGTGGGTGGGAAAAAGGATCAGACTGTAAATCGAGCCAATGCATTTATTTTTTTTTTTTTAAGGTCCAAGACCAAAGCACTTATTAATGATGGCCCTCAGTGTTTCCCCAGTAAGGCATCCCCCTCTTGTTAAGGGATTCCAGACCTCAACAAGCCTGCAATCACATCAGATTTGAGGATTGAGTTGGGGTCAAGACGAGGGGAGGAGAGGAGGAGGGTAAAAGCTTTGTGAGGGGTTCCATGCTTAAAAACAAGTTCAGACTCAGCTGAAAAGCCAGAGAAGAAGCTATCTCATTAACTGGACCCCTTTCACCTCTTTCCTTTCCCATTCCACCCACAGTTCTCCCTCCATAGAATGTACCCAGGCAAAACAGTTGAAAGGGATTATCTGCCCTGTTCTTCAAAGCCAAGTTATTTTTGGTTAATTAGGGGTGAAAATGGGAGTCAACCTCTGGGCAGAGATACCCTCAAGTCTGGCCTGTTTGAAATCAACAAATCCCAAACAAATAAGAAAATGTGTACCCATAGGGGGCTTCTAGCCTCAATATGATTCCTGTAATATTCATTTATCTAGAATGTTGGGAGATTTAGATGTTGGGTTCACGAATTCATTCCACAAAGATATAATGCCACCTATTGAAATAATAATAATAATAATAATAATAATAATAATAATAATAATAATAATAATAATAATAATAATAATAATAAGTGATAGCTGGGCCTGGCACTGTGCTGAGTGCTTTATCTGCAGGGATCTCAATCCTTGCAGCTCCAGGAATTAGACACTTTTATCACAAGAAGAAACTTTACAGACAAAAAAACTGAAGCTTGGAGACGTTGAATAATTTACCAAAGTTCTCCCAGCCAGTAAATAATAGTTCAGGTGCACTGATCCACTATAACTCAGATCTCTCGCTATGTGGTTTACATTGTGTTTTTTTCCTCATTGCTCCTCAGCATTTAGGGTTCTTTCCCAATCTTAACTACTAAAAATACTATGGCAATGTACTCTTTGTACATAAAGCTTTTCTCTTATTCTTGATGATTTTTTTAGAATAAATTCGCAAGAGTCAGGTATCTGGATCAAATGGTTTAAGTATTTGTTGGCTCACGTATGGCCAAATTACATTTTAAAAGGTTTTGCTCATTTACACCTGAAACATCATCATACTTTTAAAATTTGAGAATATCTGTTCTTCTCAAATCCTTTCCAGCACTTTCTGTTTGCTTATGAGATTTGACTGCTCTCTGGCCACCGTTCCTCATTCAATGGCAAAGGCTCTCAGAAATTCCATTTCAGTGACCAGCAGCATCCCAAGGTTGTGAATCTGCTGGATTTTAATAGGCTCCATGAAGGCCCGTTACCTCTTGCCCCATCTCCCACTTGTTGGCCAGTACCTGTAATTCTACCACCAGGGCCTCATCCTTTTGGCTTAGGGTTTAGAGCTTTTCTAAAATGCCTCCTGGAAGGTGTTACTTTTAAATGGCTATCAATTATTTATATTCTGTCGTGAAGGTAAAGAACCAGATGATTTTGAGAAGGAAAGGAGGCCAGGGGACAGTGATTGAAGTTCTAGGCGGTGGAGGGGTTCGAGGGGAGGCCCGAGGAAGGAGGGCTGGGGAGGGAATGAGCACCAAGAAGGAAGAAGGTGCAAGTTTTTCCCCTCCCCCCCTAGCCAGAGGTACGGTCTGTTTTTCCTCTCCAGCGCTGGGCGTACGAAGGTGGTTTTCATTTATTCCTTCCTTCAGGCCACAAAAATTGTTTTTGAGTACTCACTATGACGTAAACAGTATTCCGGGTGCCACGGAAATATCCGTGAACCAATGTCCTTGTCCTAAGGAGGCTTACATTTTAGTGACAGGAGACAGTCAAGCAAATAAACACATAATATGTCAGGAGTAATAAATATTGTAAAGTGTTGTCTTTAAAGAGGAAAACTGTCAGAATACAAAGTCTCTGACAAAGACACTGCGGGTAGTTAATCTGCAGACTCCAGGTTTGGGCATGTGTGTGAGACTCGGGATGTGGCAGGAAAATAAAATCACAGACAGATCACTAGCAAACATGGCAGCTTTCTGACCCTTCTTAGACAGTGCTCTCGACCCTCTTCACTTCTCCCAGTGAAGATCCATGATTTTAGTCACTGGGTCCCTCACTTGGCTGTGAGAATGTGAAAGATGTACGTGGCTAGGCTGTTCTTGTTCTGGGTCTACATCTGGTGTGTTGATCTATAGCCAGAGCAGCAGAGCTCTTGCAGGCAGCCCTCTGAGAAGCACCTGCAATGGGAAGGGTAGAAAACCTTGCGAGTCCAGGCTCTCACTAAGCCGCTACTGCAGGACCCGGGCCAGGCCCAGCTGCTCTGCCCTGGGCCTCAGTCAAGCCCAGTTAAGTAACATGAGGAGTTTGGACTCTAGAAAGAAGGCCTTCCTGGCCCCTTCCAACCCTCATCCTCTTCTTCTACCTCTGCTTGCATTTCTGCCTTGAGCCTTCCAAGTAAACAGCAGGATTAATCCATCAGCTCGGCCGGCCTGGGAGCGGAAGGGAGGCAGGCGGAGGAAGTTTCAATGGTATTGCACTCCAGTGAGCACTGAAGAGGCTCCATTCATGGACCAACAAAACCTGGGAGAAGCCTCTGACTTAATCAGCCCAGGAGGCTCCAGCAGTAGGAACAATGGAAATCACAGCCTTATTTGGAGATCCCGGCACAGCTTCTGTGTTCTCCCTGAGACCTGCGCCCGCCAGCTCCCCCAGTGCATGTGCGCGTGTGCACACACATGCATATGTGCGCGCACACACATACACAAGCATGCTGACACACTGTGGGATTGCAGGTTTCCAGAAGGAAAATGGAGGACAAAGAGGCAAAGACAAAGCATCTGAGGAATTAGGTGATAGCTGTTATGAGAGCTTCACTTAAACACTACCTTTTAGACCAGGCTCTAAGAACACTTTAAAGTTTGATGTTTTAAAATTAAGATCCTTTTTACACTATAACCGAAGAGCACTTTGATGAGGCTCAAAATGAAACTCTTGCGTGGTTTTTTGCATGAAACCTTTAAGGGTTCTGGAGTTATGTACATATCTTAACATATGGCTGTTGCAATAGTTTCCAATACCTCAGGCCTTTCCATAGAACTTCGAAGTAGGCATTTATTAAAATATTCTGACATCCTCCTAGTGAAGTCAGTTGGGATTATGCATAGTCCCATTTTACAAGTGAGAAAACTGAGGCTGTGTTTTTTTATGGCTGCTTATTGGGACTACAGCATGCTGCTGCAATCACCGGGGCCAGCATCATCCACAAGCGTGATCCTTGATCCTGAATGGATGGCGCTGAGAATGGGCCGACTGCCATCACCCTTCACAGGTGGGTGCCGGCAGGAGGATGGGCAATTAGGAGGCCACATAACAACCAGTAACTTTCCTGGGAACAGGGGCATGATGCTACCACCCCCTCCATGCTAATCTAAATGCCACAGTTCGTCTTTGTCAGATGCTGAAAGTATCTGGGAGATTATATCATTAGAATGACTCACGAAATTAAATAATTACTTGTTTTTGTTTTGTTTTATATGTATATGTCTTTCTTCATGTGACCTGCTGCTGCCCTATACTATCATAAATCGCAACTTTCTGAAGACAAGTTTCAGTCTGCATACTTGTGTGAATAGCACTGTATGTGTTAGTAGCATTTCAACCAGTGGGCATTGTCTTTAAAACGGAGCTGAGGCAACCTGTTGTGGGATCTTCAACTCAGATACTTGCTAAAAAGCTTTAGGGCAAACATTTTTGGCTGGAAAGTCTAGTATAAAATGAATATAATTCTGCAAATAAAAAAGTATAGCTTACTGTGTTCAGTTATTTCTCCTCAAGGAATGGGAAGAAATGTGAGGTTAAAAATTATTATTCATTATTGTTGAATTGTCGTGACTAGTAGGTGACAGACATGGTTTCTTCTTTTAAAATATGATACCTGTGGCCACAACTGATTGTAGGAAAGACTTGGAGAAGATGTTTCTCTTGGGTTCAGCTCTTTTCCTTTTCTGTGCTCCTCTCCCTACTACTAATTTATAATTACCTATGATTTAGGTGGCCCTTGTCATTCCACAGGATGTTCTTGACCTTTGCCTTACCCTTTGATATTTCTCCTGAGTAACATCTCTTACTCTGGACCAAACCCATTCTCTCCCTTTCATCAGTACTTTCCAGTCTGGGTATGACTTCCTGGTAATTGGAACATTTCAGGTGTATTCCCCAGGACAGAAAACTTTGGGGGCCAAAGAGCCTTCTTGCAGCACTCCTCTCCAGCTCCCCATGGAGGGTCTGTTCATGGGTTGAGTCTGGCCCCTTCAGACCTCTCTTCTGCACCATCACAGCGGGAACCTTAGCCAGCCTTGTGAGCAAAGCAAAGGAAGCTGTTGCAGTTGTAAAACTATTTTGAAGCTTTCCACGGAGAGAGACCTTCTAGTAGCCCTGGTGCTTCCTAAGAGTTCTCCTCCCACTCTCAGTGGTGTGAGTGTAAACTATCCAGAAACCCCAGGCCTCTTCATTATCACAGGTCTTGCCTTCCCACTCAAGTCTCCTGCCAGGTGAAACATAACCTCTATAGACATGCCAGCCCCCTATAATTGATCCCCCTACACCCATATACAAAGTTACTTACTGCTTTGGTGGCATCTATTATTAGAAGCGATTGGAGGTGATTTGCACAGCCAGCACATGGTGGGCACAGTATATATGTTGGCAAAGTTGAACAGAATGCCAATAAAAGGACATATCCTTCAGCCATAAAACTCCAGTAGAAGTTGGCTTGCTTCTGGGACAGTGATCCTCAAAGGGTGGTATAAGGCCCACAGCAGGGAAGAAGGTTCTGCCTTGTGAATCTTGAAAGGGTCAAAGTATGTCTTCTTTGGGGAGGGGTGGATCTTCATGCAGTAGATGATGGGGTAGGTGAGCCATGGGGCTTTTTGCCGTAGTCAAAAGAATTTGAGAGCATTGGATAAAAGTGTAGTCTTGCCAGGAAGCAAAGGGATGCCCATTGTCTATGTAGAGTGTCTTCTGTCACACCTGGAAATGGACAGCTTAGCCTGTGGCACGCAGGGATGCAGAGAAGGTCCACTGATGGCCTTGGCCTCAGAGACTCATCACTGAGGTTCTGAATCCTGACTCTCCTGACATCACTAGAATAGCAGTCCCCACCCCCAAGAGCTGAAACTCCAAACCTGTGTACATCCAGCTATCACACATGCACACGTGCGCGCGTGCATGCACACACACGCACACACACCAGTTTGTTAATTAACCGTGATGAATACAACTAATAAGAGTACTGATTGTTCACTTTGGCCTTATCAGCGCATTCCTTCAGAATGAAGGATGTGAGTTGAGTTTCAGAAGTGTCTCTCCTTGAAGAAGCTTTAGGCACTTTCACAGGGTCAGGGGCCCGGAAAACCTCTGTCCACAATAGTGCCTCTGCAAACCTTTTCCTTTATTCCTACAGTTGATCACTTTTCCCCTCCCCACCCTACTCCCCAGAGAGATACATTCTGTTCAGAGAGATTGTTAAAACAATATGCATTTAATTGGTGGAGCCCTGAGGACTGTCCTACTACCTGCTTCCCTGAATTTTCTCCTGGGTCACCTTGATTGATACCTCAGGTATGCCCAAGCTTTGGCTTACACATTTAGGGGTGGTTTCCTGGTTTACTTCCACAGGTGGCTAATCACATCCACTGTGTACAGATTTTAGTAGTTTAGCTCTTACAGTGAATTTAGAACACATCTTATTGTGGTCTCTAGACCCTACAATGTTTTCTAACCCTGTGATTTGTTGGTGGGAGCAAACTCTCCCAAAATCCCAGCTCCTGAGTCACAGAGCTAGACACTGGTATATTCCATCTACCATCCCTCCTCTGAAGTAGTCATAGCCTTAACCTCTTCAGTGAAGCTGGCGGTAGACATTCTTCCCACACTGCCTATGAGGAATTGGGATGAGAGTTCGTTAAGTCCCTTAACAGCAATTTTTTGAACAGTAGAGGAATCAAGTAAGAGATTAAAAAACAACTGCAAATGAGTTTATGTGAAATGAAAAGTTAGCAACCGGGGCCCTCAGGTAGGGCGGAAGTTTAATTCTCCTCTCTCTGGGTCAGAGTATCAGTTGTAGCTTTCAGGATGGCCCCAGCTTCTGAAGTGTCACTTGCTTAGTAAACATCTACTAGTAGCCTCCAACGTGCACGGTGGGGAGTGTGGGCGTGGGATGAATAACAGATGATGAACACGAGATGGTGCGTGCACTCCAGGAACTCACAGTCTAGTGAAGGCGGGAATACTAGCTTACTGGCAAGTGGTTCCTGGAATAAGTTATGGGATAATGACTGGCAAGAAGGAGCAGGAACATTTGGAATTACCTGGAGAGGCATTTAACCTTACAGTCCTTCCTGTAAGCACAAGGCTGTTTCTCTGCACTAGGAGCCCTGGTCCCCTTCTTCCTCTTTCTCCTCGCCCTCCCACTCTTTCCTCCTGGCCTGTGGAGTCTGGCTGTTCTCCCTGCCTGAGGGTTATGGAGCTGCTTTCCAGGATGAGTCATCTCCACCCACCCCCACACACAGTGGCACCCACTCCGGGAAAGGAACAAGGATCTGCAGTTTAAACTCAAGTTTGGGCTGATATATTTATTTCTTTTAAAGAAGTTAAAGAGTGAAAACTCTTCTCTGAATGTGCATGGGCTTCGACAGTCCTTTTTAAAGCACAAGGACAAGGATATTGTAAGTTTTTTAAAACGTGTCTGCCGTGGTATCCGGAGACCCTGGGGCTAAGTACTCTGGACCAGTGAGTGAGAAAAAGCAAAGAAGTCAACTAGCCTCATTTTAAAAGCTAACAAGGAGAGTTATATTAATTTTAGCTAGACTCCAAAACCAAGAGAAATGTTCCAAGAACAGGCATTCCCTACAGATTCTATTGTTCATAAAATGATAATCTATGATATTATGAATTTGACAAAGATTTAGTGTCAGTCACCTTAGTGAGCACTGGAAATACTGAGTAAGACATAGTCTCAGCCCTCATGGTTTCTTGACGATATGTCTTCAAAGTAACGTTTTTTTCAAAGTAAAAGGCATAGCTTCCTAAAAGTTCTGCCAGAACTAAAAGGTCTCTCTCCCTCTCTCTCTCCTCCATCCCCACCTTTCTTTCTCTTCTTCTCCACCTCTTCCCCTTTCTTTCTATTCCTTCTCTCTCTCTTCCTCTCTCTCCCCACACTGGTGATAGTCGTGGACAGAGTCTGTCTACCACACGGACATCCAGGTGCTGCTTTGGATCATCCACATTTTGCTACATGGTTGTACCAGTCAGGATAGACTAGGTTATGCTACAGTAACAAACAACCTGAAAATCTTAGTGGCTTAAAACTACAAAGATTTAGTGTTCACTCAAGCCACATATTCATCACTAGTCAGCAGGGATCTTTGCTTTTTGTGGTCACTTAGAGACCCAAGCTAATGGAGCAGCCACCATCTTGAATGTTGCTGGTGATTGTACCAAAGGGGAAAGAATGCTTGGGAAAGTTTCAAAAACAGGCTCCAGGCCCCAGGCCCCAGCCTCGAAGTGTCACATGGCACTTCCACATAGAATTCAAAGGCTATAACTAGTTACAAAGCCCCATTCAAAAATAAAGAAGCCAAGAAGTTTAATCTTACTCTGCCAGAACTGAGGAAAACAAAATATTTGGCAAATAGTACTAGTGAGTACCACAGTGTGTGTTGTGGATTTGACAGATGCTGATCCAAACTCTAAGATCCACTGGGCAATTTTAGCCTCAGCATAGTGAATTCTGCCTCCTCAGCCTCAAAGGAAAGTGGGAAATCACAGTTCCCGCCTGGTCTCTGGAATGGTTTGATCCCAGGGTGACCTTTCATGCCATTCTCCAGCCATATAGATACACACACAGAGAATGGAAATAAGGGAGGTGTAGGGGAGAGAGTGGTGAGATGATGAAATGTAGAGGTTTCAAAATCAACCAGAGTTGGATTTGTGTTCTGCTTTCACCGTTTACTACCCATGTGAACTTGGGCAAATTTCTCAATTCTTCTGTCTCAGTTTCCTCATCTGAAAAATGGGTCTGATGAAGCTTAAGTCATAAGCTGATTGTTGGGATACACTGAGAGAAATCAGTGAATCTCTTAGGCCAGGGCTTGGTAACTGATAAGTCCTCAGTAACTGGTAACTGTTATTGTTAGTGTTAGGATTGGAATAATACTCAAACATCAGCACAACATCTGAAAGAAATCAGAGATATTTTTTAATATTTTCCTTGAGACATGCTACTAAATGTCAAGAAAAGGAGTGTGGGAGAGATGTGCACAGATAACAACAAATAATGCACACAGAGAAGCCAGTGGTGTGATCCAGCTGGCACACGTTTCCCAATATACAGTCTTTGGGGATCCTATGCATATGACATTCCTAAGTAGTCCTAAGATTAGAGTACCCTCTCTAATCTTATATGTATTGACAGCTACCATGCATAGGACCTCACATACAGTATGCTATTTAATCGTAGTGATAAACCCATCAGCTCGTATTTAGATCCCCATTTTAGGAAAGGGAGCCTTTACAGCAGAGTGGGTAAGAACATAGGCTCTGGTGTCAGACTGCCTGGCTTAAAATTCCAGCTCGACCAATACCAGCTGAGTGTCCCCAGGCAGCTTCCTTTACCGCTCGCTCATCTGTAAAATGGGAATAATAATTATATGTCACCAGGATGTTGTGTTAATTAGATGAGATAATGTATGTAAAATTCTTAGCCCAGTGCTTGGCATGTAATGAAGGTTCAATGGATGTTAGTTAGAATTACCAAATATGAGGAAATCAAGACTCCAAAAACTCATCCGTTGCCTGAGATCACACAGTTAGTAATTAGGAAAATTTAAACTCTGGTCTTTCCAAATCCAAAGCACATGGGCCTGTGTTTTACCACATCATTCCATTATTTACACCCAACTAACTGCCCTTAAGACTGCATTAATCTTCTGATATTTGGGTTAGGCAATTATCAGGCATAGTTGAAGAAAAGCAAGAAATTGTGCAGTAGGCAGACTGACAGTGGCAAGAAGTAAATGGAGCCTTTCTATTTTCAGTACCGGTCCAAATCGTCTCCTAAAGACTCTTATACTGTAAGAAGGAAGAGATGTTACTTCAGAGGTTTAGAGTACTTACTATTCAGTACCTATATCCCTGTGCTAGGTAAGTTCTCTGTTTTCTCGTTTAATCTTCACACAGACCTTTGAAGGAAGTACATACTTATTTTCTCCATTTTACTGTAGAGGAGACTAAGGGTTAAGGTAATATACCCAAGGTCACGCAGGTGGAAAATGGCAAAGCATCAGAGGATAAATTAGGTTGAAAACAACCTTTACCAACTGAAAAAATGTAATCTCATTTAAAAAAAAATTTTTTAGTCAGCTTTTTTCCACATCATCAGAGTAATAAGTGCTCATTAGAGGAAGTTTGGAAAATAGTGCAAAGGGCACAGAAACAGGAAAAATTAACCATGACTCTATCACCCAGAGTCAATCACTGTTAAGTCTTTTAGTATAGTTCCTGCAGGTCTTTTTTTTCTGTGTTTGGTTTTTATTATATAGTTGAGATTACAAACTATAACAGTTTGTAATGCTGTTTTTTAAGAGGCCAAGAATGAACTCAGTCGTCATTTCTAGTTAATATAATAAAATCTTTGGTTAGAAGAATTCAGGAACCAATCATTCTAGCTGCCATTTATTGACTATTTCTGTATGCCTGGGACTGTGCAAAAATAGTTTAAAGTATCTCCTTTTATCCAAACCTATAAAGCAGGTATTAAATAATCAAAACAGAATATTTATGCAACCAGTATTTTAATGCACTCCACTTTTTAAGAGAAAGAGGTAAAGGACAACAAATAAGGTGATAGATCTTATTTATTTAAAAGAAACTCAAACAAGAACACTGCCAGGCTGTGGTCTGTGGTCACCATAAATTGTCTTCTGTTTTCCACCGCTCTTCTATCTGCAGCACGGTGAGGATTGGGGTCCACGATGATGACCACAGTGATGATTGACAAGCATCACGGAGTAGGAGTTTCTACCCTTTTCTCCCTTGGCTTGTGCCTAGATAGGCCAGCACTTGAACAGCCCAAGTTACAGGACCCCTCAGTGCACATCAGAAACGGGAAATGAACCACATCTCCCTAATATGGTCTGGATCATGTCCCAGTTTCCTCCTTTGGTAATGTTTGCTGGCTCTACAGTAGCCCTCTCGTCCCTAAGATCTGAACTTCAGGATTGCCTCCTCTATAACCCTCAGAAACTTCCTTAACTAGCCACAGACTGAATGGAAAATGGTAGCTGGATTACTTTTGGGGGCAGTCCTTGCCCTGTAGGATAGGAAGAAATTAAAGGTGAGAAATGACTCTTTCAGATTAAAGTGCTCTCAGCCAAGTAAAATCTAAAAATAATCACCACTTCGTAAGAACACATGACCCCTAAGGGTCCTAAAAGGAAATGCTAGGGGAGGCTCTGGCTGCAAAGATGCTAAAAGGTCAGGAGTGGACCTTCAGGGTTTGCTGTTTTACATGTTTAAAGAGTACGTCTGTGTTTTGATAACTGCACTTGCTAATAGCCACCACTTGAATTGCTGCTTCCTGCTTTCTGTTTGTTTTAAATAAGAAGATTCAGCCAGTAATATTGGGAGGGGCTACAAATGATTTCCCCAGTAGGGAGTGCCTGCTTGTTTTTCCTTCTCCCTGGGCATGTTGACGTGCAGGCCACACTCACAGACTCACACATCGGAGGAGGAAGCCCCAGGGAGCCCTCCATCTGTATATTTATACAGGAGGTATGTTTAAGGAGGCGCTCAAGTATCAAGATGCACAGGTAACCATGGTAAAAAGAGGAATTCTGTTACAAGAATTTAAATATGCCATTTCTCATATATTGGTTTCTTTCTTCATTCCCTTGACAAACCTTTAATGAGTACCTACTGTGAGAAACACTGTGTGATTTGCTATGAGACATATTAGTATTTCTAAAAGATGGGTCTTTATTCTCCCCCTTTCAGAAGCTTACCATCTTTTGGGGGTACTATCTGATCATCTACTAAAGCATACACCAGTCACGCACAGTGAGAGGTAATGTAGGATGACTGCTTTAGGAATGATAAGGAAGATAGGTGTTGTAGGCATATTGAGTAGTAATGTTCCCTTCTGACTCAGAAGACATCAAGGAAGATAGGTGGTGGGGGAAGAGGTGGGCTAGGTGAACAGCAAATATCCAGAGGCCAAAAAAAAAGGGGGGAGGGGTATAGCACACTGAGAGTTGTAAGCAGATTGGAGGTGGAGAGTGATCAATGGGAAGATACACTGAGATGAAATTGGAAGCTAGGGGTCAGATTGTATAGAGCCTTGAATGTCAAGTTCAGTTGACCTAGACATATATAGATAGGGAAGGGTCATAGAGGTACCTCCCCAGGTCTCAGAAACTCAGGAAATAAGGGTGATATTAGGGCAGAGAATAGCTCTTCACTTTTCAAACGTCTGCTAGGCCAGCAAGCTATCACTGTACATTAAGGAAATAAATGCATGTAGCATTTGTGAAAGTTGTGGAAAACATAACCTCAGAGTAAAATATAGCTCTTTAAATTGAACCAATTAAGAAAACTATTTAAACTATGCTTATTTTTTCACCATGGCCCAGTGGAAGTTCATCACAGCCATTGGTATGGCTAGTTTTTTTTTTTTACTCCAAATCCAAGCTCCTCAAGGAAACTTACAGGTACCACATAAGTCAATGGGAGGAGAAGGCTACTTTGGTGTGTTAGCTGCCACCCTGGCCTTGCACATTGGTCTCAATAGAGCTTTGCTAGCATGAATAAGTTTCTTCAAGTGGGATCTGCTCTTGGGGCATGGCCAAATCACATTACTGAATCTTCAAAGAGAGGACTAAACCCTAGACTTTGCTGAATTGATCAACATAAATGGCCCTTTCTTGAGTCCCATCCAGGCAGCTCACCATTTTCCCTCTAGGCCTCCTTAGAGAATACCTCATCATGCAAAATGCCCACTGTTGTGGTTAATGGAAAAGTTTATAGACTTGACTGTGTATGGCATATGTAAATCACCAAGAAGTGAATAGAATAAAATAGCCTTACACTGAAAGACCCTGTGTTTACATTTTTTTGATGATTCAAGAACTACTTAACCAAAGACATATCCAGAATGTATTAGAACTCTTAAAATACAATAGAAAACAACCCAATGGGGAAAAAAAATGAGTAAAATAATTGAACAGGCACTTCACCAAAGAGGATACCTGGATGACAAGTGATCATAGAGAAAGTTGTTGAAAAGCACTAATCATAAAGAAAATGCCAATTAAAACCATAATGAGTTACTACTGATGATAATGGCTAAAAGAAGAAACACTGACAATGCCAAGTGCTGACAAGGGTGCAGAGCAACTGAACTCTAGGCATTGCAAGGGAGAATACAAAAAGTTTTGCCAGTTTTTTAAAAAGTTAAACACGTACAAACCATGTGACCCCGCTCCTAGATATTTACCCTAGATAAATGAAAACTTATTTTCACATAAGTAAGTGTACATGCATGTATACAGTCACTCTAGTCATAAACATTCAAAACGTGAAACAACCCAAATGCCCTTCACTAGGTGAACAAGTAAACAAAAGCTACTTCTGAATTTTACAGAACTTTGGGGGGAACATTATGATCAATTAGTGTCATGAGGTGGTACCATGGGAGGGAAATGGTCATATGTTTTCTTCTGCTTATTCAGATTCTAGATAAAGTAAAGATTTCATGCTGCCACAAACATCAGAAAATGTGCAAATTGTTCACTGATGCTTGCGTCAGCCACACTGTGTATGTAGGTCTGCATTTTGTCAAAATACGTAAGTATTGAGTGTGAAGTGTAGGTTTTTAGGAGCAGAAGGGTGAAGTATGTGAGTGGGAGGAGCAAGAGAAAGTCTGGCTGGAGAGTCAGTGAAGGAGTCTGTCTGTCAATGTTGGCTCAGACCCCAGGACCAAAGTGAGGCAAGTGCCTGCCTATGTGCTTGATTTACAAGTTTTTTAAAGTACTGCTTAAAATCACTGAGTGTCTCTAAAAACTAGTCTTTCGTGGGGTGCAGGGAGGAAACCCCTGTATTTAGATGAACTCGAGAGAGCTGGCAAACTTAAAAGAACTGGCACTGCCAGAGGAAACTAACTCCCTGTATCAGTGCAGTCTTTGTCATCTGCTGTCCTGCGTACCCGGAGACTTGACTTTGTGTCATCCATCCTCCCCACTCTGAAGCAGCAAACGTTCTTTTGCTGCAAATCTATCCATATTCTAAAATGTGCTTAATCAGGGATGGGAAAGCCACTAACTGAATTAAATGAGACAGAAATTTACCAGCAGGTGGCAATAGAGGTAATTGTGTCTCCAGAAAGATTAAACTCGTAGTACTTTATAAGCTGGACATGGGAACCTTTAGAACTTGCTTGGGCCCCAGCTTCACTTCCTTCTGCCTTAACACCAGCATTCTATGAGACGGAATTGTTCAAGCCAAAATACTGTAGCCAGACACATAACCTTTTCCTCACTGAGTGGCTGCTCTGCTCCGATTTCTAAGAGTGGCTCCTTCTCTAAGAATTTGATGTTTTTAATTGAAAAACTGGAAATAATGGCAAAATCGTGTTACTCTCATAAATTAGATGTATTTGTGGTTAAGGGAAGCTCAAAAAGGTGAAGTAAAACACTGCTTTCAAATATAACCTCATGACATTATTAAATAAGCTACACCAAATGTTCAGAGCAAAGATGAAGCAATTAGACTGGACAAAGGGACACTAGGTTCCTAAGTGAATTTCTCTTACCTTTGTTAATTTCTTTTAGACAGGAGAAAACCCTTAGAATTCAATGGAAAAAATAATTTTTTTAAATTTATACACAATAATTTCAAAGAACAGTGGAACAGGGTAGTCTGCTGTGAAGCACACGTCCCCTGTGGACAGCAAAGTGTTGTAAAGATAGTCCTGACCTATCTTTACCCTAAAACTTACCAACTGTCTGCACTTTTTCCTGTTTTGCTAGCTTTCTCTGATTCTCTGGTTCTGTCTCCGTCTGGAGAGGTTCCTAAGTTCCCCTCTAACTCCTAGTCTCATTCTCCACAGTCTCTGTTCTGTGGTTCATCACTCCTTTCAATTTCTTTGCAATCTCTCTCTCTTAACTGAAAGGAAATTTGAAATACATGTTTTAGAAAAATAACGATTTTTGCTGTATTTCGGTCTTAAATGTAAAGGCTCATTCAGTTTCACAATATTTCTAAAATTCAGAAATAGTGAAGAGGGAAATAGCTCTATGGAGAGGGAAACAGTTCAAGGGGGAGGGTATAGCTCAGTGGTAGAGCACATGCTTACCATGCATAAGATCCTGGGTTCATCCCCAGTACCTCCAATAAAGAAGAAATTACTTTCTCAATTATTTAATTTTTTTGTATAAGCACATTCATGTGATTCAAAATTCCAGAGATCCAAAAAGGTAAAAATGTTCTCTCTTACCCCTTCTCCCAGCCACACAGTTTTCTTTGGAAACACCTAATCCTCCTATTTTCTGAAAAATATTTCCAGAGACATTATATGTATATACAAGCAGTTAAACATATATATTTATATATGTGTGTGTATACATATGTATGTATATAGTTGTGTTTATACATCTTATACTTTTCCTTGTTTTTATACAAATTATTAGCATACTTTATACAAAAGCCCTTGCTTTCTTTCTTTCTTTTTTTTTTTTTTTGCTTAGCTGAATATCTTTGGCAAACATTCCCTATCAATCCAGAAGGAACTTTTTCTTTTCCACAGCCTCAGACTATTACATTGTATAGATAGTCCATAATTTATTTATCCAGACCACTGCGAATAGGTAGGAAGGATTTTTCCAATTGTATGTTATTACAAACAATTGTTCAATGAATAACCTTATTCATATGTCATTTTGCATGTATGAGCATATGTCTGAAGGATAAATTCCTAGAAATAGAATTGCTGGACTAAAGGATATGTGCATTTGTAAGTTTAATAAATATTGCAAAACTGCCCTTCTTAGAATTTGTAGCCCCAGAGATTTGAGAGGGCCTGTCTTTCTGCATTTTTTCATCATCCAGCCCTCCTTATTGCTCTGTTTTTCACAATTCTTCTATTTTTACTTTTCTTTCTATATAAACTTTAGGACCAACTTTTATCCCCCCAAAAATCATACAGGAATTTTTATTAGAATCGCATTTAATGTACAGATTGACTTAGGGAGAATAGATATCTTTGTGATGTTGCATCTCTTTACAGATGCCTTAGATTTGATAAAGTGTTTATTTCCATCTTTAGTAGCAATTGGATATTTTCTTTATTAAGAATTCACACATTTCTTCTTAAGTTATCCCTTAATGTTTTTATTTATATCACTGCTGTTTTCAGTGGGACTTTTTCCTTCTGTCTCTGCTGAGTGGTTGCTGTTATATACATGAAACCCTTGATTTTTGTGCCCAGTTTGTGTCTCACCCCCTCAGTGAATTCTCACATTATTTGTAAAAGAGTCACTTAGGTTTTGGGGGTATAGAATCATATCATGACTCAATAATGATAATTTTATCTCCTTCTTTCCATTTTGTATGCCTCTGTTGTGAACTGACTGTGTCCTCCAAAAATTTGTATGTTGAAGCCCCAACCCCCATTGTGGCTATATTTGGACATGGAGCCTCTAAGGAAATAATTCAGAGGGTTGGGAGAGCCCAGATCCAATAAGATTAGTGTCTTATCAGAAGAGACACCAGAGAGCTCTCTCTCTCTCTCTTCACCATGTGAAGACACAGTGAGAAAGCAGTACTTCTTGCACTCCCTGCAAACCAGGAAGAGAGGCCTCACCAGAAACTGACCCTACTGGATCTTGATCTTGGACTTCTAGTCTCCAGAACTGTGAGAAAATAAATTTGTTATCTAAACCACCCAGTCCATGGTACATTGTTATGGCAGCCCCAGCAGACTAATGCAACCTCTATTTTCCTTATTTTGTTAAATATATTGGCCAGAACCAGAACAATGTTAAGTAATAGTGATCATTGCGGACATCTTTCTCTTATTTCAGAACTGAGAGGGAATATTTCTAGTGTTTACTCATTAATGCTGCTTTGGGTTGAAAAAAAATAGTCATATTAAGAAAGGAAAGCTATTTCTATTTCATTGAGTTTTCTTCACTTATTTGTGGTCTTTGCTGAAAATTAACAAATGCCTTTTTAGCATCTATGGTAACGGTCATATGTTTTTTCTCCTCAGATCTATTGATAGAGTAAATAATGTTAATATCTTCCTATTCTTGAACTATGTATGTATTTCTCATGGACATCATTCTTGGTTATAGTAAATTATTCTTTTCTTTGATACTGCATTTTTTGCTAATGTTTCCTTTAGTATTTGCATATTGATATTAATAAATGAGATTGACCTATACTGTATTTCTGTGGGTTTGGATATATTGACCTAAAACAAAGAAACTGCCAATTATTTCTCCAGGAAAAAGAAATGGGTTTATTCAGAATCAGCAGAGAATTGTAATTCAGGGTCTGTAACCATGCTGAACCACATACAAGTCCGCACACAGCAAGGGAAGGAAAATGATTTCACAGAGGGGAAAATGAAGTTGGGAGGACTATAGTAAACAGAGTCCATGGCTGTTCATTGTCTGAGTCCTTGCCAGAAAAGAAGAGTATTTCTTCTCTCTGTTGGGCTCCACTACTGTCACAGAGTATGAGAATTCCCCCTTCTGGTTTCTATTTAATTAAGGTTTTTTGTTTATTAATTTTTAAAATTTCCCCTTTGATTAACATTTTTCTCTAGAAGTATTGCTGATCAAGAGTCAGGTTTTCTAGTTTCAGTAGCTTTTTGTCCCCCAGTGCCAGGAAGGACCTTTTCAGAATGTACTGTCTCACATCAGAGAGAAAGTACACAGACTGGAAACCTATTGAGGTAACATTTAAGTAACAAGTAGGAGTAGAAGGGAGAACTCACGGGCACTTTTTATCTGAAGTCCGTATGTTATCAAGATCAAAGACACTAGAGATCATCTGAAGAGATATGTCATCATTAAAGGTTTGGTAACAAACTTCCAGCAGGCCTGGGCTAGATATCTTGGGAAAACCTTTCATCAGATGTTGTCCGCTTCATTTCTGGGAAATCTTTACTTTCAGGTCACCAGATGACATGCAGGTCCAGTCATAGTTCAGTGCTTTCTTTAGATGTGTCTCTTGAATCCAAGAGTCTGTTCCTTAGAATTTGTCAGCACAGTGGTTGGTTAGCAGTATTTGACAAGAGCCTTTCCAGTGAGGTTGAAGAGAGTTCTTCTGGAGCTGCTTTTCCAATAGACAAACTCCAGGTTGCAAGGTGTGATGCTTAAGGTTTCCTGATAGTACACTGTGAAAACATTGCCCTACCAAAGCATGGTTATTTTTAATAGGAGTAATTAGGCCTTTGAAATTTTGGAATGTCTTTCCTTTTAACAGTTGTGGGTCAAAAGAGGCAGGAGCCAAGAGCATCAGGCGTCCTGTGACTATCTCAGAGGATAAGAGTTTGTTCCAAAAGGGGTGGGTGTGAGATTCAGAAGCTTTACCAAGGCATTTGGAGCACCTCCACAAATTTTGCCAACTGAGTCTTAATAATGCCATTAGTGAGTTTGACTGAACCACAGGACTAAAGATGGTAGGTGCAGTGAAAGTGTTGTAAAACTGGCCAAACAGCATAGACTTGTCAAATTACCTGATCAGTAAAATGCATTCTCTGAGCATTATAAAGTTCAAGAGGAGTTCCCCTAGGTAGGAATAATCTTTTTCGAAAAGACTTTAGCCACAGAAAAAGCAGCGGCCTGTCTGCAAGGGACAACTTCAGAACAGTGTGGAAACTTACTGACCATGACCAAAATGTATTTACATCCATGAGATGAAGGAAGTTTTTTGAAGCCCATTTGACATACAAATGAACTCAAATGGTTCATTAGGCAGTTTTAAATGCCCAGGAGCAGCCTGAGCAGACTTCCCTGGGTTATACTTTGCACAAGTGGGACAAATGAGGTAGGCACCTTTTGCAGCCTTGTTAATGTTTACCCACCAATATGTACTCATGAAGGCTATCATTTTGTCAGTAGGCCAGTGGCTTAATGTATGTACAGTAGTGAGGAGTGGAGTAAGAATTTTAGAATCTCCAGTAAGACTGGGTTGTTATTTTGTCTGAACCAGAACTTTTTCTCTTTTTATCAAACCATCAATTGCTGAATTTTCTCTTTTTATCAAACCATCAATTGCTGAGTTATCAAACCATCAATTGCTTGATTTTCCTTTTCTGAGGCCAATTATTGGGCTTCTCCAGTCAGTTTTTGCAAGCACAGTATCTGCCATTGTCACCTTTTAAATAAGAACCATCAGGGAAGCATGGTCAGCGTTACCCAAGGGCATTTCCTATAGATCATCATGAGGAGTCAGGAGGTGGTCTGTGAGCATTAAGGAGTCTTAAGGGGCTTCATTGGTGACAGAGGGAGAAGAGAAGCAGAGTAAGGTTATTACAACATAAAAGAGTTATGTGAGGAGCAGTTAACAAAAGGTCTTAATAGGAGGTGAGGCAGCTGACTGAAAAATGTTGAGGTTGATGAGAATTTTGGGGAAGTTCTACTGTATGAGACAGAAAAATGGTTAAAGAGGCTCCCATAACGATTTTCTCAGTGGCTTTAACCAAAAAGGCAGTGGCCATAATGGTTCTAAGGGTGTATTCCCATGCTACAGGGTCCAGTTGCTGGCTCTAAAATCCTGTGGGTCAATGGTGGTTTCTGTATTTGGGGGTGGGTGCCTCAAGCGCATTCCCTTCTTTTTCATATGCAAAGAAGGAAAAGGGAACCTAATAATTGGGATGCCCAGGGGGAGATGGGTTCATCGAACTCTCCATTAAGGCCTTAAAAGCTATGTTGTCTGGTTCTTCCTATAAAATTGGGTTGCAGTTGTTATTGTGTAGTAAAACATACAGAGGTTTGGCCACAAGAGAGAAATTTGGAATCCAGTTTTGGCAATAACCAGCTAGCCCAAGAAAACTTTACAGTTGGTACTTAGTTTGGGGTTTGGAGTAACTTAGGACACCACAAAGCCTATCTGGATCTCGGTGTAGCCCTTGTTTTGATATCAGATTCCCTAAATATCAAACCTGGATTTTGGAAAACTGCAGTTTTTCTTTGGTAACCTTATGTCCTTCTAGGACTAAAAGCTTTAGTAAGTGGATGCTGCCTTCCTGTGAGGAGACTTGAGAAGGAATACTGCAACAAAGTAGAATATCTAGGGGACTTTTTATCATCTAGTTCAGCCTTCAGGGTTTGTAAGAAACAGGGAGGACTCTCAATACAACAGTGACGAGTTGCTGTCCAGGGGAATTGTTTTTCTCCCCAAGTAAAGGCGAAAAGGTATCGGCCAGCTTCATCAACTGGAATACCAAAGAATGCACTGCATAAATCAATTTCAGTAAAGGACTTGCTTCCAGTGGGAATGGACGGTAGTAGAGTATAAGGCTTAAAAACTACAGATGTGGATGGATAACAAAGTTGTTTATTGCCTGGATGTCCTGGACAACCTACACCCTCAGCCCTTACGTTTTTCTCACCAGTAAAATAACAGTATTAGAGGAACGAGTATAAGGGATAATGAGGCCTTGAGCTTTGTAACGTTCTATTATGCGCTTTCTGCCTTGAGTTGCTTCTTTACTTACAGCATATTGATTAATTCTGAGAAGAAGTTATGAGAAATCTGTTTGAATCATGACAGGAGGTGCACTATGAATTTTGCCAGTATCAGTTGGAGATTTTGCCTGTAATATCAGTTGGGGATAACTGATTCAAAAGGAACAAATGATCATGATCAGTATTCTAGAGTCAGCTCTAGTATCAAGAGACAGAACAAATAAAAGATGTCAAAGAGTCATTTAGTTCTTTACTGAATTGGTTACTTTAATGACTAGTGTCAAATTCTAGAATGATTTCTCCCTTTGTGGAGAAAGAAATTCCAGCATGACACTTCTCTAAGAAGTCTCAGCCTAATACATGGTTAGCAACAGAGAAATGAAGGAGAAAAGGATATGTAGCTCTCAGAGAGCCTGAACAAGAGGATAGGTTCAGAAACAGGAACCTCTTGGGGTTCATTAGAGATCCCCACTCTCTGAACTGCTTTAGTACTTTGAGTCAGGGGCTGCTTTATTAGTAGTGGGTTGAGCACCAAGAGTGTGGTTCCAGTGTCAGTCATGACTGGAAGAGATTCATCCCCAATCTGGAAGCATTTCTGTTTCTCCAAGCCAATTAAGAGGGAGGATTGGGAAGAGCCCCTGTGGTTCCTTGGAGCCCTGTCTTTGATAACTGGAAGGACACTGGAAAGGCTGATTAGAAGGCTGAAGGTGACTGAAACACTTAAGTTTGGAACGATCTCTTTTCCAGTGTCCTGGCTCTTTGCAATAATAGCAGAAACTAGAAGGCTTTTGGTTTCATTTAGGAGTTTCCATTTGCTGTAGTTGAAGATTAAGAATTTTTGCAGTCTTCCTTTTGGGTGACTCATCTAGAGCGTGAGAGAGCTGTTTGCCAGATTAACTAAAGGGAAATCTGGAGTAGATTTAGTTTCCCATTCCATCCTAGTGCTTTATACTAGAAAGGAAAGGTCTCAGTTCAGCCCATTAATGAACATAGAGTTAAAAGCTACCTGGGTAGAATCAACATCTGAAGGAAGACCAGAATTTTCCTTAAAAATAATCTGAAGTCAACTATAATAGTCATGAACAGGTTCATCAAATTTTTGTGTGCAAGGCTGAATTTTGTTCCAATCAACAGGCTTTGAAAAAGCCCTAGGAAATGCTTGACGCTGGCACCTAGCAATCGCCCAAGCCTGATATATAATAAGTTAGTGAGCTGGCCTCCTGGTTATCATTCTAGAAACCTTTCAGGATTTTCCCAGTTAGCAGTTTTCATCCAGTGCTGGGCCTGGCCTTCACTGACAAGCATATGAACTAGCTGCTGTAAATCAGAGAAGCCAGGTTGGTAAGTTTGAATCACTGTATTTAAATTGCTCAGCAAGTCTGTGAGCATCTTCAGTTATCTGGGGAGAATCTTTTTGACTATGGCTTTCAGTTCAGCTTTAGTCTAGCAAACATAAGAAGTTAAGGGTTTAGCCTCTAGATCCTCAGAAGGCTAAATTTTAGAGGGACGAAGCTCTGGTAAGTTCAGAGGATAAGGGAATGGGGAGAGTTTCAGATAGAAAGGGAAAGTGGGCAAGAGAATTGGTATGGGGAGCCTGAGAGTACAGAGGAGGTGCAGGTAGCACTGGAAGGGAGGAGGAAGGTGGCACCAGAGGTGGACCATGAGACAAAGAGCCAAGGAAGGGAGCATGAAGCCTCAGAAGCCATTTTATCTTTCTTTAACCGTTTGTTTGACTCAAAGTCTCAGTTTGTAGAGAGGCAATTTTAGGATCCTGATAATATTTGGAAGCTTCAAAATACCAATCAAAATAAGCATTTCATTCAGTTCTGGAAATTTTAGAGCTGTAGTGGTCCAGTTCAGCTTTAAGAAAATTAAGTTTGGGGATTTCAAAAGTTCCCCGTAATGGCCATTGATATAATTGCCTTTGGTCAGTTAGAAATGTGCATGAGGAAGGACCAGAGTTTTTAAACATTAAATCAGCTGGAATCCCTGGGTGAGGGGCACCCTCAAAATATTTACATAATTGAGACCCCATTTTTCAGAGGTTTTTCTCTAAGGTGAAAGAACAGTATTTAAACAGCTTACAGCTCAATTCAAACTGCTTGCAGCTCACACAGCCTGCAGGCCTGACACCTGCCACTACTAAGGAAACAGCTTGGTCCTGAAGGGACCAGGCTGAAGACTTCTCAGCCAGTTCCCATAGAACAGCCCCTTTTCCAAAGGAATGGGCCACTGGCTTCTCAGCTATTTTCTGTTGAAACAGTTAGGTCTCAAAATCAGACCAAAGTGTCAAAAGAGTACTTGCATACAGAACAAGGCCTTAAACAGAAAGGACAAAACTTTAAAATAGATCCCAAGTAAAGCCTACAAAGCTTCAAATGTAAAGAGGGCATAAGCTTGGATCCAGAAGAAAGGCATACCTTTAAACTCCAGAATTGGCAAGAAAAGCAGTGAACTCAATGGGCTCAATTGTGAGTACCATACCTGTTCACTCACCAGCTCCCAAGCCGTCAGGAGTCTACTACTTTGTACAGGCCACCAAATTGTTGACCTAAAACAAACAGACTGCCAGTTATTTCTCCAGCAAAAAAAAAAAAAAAAAAAATAGGTTTATTCAGAATCAGCAGAGAATTGCAACTCCATGTCTGCAACCATGGCAAGCCACATGCCAGTCCCTGCATAGCAAGGGAAGGAGAATGCGCTTATATAGAGGAAAAGGAAGCTGTACTAAACCAAGAGTCTGTAGCTTTTCATTGGCTAAGACCTTGCCAGGAAGTAAGAAGAGTTTTTCTTCTTCCTGTTAGGCTCTGCGGTAGTCACAGAGCATGAGAGCTCCCTCTTCTGGTCTCCCAACTCTATTTAATTGAGGTTTCTGTTTGTTAGTTTGTTTTTTTTTTTTTTTACAGGTATCAATGTTATCTTAGAGATTTTCTTCTTTTTTTAGTTCCCAGAAAAAAATTTAAGAGCACTGGGAAATGATCCATTCTTTAATGATGTAGTAGAATTTCCTAGGAATTGCTGGTCCTGGTGCTTTCTTATTGTCTGGTTGTTTGTAAGATGTTACTTCTTTAAAAACTCTATCTTTTTAAATGGGAATTTGTTTGTATAGCTATCCTATTGTCTTCTAGAGACATTTTAGGTAACTTTTATTTTTAGAAAATTATGTATTTACTAGGATTTCAGATTTATTTGAAAAATTTTGAGAAAGGTAATCTCTGTGCTTCTTCTAACTTCCCTTGTATTTGCAGTTATTGTCCCCCTTTTATAATTTTTATTTTCTTATTTTATGTATTTGTGTTTTCTTGATTAAGTACACTATTTTTTCCTTCAAGGAACAGCTCTTAGATGTAATGTACTCCTACTCTTTTTGTTTGTTTGTTTTTAGTTAAGTAATTTCATGCTTTTATTTTGATTAATTTCTACTTTCCAACTTCCATAGGTTTATTTTTTATCCCTGTTATATTCAGTTATTTTTATTAACTCCTTGAGTTGGATGTTACTTCGTTCATTTTTAGCCTTTTGGTTTATTATTCTACATATGTGAGATTATGAATTTTTCTCTGAACAGTGCTTTAATTGCACACCATAGGTTCTGGTATGTAGTTATTTCTAAATTTATTTTTGGCACCGAATTGAATTAGTTATTGTCTTGATTCATGGCACACTCTCATTGGTCAATGCATAGCCCTCTTTTGTTTACTTATTTGTCAGCCTGTTAGCTTTTTTAATGACCCACCATCCAACATAGTCTTGACAATAGCCTGTACTTACCTATATGGTTCTTCCCATCCCCCTTCTTCTGCCTCCTCCTCCCCCTGACTCAATCAGTGATAAGTATCATTCTGAATTCTTTGTTTTTCATTCCTTTGCTTTTCTTTTATATAAACTATATATATAGTTTTATAACATCTATCTATCCCATATCTATTCTTAAAATATGTTTTATTGTAGATTCATTTTTTAATTATATTCTGAATATCCTGTAATTTTGATATTGATTTCCTCTTTGACCCAAAAGTTGTTTCAAAAGAGATTTGTTTTCTCTTTATTTTTCAGATTTTAGAGTATTTTGTTTGTTTGATATCTTGATTTATTATTAAGTTCTAGTTTTATAGAATCATGAACAGATAATGTTTTCTGCACTATTTTTACATTTTAGAATTTATTGAAGTTTTTCTTTGGCTTAAAATATGGTCAATTGTGAATGCCACATAACTCATACAGAAACAGCATGCTATCTAGTATAGTGTTGATAGATATCAATCAGATCTACCTCATTAATTATGTTATTTAGGTCTTCCATACCATATTTTCTTGTTTCCACTTGATCTGTCATGGACTGAGGGGACAGAACTAAAATTTCCTGCTACTGATGTATTTTTTTTACCCTACCTTCCATGGTTTTTGCTTTATAATTGTTGATTCTCTGCTAGTTGGTATTCTAACTTTTTGAAAATCATACTGTTAAAACACTACAAAGTATCATTCCTTGACTTCCTTAAGCTTTTCTTTTCTTGATACTATGATTATGGCCCATTGCATTTGCCAGTTACTTTGCCCACACTTTTATTCTCAGCTGTTCTGATTCCTTTTTTTAGGTAGGTTTCTGTATAGCCTAAAGTTGAATTGCTTTGTGATCCAATTTGAATGTCTTTTCCTCATCTTTGACTTCTGTTACATGTTGAATCATGTTCCCCAAAGTGTGTATGTTGAGGTCTTAACCCCCAGTACCTCAGAATGTGATCTTATTTGGAAACTGGGTCACTGCAAATATAATTAGTTAAGATGAGATCATACTGGAATATGGGCCCCTAATCCAATATGAGTGGTGTCATTATGAAATGGGAAAATCTGGACACAGATACACGGGGATGCCACATGAAGTTTGGAGTTATCCTGCCACAAGCCAAGGAACTACCAAAAACTTAGAGGAAGGCCTGGAATAGATGCTTCCCTAGAGCCTTGAGAAGGAGCATGGCCCTGCCAACACTTATCTCAGAGCTCTAGCCTCCAGAATTATGAGACAATAAATTTCTGCTGCTTGAGCCACTCAAGTTTGTGGTACTTTGCAAATTAATACAATTTCTTTGTAAATATCAGTTGATTCTCATTATCAGCAACCCTTTATATTAATTTAAAATTTTTTCTTATGCCTTAATAGGTACAAATTCATGGCAAATTGCTGAAGACTTATGGACCAGATATTGCAAGTGTTAAAAGGGTCTATAGGTTACCCCTAAAATGTCCTAAATCCCTGCAGCCTAAGCAGAACTCAGCGTAGCTGACACCTATCCTACTACTAGCATCCCACAAAAATCTCAAGTAAACTAGCTAAAAGCCATCCAACTACACATAACACCTCTTTTCTTTTCAGGATCATGAGACTTACTGTGAATCAAAGAACTGAAACCAGTAAGAGTCTCTCCAGCAAAAGAAGAATAAGCCTAGATTCCCTGTTACCTGATCCAGACATACCTAACTGCGACTTGCCTGGCCATTTGTGAAAATGAAGAAGCTTCTGCTTCCTCCAGTGAGGGTAACTCTTTTGCAAAACTGTAAAAGGCTATTAAGAAAATGAAGGTCCCTAAGGGTCCTACCTGAGACAAGATCTAGATTGTTCTCATCTTGAGCATTAATTTGTAGTTTAACTGTCCATGCTCTTAACTGTCAACCAATGGGTTTTGGGTTTTGATTTTTACTTTGATTACCAATGTTTGCTGCAATTTATGAAGCAGAGCTAGAGGGCAGATGCAGCAGACTGCGTGGGCTCTCTAGTTAAGGGTGGCTTGGTGCTGCACCCCAGAGATGCCCTGGATGCTGGCCTCTGAGAGATGGCACAGGGATCTAAGGTGGCCTATATATCCTTTCCTTCCTTCACTCCTTCCCTTCATGCTTCTGCTTCTTCCCTCTCCAGCCCAGTTGCCATGGAGAAGAATACGCTTTTCATATGCTTATTTGCCAGATATATAATTTGAAGACTATGAACAATGGCAATACTTTCAATCCAAAAATATGGACACCTAGTCTGACACTAAGTATTAGGAATGTGGGTAGTTCTTAAACTCTGGCAGGAATGGCCAGCGTTGAAAGACAGGCAATGAGTGAACCGAAGCTCAGAATTTCTCTATGTAAACATACGTAGCACACATCTTACCTAAATATGCCTTCCAAGGGGGGAAAACAAAAACATTACCATACTAGTTATAAACTTTACCACTGGAAGGGATGAAATATAACTCAAAGGAAAAATAAGCAAAAAAAATTTTTACTTGATCCTATATAAGCACTTATGTTAAACTTTATTTTTAAAATAAACTTTGTTTTTTATTAAAACAATTTTAGGTTCACAACAAAATTGACTGGAAAGGACAGAGATTTCCTGTATACAACCTTTCCTCACACATGTGCAATCTCCCCCAGTATCAACATCCTGCACCCCAGGGGTACAGTTATTGAATCTACACTAACACAGTTCACCTAAAGTCGATAGTTAACATTAGAGTCTGTTCTTGATGTTGTACATTCTGTGGGCTTTGACAAGTGTAATAGACAAAATAGTTTCTCTGCCCTAAAAATCCTCTTGGTTTGCCTATGCATCCCTCTCTCCCCTAACCCCTGGCAGCCACTTACCTTTTTACTGTCTCCATAATTTTTCTTTTTCCAGAATGTCATGTGGTTGGAGTCACACAGTGTGTAGCCTTTTCAAATTTTTTCTTTCATTTAGAAATATTCATTTAAGATTCCTCTCTATCTTTACATGGCATAATAGCTCATTTGTTTTAGAGTTGAGTAATATTCCATTATCTAGGTTATCAGTTTACTTATCTCTTCACCTAATGAAAACCATCTTGGTTGCTATTACGAATAGAGCTGCTATAAACATCTGTGTTTTGTGTGGACATAAGTTTTCAGTTCCTTTGGGTAAATACCAAGGAGCACAATTTCTGGACCCTATGGTAAGAGTATGTTTAGTTTTGGAAAAAATAGCCAAACAGCCTTCTAAAATGGCTATAATTTTGCATTCCCACCAGCAATGTATGAGAGTTTCTTTTGCTCCACATCCTCACCAGCAATTTGATGCTGTCAGTGTTCCAGATTTTGGCCAGTCTAGTAGGTATATTGTTGTATCTTATTGTTACTTTAATTTGCAATCCCCTAATGACTTGTATGGAGCGTCTTTTCATATGCTTATTTGCCATCTGTGTATCTTCCTCAGTGAGGTGTCTTTGAGGTCTTTGGCCTATTTTTTAATGGAGTTGTTTGTTTTCTTATTGTTGAGTGTTGAGAGTTCTATGTTTATTTTGGGTAACAGTCCTTTTTCAGATGTTCTCCAAATATTTTCTCCCAGTCTATGCCTTGTCTTCACATTCTCTCCATGTTGTCTTTCTCAGAGCGGAAGTTTTTAATTTTAATGAGGTTCGGCTTTTCAAATATTTATTTTATGGGTCCAAGACCAAAGACATAACATATGAAGGATTGTTATGACTTCTTGGAGAATTGACCCCTACCTATATCATTAAGTAAAACCCCTCTTCATCACTGGAAACTTTTTTCTCAGTAGTCTATTGTATCTGAAATTAATATAACTACTTCTGCTTCCTCTTGATGACTGTGAGCATGTACTGTCTTTCTCTGTCTTTTTACCTGTAACCTATATACGTCTTTATATTTAAAGTAGGCTCCCTAGACAACAGTATAGTTGGGTCTCACTTTATATGCACTCTGAAAATCTGTCTTTTAGTATGTTTAGACTGTTGACATTTACAGTGATTTATGTAGTTGGATTAATGTCTAACATATTTATTATTTTCTATTTGCTTCCTTTTTTCTTTGTTCCTATTATATCTTCCACTGTTTTTTTGCCTTTTGTGGTTTTAATTAAGCATTTTTTATGACTTCATTTTAATCTCTTTTCTTGGTATATCAATTATATTTATTTTTAAAAATTTTTTCCTGGTTGCCCTTGAATTTTTGATATGCATTTACAGCTAAACCAAGTATGCTTTCAAATAACAGTGTAATATTTCATGGGTAGTACAAATATTTTATAATAATTCATTTCATTTATATATGCATACATAAGTATATGTATATATACATAAGTATTCATAATCAAATAACTGTATCTATTATTTTGACCAAACTGTTAACATTACATCAATTAAGAATAAGAAAAATAAAAGTTTTTATTTTACCTTCATTTTTCATTCTCTAATACTCTTTCTTTGTGTAGGCCCAAGTTCTGACTTGTATCATTTTCCTTCTCCCTGAAGAACTTCTTTTAACATTTCTTACAAGACAGATCTACTGGCAACAAATTCCTTTGATTTTTATTTCTTTGATAAAGCCTTTATTTCTCCTTCACTTTTGAAAGACAGTTTCAGAGTGGTGAGAAATAACTCACAGAATTCTGGTCTGTGAGTTATTTCTCTCAACACTTGAAATATTTCACTCCACTCTCTTCTTGATTACACTGTTTGTGAGAAATCAGATGTAATTCTTATTTTTGCTTCTATAGAGGTAATGTGTGTTTTTTCCCTCTGGCTTCTTTATCTTTATTTTTCTGCAGTTTGAATATGGTGTAGTGTTTTGTTATTTAATTTGCTTGGTGTTCTCTTAGCTTCCTGGGTCTGTCGTTTGGTGTCTGTCTTTCATCTGGGGAAATTCTTAGTCATTATTACTTCAAGTATTTCTTCTGTCCTTCGTCTCTTTCTTCTCCTTCTGGCATTCCCGTTAAGTGTGTGGTACACCTTCTGTAGTTAGCCCCCTATTTTTGGATACTCCATCCTTTGTTTTTGCAGCCTTTTTTCCTCTTTGCTTTTCAGTTTTGGAAGTTTCTATTGATGTACGCTCAAGCACAGAAGCTCTTTCCTTAGTCATGTCCAGTCTACTGATGAGACCATCAAAGGCAGTTTTTCATTCCTTTTATAGCATTTTCAATCTCTGGCATTGCTTTTTGATTCTTTCTTAGAATGTCCATCTCTGATTAGATTACCCAGCTGTTCTTGCATGTTGTCTACTTTATCCATTAGAGCCCTTAGCATATTAATCATAATTGTTTTAAATTCATGGTCTGACCATTCCAACATCCCTGCCAGTATCTGAGTCTGGTTCTGACACTTGCTCTGTCTCTTCAAATTGTGTTTTTTGCCTTTTAGTATGTCTTGTAATTTTTTGTTGAAAAATAGATACGATGTACTGGGTAAAAGAAACTGCAATAAGTAGGCCTTTAATAATGTAGTGGTTAGGTGAGAGAGGGAGGGAAGTGTTCTGTAGTCTTACAATTAGCTCTCAGTCTTCTGGTGAACCTGTGCCCCCAGAAATTCACTAGTGCTGCTTTTTTCCTCCCTTTGGTGGAACAGGATGGGTAGAGGGGGCTGGGCTTTTGTATTTCCCTTCCTTCATGTGGGAGTCTGGAGGGGTATATTTTCTTTCCTCCATGTATGTTAGGCTCTGATAATACCAGTAGGTTAGGCCCTGGCCAAAAAAAAAGGTTTCTCCTGAGGGCAGGCTTTAATAAAAAGAACAGAATGTGTGGATGTATTTCAAAATATGTCCCCCTGCCTAAAGCACAAAGAGATTATTCTCTGGTCCTTACTGTGAGCACCTGGTACAGCTTCTGGAGTTAAAAGTCACAAAAGACAAAAGTGTGAGGGTTACTTTCCTCCATGCCCACCCCCCACCATGACTGGCATCCCCCTGGAGTTTTTATCTCTCAGGCTCGTGCACCCTGAGCTTCCAGCATTCATCTGGTACAGCTCAGGTTTTCCTGCTCTGGTAATGGTTCCCTCAGAAGTTGCTGCTCCTGGGTTCCTATCCAGTAAGCTGTGATTCTCCATATCAGTTTGTCTGTGTCTCCAATTTGGGGGCAGCAGTTTGCTCTGTGATCTTACTTCTCTGATTGATCTAAGAAGAGTTGTTGATTTCTCAGTTTGTTTAGCTTTTCACTTGTTGTTCGGACCGAGCAATGGCTTCTGAGCGTCTTACATGCTGGACAGGAAACCAGAAGTCCTTGTGTCAGCCTTTTTACATCAGTATAGTGGTAATAATCAGTTCATCCTGGCAAAACACCTTTTAGACAAATCAGCATGACTCGGAGGTGATGGTTAAAACCCAGCTGGCACAGAGATGTTTAGCAGGTTACCAAGGCCACACAGCAGGCTAGAAGCTGAGCAGGGATTAGAGATCTGGAGAGCCTGACTCCCAGCCCTGTGTGCAGACTCCACCACCTGTAAACAAACTAGCTAAGAGCCAAACCAGATAAATGTGCCTGAAGTAAGTCACTTGTGGCTGCCAAACTTTGTCTGTTTGCACCATCAGTAAGCTGAGGATCCAAAAGTCAGGGCCTTTTGCGCACATATCACAAGAACCCATCTCTGAGGGGCTATGCTCCAAGGAAGCAGGGGACTGACCACCTTTGGGATCAACACAGTGATTATACATTGCATTTGTATGGTTCTCCTCAGCTTTTGAAACACCTTTTTAAGTGATTTATCTCCTATGTTCCTCCCAACCATACTAGAAGACTGTGAAATATATTATTATTATTTTTTTTTTAAAGTTGGTGAGCCAAGAAGGCTAACAATCCAGTGCTGGGAGCTGAAACTGCCCTAATGAGTATGAAGAAATGAGCAGAAGGCCTGGTCTCCAGGTGAACACAGGAGGTGATCCCTGAGGTCAGATCTGAGGAGGACAGACAGCGTTGCCCTGGCGGGGACAAGGAGGAGAAACAGGTGGGTGAGGGAACCGTGCACCTATTGATTATCAGTATTAGCGTCGCCATTTGGAAACTTCCTGGGAGACACGGAGTATTAGGGGTATGATGTGCTTGGCCATGACTGGGGCATTGAAAAGTCCTCCCGAACCTGAATGATCCATCTTCCCGTTTCTTCCTGTCTCAGTCTTCTGCCTCTTTCACTATTACAATTAACCTCCACACGGGGCCCCTGTCCTCACCCTCCCAGTCATCTCTGGCCTCCCGCCCTCAGTCTCTTCCAGTTCTCTTAAGTTCATCAGCGGCTAGGATGCTACCTCTTGGGTCTCTCTGCTCACTTACCCCCAAGTCCTTGCCCTGAGCTAGTACCACACACCTAACTAACCTTCACTGCAGTGGTCATCCAACAACATACCTCAGGAGTTACAGAAGTGTTATAGAAATTAAGCTAGGGCTATGGACAACAGTGGTAAAAATAGAAATAGAATTATGTCATTGTGTTAGTATACAAGTTACTGTCCCCTCCTTCCTGGGCACATGGCTAGACTACATTTCCCAGTCTTCCTTGCAGTTAAATAGAGACATGTAACTAAATTCTTTCCAATGCCATGGGTGGAAGTGTTGTATACCCTTTACAGGCCTGGCCCGTAAAAATTCTTCTCTGCTCTTCCACGCTCTTCCTGTGGGCTGGATGATGTAGCACTAAGGGCTGGCAGAGTCACAAGGTCTAAGAAGCCTGGGTTCCTTAACCACCTTATGGAAAAGAGCTGTGCTCCAGCCAGAAGCACCCGCCTTGAACAGTTATATGAGATACAAACTTCTATTGTGTTCGAGCCTTTATACATTCGGGGTGTATTTGTAGCAGTAGTTCAGCCTACTTTAACTAATAAATCCATCAAATGAATGAAAGCAGGGAGGACCATCATCACTCAGCTCTTACCTGACTCCAGAGAAGCCCATAATTGAAAAGGAAAAAATATCTGCCTAATAACAAGGGGGAAAAGCCATAGGTAAACATGAATTATGTTTGTATAAAATAGGATGGGGATACTTTGGGTGATGAAGGTTCTTGTAGCAAAGAACTTTTGGGGTTTTTAATAGCTAAACAGTCTCAGTGTGAGCTACTGTTACCCAGTGGATGAGAAAAGAATTCCTTGAAGACAGGTTCTTTGTTAATGGATGAGCCGGCCACATACCAGGTAAATAATAAATACTTAACTGCAGTCAAATCAAGATCAAGGGAGGGAAGAGCCTCAACACCAGCACATTTCTAGAACTGGAACATAGCCAGTCTTGAGGGCCAAACGTTAAAAGAGATATTGACAAAGTCAAACATTCAGATACATTTCAAGGGTAGTAATCACACGTAGTAAAGTCTAAAACCGTGTCAGATGAGAAGCATCAAGGGAATGTAAATGTCTAACCTAGAGGAGTGTATTTGCCTGTGTGGGGGGGGTGGGGGGGTGGGGAGGGAAGTAGAGGAGTGGTGAGAACCACAACTGCCTTTCAGTAATTTGAAGGGTTGTCATGGAGAAGAGGAACTCTATTCCACATCCCTTAAAATGTAAAACTGGGACTGAACTTCTGTTTTATATAAAAAGAGCTTTCCAACAAGTACAGCTGTTGGACAATGGAACAGGCTGCCTTGGAAAGAACTAAACTTCCCCTCAGAGGAAGTATTTCATCCAAAGCTGGCTGCTGCCAATTGAGGTTGTTGTAGAAGGTTATCCAGCACTGGATGGTAGACGAGAAAATGGAAGTCCCTTCCGAAGCTTTCGGGACCCTATGAGAGATAGTCCTTATTGAAGCTTGCATTAATAAGACATTCAGGAGATGCTCTGTTTGGGGATCACCTGTAGCTTCCAGTAGTCTCTGTGCCAACTCTGTCTTTCCCACGAGGGTGACTATTTGGCTGGTTGCAAGAGGAAGGGACAAGGAGGTCTGGGAGAAAGGAAGCCAAATGCTAAGTCATAGAATCCATAATCTTGGTGTTTTATTCAAAGTCTAGTTTTGGGAAACGGAGAGCAACAGATAGAGAGAGACAAAGTCTTTAGCCCCTCAATATGTCCACTACCAAATTACACCACTTTAGTGGAGCATTTAGTCCAGAATACCTCCTGGAGAGATGTAACCAATTATCACCCACATCTTACTGGTCTGAAGAGATCAGTACCCGGGGAGTAGGAGGAAAGGCTAACTTCCCCTTGTAGGTTTCTTATGGTGATCAGCACAGTTAGAGACAAAGGATGAAAGCCCAAAGAGGTTAGTATGAGGGCTGGGGGTGTCCAGGGTGTTGGGGAACTGCGGGGGTGGGAGGAGTTTTGCCTGCTCTGCAGTTTAGCCTGGGGCTTTGGTGTATCTCTGAGAACTTTCTCTGGGCTGATAACACTGTTTAACAACAGCCAAGTTGGAATGTCAGGACTTGTTTATAAACTGCAAACACCTTACTACTAGCTCAGCTCAGTCTTCCCCATCTCAGTCCATCAGCCTGGTCTTTTTGGGTTCAAGCCTGGATCTGCTCATTCCTCCCTCTGGGATAAAGAAGGGAGAAGGAAAAGAAGGATGCTGTCTGTGCTAAATATCTTTCCTATGAGGGAAGAGCACCTCGGTGATCCATTCTTGTAAAAGTCCCCCAGCCCCACAATTCTCTCTTCCATGTCCAGTATGATTACTTGACATCTTCTCTGTTGGGAGTATTACAGAACCCATTCACACTGGCTGGCTCTTAAACACTCAGAAACCTAGCGCAGAATACTAGATGGTACAGAAACCTCAGAAGGAGGACAAAATAGGCACTACAAGCTGTTGGAAGGGAAATTATGGCAAACTGCATAGGCAAGGAAAACTTCACAGAGGAACAGGAAATGAACTTGAGTCTTGAAGAATGAGCAGGACTCAGTTATGCAAAGAGAAGTGCAGGAATTTCAGGTTGGAGAGACTGCACAAGGAGAAGAGAATGTAAGAATATGTTAGGAGCCAGTGTGTGGAAGGGTCAGACCGGGAGGATCTATGGCGGGAACTCAGTGTTTGGTGCAACACTTCTCACAACCTTCAGCTTCCCCGCACCATTCCACCTCCATCCGTGATTGTTTGGGAGTCTCTAGATAGGAGTGAGCATTCTATGGTTCAGGCTGGTAGATCAGGGAATGTTTAGGAAAAGGTTTATCTGCAAATAATCTGGCAAAACCTCCATGAAATTTTCAAATCAAATGAAGAAATGTTGACTGGCTAGAGGTGTGGTTAAATACACTAAGAGCTGATTCAATCACTGAGCCAAATTATACTTGTCTCTTACCCCCAAATCTGCCACTGCTCATGTTTTCCTTATCACTATCATTGGCCGTTCACCCAGTGGAAATGGTAGTGGATCCTTAAAAAAGTCACCTCACACCCAGATCAGTGTACCCCTGGAGTTTCCCACAATCTGAGTTGTCACAGTGGAGGTACTTAATCGCTTTAAAGGCAGTCAGCTTTCTCTAGGACCTAAATGTAGGCCATGAAAAACCATGTCCCACATAGTATGTGGGACCCGTATGTTTTCCAGTTCTAGAGTAGTGAGGACCTCTTATTCAAATTGACATCTGGGTATGCTAGACTGCCTGAAGTAGTGTTTCCATTTAGACCAACGCTCGTGGTAAGAGTAAGTTCAAAGGCCAACGTCCCATATGTTATCACCATTGAAAAATATGAATTATGTTTTCCTACTAACACTCACTGACTAGCACAATCACAGAGATTCACTTACATCTAGCATTCTGTGCAAAACACATATAAATGACAAAACAAAAGGAGAAAGTTTAGAAAAGAGAGGACTGGTCATAGGATGGAAGGGATGGCAGGCGATGTCTCTGACAGCTCATCAAGACACAAATAGAGATGGCTCATTGTTTCTTAAAAAGGCAGTGGGTCTACTGAGAAATAAGTAAAAATTTAAAAGAATATATAAAGAATGACCTGGAAAAGATGGAACATAATGGATGAAAAAGTACCAAACCAACAGAGACCAGCACACAGAATTATAAAATGTCAAAGCATCTCGTCGAGCATTACTTTAAAAGGTTGAGAATCACTTTCCGGATGAGTCTTGAAGAAGGAGGACCCAACCAGCAGCAGTCTGACGTGGAAGTCAAACTAGGGAGACTTAAGTCCTTTCAAAAATGCCTTCTCCGCTCAGCATCAAGTGACTTCTGGTTGAATTAATGGGATAGACATTTTCCAAATCACAGGAGCGTATGAACTCTGGCCGACCAAGGACACCGTTTCTGGAAGACAGATGCATCCACAGGCAAGATGAGGCAGCCACAGAGCTGTAATCTGCCAGTGTGGGGAGGTTGCCTGCGACAGAACTTAGCTGACGATTTGATCAGGAATTTCTTCCCAAAGGGGACAACATCCCTGCCTTTTATTTGGAAGTCTGCCCTATTTTCCCCGTGAAATTCTTAAATAAGTAGTAATGATTCTTTCCTAAAGGAAAACTGCCATTCTTGCTAGCATGGGCTTTGAACTGACTGTCTCTCGAATCCTTCTGGCACAGAAGACCTGTTGCTGAGTTAGTGAAGAGGACCAACAAGTGAATGAGTTGGATGAACACAAGAGAAGACCCCCTTGAGATGGTGAGGCTTCTCTTTTTCAGTCAGATGCTGACAATGCACAGGATGGTACCATGTAGGATGGCACCGTAGGAGGACAAGGCAGCCACTCATTTCAAACTGAGGGACAGAAGCTGAGTGTACACGCAGCTGAGGGAGTGTGCCCTGGCCCCTCTTATACTCTGCCTGGGTTCAAAGGTCTTTGGAGCTTCCTCAATTTATTACATACCTGTGGACTTGCTGGATAATCAGGAGAGAGCAGTCTATGAACTAACTGTAAGTCCAGGTACTCTCAACATTTCCACACTCACCAACCCCAGTGGACAATGATGTCTAGAGGCAGCACTTTCAGGTGGGAGAAAAAAGTCTAATTAAAATGACTTTTGAAAAATCCCTTCAATTTCCTGTTATACCATCTTTCAACAAGCTGTTACACCATCTTTATACCATCTTTCATTGTTACACCATCCTTCAACTGGTGCAGCATAATTTTGTGGGTGTTTTCCTTCAGTTGAGTAGGATATAAAGTGGCTGACTTTCATTTAGAGGATCATGTTTTATAAAATGAGTTATTTCTTTAAACACAATCAGATCCTATTATGAGATACACCTGGGAACTGAGACCAAAATGGACCAAAGGAAGAATAGATTCACATCTCTTGTTTCAGCTCACCTAACACTCCTCATTGAGTTGACAGATGGGAAAAACATCCTCACTGGTTGAACAGCTCTCTCTCCTTTCTTCCTTTTTTTCCTTTTCTGAACATTACTGTTGGACTCATGTCAATTAAAAACACATGGTACTCGATTCCATGGTTCATGGATGTATCCTCTCCAAAGAATCTAAGTAAGAGCCAGAAATAAAAGGTAGGGTCCAACACTTGAGGAGCTAGTTTCAGGACAGATTGGCCCCTGGAAAGTGCCTTATTGTTGACTGACTGCTGTCTTTCTAAATGTGTGCCCCAGATTCCAGGCCCTTAGCTATGAGAGCTTCTCCCAATAATGATACCTCCTCCTGTCTTTAAGTGTTCTTTACACAATACTTGGATGACACTTGTGGTCCAGAAGACCTTGATTAAGAAGAAAACACAGATTTATGCGAAAAAGACCTGGGAAATCTCAAACAGACACATCTTTATTGCATCCCTCTGGATCTGTGGGAGAGAGAACAGGGCCCAGAAGGATCAGCTTTGGATTTGCTCCAACTCGAGGCTTTCAGTCACTCCTTCTCTTCCAGCCCCCACTCAGGCCAACATCTGAATCTTTCAGTCTCTCTCCCTCCTTCATCGTCCCCTGCTGATTCACCTTTTCCATTCCCTTGTCTCATTTTCCCATTCTTTCTGATGGGCCTGCTCTCTCACACTCATATCTCCTCACAGATCATCTTTCTGCTGGAGCCTGTACTGATGGCCTCTTTCCAAGAGCAGCAGGTTTGAATCAGCTCCAGTTTAAAATGAAGGCAGGGGGTGGGGGTGGAGCGAGGCCAGAAAGGGATATCAGCTCTCTCATGTCCAGTGTTCTGAGTGCACAGCCCTCCCCCAGGCCTCCCGCCTTTCTCTCTCTCTCCCTCTCTCTCTCTCTCCCCCCGCGCCGGCCTCCCGCCTCTCTGCCCAGACATCCCTCTTCACACCTAGGTGTATACCAGAGCAGTCCTAATAATCCCTTGCAGGCAAAACCAGAGACCCCACCCCCACCCCAGCCCCACCCCGTCAGGCAGCTGGTTTCCATTAGATGTTCCAAGCCCTATAAATATTCTCTTTTCTCACTTATCTCTTATTATTTTTCCTTTCCCTTTCTCATATTCCCCTCCCTGCCTCTGGATTCCCTCCTGGGAGGAGGCCTAAATCAAGAAGAGACGGCATGCCAAACTTTGCATTAAGCATCTTGTCATGCCCCAGGCCTCTGGCGGAGCAGAACCCAGAAATAATGGCGTCTTGATTGTCCAGTTCTCTGCTCCACACACCAAACGCTGAACTCCTCCCAGGACGGCAGAAGGGCTGAGCTCAACCTGAGCTGGAGGACGCTGCCAGGTCAGCCCGCCCTGCTGGCTGAGCCTTTGGAGTCCTCTGTCTTGTGCTTTGCACTGAGTGCCATATGGTGTCTTGGGCACAGAGGGGGACATTCTGGGGTTCAGATCCCAGCTCTTTGTACACAGGCAATGTGACCTCAGGCAAGTTACATAACCTCCCTCATTTGTAAAATTGCACTGATAACACCTATGTCAAAGGACAGCTAGGGGGATGAAAATGAGGTAACAAATGGGACTGCATGTAGCTCAAGCCTGCACTTAGACACTTGCCACTTCCTATAGGATTTCCTGTGGGAAACCCACCCTCCTCTCCTACCTCCTCCTCCACCTTCCAGGTCACTCACTGAGCAATTACAGAAGAAGTAACCCCTAAATACCCAAAATCTGTGTCGGGGAGTGTGAAATGTTTGCTCTTGATAAATGTTTGCTCTCTAAGATAAAGAAAGAGACAGAGAAAGAGTGAATGTAAAAGACTTAAACTAGAACAATGTTTACAATTGTTAGTACTTCTTATAAACCAGGCAGCAAGTACTTCTTATAAACCATTGTTGAGTCAGTGACCCCAGAGCTAAAGTTCCTGCAGGGTGGGTTGGGAGGAGGGGGAATCCAGGCACCTTGTCCTAAGCCATAGAGGTTAAGAATGTAGCCTCCGGAATCAGACTGTCTCTGGGTCTGGATTCGAGCTCCAGTGCCCTGTAGCTGTTGAGCTTGAACGAGTTATTGATCTTTCTGTGCTACGTTTCCTCTTCTGTGAATGAGTATAATAATGTAGCTGACTTAATAGGGTCATTCCAGAGATTGAATGAGCTAACATAGTTCACCGCCCTTCAGACAGTGCAGGGCAGAGTAAGTGTACAGTAAATGGTAGCCATCCTTCCCATCCAGTCCACGAGTCCTGGTGTCTTACAGCTTTGCTCTTCCATCCTGGTTGTTCCCAAACTGACCCATGCACGGGGCGTGGATCCAGCAGGGATCTGCTTCTCCCACCTCTGCACCCTCCTCAAAAGGAGTCCAACCACTTTGGTGGCTCTGGATAAATTCCAGCCCTCACAGTAAAATGAACTTTGGAAATTCTTTAACTGGCCTTCCCACAGAGGGATGACCTTTAGGGACATGCACAGAGAGCGCAGGGAGGCCTTTCCTGAGCCTCAACTGTCTGCATCCACCAACTCCGTGGCCTTCCTCAGACCAGAGCCTTTGGCTGGGAGTGCAGCCCACGGCAGGCAGCAGAGACCAGTTCAAACAGAGTCAAAGGTCTTCAGATAGCTTCAGGGGCACGGTGGTGCTGCGTCTGCCCTCTCTGTCTGTTGGGCTGAGGGTAAATGAAGAATTTGGACCTTCCAGCCCAGAGTCAGGTATAGCACAGAATCCCAAGGCCTTAAGTCCACAGAATTGAATCCACAGATCAATCTAGATGGGAACTTGATAAGGTGATTTTTATTTTTTGGGGTAGGGCTAACTTCTTTGCCCTGTCTCATTAAGTGGGGTCAGCTAGACCTGATCCTGTCATTTCCTCACTGTATGATCTTGGGAAAATTGCTTAACCTCTCTGAGCCTCTATTCATTAATCTGTAAAAGGGAATAACAACCATACAACCTTACAGATGTATCACATCTTTCTTGACAGACTTTAGCCATGGCTACTCACCTTTATGACTATTATCCTATCACTTTACTATAAGGTAATTCTACTCCTTTTTATTCCATCCTTAGTGTAGTCAGAAAGACAGCTGGTCACCATCATTCCTATATATAACTACCTTCCAGAGATCTGAGAACAGTTAATACAGCATTCTTCAGCCTCTGAACTTCAGGCTAAACAATGCCAGTTTCTTTCATCTTCCTCCCAAGGTCCTATCTGAAAATCTTGATGTAATTTCATTTTTGCCTTATGGTGTATCTCTAAATTATGAACAGCTCAGGTTATTAGTGCTCAAAGATGAATGCATAATTTTAATAAAAGTCTGACCAAAATGCTGACCCTAGTGAACATAAATTTTAATTCACCTAAATCATGCTTAGCTTGGGTGCCCACTAGTACCATATATATATATATATAATTTTTTGCATATAAATGTTAAACAATTCAAATTTGAAATAGAGAAGAAAGGCCAGTGTTTCTTCCTTTAAGAAGGTGATCCCACAGCTTATTTGTTAAACTTTTTTGTCCCATTCGCTGAAGGAGGAAAACAAGGAAAGAACTACCAAAAGGGACTCCAAAGGAAATCATTAAAGTGAGGGAAAAAGCTCTTAAGAAAAGAGACGTTTTCTGCCTCCTGAACCTTCCTTGCTCCATCCCGTCCTCCCATGGTGACCATGCAGCTAATGGAAGTCTGTGCTCCACTGGGCCCCTGCCGAGCAGGGCTAGGGCAGGACAGGAAATCGCCACTCAGAAAATAAATGACCTGTCCCAGAGTCTTTTGTTAATGAGTCCAGGGCATAATAAATCAAGGTGACCCAGTCTCAAGAAACACAAGCCTGTTTAAAAAAAAAAAAAAAAAAAAAACCTGAAACCCCCAAGCCCCAGAGGTGAAGGGGAGGTGAAGGGAGAGAGGGGACCGCAGGGAGTCCTTATAAATCACACCCAGACGAAACTAGTGCAGATGTTTTCCAGTTTCAGACCCACTCAAGAGGCAGAGAATAGACGCATGTGGACGTGAATGGAAGGGGCTATCTGTTTGGGAGAGGAGACAGGAGACGGCAGGCCTGGTGGACACGGCCCCTCCTCTTGCTCAGCATCCCCTGGGATTTTATCAGCACAGGTCTGCAAGCTCCTTTTTAGTGTCTCCTCATTGTCACCATCCACTTGGCTTTCTCATCTCGTCCCAGGTCTCCCTCTAATCAGCATGGCTGGGGTGTCGGGAGTAAGTGGACTGCCTAAGGCCCCTTGGAGAAGGGAACTAAGAGCTTCTTGTGTCCAGTGTGGGTCCCAGCCTCCTGGAGTGGCAGGTTCCCATATGAGAGGGGTGGTTAGCTAAACCATGGAACGGTCTTCACTTACTAAGTAAACTGCAAGTTCTCGGAGAGTAAAATTTAACAACGATGTAGAAAGGATGTCACATTGGAAATAACTGTTCCGGCATGTAGTCGAGAACTAGGAGCAGACAGATCTCAGGCGAGCTGTAATGTGAGACTCAGTTCTATGCAGAGGGCTTTCACATAGAGCTGTTAATAGCCTGGTAAGATAGATGTCATTGTCCCCATTTGACAGATGCAGAAACTGAGGCCAAAAGAAACTAAGGAATAACAACAAAAGGCATCTGTAATGCATGTTGCAGTTTGTAACAGGTGTTCACGTTCATTACTTCATTGGGGTACACCCTATATGGGAGGTTAGACAGGTTGTTCTTCCCTTGGCTACAGATGAGGAAACCTGGGATGAAAATGAAAAAAACCTTTCCAGGTCACGCAGCTTACGTGTGGAGGAACCCGGATCCACACCCAAGCTCTCAAATCTGTCTGTTGTCCTTTCTATTTAACCACAGCTATTTGCCGGGGTCGCATGATGAGCCCCCTGCTGTTAGGGAAAGGACAGTGAAAAGGGGAGGCTAAACTTTGGCCATGGTTCACTGACTGCTTAGTGTTTAGCGGCAGCTGGAAGGGAGATGGACAAGAGGAAAGTAACCAAAGACTTTTTCCCCTTCTCCTTGTTGTCTAAAACCTGCCATTCAGTCATTTCCCTCCCTGTTTATGAGCCTGGCCTCCTCTAATCACTCTCTCCTACCCACTGTCCTGTCAAAAGAAATGACATCACACCAACTGCTTTTTTTTTAAATTATTGTCCCTGCTGAATTCAGTTTCAGCCACCGCCATCACCACTACTAGTTTGTAGAGCACTTTATATTTTCCGAATTTTTTTCCTATCCGTTACTTCCTCTGGGCTTCTTAATCAGGATTGTCATTTACCCATGGAGAAACAGACCAGAGTGGCTTCCCCAGGATGGCTCCACACATTAGAATGGAGATCTTCCCCTCTAGCCTGGACTGCTTCCCAAACAAACACAAGTAGCCAGACGCCTTTTTTCAACTCAGTTTTTTTTACATTGCCCCAGTTCTGCAGTGAGAGATGTCACCGTCTCCCTCCAGGGTTCTCCCTAGACCTCCTATACCAGCCCTGCTTCCTTTCAAAATAAGAGAATGAGCATTCTGCTCTAATCCAAATAAGAGTCCAAGTGTTGGCCCCACCAGGCACCGTTGTCAACTTAAAACAGGAAGATGCCACAGCAGGCCGCCTAAAATAAACCAAAATAAACTCATAGCTTTTAATTGGTCCAGGACCTAGATCTGCCAGGACAGCAGGCACACCCATGAAAATTAGGACTGTTCCAAGTATTTTAGGTAGAATAGCAGCCTTCGACGAAGGCAGAGTACTGCTTTAGGTTTTCTTTTCTTGTTTTTTGTTTGGTTTTTGGTTTTTGGTTTTGTTGTTTTGTTGTTTTGTTCTGTTTTTTTGGTTCTGCTCTACGAGTTCTCAAATCTTTCACACTCAGATGTTGACTCAGCTGGCTACCCAGAGCCAAGAACCCCAGGATGTGGGCACTTTGGTCAATTCTGGCATATCAATTTTCTGTTATAAAAGCCAGTCAGTCATTCAACAGATTATGTTAGATTCTTAATCTGTACCGGGGACTGTCTTCAGTGGTGAAGAAGATTGAGACTTATGTTGTATACTATCCTGGCCACTAACTAGCTGAGAGAGCTTGGGCAAGACTCTTCCCTTTATGGATGGCAAATCCTGCCACTATGAACTGTAAGCGTGGACTGGTCAGCCTCTAGGTCGTTTCTAACCTTGCAGCACTACAGTTCCTGAGAATCTGTGCTGGCGAAGTTGGCCTGGGAGCAGCACCTGAGAATAATAGTGTCCTTTTAATTTACTTACATGAGAAACTGGAAGAGGAGGTAGAAGTAGAGATTATATTTTGCAAAGAAATCAGACTTTGCTGTGTAAGAGGGGGTGGGGGGTGGGGCAGGAGGAGCAGGGAAGAATGGCTACTGAGTTTTAAAAATCCATTATACATGTCACAAAAAAACTTCTCAAATACAAATACGTGTATCACTTTATGCTGTTTTCTGACACGTATTTTATATAGCTATAATCAGTTCTCATAATATTTTTCATTCTTTGTTTTATCTGTTACTTTGTATATACATTCTGTGTATCACAAAGTGTATGGTTTTCTCATTGTTTTTGGACAGTAGATAAGGGCATTCCATCCAATCATACCTTAGGTTTCTTATTTACTCATCAATGGTGGGATATTTGGAATATTTTTTTTTCCTTTTAATAATAGCACTGGTATAACTTTTCCCCTCAATTATTTCCTTAGGACATTCATGAAAAAAATTAAATTTCTAAATCAGTGATGTGATTCACTTCCAAAGACCCATTCAGTTTGTAATGGCATCAGCAGTTTATGAGCATTTTTTATTTTCTATAACACCATCTACATTGTATAAATAATTTTAATTTAATTTAATTTAATTAATAGATTTAATTTTGATTAATTAAAATTATATAATGTTTCCACTAACTTCTATGAAGTTGTTTATATTTTAATTTCTTTCATTATTACTGAGGCTGATCTGTTTTCTATGTGTTGAATAATATTCCATATTTCCTCCTATGTAAGTAATTTGTTCATCTCTTTTGACCTCGTGTCTAGTGAGTTTTGAAAAACTCATTTAGGCTTATATGGGCCAAATTCTTAAGCACTTCTGATATTGTGGATACCCAAATTTGGACACATTCATCATTAGGAAAGTAGAGACTTTTGTCTGTTTTGTTCACTGATGTATTCCAAGCACCTAAAATAACATACACAGCAGGTGCTCAATACATAAGTATTTGAATAAGTGATTAAATATTTATGAGGTTCCCACTATGTACTGGGACAAATATGAGCATTCAATTTGGCATGAAGAATGAGAAGAAAGTAAGGTCAAAACAGCTGGGAGTAGGAGAAGGGGTGTTTCTCACTTCAGAATTTTAAAAATCCACACAAGGTAAAGTGGCCAGGTAAGAAGTGACCAAGGGGTCCCTCCAGTTAATGAGCTGTCATTGCCAAAACATGGCACACGTATCACATTATCACAGCGTGAACTTCATTCCAGCAACAAACATTTTCTCAGCTGTTACTGTAATATGCAGGCACCAAACTAGCTGTGGGATACACACTAGTTCACAGAACAGTCTGTGTATGCATGCAGCGGAATGCTATACTTCAAGAGAAAGGAACAAGCTACTGATACAGACTACAATGCGTATAAAACTCAAAAACTTCATGCTAACTGAAATTGAGATGCCAAAAAAAAAAAAACCATAATGGTATATAATTCCACTTGTATAAAATGTCCAGAAAAGATAAGTCTATCAAGATAGAAAGTAGATTAGTGATTGCCTGGGGCTGGGGGACAGGGTGACCGTGGATGAGCACAAGGGATCTCTTTGGGGTGGTAGAGCTGTTCTAATACGAAATTGTGCTGATGATTGCACAACTCTGTCAAATGAAAAACCATTGAATTGTACATGGAAAATGAGTGGATTTTATGGTATTTAAATTATACCTCAATAAAGCTGTTTAAAAAAAAAGAGTGGCTACTATGACCTATACCCTGTCAAAACAAAGCAAAACAGTGCCCGGTGCAGGCAGGCGATGAGAACACTGTCGGTTAAGGGCTGCTGCAGAGGTGAGCCCGGGGGCTCTGGGGGCATTCGGACGCCTAACCCAATCCTGGTGCTCCAGAGAAGTTTCCCAGAGGAGATGATGTCTGGCCGGGAGAAACTGTTCCATGCAGAGTCAACAGAGGTGGGAGAGCAGGAGAGGCTCCACACCAAGTCAGTGACAACAGTCTTCATGTCTTGGAAGGTAGTGCTAGGGCCAGTGCCCACCCTGTTTTCAGTTTAGCAGGTTTCAGAGAAAGTTAAACCCTGGGAAAAGCTTTGTATATGAATTATAATTATCATCTACCGAGTACCTTGCCACGAGTCAAGAACTTTACATTCAGTAACAACATTCCTGCAAGGCAGGATTACAGATGAAGAAACAGGCAAACAGAAGCTACTCGCCAGGGGTAACTTCCCTAATGGAAGCAGCAGAGCTGGAATCCAAACATATACTTGGGTCTGAAACCATGCCTTTCCCATTCCACTCTCTCCTTTACCACTGCACAGACTCGTGACTACTACCAGTGTGGAATTAATGACCTTTGCTGAGAAGGATGTAAGTTTTGCTGATTTACTCTAAAGAATTCACGAAACTCATCTGCAAAGAGTTTTGCAAATGCAGTTTGACAGGGTCTCAGAGCCATGACCTTTGTAATTTATCGCTGTTGCTAGCACACTGCTCTGTATACAGCTAGCAGGCATTTGAAATGTGCTGTTCTCTAGCTTCAGATGTGTGAATAAAATCCAATAATTTTGGTTCAAGACAAGTTAAAGGATGTTGACTTCCTAAAGAGCTAGAAAATTCTGAAGTGCGGCAGAAATCTAATCTGTAACACAGCCCTAATCCAAAAATCCTCACTAAATGCCTTTCAGTAATTTTAGATGATCACACAAAGAGCTTAAGATGGTGAGACCAAAACAGAAACATGATTTCTTTTAAAAATGTGTTTAATTTCTCTTTTAGATTACTTGAGAATTAATCCTTCCTCTCACCTTTTGCCCAAGTGTATCTACCCCTTTTGGGAAATTGTGAGTTGACTTGGGTGAGGCAGACATGCATTCTTCTCTTGAAAGAGCAGACTTGCATTCCTATGAGTAAAATAAATTAGGCTCAGCTTCTCTATCCATTAATTATGTGGGATAAACAACCTTCCCCTGCTCAGATAGAAGCACAGGAGACCAGCACAAATTTCCTCTTCAGACTCAGGGGAAAGATCGCTTGACCATCCAGGAGAACGCCTGTGGTCTGAAGGGACTCAGAGCTTTGGAACAGGCAAGGCTTTGCCACCAGATGTTTGTAAGAAATCCACTAATGGAGGCAATCCCATGGTACAATCCACAGAGGACTGCTGAATTGAGGGGAGGGGCTGGAATTGCAGAAGAGCAACAGAGTGAGAAGGAATTTGCATCCAAATCTGCCCCTCAGGAATGAATATCCCACCCTCAACCCTGAAAACAGCCCAAGGAGTCTAGGGAATGTACGGCCCCCTGGTACATATGTTACTTTATTAGAGTCTTAGAAGATACCAGGAACATCACTCCTGGGAAAGGGGGGCGTTGGGAGGAAGGTAATGTAGGGCCTCGGATTTTCCATAGTCAAATTGAACCGGCTGGGATTAGCATGAGCGTGGAACGTCACCACCCCCCACCACCACCGCCACCCGCCCCCTCCTACCAGTCAGGAGAAATGCAGCGAAGGAGACAAGTTTCAGGCCTGGAGATGTGTTTGTATTTTTGGCCTTTACCACTTGTGACCGACACTCCTCTTTATTCCGTCCCCCCCCCCCCGCCCTGCGCCCCCGTACTAAAAGCACCTTGATTGTATTGAGGCGGGAAGCCCCATAAAAAGACCGGCAGGACCCCCAGGCAGGGCCACTATTCTCCTGCCAGCACCCTCGGGTTCCCTGGCCCAGAGGCTCTATCTCACTTTTTGCCTCTAAAAGCCGCTAACTTACACCTAAAATTCTATTAGTTCCCTGAGTTCATTTCTGATTGGTTATTTCCGTCACTCTTGATTGGTTATTTCTCTCACTCCTGATTGGTCTATTTCTACAGAGCTTGTTCCTGGTTGGTCAACTTCTGTTATACTTTATTTGCATATGATGTTGCAAAGTGTAAAACTGGCAGCCTATAAAAGGCCTGTGTAAACCTACAGACGGGGTTGGGAGCTTGGAGTGTTAACTCCTCTGGGTCTAGTGGCGTAATAAACCTGAGTTCTCCAACTCTCCGAGTGCTGCTTGGTCTCTCCCCTGGATCCAGGTTGCTGTCACACTGAACTGTAACACGGAGCTGTAACACATTTTTCCGCAACAGTATTACGAGCTGCAGCAGTGCTCTGGGTGAAAGCACTCAGCCTCCCAGAGGCCACTGCAGCCCAGGCGAGGCCACGTGATCCAGTTCTGGCCAATGAGACGTAAGCGGAGCTCCCCGGGTGGGACACTGAGCAGTTGCAGTACTTTGACCTCCAAACTTAGTCGCACTTGGGAGGAGAGTGAGGACACCAGGGAATGCCAGGGCCAGCACATTTCACTGTGAAAAGGACCGCTGAATGCCAGGCTGGAGCAGTAATACCAAAGCAGCCTAGATGCTTGATGATTCCCAGCGGAAACGGCACTAAGAGGGGCCTGCCACCTGTGTACTTTTTTATTATGTGAGTCATACCTTGTTTAACCCACTGTTTGTTGGGTCTCCGTTGCATGCAGCGAAACACATCCCCTAATTGCCAGCAATCTGAATTCAGTTCAGCTCAGCAGTACTCACCTGTGACGTGCTGGGTTTGGGAATACGAAGATGGTAACAGTAAAAACCCACTACCCTCAGAAAGTTCACAGACTAGTGCATGAGGGAAGATACGTAAGCAAACCATTCTAGTGTAGTCGAAACTTTCTAAAGTGGAGGTTTGTTTAAAGTGTCACGGGAGCAAAGTCATCATTATTAATAAGGAAGCAAAATATACTGGGGTAAATTATGTGGAATTATAAGTTGTTCTCACACCTTAACCATACATGTGCATATGTAGGTAAATCCCATAAACCCACTGAATACCCACAATTCATATTATTGATATAATCTGCTAAATCATGAAGTCACAGTTATTTTATCCTCCCATAAGTACCATGTTACACTTGTTTATTTTCTCTGGTGGGGTCAGAGGACCTCCATGTTTCCTGAGTAAATTTCTCAAACCTTTGTCAATTCCTTATACACAAGAGAAACCCCAAGAAGTCCATGGAAAAATAAACTCAGCCTCAAAGAGCGGTAGTAACAAAGGACAGTTTGGTCTGAAGCACACCCGGACGTGGATGTCAAAGAGCAGTAGCAGCATTTTCACCCAGGGCAGCACCTACTGCAGCAACTGCTATCTCTGCCTATCTGTCTAATTTGTGATTCTCTCTCTGTGCATTCATCTTTCCTTGTCCATCTCCTGCCTCATTCCCCATCACCCCTCTCTGGTCTCCTGGATGGCACCTATGCCTCCAACTTTCTCACACTCTCCATCTCTCTCTTCCTTACCCAACCGTGAATTAAGAATAATGAATTTTTAAAAGGCTATTTGCTGCATTCATTGAAGAGATTTTTATCTGAGATTTTAATTTTTGAAGCTGATGGTTAAATGAATTGATATTTCGCAAAAGCAGAAGTAAATTGCTTTAAACATTTTGAAGAGGTAATACATTCACCTGGTTTAAAATTTAGGAATTTTGAAAGGATATATTTAAAATATCTCCTACACATCTGCCACCTACTCCGCTTGCTCAGGACAACCATTATTACCAGTTTGGGGTGTATCTTTGCATAGCTATTTTATATACAGGAACGTATGTACACCCATTTCCCCACTTTGTTCAACAGAAAGATGGCATATACTACATACTGCTTTGTACCTCTTTTTTTCACTTAATACATCTTAAAAATCTTTCATATTGGCGCATAAAAACCCATACTCATTCTTTTTTAAGCTGAAAATGTTTCTTCTGTTATAATTTAGCCCCTGTTAATGGATGTTTGTTGTTTCCAAGCTTTTATTATTTAAAATAATGATGCAATAGATAGTATTATATATGCATCATTTCACAGGTGAGAGGATATTTTATGATAAATTCCAAGAAGGGAGTAAAATGGTATGAGCACTTGTGATTATGATAAATATTGCCAAATTTCTCTTTATAAAGCATATTATTTGACACTTCTGTTTATAGTGTATGGGGATACCTATTTCCCTAAACCGTCACCAACTCAGTTTATCAAACTTTTTGGACTTTGTCAATTTGATAGGTGAATAGTGATTTGTCAGTGTATTTTTAAGTGGTTTCTCTTATTATGAATGAGATTATTCATCTTTTGCACATTTCAGAGCTATTTGTATATTCTTTTCTGTTAAATATCTATTAATATCCTTTTACCTTTTCTTCTACTGGATTGGGAGTATTTATTTATTGATATTTTCCAAGTTGTTTATTTATGAGGAAAATTAACCATTTGTCTGAGATGTCAGATGCATGTTTTCCCCCAGTGTCATGTGGCTTTTGATTCTGCTTATCAAGGATTTTTTCCTTGCAGAGACATTTAGTTTATATGTAGTCAAATTTATTAATCCTTTAATTTCTTCTAATTTTTAGGTTTTGTTTCATACTTAGAAAAGCCTTCTGATAAAAGAGTTTTTTATTACCTTCTTGATCATACACTATATTGAATGTCAATCAGTTGTTTCTTATGTGACTGGTGCAAGTTGGAGAATGATCAGGAATCAAAGCAGATGGCGGAGGGGTCAGGTGAGAATCTGTGTTCAGATCCTCTCCACTTGCTGCTCCTGGTTGTTTTGCTAGGTAAGAGGGCTTGGACTTATTCTGACAGCCATTCCATCCGTTTGTCTGCTGTAGGTGAACACACAGGCCCAAAGCTCCACAGGCTAGGTGTGTGTGAAAGTGAAAGGACGATTCTAAAATGCTTTGATGACATGTGTGCATAATTGTTTGACTTTGTTGGTGGGCAGGGTATAGCTCAGTGGTAGAGTGCGTGCTTAGCATGCACGAGGTCCTGAGTTCAATCCCCAGTACCTCCGTTAATAAACAAACAAATATACAAACAAACAAATCTTATTACCCCCCTCCCAAAAAAAAGAAAAAAAGAGGTAATATTTGAGAATTAAAAAAAAACATGACTTTCTTCACCTCTGCATATCATAGTGGCATGTCTTCTGCTGGACATCCACATGCTTCCTGTTTACATCATGTTGTTGCTACTGTTTTTCCTCAAAGATAAAGATTCTGGCATTCTGGAGTTACAGCAAAACTCATTGCAGCTAAAAAAAGATCCCCCAATACACTGCATTTCTGGAAGCAGGGGTAGGGGGAGTGATTCAGTCACCATTCCTAGGTGAGCAGGGCTGGAGAGGGAGCCAAGCTTAGACATGTACAATCAGGCACCTATAATAAGCTAGAGCCATTCTGCCCCTTCTGTTTTCCCCAGTCACATCCTCCCAGCCTTATGGGTCACAGCTCCCTCCTTCAGATGGGGCCAAAATCCCAGAAAGGCACCTGAATAGGTAAAGCTGCCCTCCTGCAGGATTAGAAAGCCCTCCACCAGTTGCCAAGAGGGCAGCATCTGAGTTTCCAGAAGCAACAGCCCCCTTCCCAGTGTCCTTACAACCTTGGAAGAGCAGAGAAGCTGGCCACTTATGAACCCAAACTTGGCTACAGAGTGCCTTGACTTACTTCCAAGGAGCACCACTCAGGCTTTAAGGATTTCTCATTTTTTAGGGCATTTTGAGCTAATGTCCTGCCTACACAAGTTTCTAAACTGAGAGGAGTGGTCAGAGCTCTGCTGACGTTGGGTCCTACATCAGTCACTCTGAGGACACTAGCCTCAGTCATCAAGAGCTCGCAGGGCTTGGGCTATAGGGAGGTCAATGGTGGGGCTGCTTGGTGTCCAGCAGAACAGAGTGATGGGTGGGCAGCCACAGAAATCAGAATTAGGAGATCTGAGTGCCAGGAGGCCAGGTCATCTCGAGTCTGTCTCATGGACTACATCATGGACATAGAGTCTTGGGGTAGAGTTAGAAGTGGGGGCTGAAGGATAGAGAGGGTTCATTATAGTCATAGAAACAGCTCTGTGTGAGAGCCAGGATGGTCGGGCCTGGAGATACTCTTCTCCCTCTGCCCTGCACAGTCAGCAGCCGGACGTATCTGATAAGGTCATGTAACATTTGGGGCATTAGTTACCATGCATGTGAGACATGGCTAGCCTCACTGGTTGTAAGAGAGCCCCACCTATTTCTGATGGAGTAGAAAGAAAAGGGGATTCATTTTAGTTAGGGGACTCACGATCTATGAGGAAGAGGTGGTAGGGAATTCTACAGGCAGGTCCGTCTGTTGTCTCTTGAGTTGAAATTCAGGTGGTTTGAAGACATTTTCTATCTGAAACTATGGCAGTGACCATAGAAGTAGAGATCAAGAGACCTGAGAGAGATGGCTCTAAGTTGTGGACTGAAAGGTAAAGGTAATCAGCCGGCGGGAAAGGAAAGAGTGGCTGTTTATTCATTCCACCACTGTCCACTGAACCTTGTGTGCCGGATACTGTTTAAGGTGCCAGGGATACAGCAGGGAACAAAACCAAGTCCCTGCTCTCATGGTACCTGTATTCTAGTGGGGGTGACAGATGATAACCAAGATATCTACGTGTTATATATTTCTATAATTATGTATGTATATACACCCTCTGTCCATGCCAAGTCTGTCTGTTCCCTCCCACGGCTCTGTGAGCACTTATCCCTGCTGTGAATAGATAGTTAAGTGATGGAGGGAGAATGCTCTTCCTGACAGGGTGGACAGTGAATGCTTCGATGGTAATGATGTGACATTTGGGCAGAACTAGAATGAAGTGAGAGAGGGAGTCAGGCAAACACAGAGGGAGGAGCATCCCAGGCAAAGGGCAGTAAGCCCAGAGGCAGGCGGGAGTGAGCTGATGCCACAAGAAAGCCCCGATGGCTGGAAACAAGTGAGCGAGGGTGACGTCATAGGGGATAAGATCACAGAGGTTGGAGGGGAGGTCTTGATTCAGGCCACAAAGGGCTTGGCAGATCATCACAAGGATTGAGGAATTCAGTCTGAGTGTAGTAAGAGACCACTGGAGGATCACATAGTCGCCAGGTTACTGGGAGGCCTGGAAGACTCTGTGCCGACGCGTCAATGTGATTCTCTGGTGCTGCGCTTACCTCCTAGCCTGTGAAAGATTGTGCCCCTCGAGCCCCCAGTTACAGGAACAGCAGTTGTGTCCTTCAACTGCTGATTGTGTTGTCCTGGGCTGCAGAGGGGCCTGAAGTGGGGAGAAAGACATAAGGCTGCAAATCTCAGGCCAGTGATCAGTGTCTTCCTCATCTGGATGATGGCAGGTGCAGCCTTGCACGTGGGGGTTGCCTTGGCTTCCTGCTTGAGTTGCATCTTGTGCTAGTAAGTGGCTGTGGCTCCAGTATTCAGAAAACAGCGTTGGCTTCCTAGTCCCTGGATTCTTGCTGCCAGCCTCTTCATAGACCAGGCCTTTGCTTAACAGAGCCTAGGAGGACACCTGCTTCGTCCATCTTCCACCTGGGACAAGGGACCAGCAGGCCTTTGCAAGCTTTTTCCCTGCAGAGGAAGTGAGACATCTCTCCAAGTCCCCATCCAGCTAAAGAATGGGCTCTGTCTAGAGAGTTTATAGGCTCCATCTGGAAAACCCTACACTTCTCCTAAGATTCAAATGCATTAGCAGACATACACAAGGGAGGAACTCAGATTCCATAAGGTGATTTCTTCCACAGGTGCCCTTCCTTGAAGTCTTATAAAATGCAGTGGTCTTGTCACTTGTACATTTGGTTTGTGTGTGTGTGTGTGTGTGTGTGTGTGTGTTTGGCTTACAACACAAAGGTTTATTTCCTGCTCATGCTACATGCCCACCATGCCTGGCAATAGGTCCATTCTGTCTTCACTCCAGCACCGAAGCTGAAGTTACAGTCCCTACCATAACATGCACCTTATTGTCCTCAGGATCCTTCCCAAACACTGATGGTTTTTGCAAAACCGGGTGCAACTTCTGTGCTTTCTTTGGCAAAAATAAGCCATACTACCTGCCCAGAATCACCAGCTTGCTCCTGTCTCCCTGTTTTCTTTTTATCATGAAGTTTGTGAACACACTTGTGTGTGTGCACGTACGCACACAAGTCGTAATAATGGTGTCGACGACTGTTTAATGACCTAGAAGGATACTTACATGAAACAGTATGTTCAGTATAATTGTGTGTTCTAAGTATAGGTAATTATGCATAGCTATAGCTCCCAAAGTGGTGGCAATATAGGTGACTTTTATTTTCATCCTTATTATGTGTATTTTCGCATTTAAAATTTATTTTTAAAAATCCTTACGTCCCATCGACCTGGATGTAATGTCAGAAAGTTACAGCCTCAACCTCAGCACTTGCATCTGACAGCTCTCCACGGGACGAGGCCTTGTCAGTCCCTCCAGCAAATCCACTTTTAAATAGAGCACTTGTGTGAGGTAAACACTCACAGACTGATGTGACCCACTGACCAGCCTCCTTTTGTTAGGTGCCTGCACGTGGTGTAGAACCATTCACACACAAGATCACAGGATTGGGAGTGATTTCGGAAGTGATCTTGCCTGACTGCCTGCTGGGAGCACAGCTCTCCTTCCCGCGTGTCCGAGTGGGGCTTCTCTGGTCTCTGCTTAGTCATGTCCCGGGATGGGGCCTGCAGGGTAGGGAGGCCATACACTGTGGGATAGTGGCCTTAGTTAAGAAGGGTCACTTTATAGAGAGGAGGGAACTATCCCCACAGGACCCACACCCTCAGATCTTAGTGCCCCTTTTAGGGCTAAGAGCTCATCTCATGGGAAATAAAAGGGGACATGAGATGAATTGACATGTTCTGTTGTTTTGACTTAAGAATCTCTTTTAGTTCCTCCAAGTTCCTCTCTCCCTTTTATTTATTTATTTATTTTTTGGTTGAATTTACTTATTTATTTCCTTTTTGTTTGTTTGTTGGGGGCTAAGGTAATTAAGTTTATTATTTTTAGTGGAGGCACTGGGGATTGAACCCAGAACCCTGTGCATGCTAAGCACGCACTCTACCACTGAGCTATACCCACCCCCTGTCCTTGCTCTCCATTTCTTTCTTTTTAGGTCTGAGGTTTCTTTCACTCCCAGGTGAAACATCATAAAGTTATTTCTCCCCACTTCATTCTGGCCACCTTCTTTGGCAGTCATCCCTGCTCTTTTATTTCCTGCCCTCTAGGTAGCTGGCTTTCTTTGATTTTTCTCCTCTTTTTCCATCACCCTTTTCCTTCCCTCATTAGAACTTCTTATTCTCACTTTCCCTTTCAGGGTCACGTTAAAACAGAGACATTAGAATAACACCCTTCCAAATGCGAATCACAATAAAAGCAGTACCTAACTATGAAACAAGTTGATGGAAGAACACATTGGTGGTTTTTTCAGATTTTTACAAAGATGATTATTTCAATACTTTTTTTTTTGCATTTTTAGTTGTAAAATTCACACAACACAAAATTAGCCATTTTAAAGTGTGCAGTTCAGTGTCACTTAGTACATTCGCAATGTTGTGCAACCCTCACCACCATCTAGTTCCAGAACTTTTGCATCACCCCAAATGGAAACTCCATGCCCGTTAAATAGTCATTCCCCATTTCCGCCTCCCCCCACCCCAGCAACAACTAAACCATTCTGTCACTATGGATTGGCCGTTTCTAGCTGTTTCGTATAAAGGAAGTCATACAATATGTGGCCTTTTGTGTCTGGCTGCATTAACTTTGCATAATGTTTTCAAAGTTCAGCATTGTTGTAGCATGCATTAGTACTTCATTTCTTTTTATAGTTGGATAATATTCCATTATATGAATATACCACATTTTGTTTATCTTTTCATCAGTTGATGGATAATTGGGTGGTTTCCACCTTTCAGCTATTGTGAATAGCACTGCTGCGGACCTTTTGTGTGTGAACACAACTGCTTTTTTTGAAGTATTAATTTTTTACTCCAAAACACAGGCTTGTTTATTTGTTTCTTGCTGCGGGCAGGGGTGGGTGTGGCACTGCTGTGCTGGGGCCCAAAGCAGGGTTCAGCCTGTCTGCCACTCGTCTCCATCAGTGCCCTGTTCCTGTGCCCTTGATGATCTGCCCCCCTCCCCCCCGCCCCCCTGTTTCCCTCACTCCGTTGTCCCCACACACACTTTCATGTATGTGATGTGGGTTCTCCCCAACTCAGACAATGTGGAATTCCTATTGGCAAGTGGATTTCCTCCTCTTATGGAGGTGTTTTTGTTTTAAAATAAGTACAATGAGCATGTCCAATTCAGAAAGGCCTGAGGCCCCAGTTCTCAGCTTCCCCTAACCAGGCCCCTTTCCAACTGGATTCCAGGAAATCAGGCTCCAGGAGCTCAAGCCAGGAGAGGCCCTTCCTGGGGCCTCAGCTCATAAAGCCAAGGTGTGTCTGAGCCCCTCAACTCTGTCAGGCTTGGAACTTGAGCCTGGCTGCTGTCAGAGTTCAGAGCTCCCTGCCAAGCCCTCGGAAAGCTGGGGGGCCAGAGAGAACAGAGAGGCGTCACGTTACTGCTTGCAAAAAGGAGGGGCTGTCCTATTGGACACTCCCCATGAATGGTGTCGCTGGGTAGATAGCCACCACAGGCATCATCAGCGTTTGGACCGCATCACAAAGTGCAGTCCAGTTATGGTGCCTCCTCTCGGAGATACAGAGGCTGTTTCCCCTTTGCCCCCTCCCCGACCTTTTTCCTGGGTTTGCCGCTCTCCCCTCCTCCAACTTCCCCTGCTCTCCCAGATCTGTTCCCCCCAAAAGCTCTCTAGTTCCCTCCCGTCCCTTTGATTTCCCCCCACCCTCCTTTCATCCCCCAAACCTTTTCTATCCACTCCCTGTCTCCTTGCCTTTCTCGGTGTGCCTTTTGGATCTTGTTTCCTTTGACACTGGTCCCAGGCCCACTGCCAAGTTTCAGACCCATTAGTGAGGTGCCTTGCTGACTGAAACACAAATCAAGACTGATCCGGGTACAATTAGCAGCCGCTCGCACCTCATCTGGAAAGCATTAGCCAGCACTGAGAGTAGGTGAGGGGGAGCAGGAGGGAAATATTGATGCCAAACAGAACAGATCTCCTATTTTGGAACAAGAAAGGATCCTGACCCAGTAGACAAGTAAGATCCAAGTAGACAAAGAGGCCCCCAGGAGATGCAAAGATGAGTGGCCTGTTAACCGACCTTGGGTATCCTTCCACATCTACGCAAGAGACACAGACCCCTCCACATTTGATGCAGGTGTATAACTCTCATCCAGGAAAAGTGGTGTCTGTTCCAGGTATTTAATTAATCCAAGTATTTTAACACGCGTGTGACCCAGGAGTCCTCTGCTCTCTTGTTGCATCCTCTATTATCTTGACGCTGCTTCTAGAAATCTAATATGCATTAAGAATCACCTGGCATTGAGTTAAAAATGCAGATTCTGATTCACTAGGACTAGGGAGGGGCCTGAGATTCTGCATTTATAACAAACTGGTAGATGGGCCACACTTTAAGGATCTAGGACAGTTCAGCTCAGGTCAAATACCCCTGTTAGAGGCATCTCCCAGTACCCTGCCCTTCCTTTTTAGCACTCACAGTTACAATTAAGGATAAATGATGTAATTAGCTGTTCAGTGCTTATCTCCCTAACTCAATGCAGGTTGCCCAAGGCCAAGGACCAGGCTTATCTGGTTCAGTTCTGTATCCCCAGTACCAGCCCAGTGTATTGCATGTAGCAGGTGGTCAGTAAACAGTTCACAAGGGGATTTTCACAAGTGAATGAACCAGCTGAATCCTAAAGACCCATCAAAAGTCTCTCCTCTTTCAGAGAGCCTTCCGAGTCCAGCATTCCTTCTCTGTACCTGCCCGCTGACATTTGATAATTTCCCACATGTTTTAGCCCCTTAGCTAGATCATTAGCTACTTAAAATTGAGACTTTGTCTTCTGAGTTTCAGAACTTTTTTTATGTCCTTCCCCCTCCATGCCCCCCCACCAATCTTGGTACTGCCTTGCTCCAATAGGCATTTAATATTAGTTGATTGATTGAGAGACCCTAGGATGACGCCAAGTTGTATTTAGACCTCAGTTATAAGGCCCAAGGGTTGGCTGAATTTTGGCTTGGACCAAAGCCAAGGTTTCACATGCCCCAGTGGAAAAATCTTTAATACCACCTAACACGTTTGTGGGTGGGAAGGCTGAGACATTATGTGTGTACAAAATCAAGAGATGTAATATTGTGAGGCTCCCAAAGCAGTTATAAATCAGGCCACTCTAGGGGGTTAGCTGTGCGGCTGTGGCCATTACCTCACTCCAGTTTCTCCACTGAAAACGACGGCTCACATCGTAGGGCACACAGGTGGGGTGAGGGCTGCTCTTCTTTTCCAGGATCAGGCAGACCATTTATCTTGGAAATACAGAAAACTGGCTTCCCAATGTTCTCCCAGAGACAGGAGAACCTGGTTTTGTTTGGAAATCATCGATTGTCTATTTTTTGAACATTCAGGGCTTCAGGAAACCCAGGGTGACTTTTGTCAAGCACTTTCCCCCCGTAATCTTAAAACTCATCTATTTCAAGGGACATTTAATGCACATGCTTTTGATTTACTTACCCTTAAATCATCAAAATATTGTTATGCAAGACCTGTTTAGGCTCTAAGAAACTCTATGAGCATTACTGGGAGGTTTAAAAACCTTGCTTTCAGGATAAAAAACAAGAAGTTGTGTTTTTCCGAAAACACATTGCCTTTAACATAAGAAGACTTGAGGGCCTTTCCAAACACTGATTTCATAGGGCATCAGGGGTTCAGAGCCAGCACAGTCCAGGCTCCCATCCCTGTCTCTTCAGTGAAGTAAAGTGGAGCAGAACGTCCCCGGCTTGGCAGACTCACACTGTGACACTCGACTGGAACCTGTGACCCTTCAGTACCCAATGGTGACAAAGCTTGATCTGTCTGGAGACTCCCAAGCATATTTTACAACCAGTACCCCAGTTGCATGTTCAATGTATAAGCCTGCAAAATGCCTGGCTGTGGCCTGATTATCTTCTTAAGCAAATAAGACATAAATCCTAGGGTGTTAGAGACAACTTTTGAAGTTCGAAAGTACCTGGCAAAGAAAATCCACCAGAATACAGCTCAAAGATGTAGTTCTATGGGATGGCTTTTCAATGATCTGATTGAGCTCAGGGCAGGGCATGAGGCAGGGAACACAGGATGTCTTATGTTCGCTGTTAAGGCCTTACCCAAAATTGGCCCTGAAAACTGAGAGCCACCACTTTGGCCTCTGAGTTCTGATTCACTTACAGGTGAAACAGTGAAGTGGCTGAGGGAAGTGAGTCTCAGAGCAGTGCTGATACACACACACAATGTTTTCATATAAATGTTCTCTATAAACACAATGAATGAGTGAGCAATAGGGAATGTAAGAGGTTCTAGTGGAAGAAAAACTTCAGTGCACCCAACACAAAGAAGAATTGAATAGTTGTCGAATGAGGAGTGACTGCATGTCTCTGAGAATAGGTAATAGGAAAGCTGGACCCACAGCCATCAACTCTCAGATAACAGGCTCACCTGTGCCAGCATGAGGACATGGAAGTTTGGGGTAACCCAAGAATGGAAGGTGGCCATTGAGCAGGTAGCAGTGCCCTAAGCACGTGGTGAGAAGCAGAGGCAGAGGGGGGCCCACGTTCCCCAGGCCACCTGGCCTGCCTCCCCATTATTCTTTCTCCTCTGCAACCGTGGAGCCCAGCCTAAAATGAGCAGAGCCCGGCCTGGGAATGAGTCCTCCAGAAACGATACTCAGATTCTGAGCTGACCACTCAGTAGAGAGCACTGAGGGCCTGCTGACACAGAGCCACAGTGGTGGCTAAGATGCCATCCCCACCCTCAGAGAGTTTATCCTCTGGCAAAGGTGAGCAGCCAGCTTCCTTCCCACTTGCCCAAGATTCAAGGGAGTATGAATGGAAGCGATGGGACAGAAGGAGAGGTGAGCATGAGATGGAATGGACAGCACTGAGCCCTGAGCAGATGTGAGGGGCACAGGACAAGGCAGAATTAAGGATGCAATTAAACTCACAGACATAGCAAACTTATGGTTACTGGGGGAAGGGGGTGGGAAGGGATAAACTGGGAGTTTGAGATTTGCAGATACTGACTGGTATATATAAAATAGATAAAGAAGTTTATACCGTATAGCACAGGGAACTATATTCGGTATCTTGTAGTAGCTTACAGTGGAAAAGAATATGAAAACAAATATATGTATGTACATGTATGACTGAAGCATTGTGCTGTACACCAGAAACTGACACAACATTGTAAACTGTCTACATTTCAATTTTTTTAAAAAGTAAAAAAAAAAAGGATGCGATTAAAGTTTCAAGTCTCAGCATCTCAGAGGATGGTGATGATATTGGCAAAAATCAAGATTACAGAGGAGGAAAGCAGTTGAGAGTGAAGACGCCAGGGCCCATTTGGAACCCCCCTGCTAAACCTGGTGGGACGTCTCTGTAAGATAACACTAGGGAGGCCATTCTTCATTTGGGGAGGAAAAAAATGGCTGCCTAGAAAGTTCATACACACGTAGCAAAAAGGAGAGGAGAATGAGGTGAGAGAACATGAAAGCCCTTGTCGAAGGGGCTCCGTTCTTGCCTGATAACGAGACCAGCAGAAGCAGTCGGCTCTCCTGGTCTGAGCACGCCTAGATCAGAAATGGCGGACCACGCGTCTCACTTTTGATCATTCTAAGTGTTCTCAAAGTGAAAGAAAAGAGTAATCTCACACCTCCCTAGGCTAGGTCAGATGTGTGTGTTCCAGCGGGTAGTGGTGAATCTACATACGGAAAATTGTATTCAGAAATGCCTGAGTCCAGCACTTAAATTCCATGGCACACATGGAAGGAATTGAGGAGATCGCCAGACTTACAGATTTTCCGCCCACACTGTAATGTGGCGTCCTGATGCATTTTGGAAACTGAAGAGCACCGTGGTGGGAAAACCTCTGCACAGTTAAGTATGGACACCTTGAACATGGACTAAATTCTTTACAAGATTTCTATATCACTAAGGACTTAGCCAATTCCATCATATTCTGAAGACAAATCATAGACTATCACCTCTGGCTATCTAGAATGCTTTGGAAAATTTATTGTTTGAAAGAGCTAAATGTTCCAGAGAGCAAAGGGTTTACCCCTTTAAGTGCCAAAACTCTCTTTCAGTAATTTTGAATGCAGTCTTTTCCAAAGGCATGTACCTACCTTTTCTTAACTTCTTAAATATGAACTTGATTTCACTTGAGGAATGCCAGTTACAAGCTATGCTATAATAAACGAAACACTAGACTGTAAGTTCCTTGAGAAATGAATGCTGCAAAACGCTAGTGAAATCCAAATAAGGTCTGTAGTCCATTTAATGGCCTTGTACAGACATTAGTGTCTTTGCTTTGATAATGGACTGTACTTACGGAAAATGATATCATTGGAGGAAGCTGGGAGAAGGGTGCAGACTATTTTTGTAGCTTCTTGTGAGTCTAAAATCATTCAAAAAAAGCTTTTTTTTTTTAAGTACCCTGAGGTCAGGGACTGTTTCAGTTATCAAGTGGATGAGTAGAAGGAACAAAGGAAAGAAAGAAAGAGAGGGAGGGAGGAAGGATGGACAGACAGAATTGGGACCTTTAGAGATCTAAAAAAACCATATGGGAGAGAGTGTGGAGGATCAGAAATGTGGGAACTTTCAGTGCAGGCAGGCTCTGAGGTATGCCCCCTTCCTGGCTCTGTGACAAATTTCTTAAACTCTGTGAACCTCCATGTTTACCTTTGTAATATCAGAGATAAAAATACACACTGTGGAGGAGTGCTGTGAGGATGAAATTGAGCAGTATGCCCAATAACCCAAGAGAGAATCCATCACCCATTGGGTATTCAGTCATTCATCCAATTCTAAATGCCCCTGGATTCTGTGTGCTTATAATTCTTATGTCTTAATCCTATAGTTCTAGTTTCTAATCATCAGAATTCAGCTCTCACACTTTAATGCTCTCCACCTGCTTCCCTGTTTCATTTGCTGCTCCTCATCTGCTGTGAGCTTGATATAAATCTATATGCAATCTTAAATAGGCTCAAAATAAGAATCGCATCTGTGAATAAAGTATTTAGGTTCCAGCCCACAGACACTAATTTTAGTTGCTCAGAGATCTTTTTCTTTTGACTTACTTTCTAGTTTTGGGCTAAGTTCCAGATAGATGAGGCTCTTATATGAGTTCCAGTTAGATGAGACAATGATACTAATAATAATCACCAAAATTTATTGATTATTAAAATGCTAACTATATTAAGTGTTTTATATACATTATCTCATTTAATTCTCGTCACCACTCTATGAGGTAACCGTTTCGACCTCTACACTGTAGATTAAGAATTTCACCCCTTACTCCAAGTCCCAGAGCTAATTACCTGCAGAGCTGACATCACAAGACACAGATAACTCTGGAGCCCAGCTGCTATCTCAGAGGTCACTGTAACAGCTTTCTCTTCCTTCCTTGCAACCAAAAGTGCTTTTACATGGCCCCAATCCTTAGAGGGGGAGCTAGGTCCCTTTGATGAAGGCAGTAAAGACAGAGTGAGAATAAAAGGAAAGGAGAAAAAAGAAATTAGTAGTCAAGAATCAGTTCTTTAAAAATCTCAAAAGACAACAGTCCTGGAACAGCACAGTTTTGTACTATAGATCCTTAGTAAATGTTTATTGAGTATTTCAGGGAAAAAATGGGGCAGGGGGGGTTGGTTTCCCCAAGCTTCCTAAAAAAAGACGACTTTCCTATAGATGGCGTCTCCCTTCTATATCCTGAGACCCTTCATCTCCTAAGCTGCCTCTGCCTCCTGATGCCTGGCAGGGCCGGTTAGGAAACACCTCCTCTCATGGGACCTGAAGCTGTAGGGTTTGAATTACACAAATTCCCTTTACAGGCAATCTCTTAGGAATTGTCTACTTTTCATTTTGAAGAATTCCTGTGTTTGGTGACCAGACATCTGAAGAAAGGCTAATGATTTCTCCAGACAGTCTGTAGGTGTTCATTGTTCACTTGCTTAAACTCACCAGGGGAGCCATGTGGGTACACACAAAAGAAGGAAAAGAGGGCAGAGAACTGGAGCTAAGAGACCTGGAGAGAACACGCCTGTTCTCTAAGGGAGCAGGGGCCAGAATCCAGCAAGGTTGCAGAACTAACCAGCTGTGAAGTCAGAGGAGGCTTTAAACAGAAAAGGTTGCTGGGCCTTGGCATCTCTTTCGCAATGGGTTGTGGTGTGAGGGATGTTTGGAACAACTGTAAACAGGAACTGCTGTGCCCTTATTAGGAATACTCACTTCTCCAGGCAGAGAAGCGGCTGCTGAGGCTTGCAACCCCCTTCCTCCCTGCTGGCCCCAGCCTCCCTCCCCATTGCTGCTGTCGGAACCCACTGGGGCTGTTCTCTACGGTTGCTCTTGGAGACTGATGCTCAGCAGGGCCCAAAAAGAGAAAAAGCCAGGGATTCCATCTGGCAGAGTCCACCTTGATCCCAGCTGCTCACAAGAGCTGTTTATTCCCACCAACACTGAGCCTAGTGTAGCCTCCTCCCTACAGGGTGGCCTGAAGAGCCGTCCAACAGGCCTGGCAAATTCTGTCAAAGCCAGAACACTGGGCAGGACTTTAGGGGGTGGGTCTGGGTGCTCAGCAGCCTGGATTTGGAGAGGCCAGTGCTCAACAGAAGGTAGGAGCTGTGGTGAGAGCAGGTGGGTGCCTCGGCTTCCCTGCTGGGAAGGGCAGATGAATCCTCAGGCCTCAATGCTGGAGGTCATTGCCTAGGGGTCACTTTGAGCCAGTATCACAGAGGTGATTAAAAGTGTAGGCTGTGGCAACAAACAATGGAGGTCAAAATTCTGGCTCTGCCTCTTTCTAAATGCATTTTTTGAGGGGATGAAAGTCAGACTTGGCAAATAGCTAAATTAGGGGGAAACAGAGAGTCTTTTAGAAGTCCAGGTATAGACAAAACTGCCTTGGAGGAGATGAAGGCTATTTATAAAAATTTGGAATTAAGGAGGCTAAGCACATTTGAAGATGAATGGAAAGTCAGTTTTCCACATTTTGAGTTTCAAGAGCTAATGAAATAACCAATTGAAGATGCCAGTAAGCAAAGTGAAAGACAGGAATGGCACTTAGGAGAGAGGTTAGAACTCGATTTTCTTCACCGTTGATTCATGCACAACCCTATCTTGTGTAGTTTACCTTTAATAGTATGATGAACACTATGAACCTCTAGCCCGACACAAGAAGCAGCCATTACCAATAACCCACACCTACCCAAGTGTTCATCCGTATCCCATCCCACCACCTCAGGAAGCCATGATCCTGATTTCTGTGGCTAAAATTCCTTTGCTTTGTTTTCTGTTTCTATATATTCCTGTCTAAAAAGTTGCTTTCTTTTGAACTTTATAACTGGTTATACTCTAATGTCTGTTGGAACTTACTTTTGTCATTCAGCATTGTGTCACTGAGATTCAAACATGTTATGTGAAGCTGAACATAATTAATTTTCACTACTGTATAATATTCCACTGGGTGAAAATACACTACTTATCTGTTGTCGTTAAGCATATGAGTTGTTTCTAGTTTCCTTGCTATCCTGAACAGTGAGCTATGAACATTTTTTCACAAGTCTCCTGGTACATGCTTTGTAAGAATTACTCTTGGCCTTATCCCCAAGTATAAGTGGAATTGCTGGCTCATACAGCATACAGATGGTCAGCTCTTCAAGCTAACACCAAAGTATTTTTCAAAGTCGTGCCAATGAGATGAAGATTTGAAAAGTATCATCAGGGAGGTGACTTAAAGTCATGGAAGCAGATGAGTTTTCCTAGGAGACCATGTAAAGCAAGAAAAAAAAAAGATTGAGGTCTGATTCTTAGACATGCATGTTCAAGTATTTACAGAAGGAAGGGGAGCCAGAGAAGGAAACAAATTAGTAGTCAAAGAGGAGGGAGGAACAGCAGGAGAAACAGAGTCAAGCATGCCAAAAGAGGGGAGTTTCTTATAGACGGGGGTAACCAGCATCAGAGGATGCTGCACAGATAATTTGAGAAGGATGAAGGTTCGGAAAAGGTCGGTGATCCTGAAGAAAGCTAATGTGGGCTTTGTTGACTGCTGAGGGTAGAAGCCATATTTCAGAGTATTTATGCGTGAGCACTGGTGGAGAGGGTAGAGAGAAATATTGTAATTCTAAATACCATTTGGATAAGTGTGACCGTGATTTGAGGAACATATATAGAAAGTGGAGGAGATAGCCCAGCTGAGATGTACTTTTTTTTTAAGGATGGGGAAGACTTGACATGATTGTAGGTTCAGAAGTAGAAGACAGTGGAAAGGAAGAGTTTGAAGAAGAGACGTTTATTGTAGAGGAAGGTCTTCTAAGAACTGGGAGAGGACAGAATCTGAAGTGCAAGTCTGCTCTTGGCTGCTCTGTTTCTCTGAAACAGAGAAAATTAAAAAGCTTTAAAAGGCATCAAAAATTATCATCGCCATCATACCAACTAACATTTACAGAGTCCATTGTGTAAAAGATCCTGTCCTAAGCACTCAACACATATTATCTTATTTAATCTGCTGAACAGCCCTATGGCACTGGTACTTTTTATAATATCTATTATAATTTCCATTTTACAGAAGAGGAAACTGAGGCTTAGAGACATGACTAGACCAGGTTAGCTGATTGAGGCCATGTTCTCGTAATCACTACATGTATGCTGAGAATTAGGAAGTGGAACAAGATTGTGCCAGATGGCAAAAGCTTAGGCCTGGAGAAATCAGAGATGTGAGAGGAATGGAGAAGGTTTGGTTTCGGCACTGCTAGTAATGTGATAAGGAATCAGGTGAGGAGGAGAGGGAAGTGAACACGTTGGTCTTTTACTGTGTTTCAGGCTAAGTGCTAGGCCCTTTGCCTGCATTGACTTATTTCCATGGGAACAAATTTAAAAGAAGTAGCAAGGGCCCCATGTGATGGGCAAGCACCCAGTGTGATGGAGCTAAGCAGCCCGTGCTTTCTGCAGGCTGCACCGATGACAGGAGCAGGACCTGAAGAGCACAGCGTGGTTGAACAAGGGTAGGGGTACATACGGTGGGAGCCAAGAGGCAAGGGTGGTGATGATGAGGCCAGAGACGTCACTCATTTGCTGGGCGTGGCATCTCACATGGGGAAGAAGGCCAGCAAGGCCATGGGGCAGATGAACTGAGGTGGGGAATGTCAAGGGACTAAAGTTCACAAAGTGGGTACAGAGGCAGTCCAGCCCTGGCAGGAGTGGGAGAGAGCGGGGACGGTGACAGCTTGAGGCACAAGGACCTTCATGGTTTGAGATCTCAGAGGCTGAGCAGCTGAGTGCTGGGAGTTGGCACTGTGGTCACACGGGAGGGGGCTGAAGAAAGAAAGCCCAAGCCGCAGGCCACCGGGCCGGAGAAGCCAGAAGCTGGGCCTTCCACAGCACTTGGTGATTTATGTTGTTTTATAATCTTCATAACCTCCTGTGGGGTAGGTGTTACTGGTGATATCTCATCGATGACCAGACGTGGGCTCCCCCAAATCGGAGGAACCCAGTCTTCTTCTCCAAGCTGCCCTCTTCCTCTTTTGTGTATGCAGCCCCCACTCACCATTCAAGAGTCAGTTCAGATGTCATCTCCAAGAAGATTTCACGTCTCTTCAGACTGAGTTAGGTGCCCATCTTCCGGGATCTCACGATTTTATCACCGTGTATCCCAATTGCGCATTTCTTTGTCTCTCATGAGTCTAGAGGAAAGTGACTGTGTCTTTATTTCCAGTGCTTGGCATCATGTCTGGCCCCGAATGGGCTGAGTAAAAGTTTATGGAATGAATTAATGCATTTGAAAACAACAGACTGGGGCCAGAGACATACCAAGCCAAGAGTCTCTGTTTCCAGTATTCGGACTTTACAGTCCCCATAGGTTTGGTTTGAGGAAAAAAATGGTTCTCTATAAAAATAAGGGCAGCGTACCAGGGGCAAGGAGAAGGGCAGCCAGGAGAAGCTGGGGCGGAGGCCCAGGGAGGGCTGGGCTTGTCTGGATAGGTAAGAGTTCAGAAGAGAATAGTGTTACCGAGTCCAAACCTGTTCTGCTCACTGCACAACAGGCCAATAAATTGGGAGACGAGGTGCTGGGGCAAGGAATAACGACTTTATTCAGAAAGTTGGCAGACCAGGAAGATGGCAGACTAAAGTCCTGGCAAATCATCTTACCCAAGCCAAAATTCAGGCTCCTTTTATACTAAAAAGGAGAGGGAGTGTGGTTGGTTGTTGCAGACTTCTTGGTGTCAGAACCCTTTGTTCTTGCAGCTGACCACGTCATGGTGTCCCTGCAAACCTCCCATAAGACAAATGTTATTTTCTATTCTATAACTTTTTATCTTTACATGTATAGGAAGGTGTTAATATCCTTAAAGGTCAGAGCCTTGAGAATAGGCTGCCTCATGTATTTCAGGCTATAGGCAACATTCTTTTACAAAAAGTACAGAACCAGTATGACTGAGCACTGGAAATAGAGCACAGAGTTAGAGCTAAAGGAACAGAGCTAGTGTGGAGTCAGACTTGTTCTTCCCTACTACAATAGCAGATATACCTAAAGCAACACTGACTATGTATTTGTTGAATTACTTACGCCCCAGTTTCCTAAGACGCCACCAGCTAGAACCTTAGCTTATCCTACTTCCATCACTCCCCTCTCCCCCAACCCCAAAGAAAGTAGAAACCACCCACCACAGCTAGGCTTCATTCCTCATTCTTCACACCAACCTTCCCTCTCCTCAACTCCCCCATACCTCCCAACCCCTTCGAATGCCGTCTCTCGACACACACAGACCACGTCACTCCATCCCCAGATGCGCACTTGCTCTCTCCCTGGCTGCTGCTCCTCCCTACTTTCCCAGACCCAGAGAGGAGAAAGCCTGTTTTCAGTTAAGGCTTTGGTCACACACGGATGCCTTTTCCATTACTCTTGTTTTTCCTCTTGAAGTGTAACATTTCCAATTAATTCTCCACAGGGGAGGAGGCACTGCGTTAACCACCCACACGTGGGCGTGAAGGCAGGCAGGGTCCTTGGAGGCCTGCCCTGGACTGATGACCGCTGACCCCTGAGCAGCCTGCAACAGGAGTTTTCTTCCCTCCGGGGAAGGGAAAGGCAGCCTGTGGACACAGGTTGGGGGCATGTTGCAGGCTTGCCCACTTCTGTGGCTCAGGTCTATAAATGGGACACTCCTCTAAGCAACTTTACTGACCCTCTGACAGCCTGAAAACACTAAATTAATCTTGTCAGAGAGGACATGGAGTTTCTCTTGCTCTGTTTTTGAACCTAGGGGAGAGTTAGAAAATAAGGACCATAACAGACCCACAAAAATCAAGAGGGTCTCTACTTTTCTACCTGCCTCCATAGCATGTCAGTTCCCCCCAAAGTTATGGTAGGGTGTTAAGTGAAAATGTTAGGGGTCCCTTCTGTTCCCCTAAGGAAAGCTTGTATCCCTGCCCACGTGATATAAGAAATCTGGATGCTGAGCAGTCGACTCGACTCGACTCAATCACGAGTCCCCACGGATTAGCCTCACAAAGAGGAGACTCAAATTTGAGCCTCAAGAAAATGAAAGACTGGTGTTTCATGGGTCCTCAAGGTTGGGCAGAACTGTCAAAACTGCATGTCCTTGTGACTGTCAGATTTGGCTGTGACGAGTCCTTGGTGTGGTTTTTGAACTCCAGTGGGGCAGGCATTGTGCTGGGAGCTTGGTGATCACCGATCACTGCGAAGTTCACTGGGGTAGTGATCACCATGGTTTTGTGTTGCACTGGGGCTGCTGGGGGCCAACTCCATCCCTTTGCCCGCTTGGAGCTCCACCTCAGCAGTCCTTGGTACCAGGTTTCGTGGGCTGGAGAGACATCTGATTGATGCTGGGTTTGGGAAAGGGATTGAAGCAGTAGCCCTTCAGGAGTGGGAAGAACAAAAGCCATGGGAACTGGGTTGTGGGAAACAGCAGGAGGAGGCGAGGAAAGAGAAATTTAGTTTGAAGGGAGGAACTGGAGATTCCCATCAGAGTGGAGGCCCAGGGATCTCTGACAAGCAAAGGACACATGCTGTTTATAATCTTAAGTAGGCTTGATTACACCTTGAAAGCTTTGCGGCCTCTCTCCCAGGCACCTGGGTCCAATTATCCAGGGCCTCGTCTACTTAGAAGAGAAGCTGCATCTATCTGACTATGATTCCCAGCCTCACTTCACTCTCTCCAGACTCTCCTCCTCTTTCTGATGTGACTTGAAAGGCATACAGGTGGCAGAGGGCACCCTGCTGTTGACATACACCCTCCAGAATTACATCACTGTTTCATGTTTTACAGCTTGCCTTAAGTTTGATCATCAGCAACTTACTCCTCTGCACAGGTCGTCCTGATCACAGTGCCTGTACACTGAGATGCTTATTTTTTCCCCAGCTTTATTAAGATGCAATTAGCATATAACAACGTGTAACTTTCAGGTGTACAATGTGATGGTTTGATATACATATATATTGTGAAATGATTACCACAATAAGGTTAGTTAACATATTCGCCAACTCACACAGTTGAACTTTTTGTGTGTGGCAAGAACTTTTAAGATGTACTTTCTTAACAACTTTGAAGTATACAATATAGTATTGTTTAATTAACTATAGTCACCTGTGACTGTACATTAGATCCCCAGAACTTTCCTAATAACTGGAAGTTTGTACCCTTTGACCACCTTCACATTGTTCCTTCTCCACAACCACCAAACTACTCTTTCTATGAGTACAGGTTTTTTTTCTTAGATTCAACGTGAGTGAGATCATACAGTATGTCTCTCTCAGACTTATTTCATTTAACATAATGCCTCATCCATGTTGTCTCCAATGGCAAGATTTCCTTCCTAGAAATGGCTAAATAATATCACATTTTCTTTATTCATTCTTCTATCAATGGACACTTGGGTTATTTCCACTTTCCATGTCTTGGCTATTCTGAATAGTGCTGCTGCGAACATGGAGGTGCAGAGATGTATCTTGGAGAAAGTAATTTTATTTCCTTTGGGTACATACCCAGAAGTGGAGTCCCTGGATCATATGGTAGTTTATTTTTAACTTTTTGAGGAACCTCCATAGTATTTTCCACAGTGGTTGAACCAAGCTACATTCCCACCAACAGTGCACAAGGGTTCCCTTTTCTCTACATCCTCCACAGCATCTGTTAACTCTTGTCTTTTTGATAATAGCCATTCTAACAGGTGTGACGTGATAGCTCATTCATTGTGGTTTTGATTTCCATTTTTCTGATGATTAGTGATGTTGAGTACTGTTAGTCATCTGTATATCATTTTTGGAAAAATGTCTGTTCAGGTCTTTTGCCCGTTTGTAAGTCCCTTTTATTTGGGTTTTTTGCTATGGTGTTGTATGAATTCCTTATATATTTTGATTATTAATCCCTCATCAGACATATTATTTGCAAATATTTTCTCCCATTCTGTCGGTTGCCTTTTCATTTTGTTGATAGTTTTCTTTCCTGTGCAGAAGTGTTTCAGTTTGATGTGGTCTCACTTGTTTGTTTTTGCTTTTGTTGCTTGTGCTTTTGGTGTCATTCCAAAAAAAATCATTGCCAAGACCAATGTCAAGGGGCTTCTCCCTATGTTTTCTTCTAGGAGTTTTATGGTTTCAGGTCTTACATTTCAGTCTTTAATCCATTTCTAGGTAATTTTTGTGAGTCATGTAAAATAAGGTTTCAGTTTGATGCTTTTACATATGGATTATTTGAAGGATGTATCAGGTGATTTAAAACTTTTGGGAAATGGAAAACTAGGTTGGACAATATTCAGTGCCTATTCAATGTGCTCAGACCACAGGAATGGGTGCTTTGGAGAGAAAATAGAGAAAATGTGGTCTTAGATGTCTAGGAGCAACCCTTCCAAAAGGGAAGGCAGAATTCACCCCTGTGGAAAGGATAATTAGATACTTAAACATGGAGACTAATGGGGGAGGGAAGCTGGATCTCCTTTTAATACAGTAGTTAGGGAAAGCTTCTCCAAAAAGATACATTTATGCAAAGACTTAAAGAGTAAAAAACAGCCAGCCTTAGAATGAACAGGTGGAAAACTTTTCCAGGGAGAGGAACCAGAATATGCAAAGTCCCTGAGGCTGGAAAGAGTTTGTTCAAGAAAATGAAAGGAGACCACTGTGACTAAAGCTAATTTTAAAAAACATAATGAGATAATATTATACATAAAATTTTGTATACTGCATTTTCATTTAATATAAGATTGTATTTCCTGTGTTATTTTTTTCAGAAACATGAGTTTTAATAACCTACAATATTCCATTCTGTAAGTGTAATATAATACCTTTCAAAAAATACCATTTCCCACTTTTTGCTATTACAAGTAATGGCAGCACAGACAACTTTATACATAAATATATAAACATACATGTATACATAAATGTTTGTCCCGAATTTATATTTCATGAGGAAAAACTGCCAGTAGTGGAACAACTTTGGTGAATAAACATTTTCAAATCAAACTGCTCTCCAGAAAGTTGGTCTATGTTACTCTTTCAGCAGCAGAATATAGAGTCCATTCCAGAGGCAGTAATAATTTGAGCAGGATTTTAAATGTGAACTATTGAATAGAAATCCTTAATGTGGGAAACAGTTAACTTTAAATTATTGAGAAATGTTAGTGCAGAAGTTGCTTCAAAAATATATAGACCCAAATGCATGGAGGATCAGTATAAGAGGGAGGTATTATCTCAAATCATTACATGGCTTTGGGGAAAGTGTTTATTTGGGAAAAAAATTAAATTATCATCTCCTTACCTTATACCATACACATTCCTGATAGATTAAGGAGGTAAACATAAAAACAAAAAGGTAAGCCATAAAAGAACTCTAAGAAAATAGAGGTAGGGCAGGGGGTGGGAAGAGATAGACTGGGATTTTCAAAACTGTAGAATAGATAAACAAGACTATACTGTATAGCACAGGAAAATATACACAAGATCTTATGGTAGCTCACAGAGAAAAAAATGTGACAATGAATATATATATGTTCATGTATAACTGAAAAATTGTGCTCTACACTGGAATTTGACACAACATTGTAAAATGATTATAAATCAATAAAAAAATGTTTAAAAAAGGGAAAAAAAAGAAAATAGAGGTATATACTTACATCATAGGGGAGGAGAAACAAAAAAGAAAGGGAAAGATGGATGGATCTAACTATACATGGAGTCAAAGCTCTTTTGTTTCACAAGTTCTGTCAGCATAAATTCATCCTCGGAGACTAGGTACACTAGGTTCTTAATAAATAGCTGACTTGCATTCAGTGCTTGCCAGGCACTTGCTGAGTACTTAATCTGCTTGTTATTATTTACTCCCTGCGGGGTGGATACGATCTTGTACTCTCAACCTCAGGCTCAGAGATGCTGGACTCAAGCAGTTTACAGTAAGCTGAGCTGAGCAGGGGTGATCTTGGTCAAGCTCCCCACACCTTGCCCAGGACCTTCCTGGCCCCGAGACTCTGCTCCTCTGCTCCTCACTCTCCCTTTGCACAGCTTCTTCAGTCATCACCCTGGCCTGCTCAGTGGTCACCTGCCCATCGGTGGCAGCAGAAAAGCACATTGTGAGCCCATTCACGTTGAGGCCGAAGACTGCTGTTCTTGTGGACGCTGGCCACCGCTCTCTCCTCTACTGTCTAAGCCAACCCAGAAGAAGTCACCATAGAGAAAGAAAATATTATTAGAGCTTGTATCCAGGGATCGACTCCACTGAGCTAAGACAGAAAGTTAATGTGTTTATCAAGAAAGATTACGCTTGTCGGCAAAGAGTGCTTTTCAGGCTGTGAGGATAAACAGAGGGAGTCGCCGGCTGCCTCTGGGCGGGTCCGGGGCAGGGCGTCTGCACAGGGCGGACAGTACGCGCTCCGTCCACCTCCGCGGAAAACAGGCTGCTGACTTTGTCCAGCTTCCAGTCCCGCCCCAGACAGGCCTCAGCTTTCAGCCACAGGCATCTTCCTCCGTGTATTTTTATTACAGGAAGATACTCAAGGATAATTAAGGGAGTGGAAAGAAATGACTTCTCAGAAAAGATTTTAAAGGCTAAATATGTATAATACAGTTAAACAATGACTAACACTGGCCCCTTCCATCCTTGGGAACTCCGTTGGGCCAAGGCATTGTTTAGGCTGGCCTACAGGCCAAGGATCAGGAGATGGCTCACCCTCACGGGGCCTTCATCCATCAGTCACCTCTTCCCCATTTGTTTATGGAAAGAGCACAAACCCAGACGTGGGTTCAAATCCTGTGCTGTGTGGTCTTTAGCAAAATCCTTAACCTAAGACTTAATCCTAAGTCTCAGTGTCATGATTTGTAAAACGGGGACCTAAAGTAACACAGTGGTGCCAGGAACGGTCCAATACTAGGGGCAGTAATAGATTTCTGAGGCTGACTCCTTTGATGAACAGTGGGCCAGGAGGATACCATTATAAGTGACATTGTGTGGCACAGATGGTCACACGGTAGTGATCCTATCTCTGAAGATTTCATAGGAGGTGAAAATGTCTCCATGGAGGGCAATGCCATGGTAGGTACAATGAGCCAAGAATTTGAAAAACCATGAGGGAAACAGTGCCTACGAAGAGAGTGGAGTCTTATATAATGCTGAGATGTATTGATCCCCTGCAGAGGGATGATGAGAAACAAGGCCATTTGTAAGCAGCTAAGGACTAAATGTGAGAGCCAGAAGGCTTCTTTGGTAGCTTACAAAGATGCATCTAAGAGCAAAAAATAAATCTCATAGTTAAAGTTGCAGAGCTCCAGAGACATTTGAGTGCTCAGCAAGGCAGGTCTGCAATGCTAAAATCAAGGGCCTCGTTGGAAAATACTAGTACCTTGAATCAGCAAGGAATCAATAGGACAGACGCCCCTGAAGATTTTATTCTACAAGTACCGCTTCTTTAAACTTTCAGAGTTTGCAGAGGTGGCTTCCTCCTCGTTAGTCCCTGTGCTGGAAGATGCTGCAGAGGTCCCTCCCCCAGAGGCCACACCCCCCCAAGAACTGCCCCCAATTCCTCTCCTGAATTTAGGCTAATAACTAGGGTTAAACTAGCATAAGTGGATTGGGGAGTTGCTGGGATTAATAAAGGATGAACGAGACAAATAGATGGTCAGCCAACAAGGATGCTGTTTAACATCTGCAATCAAATAAAGTCAAGGATGGAGGAGCAGGAGGCTGAGGGCAGTCATCCTAATAAAAAATCATGATCTCTTGCTCAGTTCCCAGACCTGAGCCTATTTTCAGATCTAGAACACACTGAGTCATGAGATGTGTAACCCACTACTACTATTCTCAGTCCCTCTGTTTATTTCCATTATGAATTTAAATTACACTTCGATGCATAGCTCTGTCACCTGCAGACTATATTTGACTCCTGACTTTGAAAATAAGGGTATTAACACCCTTACCTTTTTCCATCTTCGAGCTTCTATCCTTTGTACTTTTAGGTTGCCAGGGTTGGTAATATTTACATTCTGTTCTTCAACGGCAATGAATTCTTCCATTCTTCATCTGTAGATTAACCCTAAAAGTTCGAAGTCAAGAAACCATGTTAACATTATTATGGCTATGTAATAATTATTCATTATAATACCAAGTGGCTCACAGTGATTATTTCTTTACTTTTTTTAGTGTTTGATTTTTCCTGGAGTTTCTAATAGCCTTTGTGGGATATTTCCCTGCTCCCTTTTTTATTTGCATTTAACAAAACTCCTTGTTTTGATACCACCCACTTGTTTTTCTGGAATAGTTTTCTTCTAGCCCCTTCAGCCTTCCTGCTCTGCTTCTTTAATCTGCTGCACGGCTGTTGTTCTGGGACTGTGCGGATGGCATTTGGATCCATTGTTTTCTGGTTACCATATATTTCTCTCTCTCCCTTCCTCCCTCCCTCACTCCCTTTTATCCTCCATTCTTCTCTCCCACTTCTCTCTCTCTCGTTCTGTATATCCTCAAATGAGATGGTTTGACAAGGTATAGAGTCAGGAAAATAATTTTTCTCACAATCTGAAGACATTGCTCAATTGTTCAATTATTTCTGTTGAGATATCTGATGCTGACTCTGGTCTCATTTGCAGTTTTTTTAAGTGTTCAGTTTTCGTTTCTTGGAAGCCTTTGGATCTTCTGTGCCACCTTGATATTCTAAATTTTCACAACTAGGTGTCTGGATGAGCATCTTTTCCTTCTCCAAGCTTGGTACTCAGTGGGACCTTTAAATATGAGAACTCATGTCCTTCAGTTCTGTGAAATTCTCTTGTTTCTTTTATTTCTCTGTTTCTTACCTTGATATTTCTATTCAGATATAAGAACAATTGGGGTGGTATTTTCTGTCTCTTATCTTTTATCTTTATATACGTTTGTGTTTTAAATTTTACTTTCTGGGAAAATGCCTTTACATTTTATTTCCCAAATCAGAAGGGAAAGTCACTAATGTTTTATTTTTTAGGCAGACAGGGTTTTAAGAGTTTTTAAGTAGCATCCTGTTCTTGTTTGCTTAAGCAATTACAAATCATTGTATTCTCAGAGATATTTGTGAAATCATTCATAAAACAAGACGTAGGTTCTCTCTACAGTTCTGTCTTGATTCTCTGAATTTTCTCCTACTTCTAGTCTTTTCATATTGGTTTCTTTTCATGTTTCTCCTTTATAAGATCTTTGGTTTCTCATTCATATTCAAATATAAGGCAACAGGCAGATAGAATTTAAGCTTTGTGTACACAGGTGAAGCAGATCAAAAGGAAGTATTTCCTCTGGGGGTGAGGGGACAGTAGACAGTCCATTTGCCTTGAGAGACCTAAAGGCCATAGGTGCCAACTTCCACTGTAGTTCCCTTAGCTTTCCACAAAAGTTTGTTCTGTTTCTTTAGAGTGGACCCCTTTCCTTCTCCCATTTGTAGGTACATACCTGGCTACCTGGCACTTTTGCACACAGTTGGGGGGTAGTTATTGAAAGCTGACTGTTACACATACAGAGTCTTGCCTTTTCTCCCTGTATTTAGGCCCCGGCTCTCTCTTGAGGTCTCGGGCTTCTCCAGGGCGCTGCAGGACTGACCGCTTCCTCCTGAGCTGCAGTGATCTCTGTAGGTACACCACCCACCGCCACCCTGTCTCCTCCACACTCTCCATCACTCTCTACTCTTTCATTTACTTGTATTCTTCCACTAGTATGTTGAAGCCTTTCATGCCCTTTTCCATCTTGGTTAAAGAGGGTTGGTAACTTTTTATTATTTTTTTAGTATTATTTAATATATTTTGGGGAAGGAACCCATAAATGTGTGTGCTCGATCAACCACCTTGACCCAGAGGTTTCTATCTTAATGTTATTATTCTCTAAAGCCCCAATTATGGCTTTACTACCACCTAGAACACACATCAGTTAGAAATTAGTATCTCTCATATTCAACTGTTCTCTTAATTCCCACCCACACTATTCAATTCTGACTCTCACTGCATCTCATCTACATTATTACAATTAACTGACTAGTCCTTTAGCTTCTCTACCTTTGCCCACAAACCATAACTCTAATCATATCAATTTCCTCCAAATCGCTAATGCTCCCTAATGACTGTAAAAGAAAACCTAAATTTGTCTACCATTGAAAATTCTCAATAGTCTGTCCTCTAAGCAACTTTATGTCATTTATCAGATTGCGTCTTCCTTCTGGAATATCCCTACTGCCCATCTCTCCAGCTCAAAGTCTTATTTTTCACCCTCTTTATTCACACCACAGCTAACATGCTACCTCCTTCTGGAAGACTTCATTGATTTGTCTCCTCCCTCCGCATGACTCTCCCTCAGGCTTCCAGTTCTGGGATCTCCCAGACCACTGGCTGACCCTCTCTCGGAGGATCCATCACCGAGGGCCTAGATGAGCTTCTGAGGGAAGAGACCTGCTTTGTTCACCCATGTCTCCATGACCAAGCAGAATGGCTGGCAGATGATAAGAATTCAGGGATTATTTGTTCAAACAAAATGACTGTATTTGCTTTTCTCTCTTTTTAAGAAGTAGTCCCCTTCAAAGGTTGCCATGCAGACCTCTACCCACTGCATTTAGAGTTTGGTACTTGATAGCATTCAAATATTATTTGGTGAATGATTGGATGTTAGTACTACCTTATTTTTCTCTAGGAAGGCTTTAAAGCCCTGCAACTTATCACCTTAGTATCAACCAGGTAAATCTAATTTATGCTAAAGTGCTAATTGGAAAAGGGCTAAAATTCAGGCTCTCTAGAAGTGAGAGCATTTGAACTGAGGTTGTGAAATCCAGCCTGTATTATTATCTCAAAAGACCCCAACAGTCAGCCATTAGCCTGGCTGGGGCCCCTGCCTACCTGGATATTGGAGCTGGAGAGATGAAAAATCAAGGGGTGAGAGGGAGAGCCAGAGACAGACAGTACCAGTGGGACAGTGTGTAAATAACCAGGCTGCAGCCCTATGAAACGAGGAAGGTGATCACTGTCCAGACAGGCTGGTGTGACTACTGTGGAAGTATTCAGGATGGCGGTGGGTCTAGGGGAAAAAAATAAATCCAAGGGGACAAAAGTGTAAACATGAGTAAATACGGAGAATTATTTTGATCTTTATATTTCCTCTACACGGAGTCTATCAATCATTATTTGTTTGGTTAATTAGGTCAATCTGGGTAAAAGATTGTGCTATAAGTAGACCAGATTCACTAGGTAATAAATCAAGTGCTGTTTCTTGTCCTACACACCCACAAACTCTCTGAGCTGGGCAGATCCTTTTTAATTGGATGTACCTAGAAGGGAACTAGAAGACAGATGCATTAGTATGTTTGTACATTCACGCACACATGTATGTGCACATACACACACACCTTGGATGTTGGACTAGACATGCTTTAAGGGGATCTTTTTTCCTGTCAGTCGTCTTTTTCTTTGCAAGCCAGAAAGAGGTACCCAGTCTTCTCTCCTAAGATGCCTTGTGGCATTCCTTCAACAACCCAGGGCTTAAATCAAAGTTCGTGGCCACTCACAGTTTTAAGTCAGGGGGCTTTTCAGGTAAAGAGCCAAAGAGTCTGGGCTCTGGGGAAAAGTCTGTTGTGCAGGGTGCCTGTGAGGGAAGGAGACTTTCTAGTCTCTCTGCTTTTCTCCCTTGGCTCTTCTAGGGGTGATCTGGCTGTAGGGCCTGAGGGCCTGGAGCCAGGAAAGGCGTTAGCAAATGTTTTCCCTCAGTGTTTCTGAGGGGTTCCTGACAGAGCCCATCAGAGCGGCCTTTTATCACCGCTGCACGCTTTAGTGTGTCTGTCATGGGTCTCAGACAGCGTGTTCCCTGCTGGACTAATCCTGCCTGCATTCATGCTCAGGATGTGGGCCACAGGGAGGGAGAGGGGGGAGTGGTGGGGAGAGAAAGGAAATAAGGTAAGAGAAGAAAAAGAAACTTTGAAAGCACCAAGGAAAAAACCTAGGAAGAAAAAAAAATTTAATTTGCAGGGGCAGGTATAGCTCAGTAGTAGAGTGCATGCTTAGCAAGCTCAAGGTCCTGGGTTCAATCTCCAGCACCTCCATTAAAAATGAGTTAAAAAGTAAACCTAATTACTCCCCCTCCCCCAAAAAAAGTCATTAAAGAAATTAATTTGCAAAATTAAGGGGACAATACAGTTGGGACAAATTAAAGCTAAAAATCTGAAAAGAGAACAAGGGACCGCCCCCTAAAATGGGTAAGCTCGAAGTCTCAGAATGTGAGGGACATTCAACAGAAGAGCAGAGACTCAGGCTCCAGGCTAGTTCTGTCAGAGGTGGTTTATTTTTGTAGAAGATTATAAAGCAGATGGAGCGTTCACTGATTCATCTCTCACTCGGAGCTCATTAAGGAAGGGCTGAGGACGTGCGGGGCACCCCTTCGAGCACAGCTCAGAGAAGTACTCAGTCCTGCCACAGCTTACTTACTCCAAGACCTAGAGGAGGAGATTCAGGGCACCGGAGCCTCAGTTTTACCCGCTGTAAAACCTGTGCCCAAATCACACCTACTAGGAAAGCACTCTGGCATTCCCCCAGTGAGAGAGGTTTTTGAAAGGAAAGGCCTGCTGGGATAACGGCGCCTGCATATCTTACTGCCCAGAGAGCCTCCCCATGCGGACTGGCCGGCCCCTCAGGCTCTCCCGGGAATGCGGTTCTGAGTCTAGTCCCTCAGCTGAGAGACTAGAAGGATGGAGGTATGAGAGCACAGTCACTGAGTGAGCATCTTGAGGACAGAGACTAAATCAATTCATTTCTATTTCCTCTTTGCATGTGAAACCCGATAGTTAAATGCTCAGTTATTTTTGGTCATTGTTTGAGAGGGATCAGGAAAGGCCCCGGAGAAGCCATAAATATGAGCTGGGCCTTGAAGCCTTCACCTACAGGCATCATTTGCCACGCAGAAGGTACTCAATAAAGGAAGCTTACCTCAGGAAGTTTGTGGAGAGAAGACGAGTAAGACAGAGGGACTGAGAAATAATATGTACACTGAGTCAAAGGAACAGAGTTTGCTGAGCATGGCTAGATCAGGGGCTCCCATCCTCATCTGTCTCTAAGAGTCGCTGGAGGAGCTAGTTTTGACTGGCAAAGTCCTGAGGTCTCTACACTCAGAAATTCAGATTCAGTAGCCCTGAGGGCCAGCGGGGATATCTGCATTTTACACAAACACTGCCAGTTTATTTGCTTACAGGTAGCCTGCCAAGCAGGCTTTGAGAAGCGCAGGCTGGGGATGTGGGTGGTGGGGGCAGTGGGAGTGGCTGAGTGTGTGGAAAGATGAGACCAGGGTTGGTTGAGAAGAGTTTGGACTCTGTCCAGGAGGGGAGCCCTCCAGGGTTTCTAAGCAGGGGAGTGACAGGGCCAGATCTGTGATGGAAATCAACTGTTCTTACTAAAGCTCAGGGCATTTTCTCTTTGCTTCTGCTCCATTAGATATCATTGCTTCAAGGGCCCTGAACAAATAACGTTCCATTAAAGCTGCCAGGTTTTGTAGGACCCAGAGTTCTAGTTACCAGTGAAATGCGAAGTTCACAGGCCGCGTTCAGGCTTGCAAGGAGAGGATTAATTAGGTAAAAAGGCAGTTGCACACATAAGTGGGTGTCCACACCCGAGCCTGGCCTGCCGTTTTGGTGCACTCATTCAGGCATACAATACTCTTTTCAGTTCTAAGCGCCACCTCTTGAAACAAGTTAAAAAGCGAGTTCCAAGTGAGATGCCCAAGTGCTGTGTTGTACACAGACTAATGATCAACAGCCTTCTGTTTGTATGGTCCTGGCAACCAGGCTGCGCTCACACTGCTAAGGATGCCATAGAAAAGAATTGCCGTGTCACACATCTGACTACACAGCTAAGTCCTGAAAAATATGTTTTCAGTTAAAAAATAAAAATGATTGCTTTACAGAAATTATTTGTTTCTAAAAATTTATGTCTATGGATTTTTTTAACATTAAAAAATGCCATATGTTTCATTGTGTTGGGACAGTGAAATTAAAATTAACATTTGTAAAGGGTTTTCCCCTTTGAAAAGTACTTTCACATATAACATCTCTACTGATTCTTGAAATAATCTTGTGAGATGGGTATTATTATTACCCCCATTTTACAGATGAGAAAATAAACTCTAAAGCTTCGTGATTTGTTTAAATCAATAAAGCTGGAAATTGTGGCATCGGGAGCCAGGCTCAGGTCTTCTTATGCCAAGAGTCGTGATCTCACAGGGGCTGCAGGGACCCCAGGAATCCAGTGGGAAGGTAGATATGTCAGTTATCCATCTCCTACCTCCACACTGTGCTGTAGCTCAGCTTCACAGCTCACTGCCTCAACATTTTGGTCATTTCAAATATTTTTCACAGAAAGAGTGGTGGGTGAGGTCATGGAAACCGGGTCTAAGTTGCTGGTCAACTAACAAGGTTGCCTATGAGAATGAAACTATAAAGTTAACTCTAATAGACAACCAGACCGAGCCCAGATCACCTTATAGGTAGAATGGCTTCTGAACGCATAAGATGTCTTGACGCGTCTAAGAAAGTGTGTGGCAAGCAGAAAGGGAAGTTGGCCATCATCCCAGAGACAAACGTGGCAAGACTCACTTGAGCTCAACTTAGGGGAAGGCATGGCTCAGGGACTTGGCCCAGGCCAGGTGGCATGGTCAGCTTCACTGTGGTAACAGATGCCCTTCAACATTTAGACCCAAACTCCTAGCCCCCTTGTGATGTATCCATGCTCAATGAAGCAAATCTGAGATTTGACTTCCCTATTTAAGATGTTTGTGGGCTACAAGTGCCCAGGGTCTCCAGGTGACCCCAACCTGGCTCCCGGCCCATGACCCCAACCTGGCTCCTGGCCCCTGACCCCTAGCCAAGCACTCACTGTTTTGAAACATCCAAAGCAAGTCCTGGAGGTGCTGTTCCCAGCTCCAGAACAGGCCTTAACACTTGTGAAGGCCAGCACTAGCCCATGGCTGCTCAAATGGCCCTCTGGTTTTTAAGTGAGTGACTTAAAATGAGAAACTGTGATTTTTTTCCATTATGTTAAAAAAAAAACCAAAACTACAAAAACATTTTCCACCTCCCAGCTCTGTTGAGCTATTCTGAACTCTCTTCCACCCCACAGTGAATTTTGTTCACTCTCAGAGAACTTCCAACATGCCTTTCCCTGTTTTCTCTCTCATTTCCCTCTCCCTTCTTACCTGTATGGTCCCCACTCATTTTTTCAACTTTGTATTTTACATAACTTTACAGAAAAGTTGCAAAGATAATACAGTGAGTTTTCTTATACCCTTACCCAGTTTCCCTATTGTTATCACCTAGATCTAACAACCAAGTTCAATAATCAAAACTAAGAAACCAACATCCTTACAGAACTGTAAACTATGGACTGTATTTCGATTGTATCAGTATTCCCATTAATGTCCTTTTTCTGCTCCTGAGGGAGGTAAATATCAGCATCTCTGTGTTTCAAATCAAAAGCCCCAAGCTGAGGAGCCAAGCTGTGTCTGTATGCAGCCATTGCTTCAGATCTGGTCAGATCATTATTTTCCATCACTTAAGCAACACAACTCTGTGCAGTCAGATTGGCGGTGCTGTCGATCTATAGGCTCTTAAGATGTTAAACAGCTAGTGAGGGTGGGGTGTGTGGGGCCAGGGTCGAGAGAGAAAGAAATATTACATGCTGGCAGCAGCAGCTCTTCCTCTCTCCTTTTTTTCTTTTCTTCCTTTCTTCAGCAAACAGCTACCCACTACCTACCTTATCCCAGAAGTTGTGCATGGTGATTAAGGCTGAGGACCTCACTTCAAGAGCTTCACATCAAGTGAGGAAAATTGAAAATACACCACAGTGTGAATGGCATCCCCTGTGGATGAGAAACATGACAGCCTGAAATAATTATTGAAGCAGTGCAGGAAGTGCTGTGATGAGGGGTAACACCAAGTGGTGTGGGTCCTTGGTTAACAGGCACCTCTCACATGCTGGGGAGGATAGGTGGGCAAGGAGGACCGGAGGAGCTAACAACTGAGCTAAGCTTTGCAGGTTTGCAGGACTAGTAGGAGTTTCGTGCAGAAATCAGTAAAGGCCCTCCGAGCAAGGGCACCACATACACAAAGGCACAGAGAAATGAACCATCTGGAACATTCTAAGGAAGTTCTATATGCTGAGGGAGTGCATAGGGTCAGGAGTGGGGAATGGTAGGCAGTCATATTGAGGAGATACTTGCTAGGGACTGTGTGAAAGGTTTTGTGTGCTTTGCTAAGGAGTTTAATTTCATCCTGAAAGTGGTGAGGTCACCAAACAATTTCAAGAGGAGGGAGGGAGCAATAGGGCATAATCAGGTTTGCCGTTTCTAAAGATGTCTCCATCGGTAATGTGGAAAACGGACCAGCAATGGAGGCAGATGGGAAGTAGGGACATTAATCAAGAGGCTTTTGTGATGTTCCACATGAGAAATGATGATGGTCTGGATTAGGTCAGTTGCAGAGGGGACTGAAGGCAGGTAATGAATTCTGGGCAGACTTTGGATGTGGCACTGGAGGAGTTAGTGACTATTGAATGAAAAGAGTGATGAAAAAGGAGGCACCAAAAATGATTCGCAGGTTTTTCAGACAGCTAGATTGATCATGCTGTTACTCGCTAAGGCAGTTTAAGATGAACTTTTTTTTGCTTTGCTTCAGACAAATGTAAAAAATAGAGAAAGAAGCAGATTTTTTTTCCTGTTAAATAAGTGGGGCTTTGCTAATATTACTCATATTCATCGAGGAGGGATCAAATATAAGAAAGTTTCACTGCTCCGTGCTATTATTCCTAGACCCTACTATAGAAGAGAGGAGAGGCTTCCAGTCCCAAGGGAGAGTAGAAAGTTGCAGTTTCAGGTAGGTTTGAGTTTGACATGTTCAGCAGTTTCACAGGCGTGTGGCCAGTGCAGTCACACAGAGTCTTGTGCACAGAAGGGCTTCTTGCTCGGCTTTAATCTCTGGAGCCACCATCTTGAAATTCTGTCTTTGAATTTGTGTTTTGTACATGAAGTTCGACTAGACAATGAAGCATACAGTGGAGGACTGGAGTCTCAGCTTACATGCAGCCCTGCCTCCCACTGCCTCCCTGGGATAAGTTCTCAGCCATCCAGTCCTTTGAACCCTGGTGCACCAGCCTGCCCCAGCTACCCACTCCCCATACCTGCTCCTCAGTTGCCCTCTGCCCCTGGTGGGGGCCTGGTCATAAGTGTGGGGAGGGTTGGGGTACAGTGTGTACCCCACTGCATCTCAGAGAAGGGCACGGCAGTGGCTGTCCCCACCCTAGGCCAGCAGGTCCACAGCACTTTCAGTAGACAATTGGACGTGGGCCTCTAGCCCGTCCCCTAGTGTGTCTTGGTGTGGAAGTTACAACTCCTTGGGGGTCACCTTTCTGCTGTGGATATGGTAAGGGGAGATTGACTTCCTGACTCCTGACTGGGACCCTCCATTTTTATTTTGCCCTGGACTCTGCAAATGTTATAGCCCACCCCTGAGTGTGTTGACCAATGGCAGAAAAGGGTAAGTGGAAATGTTCCAATTCATCATGCATCCTCCAGAATCTGGGTCCTTTCTTGACCTGTCAGAGGAGGAACAAGACATTCAAAGAGGATTCAAAAAGGGTGCAAAGCAGAGACTGGGTCAGGAATGAATCCTGTTGCCATAAACTTTTTGGAAAAGACCCAAGCCCTTTCTTTTTGGGACCAACTGGCCATGGTCCTGACTCTTACTGAGACTCTTACTTTCAGGGGCTGGGCTGCACAGGTACAATAACTTAGAAGTCATTTTTAAAATATACAGCTACTCACAAATGAGTGTGCAAGTAAAACTGGCAAACTCTGAATAAAGCCAATGATTATGTCAGAGTCAATTAAGATATTGTTAAGGTATCTTTGATTAATATGTTGTACTACAGTTAGGCTAGATACCATGCTGTAGTTAGGGGGAAATCTCTGTGTATTATATCTTACAACTCATGGATCTATAATTATCCCACAATAAAAAGTAAAAAAAAATACAGCTAAAAGTCAGTCATATGCTATCATTTCAAACTTGCCATTAGCATCTAAATGCAAAATACTAAATAATAACTATCCAACTTTAAACTTAAGACAAACCAGTCTTTACGTGCTTTAGGTAAGAGCCTGGTTTTGGGTTTCCTAACGTTGATGTCACCTCAGGTGCAGTACCAGTTATTGGTATCCTTTCAACATTCCAGACTACATAGATCCATTAGGCTTCAACTACTGTGACAGAGATCCTTGATTTTATTAATTCTTCATTCAGGTGTTTCTATAGTGGGCACTCACTTTGTGCCAGGTATCATGCTAAGCACTGGGAATGCAAAGATGAAGCAGGAATTGCCTTGGTGCTTGAAAATATTTCAGTCAAGAGAAGTCAGATGGACCCTCAGTTACAATTACAATGCTCAGAGTAGATGCTACAGTAAAGGGAAGAAGGGGGTTCCTTGGAAGGACAAGTGGAGGTAGGGAGGGGAGGTTCAGGCAAATTTTCCAAGAGGAAGTGATGCGAAAGGGAAATCTTAAAGAGGAAGTAGAAGTGAGTGCAAAGGAGAAGAAGGGGATTAAGTTAGAGAAGACAGAAATTGGGTAGGCTGGGAAGCATGAGAACGTGTGATGCTTTGAGGAAGGACCAAGAGATGCTGCAGCACAGGATACAGGTAGGTGGACCACTGGGCAGCCAGGCTGGAGAGGTGGGCTGGACCAGAGCAGGGAGCACTTGTCCCCTTATATCAAGGGACCTAGGAGCCACTCAGAAACTTTAAGGTAATGACAGGACTGATGGTGTCTTCACCTCTCCTGGATAAGTAAGGACAAGATTTATGGATTTTTTTTTTTAAGGGAATGAAGAAATCAGTGGTTGTATGATTCATTGTTTTACTCCTTCCTTATCCCAGGTAGAGGTTCATAAGAAAGGTTCTTCTCCGATGGGGCCCATCAAGCCTCAAATGATTCTATTTCCTAGTTGATGAATCCAATCACTAGAAGGCAAAGAAGATGAAACTGGGTTCGGATTCTGATTTGGAGAGGTAGTGGTGAGACTCCTGCAATGCCATCAGCCCATCATCTCTGTCTTCCTCTCAACTCTCCTTTCTTCCTCGGGGCCTCTGCCCTGCAGGCTGTTCCCCAGAACCCCAAAATTGGGGTGGAGTGGAATTAAAGTGGGGCATAGCTAATTTTCTCTTGCTGTGACTAAAGTCCTAGTAAATCCCCAGTAACTCACGAAGGAGAAAGAAAATAATATACTGGGAGCAAAAGAAGTCAGCACACTACCTGTTTCTAAGCTCACAATGGCAGCTTTGGCATTTGCTTCTGACCTGCTCAATCCCTGGGATGTTAATTCCCCTCCCTGGAAGCATCTCATGGCTAAACACCCTTACAGGATGTGTGAGAAACTCCTTCCCTCTTAAACGGCTGACTGAACAAATTTAACGGAGGCTGTTACCCACTGAGTTTGGAGTCAAAGCTCTGAGGTCTAGTTCTCTTTGAGATTTTGCTTTCATCTGGAGTCTCTCACCCCCTGCCCTCTGCTGCCATCAGCCACACAATATCAAACAGCTGGAGCCTGGCAGCTCCAGGATCCAAGTTTCTCAGCCCAACACGTGAGGGAGTTTGGGGCGGGGGGGAAGGATGGAGGGAGTTGGCGAAGGTAAGGGTTTCATGAGGGACTAAATGGGGTCTGTGCTTGCTTCAGAGACTCATATCTTGGAAAAGTGGAGTCTCAGGACTCAGTGTCAATAGACAGATTCCATTTGTCTGAGGCTTAAGGAGTGTGCAAAATCAAGCATGCTGCATGGGGCACAGAAATGGCCTTGGAATACCCTATTTCCTACTTCTCTGTCCTAGCTTCACCTCTGACTCACACTTTTACTACTATAGCTACCACTTATGGAGTGCCCACCAAGAGTTATATTAAATATATATGTGTGTGTGTGTGTGTGTATACATATATATGTATGTATATATGTATATATGTAAAGTGATGGTCAAAGCATTGGAACTGACCAATCAGAACAAGTGCTAGCCATAAACAACTGGTATAGTTTTACCAGATGACTCACTAAAAGTCATATACTGAGAGAGGTACTTCACACATACTATTTCGAATTTTCACAGATAAAGAAAGTGGGATTCAGAGAATCCAAGCTCTTACAGTTTAAGACTGAATCCAAACCCAGATTTGTCTGGATCCCACAATCTCACTTTTTTGTCTTCCTCCCTTTTGGGTACCCTTGTCTGTAGGCAGGCTCAAGGGGATCTGGAGACTGATTCCTTAAAGTCAAGGAACACATGGCCAGTAGGAACACCTGAGTTGGCAGCACTGGGTGAGACAAGTCAGTCCCAGCCAGCTCAACTTAAGTGGGGAGTAGATGGCATTGTACCGGGCTCGCCTGTAATTCTGCCTCAATCATGCAGTTTAGGGTTTAATTACATGCTGTCTTGCATTGTTTACTAATTGTTGCAGAGGTCAGTCTTATACTTGCATTCATCATTCTTCATTCAGTCATCAGATATTTTGGAACAACTGTGCACATTCCTTCTCTGGCAGCCCTTGTGACACCCAGCATGGAGAGCTAGGCCAACTCAGATAACTAGTTAATGGCCCACTAAAGAGCCAATGAGGGCTGGTTTTCCCAGTCATCAATTAATGAATTAAGTTTGTATTTGTTTTGAAAATGTTTTGAGATATTGCTTTAATAAATAAAAACTTCATAATTCAACAGCTAGAATTTGAAATTAGGAAGTTGAATGCACAAATATTTTATTTTTAGCACCTGTGATCAAGATAAAACGTCCTTACCCAAACATTAGCTTTTGGAATAGGCATGTATACAAAAGCCAATTTACTAATTACTGTTAGTGCTGCGAATTTTAATATCTAGCCTTTAATCTAAATATCTTAGCTCATACATCAGAACTGCATTCTCTTAAGGTGTACAATCCTTGGACTCTTCTATTAATTCCAATTAGTAACTTACTAGTAAGTTACCTTAACTCTTTGAATGCACTTAGATGCCCTTTGGGAAAAAAAACAAAACAGTCATTTGGAAGGCCACAAAAGATTCCTCAACAGTTTGCGAAAATTCAAGCATCTTCTAAATATTTTTTATTCAACTAAGTAACCTGTAACTCATGGAAAAGTTGCAGAGAAGCGATATGTTGCACTTGAAAAACTTTGGGTTTTGGAATTACTACCACCCCTTAGTTGTTAGTGCTCTTAGGCAAATTACTTAATTTTCTGTATCTGTAAAATGGAGATAATCAAACCTACAGGAAAGGGTTGCTATGGGGATTCCAGATCACATGTACACACAGAATCCACCACAGAGACTGTGGGAAGTAGATGCTCAATTAGTTAGCTTATTTCTCGGAGGGTTGTTGGAAAGGTTAAATAAGACCATACATAAAATTGAGCTCCCATAGCGAGCAATTACTGTTCCACTCTTCCCAAGAGCATTGTCTCCACTGTAGTGAATACTTGGCAGTTGTTTGTTTTATCTGGTCTGTACAGTCATCCAAACTGGATAATTCAATCAAGTCTCCATTTGGAAACTTGTGTATGATGATCTCGTTGTCGAGAGCTGAGAGATGAAAATTTAGATTGGAGTACCTAGGGGACAATTTTGCAAGATCAACTAAAAGCCTTTAAAATGTTCTATTCGTTGATCCAAAACTTCTACTCATAGGAATTTACCTTTAGAAAATAATCAGAATTGAAGATTTATAACAAGATGTTTAGTGAACTGTGATGCATGATCATAATAAAAATAGAAATAATTTGAATAGATGACAATAGGAGAGTGGTTGAATAAACAACAATCTTTCTTTGAATAGTACACAGCTGTTTAAGTCGAACTTTTGGAGAAGATTTAATGACATGGGGAAAATAATCATGTTCGAATGTTAAATGTAAAATGTAGGATAACAATTTGTACATACAATGAACAAAATTTTGCAAAATATGAAAGTACCAGATGAATCAGTGATGAAACTGATTCTTGCCTAAATTACCAAATGCATAAGAAAAAAAAGTACAAAATATTGAATAAAGGTATCCATTTATGTTGCACTTTTCAACATCTTTCAGTTCTGACCAATTAGAATCATATACTCAGTGAAGACCAAGTGTGTATTTGTATTGATGAGAAACAAAAACAAGAGAAGAATGACCAGAAAAAAACACTTCACTCTGTTCAAAGTGTCATCCCTGGGTAGTGGGATTAAAGTAATTTTCCCCTTCTTTGTGCTTTTCTTATTTTCTAAATTTTCTTCTGTGAACATATTTTATAATCAGGAAAACAGATTTATATTAAAACAGAGGGGAAATTATCAAGTCCCTATTTCTCTTTGTCTACAACTTAGTAATTTTCTCAGCACAATCCTTTCCAGAGATCCTTCACCACCAAGGAGCTCCCTGTTCATGTGGTCCAGACACAGCACACTGAGGAGGGAGCATCCTTTCTTCATGTCACTCACTGGCATTCCTTCCAGTTTACTCTGCACAGTCTTAGTAATGTGGCCACTTATATAGACCTACAGTCCCTGCCTGCCACCCCCAACATAATTAATATGCTAAATACTTCCATCTTGATGGAGGCCCAGAGAACCTCCAAGAAAGCAAGATGCCAGAGGGAAATTCACTATGAACAGAGTGGAGAGGAGCAGAAAGCACCCTACGGCAAGCCCAGACTCTGTTTCAAGATGGCTGGGGGGCTAGAATGGGGAGAGGGAGGCAAAGACAGGGAAACTAATAGAGAGGGGAGGGGGGAATTAGGCAAATAACTTGCTCCAGACAAAGGGGGAGAGTTCAGAGATATGATGTTCTTATGGGAGTCATAATAAACATAATTATGTTAATACAAAGTGCCATAAAAACAATAAACATACATGTGAGGTGCCAACAATGTGCTTTGTGCAGGGGCAGAGTTAAGCCCTCTCAGTTACGCTGTGATGTGCATTCTGTCTGAACGCTATGAGAAAGATGAGCAGCCACATGAACAGCCTAGGACAGAGGGAAGTACAAGGCCATGGGTCTTTCTCTTGGCTAAATAATGTTGGTAAGGACATCAAGCTTCTTTATTTTCTGTTGTGCTCTGACTGGTTTACTCAGAGTTCAGGGCATGATCCAAAGGCCAGACATGGAGGGAATCGAGAGTCCTAGGAAAAAGTCCTTAGAAAAAGACATTGCGAAGGGGTAAGAGACATTTTTGAGCTACTGATCAATGAATGGTATATAAAGGAATATAGAAGAACCAATGTGAGAATTTCACGTTCCTCGTTGGAATCCCACATTGCCAGAGAGAGTGCTATGTGGAGCCATCTTTGAAAAACAGCTCAATACACTACTCGGGGCTCTGGGGAGAGGGAGTGTTTTCACTGCAGTGGAAGGTGGCTGGCCCACTCTCTTGGGGAATTAAGAGTACTGTACCCTGGGTGGACACCAGGTACCACTAACCCAGGTAGTCCTGAGTTGTGCCTTAGAATGAAGACAATAGGAAGGTGGAAGCTAACATGGTCATTGAGTGGAGAAAAAATAGGTCTTGGAGAATGCTGAGGGAAGAATTTTGGAGATTAAGAGAAGGAAAGTGGGGAGGGAGGGATCTGGAGAAGCAAGGAGAGGAAAGAATACATGTGCATAATTCAAGGAGGGAGTTCCTTGTCTTTTCCACCTTGTTGAAAACGGATCATCCCCTTTATCCATTTTGCCATGACACATACCCAAGAATCCAGGCACGTGGAGCTGAGAGTACCAGATGAATCAATAAAGAAACCAGCTCATGCCAGAAGTACCAAATGCATGAGAAAAAAATAGTACAACATACTGATTAAAAGATGTTCATGCTTCCCTTCTAAGCATCTTTTGATTCAGGTTTAATTAAAATCATATAATAAGTGTAAAGTATGCATTTTTACTGAGGAGAAACCAAAGAAATCAAAATTGAGGCCCAGAAAGGTTAGGTGACTTTCTCACAGTCACAGAGTGGCTTCCTGACTCTTCGAGTGCAACTGTCCTGTCACGGGAGGTAGGGGGGGACACCTTCACTCACCCCCATCTTGTCCTACCTGAGCAGCTTCTGATTTTGGCACAAACTCGAGGTTCACTTTGCACAGACACCTGCCTTAACCCCTCTGGGTCTGGGTTCCCTCAGCTGCAATATAAGGGAAGGGACTGGATAACCCTTCACAATCTGTTTCGTCCCTACAGATTAAGAAGGGGACCCAACTTGCCACCAACCCAGCAAATGTCTGACTTAATACCCTGGATAGTGGTGTTTAAAATGTGACCCTGGACCCACAGCATCAGTATCACCTGAGAACTTATTAGGTATGTACATTCTTGGGCCCACCCAGACCCTCCTGAATCAGAAACTCTCAGGGTGGGGCCCAGCAACCTATGTTTTAATAAGCCTCCAGGGGATTCTGCTGCAGCTAAGTTTGAGAACCACTATTGGGAATGTTTTTCTGCCCGAAACCAAAGGGAGGGCTTAACACTCACACATGCACACGTTGGTAACTTTCTCTGTGGCCGATATCCCTCCCTCGCCCTCCCCTTCTCATCCTTTTCCTCGAGCTTCCATCCGGGGATGATGAATGGAGGTCAGGGCAGGGCCCTGTCAACGGAGGACGCGGCAAACCCTCCCTCCCCAACCAGCCTGGTGGGTCGGGGGAGGTAGCTTTGGGCTTCCCCTAGACTGGTTTCCTTATCATTTTCTCGCCAGCCGCTGCCCCATTTAGGGCGGGGGAGGGACATATTTAATAGCAAAGTTTACTTTTAGTGATTTATCCAATCGTTTGTTCGCAGAATAAAGGAGACTATTAAGATGGGAGTGGGGAGATCGTAAAAAGAATTGGGGAGAAGAGAGGGCAAAGGAGGGAAGGATAGCGTATGAGAGAGCCAGGGTCCGAGGTGAAGCTAAAGAGAAAATGAGGGTTCAGGGGAGCCCGTGGATGTGAGAGAAAGGCAGAGGACTTTGCTTTTGGTATAGGAAAGTGAAGTTGGGGGAGAACGCGGGACTAAGGCGCAACAGGAAGGAAATGGGTGTTAGAAGAAAAACTGAGTTTGGGGGGACTTTTTTCCAGCTTCCTTCCCAAGACTTGTTCTTTGCTCCACTTTGCTCCTCCCCCTCCTCCCCGCCTCCTCTGTTCCCCCTCCTCCGCCTCGCGCGGTAATGGGAGGCTCCTAGGCAGGAGAAGCAAAAGAAGGAATTGTTTGCGAGTTCAGTCATCCAAAAAAGCTTCTTCCATATGGAGGGACCGGGTGCGCAGGGCGCGGCGTCCCCTGCCTTGTCCTGCTGCTGCCGCCGCCACGGGCCCGGCTCCCTGCCGCTGGCACCCTGAGCCCCGGCCCGCGGGTGTCAGCCGCCGCCGCGCGCGCGCGCACGCACACTCACACTCACACACACACACACACACACACACACACACACAACACTCACGCCCGCTGCAGCCACAAGCGCCCGCACGCGCCTTCCCTCCCCGGCCGGCCACTTCTTGGTCCCGGGCTCCTTTGTTGCTCCCGCTGCGGCCACTCTCCCGTTTTGTGTGTCCCCGGGTGTCAGTGCGGGTTGTGTGTCCGTGCGGCGCGGGGCTGTGCGGTTCTCTCCGCGCCCACCGCGCTGGCCCCAGGGCCCCGGCTCGCCCGTCCCAGGAACCGGCTGCATCAGAGGTGAGTCACGTCGCTGAAGTTTGTTTTCTTTTCATAAAAAGTTGTGTTTATTTGTTGGTTTGGGGAGGGGAGGAGGTGGGAGGCGACAGCAGGCCGGGCGATGCCGAGGAAGTGCCGGCGAGTGGCTGATGGGGACATGCCGGCGGCGGGAGCGGGTCGGAGCGCTCCGCCCGCGGGGCTCGGACTGGGGGCTGCGACCGAGGCGGGCGCGCCGGGCGCGGGCACCGGGAAGCGGAGCGAGGAGGGCAGCGGAGTACTGGGTTGCCGCCGCCGGGCCCTGGGGCGCAGCATCTCGTTCCCTGCGGTCTGGCCGGTCGTTCCCGGAAGCTTCCCGGGTGGAAAGGGGGCCGGGACAGCCTCCCAAACTTCCCCCGAAGGTTGACACCAGTCTCCGGCTCTGGGCGCCGGGCGGTAGGGGAGAAGCCCACATGGGGCAGATATACAGAACCACCCCACACTTATCTGGCCTCTTCGGGGGTGTGGGTTTATCGTCTTGGCGTTAAAACAAACAAAACCCACTAAAATGAGGAACCGAAGCAGCCCCAGAAGAGCATACCCCGCTGGAGGGTGGAAGGCTGAAGTGGGGTGTCCAGAGTTGTCCGTGGGTTGGGGAAGCCGTGAGAGGAAGTGTGTGTGTGTGTGTGTGTGTGTGTGTGTGTGTGTGTGTGTTCGCGTTCGCGTGTTCGCGCGCCCAACGTCCTCCTGGGGTTGTGCTCCTAGGGGTTTTTGTTTGTGTAACTGTGAGAGGTGGGGAAGTGATCCTCTGGAACAAGTGGGGAGGGGCTGTAGGGAGGGGCGAGAAACCCAGGCAGAATTTTCTGCTGGAGTTTTGAAGGCCCTGCTTGCTTAACTTTCCAGGTGCCCAATGTTAGTTTGCTCTTCCGGATGATAGGAAAATTTTGAGGGGTGGGGGGCAGGCAGACATAGAGAAGAAGTTTAAGAAGTCCTGGGGATTTGTTTGCTTACTTTTGCTTGCTTTTGTTTTGGGGATGGGGTTCCCCTGCAGGGTTACTTGAAAGGTGGTTGTGTGTCTCCAGAGATGTGGCAGTAGAGCTAAGAATACCCAAACCGCATGCCAGCAGCCCTAAACAGGCACTTTCTGGGTGTGGTGGGGTGTTCTGCCCCTCCCCTATCCCTTCTCAGCAAGTTCATATGGGTTCGCCTAAGTTTTTGCCCCAGAGTTGCCACTTTGAGTGGACTGAGTGAAAAGTAGGTTTTGGTTTCCAGCCCTTGTGCCATCTCCAAGTACCCTGTACCCTGATCATGTTTGTTACAAAGATCTTTGTTACCCAGAAGTTTGCCAACATTGGCCAACGAATGAGTGTAATTTTCAAAATTCTTGAATGTGCAAACATTCCTGACTTATTCCACAATTGGGCCCCCAGCAGGCAGCCCAGCTCTGTGATGGTTTTTCATCCCTTTGGTTACAGCCAATAAATCAATCTCTGTTTTCTCAAGGGCAGCATGACAGTCTTAAAACTGTCTTAGACTGAGATGCGAGTGAGGTGTCCATACATCTGTGTGACCTGTTTTCTGAACCTTACCTCAAGTGAATATGAGGCAAGAGTTTGGCCATTTTGAGGTGTGTAACAGGTTTCCCAGGAACGTTTCTGAGGTCTTATAATTGGTACTTTTTAATGGTTTCATAATTGAAACCCAGAAGTTTCCCATGGTAATTTTGAAGCACCTTGGGTCAGTGGGACAGAGACAGGGTGGAAACAGCAATGGAGTTATGATTTTCTGCAGGATGAATTTTTGGAGCGAGTGTATGGAAAATGAAAGAGGTAAGAGTTGCTGCTTTGCTGATGGTGCCTGCCCCCAATTATTGCTCAGAGTTTGGCCCTTCAGGAGGCTGGATGCTGTGTACACCTATGAAATCTGAGGATTGAGATGTCAGACACTGTCCCTTTCATCCACTGTCAAGAGGTCTCAGGAGAGTAGCACTGCAAGAGATGTTCTGTCAGGAGAAAGTGCCCAAGCCACAGTGTTGGCTCTACTGGGGAGAGGGGTTGATAGAGGCCGGGATGGTTGGTTCCTTCACCACAGCTGGGAAGGGCGAGGGGATAGAGAGGACCCTGCTTAGCTGTTGATTGGCTGGCCAACTTCTGATAAGACGGTGATTTATGTTCCTTTCTATCCTCCAACTGGGTCTAGAGATTTAACTTTCTTTGAAATGTTCTTTCAATTGTTTGGGCTCCTAGCTCTCTTCTTGTCTGTAGTTTCCATACCCTAAGGAGGAATAGAAGATTTTACTCATGAAATAATTCAGTTGACTTCCCCAGGGATCACCAGGGTGTAACAGCATGGAGGGTGAGATGTGAGCCTACTGGTCACAGTGTTCCATGGGACTCTAGGGGTTTGGGTTCAGATTTCAGCCAAGTCACTGATGCAATTAATGAATAAGGATTTCTCTCTTCATGTCTTTTAAACAAGTAGGAAGAAACCAACGAAGACCCAAGTGCAGCAAATAATTGCTATCCAGTTCTTTCTGGCCTCTGAATAAGAAAGTATTAACCTGGCATCAAAAGATACCGTACATTCAGAGTTTGCTTTCATTCCTCCAAACTCCAAGCCTCCTTGTTATCTGGGAAAAGAAGTGGGGGGGAAGGGAATGGAAATTGGGAAGGGAGTGGAAAGAAAGTGATTTGTTACATTTTTAAAAATCTATTTACTTTAACATATGGAACTTCTTGTCATCTCCATACTTCAGTTCAGCAAACGTTTATAGTACATCAGACCCCAGACTGGGAGCTTTTTTTTTGTCCCAAGAGAATAAGCTTTCTTAGTCGAAGGATAGTTCTCCAAACTACCCCCCTCCCAATTTTTATTTATTGCACAAGCGTCTACTAATAGTAGTATGTTTTTAAATCACCCACATTCCTGTATTATAATACAGCTTGTTTTGTTCTTTAAATTTTTTATTTTTGTTATTGAAGTATAGTTGATTTACAATGTTTCAGGTGTACAGCACAGTGATTCAGTTAGACATATATGTGTATTCTTTTTCAGATTCTTTTCCATTATAGGTTATTACAAGATATTGAATATAGTTCCCTATGCTATACTGTAGTTCCTTATTATTTATCTATTTTGTATATAGTAGTATGTATCTTTTAATCCTCAATTCCAAATTCATCCCTCCCTCTCTTTCTAGCACAGCTGTGTTTTTGTCCATCTCTGTGCATATATACTTCTCACATAGTTGTGATATAGGTAGAGGCTCTGTAGCATCTCTACATTTTTGACCAAAGACTCACAGAGAACAGGTATGGCCAACCACTTTACTGTTGCTGGGGACAACCTAAGTCCACATAGAGCCTTCGCATGTAATATTTTCACCATTCATGGGGCTAAATCAAATGTTTGGGGCCAGAGAGTGGGATGGAAGAGGATGGGTGCTTTTAATCTAGAAATCCATGTTTACAAAAAGCCTTCCTAAATAGGGCTTTTGCCTCCCTTGTAGCCCTGAGGGTTGGAAATGGGTAGAGAAGGGGAGGTGGAATCAGGAAATAAGGCTCAAAGGATCCATCTCAAGTGGTATAGCCCTGAGGATTAGGAAACTTGGGTTGGAGCCCTGGCTCTGCCTGTGGACTCCATTTACACTGACTCCATCCACTGAACTCATCGATTTCTGCCTCCCTGTTCCTGCCGAATTAGACTCCTTCCCCAAGCTTGCCCAGGCTTTCCTGCCTTTCCTTTTATTATTCCTCCATTCATACCATCTTTCCCATTCCTGCCACCACCATGCTTCTTCGTGCCCTTGACAGTTGTGTGATGCATGGCTGGAATCCCCACTGTCTACCTGTAGCCACCCCCTGCCCCCATCCTCCATCTGTCCCAGAAACAAGTCATCAACCAGCTTAAAAATAATCTAAGTTTACAGTCTATATTTCTTAGCCCTCTCACACGTGGCTCTGTCTCACCTCATGATAATATCACCTGGCTAGGTGCCCTTCTGCTCCAGCCTGACCCGTCTGTTAGCTGAGCCTTGATTTTTCGGGGGGGTTCATTCCTTGCTTGCTGCCTTGTCCCACCAAACCCCTTTCCAGTTAACACACCTTACTTTGTATGAGGCCTGCTGATAATGTGTTCCTGACAGATACTTGGTGAATGAATATTGATGAAAACGGAAGGCTGGATGAAAGGCAATGGTTTTGTAAGATCAACAGACTGTTATCCATTGTCCTTAATCCATTGTTCATTTTGTGTCTAGCAAGGGGCCAGGTAACTGGAGGTTTAAGGAAGCCTGTGATTTAGAAAAACTGCTTTTTTCTGTTTTCTTATTTATGAAATGGATTAAATAAGGAATTACTATGGTTTAAGCAATGCACCTTATAAAAAGCAAATACTCGAGAAGTGTTTGTTTATTTTGTTTGAGACACTTTCTTTTTCCTCAGGCCCAGAACAAGCTTCCTGCATCCCATGACCCATGAAGTCTTGTCAACATCCACACAGCCTGAGGGTCTCAGGCGATGGAGTAGAAGAAGTAGGTGAGGCTTTCTGCCCACAGTCTACTGTCTCTGGTCTAGTGGGTCAGTTACGTTTTCCGGTTTTCTATTGCCACTTGAAGCTAGAGTGTTTCTCATCCTTCATTATTGGGAGAGTTTGGCTTTGAGTGGAATCTGGATGAAACAGATTGGTTCTGGTTCTGCTCAGATACTGTTTTAGTCAAAGCCTGGGGTGGCCTCTTTCCCCTGGGGTGGCCATTGAACCCCCCTTTCCCTGAGGCAAGTTCTGTTCGACAGGTTGGATACAAACCATCTACTGTGGATTCGGAGTCTAAGACAGCTGTGGAAAATCCTGCTTAGGTTTGGGTGAGGAAAGCCCTGTGTTTATGTGACTATCGATGGTATTACAGCAAATGCCTTCTGATCTGATGTACCGGGCAGTGTTTATCTCACAAAACCCAGAGGGATTCTGCGTCGCTCCATCTTCTGAAATTAAGTTAGGAAATAGTTTTTTCCTAATGGTGAATTTGGCCTTATCTTCAAAGACGCCCTTTGATGTTTGGGACAGGATTATTGGGCAGTAAGAGGAAATCAGAGGAGAAAGATCAGAGCCAATGATACACAGTCAACTTCATTTGGTTGCCAGAGAAAATGTTGAAGAAAGTCTCAACTACTTCTCCTGGTTAGTGACGGGAAAGTACACAATATGGGTTGAATAAAAAATCATACAGAAGGAGCTGAGCAGCAGAAAATATGGCAAAGGAATGTTTATTCTTCTCCAACATGAGTTTGGACAGCATTGGATAAGATGAGGGTGATGACTTGTGTGCAGGTTGGAGCCTTCATCCTTTCAACAAACTTTTTTTGCATGCTCGCTGTGTGCCTGGGAACCATACCAGAGCCCATGCCGCCCAGCATTCCCTGACAGAAGGAGGGGACACTGCAGAGCATAGCAGTGCAAACTCCAGTCTTAAAGTGCTCAGACAGGGTCACGAAGGAAGGCTTCTGGTGGGAGGGGAGCCCGTCTCCCAGGCCAAGTGCTAGAGGCAGAGACGGACTGGCAGGACTGAAGCGTTGACCTCTGCCCATGTGCATTGTTCATTATTTCCTCCCACAAAACTTACTTTTCCTCAGTGGATAATAGGCTAAAGTATTAAGACAAGAGATTGCAAGTACGGAGTATTTTTAAAAATTATTTTAAGAAAGTTAAAAACTGGAATCTCTGCATTGAATACAGAAACTCAGAAATGTGAATCTTCGGTTTCTAAAAGCAAGTACTGAGTAACTTTCAGGGGAAGAAGGAGAAATGTGTGATCTTTTCTTGCTCATCTATGTCAGATTTTAGCTGAGAATGTTAGAAACACATGCCTGAGTTCAGCTTTTTACTTTTCAGTTCCACTTGCCCTTTGTTCTACTGTCTAGGGTAGGTTTGCTTGGCCCTGAAGTCATCCCCAGAGTAGCAGATGAGGAGACATTTATTTTAGGGACAAATAAAAGTTGCCGGGAACCTCCTTGGCTGCTAAGAGGTAGCTGTCCCACAGGATGGGAGCGACAGGTAAGAGGAGGAGGGTGTGTGGGACCAGCTGGCCTTGGAGGCCCCTCACCCCCAGGCTGGACTTGAATTGGACCCTTGAAGAGAGCCCTCCCCCACCTTTCTGGCCCTGCCACTGTTTTTCCAGAATCGTCCCAGCCAAGTGCCTTTACTAGTCTGAACTTACCTAACATTACAATCCCAGCACGTTTATTAGGTATCGGTCACAGTTAATTGGAAAGGAAAATTGGGGGGTTCTGGGCTTATTACTTTTCTGTGAAAGTGGAGGGTGCTCTTAATTATTTTACCAGTCATCTCCCCCTCTTGGCTCTCCCTCTGCTTTCTGTCTAATGACTAGCATCCCACAGGCGTGTTACGGTAGCTCATCCTCTTTCACAGGCCTGTGCCCACGTGAGTGGGGTTTCATCACGTAGACAGTCAGCACAGCGCCCGCTTTTGCAAGTGAGACCACAGAAAGTGATGGAAATTCACGGCTGTTTACTTCGGTCATTATGAATGGATGTCTTGTAGTGAACGAGTTACATAAAAATCTGCTGTGTTATAGCCAAGAGTTAGGTTCTAATGGCTCTTCCAACGCCCAGGCCTTCCAAGCAATCACCTGCGACCCTTCCTGGACGCCGTTGGTGGTCCTGCTGTCGAGAAGGCCGCGTCAGCTCCAGGTGAAAGCCGCCAGTCGGGTGCCTGTCGCTCTGTGGCCTTCTGTCGCGGAGACGGAGGCTGGGCAGTCAGGCCCGGCTTGCGCCTGCCTGGCCGGTGGCAGCTTGCCAGCAAGTTTCGCTGGGTGGTCTTCAACAATGGGAGAGAGGAGGGGTGGGGAGCCCAGCTCTCCTGCCCAAAGGGGAACAAGAAGGTTGGCAGCCAATCCCCTGTCCCTGAAACACCACAAAGGTCCTGAGTGGGGGTGAAAAGAACGGAACAGGTTGCTGAAGGTGGTATTGTGATGGAGTTAATGCCTGTTCCTCTGATTTTACACACGAAGTCTTGCATTGATGGGGCGAGTCTCCCTCAGGAGGGTGAGCCTATACCAGCAGCAGGTACCCGTCAACATGGGAGAGGAGAATTATTATTCTCTCTCGGGGGACCAGCTGTGGACCCCGAGGGCAGGCTGAGATCTGGGAGTCCCAGTGCCAGAGAGGCAGAACTGCCTGCCTCTGTCGTCCTCCCGGTGATGTGGAGCATGAGAGCCGCCGTTTCCTGAGACCTGCTGTGTGCCAGGCCCTAAGCTCCGTGCTGTGAGCCTTGTTCCTGCAGTCCCCCAGCAGTCCTGTGGAGATGGACAGTCGGGTCCCATTCTGCAGACAAGGGAGCTGGAGCCTAAATAATTATAGAGACTTGCTCTGCTCTCACAGCTGGTAAATGACAGAGCCAAGATTTCACGGCAGGGCTGCCGACTCCAAAACTCAGGCTTTGGGGGAGAAGAAAAGTATCCAGACAGTCCCTCCCCCTAAGCAGAGCCCCCTTAGCTTGGGGGAACTTTCTTTTGCAACTAACAGAGTGGAAGGGGCAGGTGGCAGCCTTTATGAGACTTGCCTTAAGAGACATGAATTGAAAACTGGGACCACAACTGGAAGGTTTTGCCTGGCTCCACAGCCACAGCCGGAGGGAAGCCAGGTTCTGAGGCACAGCCAGTGTCCGGCTTTGCAAGCAGTGCTGAAAGCTGCCTCCATCCTGGGTCTCCTCTTGGAACATGTCTCCTGCCTTTTTCTCACCCAGGACAGCATCTGGATTGGCTGTCTGAATCTCTGCTTCCACCACAGTTGCCAGCTGAGTCCATTTGCTCCTCAGGTCTCTGCAAGTCTGATCAGGCCGGTCCTCTGGGCCCTTAGTGGGGTGAAGGTGTTTTGCCCAGCAGATACTTTTCCTGGTCAGGAGAAGTGGCAGCTTGTGCAGAAAAAATACCCTGGGGAAGGAAGAAGCAACTTTGACAGACAGGTAACTGACAGGAGATGGTACCTTCCAGGCAAATACTTGCCAGGCAGCCAGCAGAAAGAATTCTGCAGGCCATTACCTGCAGAGCGAAACCAGCCTCTCCCTGCTGCCTGCGGGGAACGTGGAGATTTGGCTGCAAAGAGCATGTAGTTGCCCTCAGTTCCTTGTTTTTCTTTAACAAACGTGGAAAGCTTGAAGCCAGGATGTTCTGGGCTTTGGTTGGGATGTGGGAGGTGGTGCGCAGGACACCTGGGTTTAAGATATAGTTAGGTGACCAACCAGTTGAGTCACCAAGAAGAAATCACGGAGACTCTGAGCATTTATCTCGCTGTTCTTGCAAGCTGACTTCTCTGGACACCATGTGGACGCAGACAGGTGGCCCAGGGGAACACTTTTGATTCATAATGTTCCTGCTCACCTCCAAAGCCCAAGGCCTCTGGCATCTGTGCTCTCCCAGGTGAGTGAGGAGTTACGACATTCTAGGGAACTGACCAGAGGTCAGAGTCTGGGCACAAGGGGTGCCTCTGCTTCTGTGGTTGTGTTTGTTTTCTAAAGGCAGGGGCCTGGACTGGAGGCAGTTCAGGTCCATGGCCAGAACCTTTCTGGATCTCTCCACATAAGCTGCTTTTCTCCCTCTCTTGTGGGAAAAGGCAGTGAGGGTGTCAGGTTCTGGCAGGAGTTGGGAGAAGAAAAGATCTCATGCTAAGAGGATCCTAGTTAACATTCTTCCAGAAAGAGGAAGGAACAAAGGAGTCTGGGGAGTGTCTGGGGGATCCCATCTGAGAGAACAGAAGTCTGGAGTGAACCTTACTAGAAAAGGGGGTGAAGTGTTAGAGGAAGATGGTTGCTGCAGGAGGGAGCAGTGTTTCTAGGGCCACTTCAGGCCTGAGATTGTAAAGCCTCCTGATTAAGAGCAGGCTTTGGAAACAGACAGGCCTGGGTTTGAACATAGGCTTGCCAGTTGCCAGGCGTATAACCCCAGGCTAGTCACCTAAATTCTGATACCCCTGTATCTTAGTGTTGTTGCAAAGAGGAAGCAGGATACTTCGTATAAAATACATGAAATGCGTTATGGACATTGAGTAGAAGGTGGCTGTTATTAGGCAAGGAAAGAAAGGGAAAAAGGAACAGACTGAGTAGGTAGAAGCTGTACCTGCACAAGGCTTTATAGAGATAAAGAAATGAGAAGATGGGGAGAGAGAGGAGCCCACAGCAGGGCAAGGCCCTGCCCCAGGTGCACCTTAGGTACCAGTCCTCAGGCCTGGTCACTGCGAAGGCAATTCTCACCCAGCCTTCTCCTCCGCTTCTTCCCTGATTCAACTTTCTACCAGTTACCAAACCAGGGAGTCATCTTTGACTCTGTTCTTTCTCCCCTATTCCATTTTAAATTGGCAAATGCTATAGGCTTTACTTTTTGGAGGAGGGGAGGCAGTTAAGTTTATGTTTGTTCATTTGTTTGTTTGTTTGTTTGTTTGTTTTAATGATACCGGGGATGGGACCCCAGACCTTGTGCATGCTAAGCACGCACTCCAACGCTAAGCTATACCCTCCCCTCTTAGGCTTTACTTTTAAGATGTATCCAGAATCCCTCTTCTTCCATCAGCATTTCTTACCTGGACTATGGCAGTAGCTTCTTACATGTTCTCCCAGCCCCACCCATCCCTGACCTCCCTGCCTTGTCTGTTTTTCGTAGACAAGTCAGTGTTAGCTTCCAAAAGAGAAACCAGAAGCGATCATTCCCCTGCTCAGAACTCCCCATGGCATCTGTTTCATTCAGAGAAAACTCCACACTCTGTCAGTGGCCTCCCCTCCCCTCACCCGCTTCCACCCCCACAGTGGCCTCCTGGCTGCTCCTCCAACAAGCAGAACAGCCCCTCTTCTCAGAGGCTTTGCCCTCTGCCTGGAAGGCTCTTCCCCACATCTGCACAGCCCGCTGCCCCACTTCATTCAGGTGTCTGCCTCGGTGGCCACCCTCCCCGGACTGTCCTTGATTACATCACACTCCCATCAACCTAATGTCTTTTTCCTCAACGTTATCACCTCCTGACACATCTCTATGTGTTCATCTGCTATTGTCTGCTTTCCCCTCAGAAGGAAAGATCCATAAGAACCGGGACCTCATTTTGGTCCTCACTGCCTTCCCGGTACCTAGAGTAGAATCTGGTGTGTAATTGGTGCTCAGTTTTGTTTTTTTTTTTTTTAACTAGTCTACAGGCCTCTCCTGAATCTCAGAAGGGCTATAAAAAGAGTTTCAAACAAAATGAAATAACTACCTATAGATTTATAGAAGAAAAATGCATTCTAAGTATATGTATACAGGGAGAGAAAGGTGTGGAGAATTCTAATACTAGTAGAGGGCCTATTTTAGAAAAGCCAGAAAGCAGTGTGCTAGGCCACAGCAGAAGGAAGCCCAGGTCTTCCATCTTCCTCAAGGTGACTGACCTCAGGAATGTCCCTAAGTGTGTCAGCTGTTCCCTCTGTAAGAGGAAGGTGAGAATAGACACCTCTCAGGCCCTTCCACATTACTCGAGAAGAATTTACTGTACATGGACTTTAGGCCTGGTGCCGTGCTAAGCCTGGCTTGGAGCTGCAGAGAAGCCCAGGGCATCCTCACTCCACCAAGGGATAATAGTCTAGTCATTCACCTACAATTTCCTAAGTGTGCCTGGACCAGTCCACGGTACTGCTCCCTTCCGTTTGCAGAGTTGAACTGGAGTTCTGTTGAATCTGGGACATGAGAAACATGGGATGAATCTGAGAATAGTTCAGTTCCCCACATGCATGGGGGCCGGGAGGGGTCAGGCCCCATGCTAGGCACACAGGCGACAGAAATGGTTTCTGCGTTTGGAGAGCTGACAGCCTTGGAAGTTCAAGGAATAGCGTTTGGATGCCTGCCCAGAGGGCGATAGATCTGACTTCAAATTGCATCTCAATCATCTCTGACTTGGTTCTAGACTTAGAAGCTAAGGAAGAATAAAAATAGGAACAAATATCCCAAGAGGTCTTGTGCTGACAACAAACATGCCTGAGAAATTACACTCCCAAGATCCCTAGACCCAACATCTGCAGCATCTCGGGGGGCTGGGGAACGGCCCAAGCTGCCTCCTCCGGGTGTTTTTTAACTTAAAAAAAAATTAATGGCCTTTTTTAAAAGCAATTGTAGGTTTATAGAGAAAAATTAAGTGAAAATTATAGGGAGTTGCCACATAGCCCTCAACCCCCCCCCCCCCGTTTCCCCTATTACTAACATCTTATGCTGGTGTAGTACATTTGCTACAGTTGGTGAGTCAGTGCTGACACATTGTTATTAATTAAAGTCCACAGTTTACATTAAGACTCACTTTTTGCATTATACAGTCTATGGTTTTGACAAATGCATAATGACACATATCCACCATTATTATTATATCAGAATTATAGCTTCACTGCCTAAAAATTCTTGGTACTCCACCTTTTTGGCCCTCCTTCCTTCCCTCGCCCAATCCCTGGCAACCTCAGCTCTTTTATTGTCTTTGTAGCTTTGTCTTTTCCGGAATGTCATATAGTTGGCATCACACAGTGTATGGTCTTTCCAGGTTGGCTTTTTTCACTTAGCAATCTCCTCCAATTTTAAACCTGGCCTTCTCCCCCTCCCCCTCCCATACACACATCCAGCTGGGGTGCAATGCGCTGGCAAAGGAGGAGCCCCCAGCCAGTGCTGAGACCCACCTGACCAGAGCCCACGGGTCTGCAGTGCTATTCCTTTGTCGCCATCCACTGAACATGCCCGGCCCTGGTGCTACTGGAGTTCAGCCCAGACTGGTAAACTGTCAGTTGCTGCCTGTGTTTTGGTTCCACATCTGGAAGTACCAGCTGTGCAGACCTTCCCATCCCATTCTTAAGTGGAGAGACAGGAGGAGCACTGGGCTGTTTGCCTTCCTCCTTGGTAGTTTGTTTTACTTGCTCTGGAGCTTCGGACTAGCGGTGGGGAAGTGAGCCTCCAGGGCAGGCAGCATCCTTCACACCACATCCGGCAGTGGCCACAGCTCCCTCAGCCTCTGAAGTCGCTGTCTCAGCTCCACCTGGGCTCCAGGGTGTCTGTGCTGAGCCCAGAGTGACTGAGCGCTGGGGCTTGTTTTGTGGTCATTGAGGAGGAAGAGTGATCGGGCGCAAAGAGCACGGGAAACGTTTTCCCTGTCAAGAGGTGCTTATTTCTCCCGGCAGCCTTGCAGATGAGGATTCCTTGGGAGTGTGGTGGCAGGAACTCCAATATTCAGGGCACTAACCAGTCACTAGACAGAGAGGCTCTCAGGGGCTGGGTGATGATTGTGGATTTTGTAACAGGAGCAGAAGGAGGAGCTCCTCCACCCTCACTCCAGCTCTGGACCACGGTTAGGGTAAAGTGCATGCGAGTGGGGGTCATGTGAACCATCTGGTTGAGTCAGGCTGAAGAGGAGAGGGGGTGTACTAGGTAGAAAGAGTGCCAACCCCAGGGGAAGGGACTGAGATTTAGACCCAGCTCCCCTTGCTTCCTGTGTGGGATAAACACAGAGCTGAGGCCAGCTGGTACCTTCTCACTCTGAAGGACACTCGGCAGGTGCATCAGTTAGTAAGAAGGAGGAAGAGGATTCTTTGGCCTCCTTGAAAAGCCAGCTTTCAGACTGTAGAAATTTGATTCCAATGATCCAAATCCTTCCCACCTCCTCCTCTGGTTTGCTCTCCTTGCCTCGCCCAGCCTCCGATCTGTAGCCTGACCAGGGACTCACTGAGAGCTCTGGGCTGCCGTTCAGTGCTTCTTCCTACTTGTACCTACGTGTGTAAGTGGAGACTAATAGTCCCTGCCCCAGGTTTGTCACCAAGACTGAGCACTAATGCAGTGGAGTGTTTAAAGCACCTTAAACTCTTCAGAGAAGTACTCTCTGCAGGCAAGCTATCCTTGCTTTTGTTGTTAGGAATTGGGGCTGAACCTTCCCGTCCCCCAAGACTGCAGGTCTAACTCCAGAGTCTGGAAGGCTGTGACTGATTACTGACCGTCACTGCATGGGAAGCCTTGGTCCTCGCCTCAGTTTGCTTGGGGAAGCCGAGGATAGCGAGCTGCTAAACACACGAGGGTGAGACCCATGTTCCCTGCCAAATCCATCCTTCACTCCTGAGTGCCCCTCCTCACATTCCTTCCCCCCCAGAGGCAGTGAGTCCTGAAGAAGACTCCCAGACCGGCTTCTGCAGGTGCACGCCTGCAGCGTGTGCCTAGGAGCAGGAGCCACATTTGTTAATCCAAAAGAAAATATGTGATCTGACAAACAATTTGGGATTTTTTTCCTCTCCTGATTTTTTTTGGGGGGGGGGGATCTTAGAAACACTGAGTTTATAAACATCTTGTAATGTACTAAAAAAACAAAAAAAAACTTTAGTGTAAGGAATGGTATTCTGTACAGTGGGGGCCATGCCAGGACCTCCCAATGGTGTGGTCGCCTGTTAGAGCGGAGTGGGCAGAGAGGCACGTTGTGAGCATCCCGGGGGATGGGGTGGAGCACCGGTAAGTGTTGGTGGAAGGAGGTCTCCAGTGCAGTCTGGGTCTTCTCTAGAACTTCCCCTCCAGAACAATCTGTAGAAACCGGAGCAGGGTCCCAGTTTTACCCACCACCCCTCTTCCCCACTCTCTAGAAAAACGCAGCCTCCATGGAAGTGGAACAGGGAGGCTCCTGAACAACTGTTAAGCTCTACAGCTTTCAAAGCCCACAAGTAACGAGGACCAGCTACCCAGTTGTGATGGAATGTTAGGCAGGCAAAGCTAATTTTCCCCACATAAGGAAACTAACCACAAGGCCAGCGCTAGCACCTGTGGTCTAGTTGGGGGAAAAGCAGTGAGACCTTGTTTCTTTTAATCTCAGCCAAGAAAAGGTGTGTTACCCTTTCCCAGGCCGGGGGGTTCTGACCTGTCTCCCACCCACTGAAACTCGCTGCAGCCTGCCTCTCTTGGGTCACTTGAGGTGTTTCTCGTTATCCATATGCACAGCAATAAACCTTGCCGAGAACGGTGCTGTTTGTGCCTCTGTAGGCATTTTTCACGTGGACCTAAAGATGTTCGTAACCATTCAGGGGTGGCCTTTCAGTTGATCAGCCGGCAGATCATTGAGCACTATGCCTGCTGCCCTCAGAACATGTGTAATCCAGATTCTGGATATTTCCCAGATCTAAGCCAAAGGTCATTTCACTTTGAACTACATTATCTACCTTCTCTCATTGGAAGAGCTCTTGGCTCAGAGGGGGTGCTTGGTGTCACCATTATCATCATGATGATTATCACTTTGGCTTGAGATAAGCTGCTGATTTATAATTCCTTCCCAAGAGCCCATATTCTTGGAGAACTTGGCTGTTTACATAGTTTTGTCAATTACGGTATGTTTGAGAATTTTATAGGTAGAGGAATGGAAGTCCAGAGAAAAGTGATGTATGGTCTTTTACTCGGACCTAGGGCTTGTGCCCTTGGTTGGTTCTGCCATCAGGGAAACAGCCAGCCAAAGGTGGGAACCTGCCATCTGTGAGATGTGCTCCAGGTTCTGGGGAAGGCCCACCCTGGGCAGGGAGGACCCAGGAAGGAGGCAGTGGGCATGGAGGGCTGCCAGTTGGCTCTGGGTTCCTGAGCCAGAGGACCAAGGAGATCTGCTCCTCAGGGCCTCCTCTGCTTATGACCAACAGAACCCTTTCAGGGGTGGGGCTGCCTCTTTGGCCTAACACTGAGGAGGCTTTGCAGGTTAAAGAGTGGGTGTACTGCTCTATGTTACCAGAACCTGAGCACTCGTGGCAATCTGCCCAACAGTGCTGTTTTTGGCTTAACTGAGATGATACGATGGCGGGGGGGTGGTGTCCTGGAACCTTGGTGCAGGATTGAGTAGGTTTGGAAGGATCTTGCTCTAGTGATCCTATTGAAAAAGTAAGTATTATTCATCTATCTAAAACCTCAAATACACAGAAGCAGAAAAAAGAGTATCCTGACCCTATGTGCCCATCACCCAGATTCAACAATGATCAAGACAAACGAGAGAGCTTTTAAACTACTACATCGTTTTCATTATTTTGTGTGCAGATGGGACAAGGATGGATGCCACAAGGTTACCCTTTCCAAAAGAGGTGTGTCATCCAGCCTTCCCATGCCCTCATCGCTGTGGCGTGGACAAGAGAGGACAGCCCAGGGCACTCAGGTTTGATCGTCAGTTGCTCTAGCAGTTCTCTGAGATGTTTCTGTGTGTCTTCTCTACCAGATGCAGAGCTCCCAGGGAAAGCTTGTGTTGCCAAAGAAAGAGGTTCTTGCCTCGCACAGGAATTCAAGAGCAAGGCATAGTAAAGTGAAGGCAAGTTTGTTTAGAGACACACACACTCCATAGACAGAGTGCCGTTTGTCTCACTCAGAAGGGGGAGCGGCTTAGGAGATACACACTCCGTAAGCAGGATGCGGGCCATCCCAGAAAGGTGAGAGGGAGAGAGGCCAAGAGGTCTAGGGATGTTTAGTTTAAAGGTAGATACACACTCCATAGACAGAGTGAGGGCTGTCTCAGAAGGCAAGAGAGAGAGCAACCACAAGGTGCAGGATTGTTAGTTTTTATGGGGTCGGTAATTTCATATGCTAATAAGTAGGAGGATTATTCCAACTATTTTGGGGAAGGGGTGGAGATTTCCAGAAATCAAGCACCTGCCCACTTTCTGACCTTTTACAGTCAGCAGCTGCCATGGTGCCTGTGTGTGTGCCATGAGGCTCCAGGTCTACAGGACGTTGAATCTTCCAGCATATTGGTTCTAACTAGTTTGTCCTGTCCTCAATTGCTCTGTCATTTCTCAGTGCTTGTTCCCTGCCCTCTTCCCTCCTGTCTCACTTGAACTCTATTTTTGGATCCACAGAGCCTAATATTAAATAGGTGCTCAATGAGTATTTACTGACTTGTATGGCAAGGGATTGTATGAGTCAGGATGTGTTCCATCTGGACAGGTGTAAGTAATGTGAGTACTTAGTTTATCATTTGGGGAGGAAAGGGGGCAGTAGATGTGGTTTAGAGTTGAGTAAGGGGCCATTTTCTGAACCTGGGGGATCCTGAATGAGTGAAGGGTTAGGTGTGATCATTCTGCTGTTCAGGGGCTCCTGGTTTTGCTGAGAAGGAAGAAGTCAGCAGCAAGACATGACGGGAGAGAGCTGGATCAGAACCGCTCTTTGCCTGGCCCCCGGATTGAGGCATCTGCGGACCCTGGTGTGGTAGAACAGGAGTGTTAATGGCAGCTCCAGCTCCAGACTCGTTTTTCTGGGTGGCCACAAGCAGCCTGCAAGCTGCCTGCACCACCAGGGCCCATGTGTCATTCCAAGCACTATTTTATTCATTCTGCAGTTGGCGAGGAACGGGCTCCTCCAAGCATGGGGAACAGAGCCTGCTTCCAGCCTTTGGAGTGCTGGGCAGTTCGGCTGCTCTGTGGCTCCAGGGCAGGGGTGGGATGGATGAAATGGGTATTGGAGGACCAGGAGGGGGAGATGCTGCAAAAGCTTCTCCTCAGGTCTGACCCTGAATGAAGCCAGCAGGGGCCTCAGGTGGGGTGTGCCCAGGCCCACACAGACCCCAAGGAAGTCTCCAGGCCCTGACTTTCATCAGCGACACGCCCCTCCCACTCTCTGCCTGGTCTTTTTCAGTTTAAACTTCCAGCCCGGCCCTCCCCTTCCATACACGCATGATGTGTGTGTGTGAGTGTTTTAATTTTTATTCTTGGCAGAAGTTAAGACACAAAATGGATTTGGAAGGAGATGAAACCAGTTTGGGCATATGCTGGGCAGTGGCAGCTTCATTCCTGGAGTGGGAGGGCTGCAGATGGGGAGGGGCTGGGTGGGACCCAAGTCTCCTCCCCAGCAGGGACCAAACTGAAAATCTACTCCATGGGGAGGGAAAGGCCAGGAGCTCTGCTGAGCTGTTAACCCTTTGGGATGTCAAAAAGCCAGCTCCAGGGGAGCCAAAGCCCTCAGGTGTGATGTGGTGTTAAGTGGATGGGGGACCCCTGGATGGCCAACACCTGTTCCATTTCCTGGTGGTCTGTCAGCCCCTGGAGGCTGTTCTGAATTTGTTCAGGGAATCACTGAGGGCATTTCCAGTTTTGATGTGCAAATGCTAAAATGTACATATGCTTGGAAAACTTCTGGTTTCCTTCTGACCTCCCAAGCCCTGCTCCCGCACCCCCCAGAAGTAGGAGGTGGTAGCCCTGTAGGGGTGACTGTGGCCCAGGGACCTATTTGAGTGTCTCCTTTGCTACAATGGAAGCTGTCTTGGCCCCCAAAGTAGGTGCTTTTTGCAATGGTGGCCTCCTCTTGGGTTTTCATTTCTATGTGAAGAGGAGAAAACTAGGAATCTGAAAGTCCAGAAAATATTTGGGGAAATCTGAGAGAAATTTTGAGACCATGTTTCATTCGTTAAAATGTATTAAAATATTCAAGTTGTGGGGTAAAAAAAAACTCAGCTTTAAAAATGGCAAGAATTTCTCTAAAAATAATATAGACATCTTTATGCAAAACTTGCAATTCCAACTATGGCGTCCAGTGCAGCTAGGGCGTTTCTGGCAGACCTTCAAAGGACTCCCAGATCCTTGGGGGAAACACCCATTGGTTCCTACCCCTGGCTGCACATGACAGTTTCCAGGAAAGAGTTTTGAAAATGCTGATGCCTTGGCCCCACCGCCAAAGGTTCTAACTGAATTTGCCTGAGGTACTGCCCAGGCGTTGACATGTTTGAATGTCCCCAGGAGATTCTTCTATGCAGCCAGAGTTGGGAACCTCCAATCTAATGCTTACGTGAGAACAGAAGGAAGATAAGAGAGGCCAGATTAAGAAACGGAGGAGTTTTTTTGTTTCTCACTACATGCTGGTGCGTATTACTTGGATCTAGACTCAAAGGGGTGCTGCCAACTTTTGGACAGGATCGAGGGGCTCAGACCTCAGGACTGACTCCGAGTAGGGTGGAGACAAAGCATCTTCAGGAGCTGGGTGCAGAGTGCACTGTGGGACATGCCCAACCAATCCCTCCCGAAACATGCTGGTTGGTGCATGTCTCCAACTCAGACTGATTTGGGTTTTGTCAGTCTTTCTCGGCTTCCTTTTTTGGTGTATCTGCTTGAATCTACTAAGAACACTAAGACCAGCAGGCAAGGGGAGCAGATAGCCCTGGCTTTGAAACCTTTACTTGAGCAAGATGCTTAACCTCACTGAGCCTCAATTGCTGCATCTGTAAAATGGGGATGACAATAGTATATACAGGAAAATGGGGCACCAGAGGATGGTCAGTGTGTTCCAGGTCTCTGGTGGGTCCCTGGGATGTGCCCCGCCAAGTGAGGATCCTTGGCTTTGGGCAGGAAAAAATCAAGAGCGAGCCATAGCTGAGTAAAAGTAGATTTATTCAGAGAGATACACACTCCACAGATAGAGCATGGGCCCTCTTAGAAGAAAAGAGAAAGTGACCATGCAGTGTGGGGTTGTTCATTTTTATGGGCTTAGTAACTTCATATGCTACCAAGTGGGAGGATTATTTCCACTACTTTGGGGAAGGGGCTGGGATTCCCAGGAACGGGGCCACCACCCACTTTTTTACCTTTTATGGTTAGCCTCAGAACTGTCATGGCGCCTGTGGGAGTGCCATTTACCATGCTAATATATTATAATGAGCATATAATGAAGCTCAAGGTCTACTGGAAGTGAAGTCTCCCGCCATCTTGGGCCTCAAGGTCTACTGTGAGTCAAATCTTCAGTTGCTATGTCATTCTTTTAATGGTTGTGCCCTGTCCCCTTACCTCGTCTCAATACTACCTCCTTCATGGACTGCTTTAGAGATTAGACAAGATAATAGATGTGTTGCCAGAGAACAGGTTCTTGCCTCGCACAGGAAAGAATTCAAGAGCAAGGCATGGTAAAGTGAAAGCAAGTTTATTTAGAGAGATACACACTCCACAGGCAGAATGTGGCCATCTCAAAAGGTGAGAGGGAGAGAGACCGAGAGTTGTGAGGGTGTCTAAAGTTAAGGTGAATACACACTCCAGAGACAAGAGTGCGGGTCGTTGCAGAAGGCGAGAGAGAGCAACCATGAGGTGCAGAGCTGTTAGTTTTTATGGGCTCCGTCATTTCATATATTAACAAGTGGGAGGATTATTCCAACTACTTTGGGGAAGGGGCAGGGATTTCCAGGAATCGGGCCCCTGTCCATTTTTTGACCTTTTATGGTCAGCCTAGGAACTGTCATGGCGCCCATGGGTGTGCCACAAGGCTCCAGGTCTACTGGAAATTGAATCTTCTGCCATCTTGGTTCTAACCAGTTTGTGTCGTATCCTCAATGGCTATGTCGTTCCTTCAGTGCTTGTGCCCTGCCCCCTTCCCTCTTGTCTCAGATGCACATCATCTCACAGAGTAACTCAACAAATGGTCCAATATACTGTTTTATGCCAAGATTGACTATTTCTTCGAATTCTAAATGTTAACTTTAATCTCATACTGTGACAAAACATGGTGTGTTACATTCACTAAATCTGAATGACTTTTAATTATATTTACAAATCAGTTAAAGTAGGAAATTAGTAATTTAGTAGGGAAAAAAAGGCAGTCTTTAAATGTTAATATGCCCAACATGGTAACGTCAGCAAACTAAGTATTTGATGGATATTTTATACAACTTACTAAACAAAGAATTTCAGATTTGTAAAGGTTGTTAAGTATTAAATGCATTTTTTTTTCCAAAAGGCTTGTCTACATTATGTGGAAGCAACAGAATCCTGGAATTAGGGGAGGGGTTCCTTACAAGCCAAAGATGTTGACTGTTGAAGGTAAATGCAGGAAACCCCTCAGATGTGATAATGGGGCAGAGACATTTTACAGCCCAAGAGGTTGTTGGGATGTGAGGCCCCCAGGCGTGTGGGAAGATAAAATTTCAGTGATATGATAATATTTGGGGTAGTGTTTTTTTCAAATTTACCTTTTTAATTATAGGAGTGATAATTACAAAACCCACTTTGAATATTTCTGAAGTAGTAAGTATAAAAAAATGCAATTGTTAACTGATGTTAACATTTAAATGTCTCGACCTTTTCCTGTGACAACCCAAATAACTATACATCATAGATTCACATGCAATTTTTTAAAAATTACAGACATGGGATGCTGTTTTACAAGTTGCTTTTGGGATATTCTCCAGGAACCTCTTATGCCAACATTTCCCAAAGTGTATTTGATGAAATTTTCCTCACTAATGGTACTCTGAGAAAAAGAGTACTGTGGTCAAGTCAGTCGAAGCCTGTGGTCAAATAAGGCCAGGCCTGTGGTTAAGCGAGTTCAGCCTTCAGTGCATACTCTATCCCCCTCTTGGTGCTTCACAATGCATAATAGCACATTAAAGGCTCTGAAAAGGCCTGCAGCAAAGAACCTAATTAGCTTTTCTTAGCAGAGCAGTTCCCTAAATTTTTTTTTGTAGTGAACATCCTATATAGGTTTTTAGAAGCACTATTTTAAACATTCCTCACTAACCTTCCCTCCACCTACTCTCCCTCCTCCATCTGCAACCTTGTAGGGTAGGCAGGAAGAAAAAATTTCATCTGTTCATTTAATCAACAAATACTTACTGCACTCCTATTACATGCCAAACACCGCGATAGGTGCTGGGGCTACAGCAATGAGGCTTCCGGCTTCCCTCCAGCACAGGGATGATGGTATTAGTCACACAGGATGGATTGCACCTGGGACAGCAGAACGTCGGCAGGGATCCTCGCTGCAGCTGTGGAACCAGGAGTAGCTGCTCACATTATCCCCACCCCCTCCGCTCCCCACCCTCCATCACGCCCACACTTTGCTCGGCTATAAATAGTGGTGCCTGACCCAGCTGGCGGGGCGCCATGTTTGTTTACTCCGGGGGTGGCAGCCTTGCACCAAGGCCCCGGGCTTCGCAAGTTGGGGAGAACCTACAGCAGTTTGGGTCGTGGGCTTCCAGCAGAGAAAGCAGGGACAGACAGACGGACTGGAGCATGCTTCACGTTTCCAAACTGGTATTTATTTTAAGTTTTAGGTGGTTTAAAAGAGCTTTCTAATTGAGGAAGATTGGGGGTGGGGGTGGGTGGGGGACTGAATGTGTACATTTGGGGGTCAGAGAGGTGAAGAAAGTGGGTTTGTGTGAGGTCAGGTGGGAAAGAAAGTAAACTCTCATGATTCGAAAGCACACTTACCCGCTGGAGCCGGAAAGCTGGAGCTGCTCACTGTGAGCATATGTGCACATGCACGTGTGTCTGTCGTCGGTCTGTCTGAGACATAGTGAGTATACATGCCCAGAGCAAGATGCCTGGAAAGCCTGGGTGAGGGGGTCTGGTGCCTGAGAAATTTACCTATTCTTAAACCTTTTGTATTAAAATACTAGGAATAATCTGCAACAAGGATCAGACTAATGAAAATACTCCTATGAGTAACCCTGAAGGGAGTTACTCAGATTTGAAAAGTTGCTGTCATTTATTGAACAAACTGCTTTGTACCAGTCATTCTAGATGATTCGCTAATGTGATCTATTTTTTTCCTTCAACATGACTCTGAGAGATTCTTCTGTCCTGCATCAAAGTGGTTCTTCCTCAGTGTCAGGGTAAGGGTTTCTTGCTTGCAGGAGAGTCTTGGAGAGAAACTGTCCGAGTCACAGTGCAGTCGGATGCCAGCTGAAGAGAGGTTTAATGGTGATACTGGGGGTTGAACCCAGGACCTGTGAAAAGGCCTGTGTTGGAGAACTGCTGTGCTGAGCAGAGCCTGAGTGTGTGTCTGTGCTCCAGTGTGTGCCGTGTTTCTTTTGTCCTGCTTCTGATGCTTTTGCTAGTGGTTCTGGTGCTTTGCCTGTGCTTTGTAAAATCAAGTTTATCTTTGACTCTGATCTTTTCTTGAGGCCACGCTGCATTTTAAGTTGGTGTAGTGGAAAGATACAGTCCAGGTGAACGTTGAGGAGCTTCCAAGCTCTTCAAGGGTGGGATACTGCCTGGTCTTCTCTGTGGCCCTGCCACTCCCCCATACACCACGTGGCACCTAGTGGGTGCTCAGTGTGGTTTTGCTGAACTGACCTGACTTCTGCCCTGAGCCAGCCCCAGGGACTTGTATCTCTCATCAGGAGTGACTTTGGGGTTGCCAGCTGCTTTATCTGCTCTGCTCACCATGAACACTAAGCAGAAAACCTTGTCTCTCCTACTCTCCCACTGAGCCAAATCCTGTTATTCTTCTGGATGGTTTGGGGAAAGTGCCTTTTCTGTGGTTCTGTGTGTATTGCAGACTGAGCGTTGGTTGCTCCCTGGTGTATTTCCTGGGGTAATACGTCCTATTCCTCTCAGGGCTCCATCGCTTTCAGCGGGCACCTTCCGGTGTTCCAGCCTTCTTCCCCTGAGCCTGCTTAGGACAGCAAAGTTTGTGTTCACACACGGCTCCACATGGCTCACTTGCAAAAGTCCTTCATCCTAGGAGAAGCGGACTTCAAGCTGTTAAGATCTACCTTAAGTGCTGTTCAGTTCCTGGGACTGGTGTGTTTATATACTTTGTGCTGTCTACCCGAGCTCTAATTAATTCCTTTTACCTTGGATCTTTTGTCAGCTATGAGCGCCAGAAGCCTTCGGAGTGGATGCTCCTCTTTCCTCTCCAGCCACTATGTTACCATTTTCCTTTATTGTTTACTTGTGTGGCTAGAGCCCTGGCCATAGGCTGTAATTAGAAACCAGTAGGTGCAAAAAGAGCAGGTGGTTTGTTGTGGCTTTGTGCATTCACTGATGAGGTCGAGGTGAACTCGATCTGGAGCTGCAAGTGGAGAGTCAGAAAGGGGTTGGGGCTGTGTTTTCCTTTCTGTAAACACATCTCCAGAACTTCTTGTCCCAAATGATCTACTATCTGACAGGGATCTTTCCCTTTTCTCTGCAAACAAGTAGAGACACTACAGAGAAATTATGATCATTATCATCATTATCATCATCAAGAGAGTGCAGAGAGGGGGCATAAACGGGGGCAGGGGGCGGTGGTGGGAGAGGTCATTAGCTTAAGTGATATAAATGTTGACTAGTGTTGGGTGGAGATTGAAAGGCTAGAAATTGGCTTGCCACAAACTTGGGAACGCTATAGCACTGTCTAGGCATCTTCTGTCCCACAGGGCTATTGTGAGATTCTGTAAAACACTGTGTAGAATGTAGGTGTTACTGCTTTTTTTTTCAGCCAAGAATATTTGTTGAACTCCTGATGCATGTGTTGTAGGGCAGCAAAATCGGGCCATTGCTTAATTTTGTACATCTTAATAAGGAACCGTGAGCAAAGAGATGATAGCGCATATGTCTGGAGTTGTTAAAATACAATGTGTCTTCAAGTCTTAAAGGACATTAATCTCAGAGCCCACCAGGTGGCAATGCCACAGTCTGAAATTAGACCTCCAGTGAATGGCTTTCAGTAGAGAAGTTCTGTGACACCTGTCGTCCTGGTTGCTATGTGCAGGCTTCTTTCACACATAATCTCCTTAACTCGTATTAGCAGCTCAGCAAGGGGGTATTATCATTCTCATTTTCACAGAGGGTAAACCGAAGGTCAGGGATTATGTAATTCACCCAAAGTCACCTTCTGCCGAGGGGACAGAGTGGCAGAGCTCATATCCAGACCCAGGGCTCATGGTTTTCCCGTACCTGACCCTACAGTTTCAGTGTTGTCCCTTGGTAGAGAAGCTATGTCTGTAAGAAAAATTTGAGTTGAGCCCTAAAATCTTTGTGTGGTAAAGGAGCAAGAAGGGTGTTAATAACCTCCCTCCCCATCTGTAAAGGGGACAGGGACACTCCCTGAGCTGTCAGGATGAAAAGTGACAGTGTTATATGTGCCCCCAGCACTGGGCTCAGCACAGAGTAGGAGCTCAGCGTGTTTGATGGCCTTTCCTGCATCTTTGCCCGCATCCCTCCCATGCTCTCGCTTCAGGCCTGAACCTGTGCTCTTTCTCACTCCACAGAGTTCTTCTTTCTCCTTCTCCCATCCCCCTCTGCCTGCTTCCTTCCACCCTGGCCTCAAACTCAGGGTCATGGGGTGCTGGTGAGATGACACCCAGTCACCATATCGTCCTCAATACGGTGGTTCCAGGCAGTTCAGTGGCTGCAGGAAGCCCAGAGGCACAGACTTAGTCGGGTATTGGTCTGGGGAGAAGAGAAGGAAAGCAAAGAAGGTTCTTGAATGAAACCCCAAGTAATAGGAGCAGCTGCAGGGACAGTGACTTCCCTCAGGCCGCTTGGTCCTCCCCTCAGGCCACCTACTCGTCTAAGGGCCATTTGGGTTTGAAAAATAAAGGCCAGGGTTACAGTCCTTCCCCCTAGAAAAACCCCTGGATTCCGAGTAAGCGTGTCTCTAGGCATTCCTCCTGAAGGTCTGTGGTTTGGATTAGCATTCCTTCTCAGTCCCAAATTTCTCATCTGAATAAACCCTTCCGCTCAGCAGACATTGACCAAGTGGTGTGCCAACACTTTTCCAGGTGCTAGGGTTACCGAGAGAAATTGGACACATCCTTGCCTTCAGGAAGTCTATAGTCTGGGAAAAGAGGCACATTACAGACAGACAAATCTGTAAGTCATTATGGAAATGCTGCAATAGGTAAGCAAAACCCTTTGGAAACTGGGATGAGGACTAGTCACTGGCGGCATCATACGGTGACGTTTGAGCTAAGTTTTGAAGGATAATGAAGGGAGAAGGACAAGATGGTTCTGGTAGAAGGAAAAGAGTGAGAAAGTAGTTTGCCCAGGGTTTAGGGCTTGTGGAGGAAGACAAAGGAAAGGCTGGCTGCAGCCCAGTTAGGAACCTGGGAGGTTATGTGAAGGAGTTTGAACTTCATTTAATCATAGTCGTTTGGGGAGCTATCAGAGGTGAGTCTATTAGCTCCTTTGTCTGTTTTTTTTTAACTGACCCCAAAAGGGGGAAAAAAATCACTCATAATTCCTTCACATTTTCAAATCAGCTGCTTTGATTTCATATTCCCTTCCAGGTCACACCCAACTGCTCACATGCTTTTTACAAAATAAGATCTGTGCTTTTCCTTAATATCTTTTTAACATTTTTCATGTTGCTACTTGATCTTTCTAATTATTGTGCTAAATGGCTGCGTAATAGTCCATCAATTATTAGGTCATGATTTACTTCAAGCAGTAGGCTAGAGTGCCAAGAGGCAGGGGTTTTAGAGTCAGGCAGACTCGTTCAAATCCTGACTCTGTGATTTACCATCTGTGTGACTGTGTGATCTTGGACAAAATATTTAATCACTCTGAGCTTTAGTTTCCTCATTTATAAAACGAGTTGATGGTACAGGGCCATTGTGAGAATTTTATCAAAGTAAGCAAATTATGGGTGATGGCCTATAGGAGGCATTGCTCCGTGAATGGTGGCAGCTCATTTGTCATTTTTACTGTTGGCTTGAGCTTGAAATTCTAGAAAGAAAGTAGGTGACAATGTGGGGGCTTATTAGTTGGGGAGAGGAAAATCAGGGAGCCAGTGTGAGGGCCCTAGACGTGTACTGTCCAGTACAGTAGCCACTGACACACATGGCAATAGGGCACCTGAAATATGGCTAGTTTGCACTGGGATGTGTAAGTAAATAGAAAATACACACCAGATTTGAAAGACTTAAAACAAAATATAAAACATCTCATTAATAACTTTTATATTGACTATATGTTGAAGTAGTAGTATTTTGGATATATTGTGTTAAAAAAAAAAGATACTCTTGGAGAGGTGGGGTATAGCTCAGTGGTAGAGCACATGCTTAGCGTGCTCGAGGTCTTGGGTTCAATCCCCAGTACCTGCACTGAAAAAGAAAAAAAAGAAAGAAAGAAAAGATACTATTAAAATTATTTCCACTTGATTTTTCAATGTGGCTCCTAGAAAAGTTTGAATGCTGTATGCCACTCGCATTGTATTTCTCTGGTTGCTCTTGCCATAGTTAGAATCCACACGACTGATCAGATCCTGGCGTGGAGAATCGGGGAGAGCCAGGAGACAAGGGTGAGTCCCGGGTTGGGCAGCGGAGCAGGTGGTGTGTAGGGAAGATAGGGGAAGAGCAGATGAGTTTGAGTTTGTTTGTAGAAGCAGGTCATTAGTGGGTGTCCTCTGAGCAGTGAAATGAAAAGCAAGCATTTGGTCTGGACCAGAGAAGCCGCCCCTGCTTTCCTTAAGAGCTGGCCATTCTGGCTCTCACCACATCACACACGTCGGTGCTAAGATTACTGACCAAAGCGCTCTCTGCGGGGAGGGCTGGGAGAGCTTGGCAGCCCTGCTGAGCTCCCAGGGTGCTTCAGGACTGGCTTGTCGTGGGGCTTCAGGTGTCCCCACAGGCTACTCTGTAACACATACAGTATGTGGGATCAGAATGACCAGGAATAGGGTGCCGTACAAACACAGAAGTTGGAGGGGAAGGCAGGCTGCTTCTGCAGGGAGGGTGAGTGCACTGAGTCCTAGAAGGCCCTGTGCAGTTGTGTGTCTGCAGCTACTCTGGTTTGGGGTCTTCAGGGAAGGGGGTACTGCCCTTATGGGCCCCTAATAGTTAAAAATTGATTTGATGCTGAGATTGGCCTCTGGGTAGAATTTCAGGTAACCAAATGCTATTTAGGTTTTAGAACTAGGAGTTGAAATTGGACCTGGCTCTCAAAATATCATTGCCCCATTTCCTGAAGGGTTGTTGGACATAGGGCCTTAAAATCAGGATAAAAGCAAAATAAAATAAGAACTTTCACATACTCTCCTGCAGTCTTGCCCAACCCCTTGGGAAACTGCAGATTCATGATGCATTTCAGTGGGATAAGAGCAAGGAAAGTAGAATAGGGTAAGCTTGGGGGACAAAAAACAAACCACAGTGAGCTCCGGAATCTGGGTTTGAGCAGTTTTCTCTGACAGCCTGCCTGCCTGGCGCTGGGTGAGGCAGGCAGTGAAAGGCCGGTGTGATAGATGCAGGCATCACTGTGGCAGGACCACTCCTAGCAAAAGTGCAGCAGCATTTTGCTTCTTCTGTTCAAGCCATTGTCACCCACCCAAGCCCTGACTGCAGTTGTCAGTTGGGTAAAGAGTTTCCAGTTCTTGGTGAGCAATGGAACAACCACAGCAGCATGTACACGGTTCACTCCTTCAGCAACCATTTACTGAGCTCGTCCAGAGTGCCAGGCCATGGGATTCAAGTTTCAGCTGTAGGAGAGTATGTGGAAGTTTTTATAGCTTTTCTTTGCTTTCATTTTCTATCTTGATTTTAAATTTGGAATTTTTTTTTTTACAGTCACAGAACCAATAACTTTGTTTCACAACCTACAAAACAGATTCTTTATTTTTTGAGGAATGCTGTCATAGTTCGGTTACCAGTTTTATTTTTTCTGAGAAGTTGGGAGAAATGTACTCTGTTCTCTCCCCACATCTGCTCCCCTCCTTCCCTTTTTGGCCCTGGGGAAAGTGCACCTTTGACCTCAGGGAGCCCCGAGGCTCACTCCTAGCAGATACACTTACGACACAGCTTCAACTGCTAGACAGCCCACTCCATCCATGCAGAGAGGCTCCATATGCCCTTGGTTTGGCTGTGGCGGACCACAACTGTCACCTCTTCCTTAGTGCCAGACCAGCCAGAGGAGAAAGTGGGCCCCAACTTGGCAGGCTGGTGGGTCTTCTGCCCCTACAGAGATTTATTTTGAAAGCAGTTTCATCCCATTGCAAAACTTGCGACTTTTTCAAGGCAACTGTGGAGAGGTGGGAATTGGCCACAGGCTTGACATCTCGGGGAAACAGGTGTTCCTGGCTTTAATGACCTTAAATTGACTGGGATGGGAGGGGGATTTGGGATACCTAGACACAGAAAGCTGAATAAATATGCAGGCTTCTGTGCTCCAAGGCCCGGAGGGACCATCCCCACCCGCCACACTCTCTCCACAAGTGCTCAGCCTCAAGGCCGCGCGCACACCGCACACCTGCAGTACCACGTGCCCCAGCCCCGCCCTCCTGCCCTGCTCTCGGCGCTCCCCGCCCTCCCCGCCCGGCTCTCGGCGCTCCCGCTCCTCGCCTCTCCCTGCCAGCTCCCGCCGCCACCTCAATATCACCTCACCTTCCTCCCTCTTAACTCCACAGTCCGGCCTTTCTGCCAGCCCAGACCTCTCCAGATTAGAGTCTCTGGGGACCCAGTCCTTTTAAAAGGAAGAAACAAAGAAAAAGGGAGGAAAAACAGAAAGAAAGAAGGAAACAGAAGAATGAAACTGGACCGAAGGGGCAGTGGTGCCTTGAGCCATCTCACTGCATTACAATGAATATGGACTCTATTAAGCTCCGTTCTGCCTGTTAGTGTTTCCCCGGGCAACACAGCTCCCATATGGCAAGCATGCAGCAGATTAGGGGAGGCCCCTGGGCCTCATTGAAGGCCGGGGGCTTGACTGGCAGTTGAACCCCCTCCCCACCTCCCCCTAACCCTCACACTTGACAGTGCCTGTGTTTATCTAAAGCAAGGAGGGGGGGCCATTTGGAAGGTTTTTGTCCTGCTCTGAGAGAAGGGAGAGGAGGCTGGGGGGTGGGGTGGGTTGAGGGAGGAAGGAGGTAGGGGTGGGGTGGAGGGGGTAGGCCTGAGGGAAGGCCTCATAAATATTCAGGAGGAGTGGTGAATGGAGAGAGAGAAATAAAGCAGATGGAATTCGTGTTAAAGAACAGCACAATCACCCTGTTTTGAGCCCTCCAAAAACAACAAAAAAGAAAAGGGAATGGCCTTCCAGGAGTGTAGGAGCTGCGTTTATCCAATTAGTAGGGTTGTCAAATTGAATTTATATGGAATAGGGGTGGGGGAGTTGAGAGGCGAGTGCAGAAGAAAGGAAGTGGTTTTCCTTTTCTCTTTTTTCAGTTTAGCAGTAAGGTTTGTGGGTTTTTTCCCCCTCTTTCCCTTTCTTTAAGGGTAGATTTTTTTTTTAATCTCTTTAAAGAAATTAGGCCATTTTGAGGGAGAAGTATGTGTGACAGAGAAATGAGACTCCCAAGTAACTTTTTCCTGAAGTGGTGAAGGTGAGAGAGGATTAGATGTGTCCAGTGGGCAAATCAAGAGACCAAACCTCCTCTTTACTCAGAAGGCAGAGGTGGCTTCTCTCTGGTGGGGGATTCCTCCCCAGAGCTAAGATGCTGTGACCAGACTCTTCCTTGCTCCTTGGCTGGATCGTAAAGGGTCCACCTACCTGAGTAGAATTAGCAGCTTGTTATAACTTTGGAGTTCAGAGTGAGTTAGGAGCCCAGGTTTTGCTAATCTCCCCCAAATGCCTCTTTGGTTATATATTTCCTTCTCAAAACCATCAGCATTCCCCCTCTGTCTATGGTGTTAACTTCAGGCTCTTTTTCCTAGTCTTTCACAACATGACTCAATCTCAGTTTTTCCCTTGCCTCTTTTTCATTCTTCTGGAATAGTCTCCAAAGCGGGGTGCAAGCCCCGAAGGGGAAATAGAACATATTCCACTGGGGCGCTGGGAGATAAGAGGGTCTCTTAAAGTTGATTTCTGTCCACAAAATGAATAGGAAAGAAATTCAGCTTCCTAATATTTAACATTAGGATTGCTATCGTTCCTTTAGTCCTGTGTCAGGCAGTGTGCGTGTCACCACAGCACGAAGGACCTGCACTGCTTGGAGGGCTTGGCAGGGTGGGGGTGGGCTAGAGGGGGCTGGGGTAGGGGCAACCTCACTCACTTGTTCATTCACTCCCCAGTGTTCCTGTTCTCTGTTAAGTGGATTTACAGATTATATTATTTAGTTTTAACTAAATTAACTCCCAAAAGGACAAGTGGCTTAAAGAGATTGCTACAAAGAAACTGGGTTGATGTGCTGATAATCTAAGCACTTGCAGACAGGATGGAAACAGCAGAGCTGACCCCTTTTCCAGTCACATTAGGAAGTAGAAACAAATATATCCCATAATAATGGGGTCTGATGAGAAGTCAACAACATAATTAGCATTCAAGCAGACCTTTTCAAAGAGATTACATCCATATCATTAGTGATGAATCTAACCCTAAGTAGGCTTGCTGCCTTCAGGTATTTGCTTAATGCTATTATAAGACAGTCGTGGATTAACAAGTCATTAAAATAGTGATTTCATCTCTGCCTACTCATAAATTTTAGTCTGGCAGCACATGCACTAAATTTATGAATAAATATGCATGCATTAGCGATATTTGCCCAGAATATGTTTCTCCTATGGAAGCAAAATCAGAAAGGTTAGGAGACCACTGTTCGAGATAGGCATCCTGTGACAGCCAGATTGCTTGATGCACCCCCTGCAAACAGACCCTTCCCACCAAGTTGGGGTCACCTCCCTGCAGGGCCTGTCTCTTTCCGTGTGCATATTCCAGAAGACCCATTTTCAAACCCACATATCCAGAAAACCGTTCCTGAAGACCTGAAATTAAAAATGCTCTCCTCCCTCTGCTCTCGTTTGCCACTTCCCGTTTGTAATGAAGCTGGTGATCAGGTGAAGTTTTAGGGTAAAGAATGTTAGAGTTGTTACATGAGCGTAATCCCAAAACTTCAGTGGTTTTATGCAACAAGGACTGAGTGCTTCTCCTGTCGTAGATTGTCTGCCTTCCATCCTGCAGCTGTGCCTCCTGGAACATGACGTGCTCACCAGGGCTGGGAGGAGGGACACACCGCCCCCCTAGTTCTCTAGCTCTTAACTGCCTTAGCCCGGAAGTGACACAGAACATGTTCACTTACAGGCCATTGGCCAGCACTGGTCACATGGTCCTAAGCCACCTGTGGAGGAGGTTAGGAAATAAAGAGCTTATGGGTATTTGCCGAGCACTGGCTGACTTATTCTAAGCTTTGTTTTAAGCTTCTCAGGACAGAATCCATCCTCTGATACAGTGCCTTGCATGCTGTCTGGTGTATGGTAGATCACAGTGATGTTTTTCCTTCCCAATATAATAATATCACAGTACACACAGTTTTTTAATAGAAAACACATACACAAACTTTGGATAAGGAATAAGTTAGAGATATATTTAGAGGCTGGCTGGAGCATGGCTCATACTTAAGACCATCAAACCATTGTCATTCTCCCCTGTGTGACATCAGAGCTGTCTGGGTGGATGTTCCAGTTAATAGTCTTGAACCGCATTCCCTAATTTGGTAACCACTAGCCCTATTGGCTAACTTAAAATTAAAAATTCAATTCCTACATTTTGAAATCCCAGTCTATCCCTTCCCGCCCAAATGTAGAAAAGATAAACAAAATTATACTGTATAGCACAGGGAAATATATGTAAGATCTTGTGGTAGCTTACAGAGGAAAAAATGTGACAATGAATATATATATGTTCATGTCTAACTGAAAAATTGTGCTCTACACTGGAATTTGACACAACATTGTAAAATGATTATAAATCAATAAAAAATGTTAAAAAATTCAATTCCTTAGTCATATTAGCTACACTTCAAGTATTTAACTGCCACAAGTAGTTAGTGGCTATCTTAACATTTGGGACAGTGCAAATACAGAACATTTTCATCGTTGCAGAAAATTCTATTGAAGAGGTTTGTGTGAAGAACAGTAGGATTCTTCCAGATTAGGATCTAAATGGTAAAGAATAAAAATGACCACACAGAAAGTTACTGTTACAGATAATGATCCAGGTGATATTTTTAGGCATGAGAAAGTAAATTCAAAAAACCTTCTAAATTTAGTTCTAAAAGCAGCTCTAAGCAGTTGGTTAATATGACCCAGAAACAATTTTCTGGGAGGCAGAGTCAAGGTAGTGGACAGAGCGCTGGACTAGGAGTCAGGAGTCCTGACCTGTAGCCCTAGATCTGTCTTAATTGGGCGACCTTCTGCAAATCACTTAGCCTCTCTGCACCTTGCTTTCCTCACTTGTAATACCAGATACCTGTTAGGTGTTATTCTAAGCGATTATTTTTTTTTTTCTGAGATCCCTCCTAATTTAAAATGTTTCCCTTTAATTACATCTGTGGGTAAAAACTTTTTAAGTAAAAAAATGCCCTTTCTTAAATCCTTCTTCTAGGTTTACATAAACTCACATATTCAGCCGTCTGAGAATTAAATTCACTTGTTTCCCCAAGTATTCCGCCAGTGTCACTCCTTGGTCCAGGAGCACCACCCTCTTTCTTGAGGCCAGAGGGCTGCCAGCCCACACCTGTCAGCCACTTGGCATCACCTTCTAGGGGCAGAACTTCTCTCTGCCTTTAAAGACAGTTGGGAATCTTACTCCATAGAATTGGAAACATACAAAAAAAATGTAACTTGTGGTCAGAAATACTTCTTTTTTTCATGTAGGTAGCCCCCTCTCAACCGATGGGAAAAAAAAAAGCTTTGTCAGATCTCATTCTTGCCACTGGAAGAATGTTTTTTAAGATAAACTCTGTGCTTTCTGCTAAATCACATGGGCTGCTGTGTAGCTCATCTTGGTTATTGGTCATAGGACATCCACAGGGTGTGTTTCGCATCTTAGACCATGCAGGCTTCTCTTTCTGAGAGAGCTGCAGGGGCCTGGGTGATCAGAGCATGCGACGTGGCCTCGAGTGCCCTGGTTTCACTCCGGCCGGCCAGCCAGCCCTCCTGGGAGAAGGTGGAGCTGGTCTCCTCCTGCTGATGATCGACTCTCCGTTGTTTGTAATTTTCTCGCAAAATAAATACTCCAAGGCTATAATTTCTCATGCTTGGTCTCAACCTTAGACGTGTATTCTGCTGTTGTTGTTTTTGGAAAGTTTCAAAACCGTCTGCCTGGAGATTATTTCAGTGGGAACACGTATGTCGCCAGTAAAACTCAGGCGCATTTTCTTTTATTTTTGAGTCCAAATAACCCTTAAAAAATAGCAAGTACCTAGGCCTCAAGGAGGAATTCATGTCAAGAATTCATTTTCCCTTCTCTCTGCTCTTGATTTTTTTCCCCCTTGATCTCTTTTTCTGAGAAAATGCAGAGAAAATAAGCCGGATCTAGACATACTTTGCATTGCCAAGAAAAATAACAGGCCTTACTGTTGCCTTCACCCAACTTTGAAATTGTTCCTTGTTTATTTCACAGTGGGACAAAGTGACACTGCAATTAGGTACTCCAGCTAAGCCTCATTTGCCCTTTTTTTTAATCATTAAAAAAAAATGTTCTCCGAAACCTGTATTTTTGGACCTATCTTTCTAGACCAAGCTCACTAGGTAACTTGGTCCAGAAGTAACTCAGTTTCCCCAGCTGCTAAATAAGATGCATCACAGCTACATCTATGATTCCTCCCTCCACATTTTTGGCGCAATTCTGCTTTTACGTGAGGGAGACCCCACGTGTCCTGCTCTGGGCTCATTGAGTGCTACCTGCTCACAACTCTGTCGTGGGGATCAACGAGTTAACTCCTTTCTCCCCCTTTGGACACCTGCTTCCTCTCCCTCCCTCTCCCTCTCCAGCTACATTCTTTTCTCCCTGCTGCATTTCAAAGCCGGATGGTGGCTGGCAGCAGCAGTGGGGTCTGTTTCCATTTTGAACCTTGTAAATTACCCAGGGTGCAGAAGTAACAGGAATTGTTTGGCTGGCCCTCGTTAAGCAGGAGGCGGTCTGGGCTGAATTTCCTCAGTAAAACCTTTGTCGACTTTACAACCACCAAACACCTCTGTAGCCACCCTGTGCCAGGATGAGAAACAGCCCTCCTGTCCCTCTTTGTCTGCATGTCTTCTTTCTGCCCTTTATTACTTTATATTCATTGTCTCCCCGCCGAGCCGCCTCCATCCTTACTTTCCTTCCTTCTCCCTTCCTTGGGGAGGGAGGAACAGGTGTCGGAGTTCTCTTTAAGGAGTTGGGGAAACTGGTGCATGTCGGGAGCAAGCAATTTCCCTAAAATCCTATAACTGGTAATTCATGCAGTGTTCTAGATAAATACTTCATTTCACTGGGAAAAAGCAGAGAACTAGAACTAGTATCTGGATGATTGAGAGGACACCAAAAGCTTGCGTGGTTTGTAAATATGTTCACGAACTTTTCCTTAATGAACAGCGATTCAGAAATCACTGTTAAAATTCCTCATTGTTTTGCCTCACTCTTATTCCAACTCCATTCATTAAGAACCCACTGGGTGCAGAGCACTGATAGAAAAAACATGAAAAAGCTACTATTGTGGTTAAAAAGCACAGAACTTTGGAATGAGCCCAACCTGGGTTTCATTCCAGGCCTACAGTTATGTGACCTTGGACAAGTTACCTACCCTCTGGAACTCACTTTCTTCACCTGTAAAATGGGTGAGTCCCCACGTTGTCGAGTTTTTCTGACGATGAAAAGAATACCTTGTGCAAAGAGCTTAGCGAGGTACCTGCGGTGATGACAGGCATCTGCCCCCCACCCCGCCCCCGCCTCCACCACCGCCCTTCCCCACCCTTCCCTTCCCGTCTGTACTCACATCCTTTGCAGCTTTCCTTAATGTCGCTTTATAATATGACCCTTTGATTTACTGCATTGTCTGAAAAAGAGCAAAAGCGCTCTCTACACCAAGAGGAAATTACATTGTCAGGAAAAGCTTAAAAATTTTCTTTCAAACCTCTTATGGAAAATGTCCCCTTGTCCTTTCCCAGAACAGTGGAGGAGTTTTGGAGGTGCTCTGATATCAAAGACACGAGGCAAAGGGAAGGATGAAAAACCAAGGGGAAAGAACTCTTTACTGGGAAACATTCTTAACAACAGTGTAGGGCTGGGTCCTAGATCTGGTTTGGAGAGGTGTTTGTTGGGCCTTGACACTCAGCAGCCGAGTGAAAAGACAGAAGGGCCAAAGGAGCGTGGAGAAGGGAAGTGTTTAAGCAGATCTCAGGCACTTCCTGACAGAGCAAGAGCCCCGCAGCCCAGCCTTCAGGCCCTTGTTGAAGGAGCAATTGGGGGTTGAGAGACTGAAGATCAGATCTTACAACAGACTGGGCGGGTGGCCAGAACTCCAGAGACCCAGGGGCCATAGCACATCTCTCAGTTGGGTGGCTTAACAGCCTCGTATGATTTTTCACTGGTGACTGTAAGTCTTTGAAAGAGTCACTAATTAGATAAACTGGTCCAAAAGAGAGAACATTTTGAGTATAAGTCACTCTCCTGGAAATATACTAAATATTGCCGTATGTGCACAATTCAGGAACGTGCATTCACCATCTAGACTGTTGTCATGTTGCCTTCAATGATCTGAACCTCACTCTAATGCGTACCAGCCTAATAAGGATGTTGACACAGCTTCCTTATTGGTCTGATGTTCTATAAGGGCAGCAGTGAAAAGCAGAGAAGATCTTGGTTGAGGCTGTGACAGAAGGGTGTCTACACTTGCCTGTATGTCATTTTGATGAATCTTTTATTAAAAACACCATAGATTAAATGAGGCATAAAGAAGTAATACTGTGGATGGAGAGGAGTTAAAGTTCTAGGCAGGCAGTAAGAGGGTGGCTGACAGCTGAGGTATGTCACCAAGCTGCTGGAGGTGCAGGGCAGCCTAGAGCTCCGAAGGAATGTTCTGGGTGGAGATGGAACACAGACGATTGTCAAGAGTACAGATTTTGTAGAGATGGAAGACACCAGAACTTTAGCACCAGGGCAGAGAGAAGAGGGGCCTTGGCTGATGTGTGACTTTTGTCTGTGTTTGTGTTTGGGGACACAGAGGTTACAGACAAGCTTAGGAGGGTTGGTTGATTCCAGGAATCGAAGAATGGTCACAGGGATGTCAGTGAAGAGCTGAGATGAATCAAAAACAGACCTTCTGTGAGCCTCTGAGACTTTAGGATTCATTAATTAGTAACATCCCCTAAACGAAGGACTCCGCATGCACTCATATGTATGACCGCATTGTGCGCGGTCCTTTGTGCTAGCGGTGAGCCACTAGTACAGGTGGCCCAGGACACCTGGCCTCCTGCAGGAAGGTGGTAAAGATGACTGCATCCTCTCCAGCATCTGTGCTACGTGCCCACCGCCCAGGGCCTGGCACCAAACCGCAGGTCTCGGCCTCCCCATGTCCTGGGCTTTCCTCTCCTCGTTACTGTCGGTGCCCAGGCAGGGCTCTAGCATTCTTACTGTAATAGCATCACTTTCTACCTCAAAGGGGCCACTTAGAAGTGGCTTATTTCAGATGAGAAATGGCATGAGAGTGTTTGGTCTTCCAGCAGCCCGGCCAGGCCAACACTTTGAATGATCCCACCTGTGTGGTGGACCAAGGGGCGCCAGGACACAGCCAGGCCCGGAGCACAAGGGTGTCCCGTCCCAGGCATCCTCACCATGGCCCTCCCAATCTCTCTCTCCCTCTCTCTCCCCCTCTCCCCCCCCCTCCCTCCCTCTCTCTCTCTCTCTCTTTCTCACAGCAGAGTGTGGCAGGAGATTGCAGTACCTCATTGAGTGACTCCAGTGGCTTATGGGTCTTTGGCTTTGGACCCTCTGTGACACACCATGCTGCGTGGGATGATGACGACGCAGAGAGGACAGAGGCCTGGAATCATACTTGCTTGCCTCCTCCTGGCCACAGCGGGCTGCTTCGCCGACCTGAGTGAGTGCCTTCCTTCCTTTCTCAGAGGCCCCTCTGGGAAGGACACTTTGCCCCTGCTGTCAGCCGGAAGTGTGACGCATTCCTCAGGGACCTTCTAACAAGGCCTTCCTCCTGGGTTTCGAAGAGCACTGCATTCCCACTGGCCTTCAGGGACATGCTCAATAATACAAGATGACAAGGTGTTGGGCTCAGTCCCCAGTTACCTCCATTATAAAGAAATGAGGGAATAAATGTGGTACAGCTCAGTGGTAGAGCGTGTGCTTAGCATGCACAAGGTACTGGGTTCAACCCCTAGTACCTCCACTAAAAAAATACAAGATGAGAAATGATGTCAATAACATCATATTGGCTGTGTTTTGGTATCTTAATCATTTCAAATACTAGAGGAGGAGTAATGATAGTAACTCAACTGCCTTGTACTGAGCCTGCTGGCGGTTTACATACATAGTTTGTAAGCGTCCCAGCAATGCGGTGAGAGAGATATTAGTCCCATTTTACAGATAAGAAACTGAGACCCAAAAAGGCTAAAGTCACCTGGCTCAGAAGCAGTGGCACTGGGATTCAGACCCAGGTCTAAGTCCAAAGCCTGAGCCCTTGCCTGCACCTGACACTGCCCCTCCAGGTTACCTTCTGGGGACAAGGCCAGGATCGGGAATGGACCCAAGGGCGGCAGTGTTCTTCAGAGAAAGATCAGCTCCTCTCTGGGTTGCTCAGCTCTGAAGGCTGTCTGGGTGCTGTGCTTATGAGGAGGTCTTATTGTCAGTTTCTTGGGGGTGTCAGCTCATCTCCACATCCCTGCTCTTCCTCCAGACGCAGTCCCTCAGGTCACTGTCCAGCCTTCTTCCACCGTCCAGAAGCTCGGGGGGACTGTGATCCTGGGCTGCGTGGTGGAACCGCCCTGGATGAACACCACCTGGCGCCTGAATGGGAGGGAGCTGAACAGCTCGGATGACGCCCTGGGCATCCTCATCACCCGTGGGACCCTCGTCATCACCACCCTCGACAACCACACCGTGGGACGGTACCAGTGTGTGGCCCGGATGCCTGCAGGGGCTGTGGCCAGCGTGCCAGCCAGCGTGACACTAGCCAGTGAGTACTGCTCCTCTGCCCCTTTCCGTGCCGCAGCCTCCTCCTCCTACCCATTCTCTCTGTCCCCCACCATTCAAACCCCCTGTCATTAGTCTTACCTTAAAAGGGGCCTTAAAAGCTGACATTTCCAATCAGAGAGCAGTGGCTGCCTAATATCCCCTGTGGCAGGGAACCTCTGTGCTCTCTGAGTAGAGGCAGAGTTGGAGTGAGTGTCTGGAAGGAAGGGAACTTGACATGGTTGAACTGCTCCTATGGGCTCTGGAGCTGGGCCATGCCGTGCCTTCCTACTTGGTCACCCTGTGGTCTTAGATGTGGTTGTGCCAACTGTTTGCCGCCCCCTCTGTCCCCCACACTCCGTCCTCACAGCAGCTGTAGACAGAGCATGTACAGGGCTACGCGTGGTCTGAACAGAACCTGCCCATTCACCCTTGGCCTCCTGCCTCTGAAGGACAAGCATATTCCAAATGCCTGGAGTATAAACAGTAGAACACAATGAAAAGGAAACTGTGACAAAGAGGTAAAGAGGAAGAGATCAGGTGACAGTTTGGTCCGAGGAGGATGCCAGGGGAAGACTTCCTACTACTCTTGTGTATAATTGCCACTTGGATATACTTCTGTGTCCAAGCTCAGCTCAGTACACACATTACCTGATTTTCTGCCCATTGTACACGGAGGAAGTGAGACTTGACGGACTGAAGTCCCACAGGCCACAGAGCAGCGGGACACCTGGTCTCATGTGCGGAGTCTACAGCCAGGAAGCGCAGCTGACCCCTGAACGACGTGGGGATTAGGGTCGCCGGCCCTCCCGGCAGTCAGGAATCCGCACACAACTCACACAGGGTCTTCGGATCCTCAGGTCCAGCCAGCTGTGGGCCCGGTAGTGCTGCAGCATTCACTGTGAAAGAAAAATTCGCATCCAAGTGGACCCGTGCAGTTCAAACCTATGTCGTTTAAGGGTCAACAGCATGAAGAATTACCTCCCCTTTCCTGGTGGCCAAAGTGTAGGGAACAGAGAAACTTGAGAGTTTAATGGTATTTGGATTTAAACTTTGAGAAGATCTCCAAGCTTGTTCCCTCGTGACTTAGCAGTGCCCCTTATCCCTGCTTCTGTGTCACCATCATCCTCCCCCTCCCAGATGATGTGTTTCCAGGAGGTCGATGGCCTTCATGTTATGGGTCATACCTAAGGCAGCAGACCTCTAAAATGCTCCTTAAAAGTCAGCTGGAGTCCCTGGGGTGTGAGGCACGAGTCCTGGGAGGAAAGTGGCGAGAGATGGGGAAGTAGAAAAGCAGGGGAGAAAAGACCCCTCCCTACTCCCTGATCCCAGGGCCCTGGAGGGACTTGACCGCATGGAAGAAGAGAGTAGAACGGAGGCCGCTACAGCATTCCTGTTTTCCTGGGGAACCGTCACATGGCCCTGCCCTCTTCTCAGAAGAGGGAGGAAGGCAGGGTGGGTCCCCAGTTACTTCCCTAGGGGCTAGGCCGAGCCTGGGCTGCATCTCAGAGCCCCCCTCACTCCCACAGGGGAGCCCCTTTCTTTTGCGGCAGCGGGAGCACTACTGAATCTGAGTGCCAGGACTCTGGGGAGTGGGCTGTGAGCACAGCTCAGCGAGGGTTGGCAGGCCCTGGGCCTCCCGCTGCGCCCTCCCCTCCCGCTGTGCCTGCTGGGGGTGGTGCCGGGAGACTTGGGTGAGGACATAGCAAGAAGGGCTGAGCTCAGAGCTATACTTGTTACCATACTACTTCTCTTACATGTCTCAAAATTATAATAAAATGACACCATAGAAGGTTTAGAATATATAGAAAATAATGTCTCCCCACCAGCCTCCCACCCTCGCACAACCACCGTTATTGTTTTGGAGTGTGCCCTTCCAGTCTATCCATACCTGTGTGTTTACACTACTGAGTATATTCTTTATATCCTTACTCTCTTCCCTTTGACACTGTATGATAAGCGTTTTCCATTGGCCATATGGCCATATTACCATATTTTTCTTGAGTATAAAATGCATCTGGTAAAGTACACAGAGTGCCCTCATCTTAAGTGAACAACCTGATGTGTTTTTCACACGTACATCCCATGTAACCATCCCTCCGGCAGACTCCTAGTTACCGTCCCCCCACCCCAGCCAGAGCAGGAGCACAGTTATCACAGCCCTAGAACATCCCCGAGTGGCTTTACCACAATGTGCTGAACCCTCTTCCTAGGGCTGGGCCATCAGGTCGCTGCCAGTTGTTCATTATTACAGATAAGATGTGCCTTTTTGCAACCTCTGTCCCTTTAAAGGATGACGTTGCTCATCTGGGAGGCTTGCTCACCTGCAGGTGGTCAGCCCTCGTCTGTGAAGACTTGGGAGACTCCAGCATTCTCTGCCTAATCAGGAGGCGGGCTGGACCTTTCATTGTTTGGAAGGAGAGCTGGAGAGGAGAAGGTTTGTTTTGGAGCCCTCCTTCTACTCCAAGGTGTATCCATGTGAGGAGAGACGATTTATAGCCTTTATTTTTAAAAAATTCCTGGCCATTCTTTCTCTGGTGTTTGAAGGGATCTGAAGTTAGCAGTGAGGACAAAGGGACGGGTTTGGTTGCAGCCCAAGAAGGCACGGTGAGAGAAGAGGGGGCTTGTGCAGGAGCCGAGGCGCGTCTTGTTTGAAAGCCAAGAACTATTGGCTTGTCATTGAGACATGAATCAGAAGGGAAATGTTTGGGCCTGACCAGAAGAAGGATGGAGGAGTGCTGGAAATGCAGAGAGCGGGCTTGGAGGGCACTGTGTCCTGGGGAAGGGGGAGCTGGTGGAGTGGAACCACCACCTCCCAGACTTGGAGGAGGCAGTGCCGGGGTGGCAGGAAGGCGGGAGAAAGGGGTGCTGTCTTTGGGTTAATGCCATGGGGGATTTGGCCCAGGCTCAGCAGCTAGATTAAGTTTCCGAAAGCACATTCCTGAGCAGAATGGGGGCTGTGTTTTGCTAGTTGGCTGGTGTGCGAGAGAGGCTGAGTGGTAGAAGGGATTACCGAAGGCACGGTCTGCATGGCGGGGTGAGGCCGGGCAGCGGCGTGCCGGCGCACACGCACGTACACACGCACCCACACCCACACTCAGCATTGCAGGCTTCCTTTCCCTCCTGCCTCTCCCGCGTGCGTTCAGATGTTCATCCTCAGACAAAGCACTTCTGTTTGGCCTCCCTGGCAGGACGCTGTTCCCTGTGTCTTAGTGAACTCTTAGAGATCACTGGGGGCTTTCAATGATGGGGGCAGGACCTGGCTTGAGGATTCAGGGGAGTGGAGGGGGCCTCTAGCAGAACTTTCCTGGTCCAGACCTCCTTCATCTGATGCTGGGGGTGCACTTGAACTTCACCCCTGCCTGGTGACGTCAGCTCTGTTCTTCAGGTAAAGGGGAACGACCTGAAGTCTCACCAGTGCGCTCCCGCCCTCTCCTCCTGGTGGTCCACCCGGGTGGTCCACGTGGAGAACTGCTGCCTTCGCTCTCTGGGAAGGTGTCCTTCCCACTCTCCTCTACCTGGAAATTGTTTTTCCGGTTTAACTTAAACTTTATTTGTGGTGAATCCCTCTTGCTGCTGCTGTGTCCCTTCAGACCGTCTTGTCTAATTCTGGCTTTTCGAAATGCTCCAGCTTTGGTCTCCTTTCTTCCTCTTACCTCTCTTTTCACAAGCTTCACACCTAAAGGCCAGCCACTCAACGTGACTCAAAGGTTGCCACTCTGTGCACCTGAGCCAACAGCAGACACTGCCCTCAGCACCATTTTCCTTGCCCCTGGACCCCGAGTCAGCCTTGGAATTGTTCTCCGTGCAGCAGAGCAAGAAGCCACCACCAGTTCATCAGAGCTGGCATGCAGCGTGAAAGCTGTTTTCCGTCCCTCACCGCTGGTCATCTGCCATTCAGATAAATTCCTAATAATCCTTCATTTTCACCCTTTTTTTTTTTAAATTAATTCTCCCAGTTATCCATTATCCCTAGGTCCTAGTCAGAGGTGAAATAAAATAGGCAGTAACTGGGCAGTAATTCTGCATCTGGGAATTTTAGTTCACAGACTAATGCGAAGTCTTAAGCTGATGCTGTTTAACTGAGAGTGGATCTAACCCCTCTGTAAGGTCTTTAAGCACGAGGACCAGTCACGTTCTCCTGGGTTATCCTCTCTCTGGCATCCAGGATCAGGGGCAAGGCAGCTGACAGGAAGGGAAGGAGTTCCCCTCAGGCAGCTGTCTCCATGACTCTGTGACTTTGAGGAAAGGTCAGAAGGTGACAGGGGCTCTTTGTTACCATAATTTAACCCATGAGAGAAATAGAGCCAAGCTGGTATGGTGGAAAGAACAAGAAACTTAAACCTAGCATCTTTTTTTCTTAAGTTTTAACTCTGCCGCTTACAAGTTAACATGAGGTTGGGCAAGTTACTTAATCTCAGATTCTCACAGCTGTGAAATGAGCACAGGAATGATTATACCATCAGTCGTACAGGTTTTTTTTTCCTTTGAGAATCAAATGAGAATCTAAGATAGTAATTTTTTGAAGGATTTTATAAAATCCAGGTTTTATTTATTGATGCATTTGGTCAACGCACGTGTGTAGTGTCCTTCTGTGGGAGGCTCTGGGGCCTGTGTCCAGCCCTGTGCTTCCCAGTCCATTCTGGGGGCAGCTCTTGGGAAGACAGTCCAGGGGCGGCACGGTTCCCAGTCCCCGCCACAGGAGAGAGGACTGGCTTATCAGGAAGAGACCAGACCCATTTCCTGTGAATTTCTTATCTCCCTCTGTACATGTGTTCTCCAACCCAGGTTCCCACCTGCCAGCTGCCTCTGAGAGCCGCCGTGGTGTCACTGCATTGTGTGTTGTCACTATAGCCACAGAGCTGCCCACTTATGCCTTTGTTGGTTCATGGTCGCTTGCTCTTGCAGTGTTGGTTTGTGCTGGCAGGCTGGGCTGACCCTGGCCCTCGGCGTGGTGAGTTCCACAAACAGGAGCCTCGTCTCTTCTGACTCAGCTCCCAGCTGTGGTTCCCATCACTCACTTCCTTAAGGTTTTCTGCACTAGGACCTTGAATTAGGACAGGCCCTGAAGGACTGCTGTCCACATTAAAATATTTCTAGCTTCCTTTATCCCTGTTTTAGTCAGGATTCTCCAGAGAAGCAGAACCAATTATTATATATATGTTGTGTGTGTGAAATGTACACATACATATACTTATATATAATTATATACATACATGTAATTTTATGGAGAACATACATATACAGTTTTGTGTGTGTATACACACACACACACACACACAGATATACATGTAGATGGTGAGAGGTAAGGAAAGGGGAATAGAGAAAGGGAAAAAGGGGGCAGAGAGAGAGATTTCTAGTAAAGAATTGGCTCGCCTGATTGTGGAGGCTGGTAAGTCCAGAATCCACAGGGAAAGCCAGCAAGCTGGAGATGCACGAGTCCCCCTGGGGAACCGGCGAACTGTCTGTTCTCTGGCCCTGAGTTCACTATCTGGATGTTCTGGAGACTGGCGTCCTGAGAAGTGGGGAGTGTTTAGAATTTCCAGCAGAGCACAGGAAGACCTGGTCCCTGCCATGGAGGCTCTCCCAGACTAATGGAGAGGATAGATGCAGTCACGTGTGAGCCATAAAGCAAGTCAATCAGAGCTGTGAGTTGCCTAACAGAGATGTAAACAGATTTTAATGGGAGCTCAGGCTAACAGTGATTCACTTCAATTTCAGGGCATTGAGGAAGACTCAGAGTTGAGCCTTGAAGAATGTGTGTGGAGCAACTTTTATTTCTAATTATTTGAGTCCTCATGTATCTTCCTCAGACTTTCAACAACTTGAGTTCAGCCCTCTACATTGTATACTTAGACCTAAGCCCAGTGCAGTTTCTGAGATGGTGCAGATACTTCCGTGGTGAGTTCAGTCAAATCAGAGAGGGTGGGACGGCTTTGGTGGTCACCACTGCTGTTAGGAATACGTAGTTCCCAGGTGTGTGGGCAGGAAAAGTGGGAACCACTATGGGCCCCACTGGCCCAAAGACAGTGCCCCTGCCTCTCCCACCTAGAATTCTGGTTTTAAGGGCCACACTGAAGTGCTCGCCTCCATCTTCTCCCCTCTCTCTTCTTGTGCAGGCAGCCAGCCTGCCAGAGACTGTGCCGGGATCCAGCTCTGGCTCTGATGAGTCCGGACCACCAGGATTCACATTAATTTTCCCATTGCTAAGTTTATAGTTTAGATTTGGTTGATCAGAGAAATATGTGTGATGTGGGTTGTTGGCAAGTAAATCTTTTTTTCCCTTCTTCTCTCTTTCCTCTGTGTATTTTTTTTAAACCATTTTATTCCTTCAGCTAGTCCAAAAGAAACTCCCCAGTTCTGCTAACCAGCCCTACCTCATAGCAGCACTGAAGTCAGATAAATGGGATGGGCTACAGACATCTTCTCTGTTCATCTGGCTGCCAGACTCAGTGGAGAAATGGCTCCCATCCTTGACTTGTTTTCAAGGATTAATAACATTTCTCAACCTCATATGTCTTTTTAAAAAAAAATTTTTTTTAATTGGTTCAAGCCAAGAAATTCCTGAAGCATTAGGCCAGTTTATTGCAAATCATTTAATGACATTGTAAACTAGGTTCTTTTTATTTTCCCCCTTTCTTCTATGCCCTGTCTCCTCTCCTGCCCACCTCCAGTTATGACTTTGATCTTCTGCCCTCCTCCCCCTAGCTCTTTCGTCTCTTCCCCATCCTCAGCTTTCTCCCATCACTCACATCTAGGTGCACACCCCACCTTAAAGGAAAAGAAACACAAGATTCAGGGATGAATGTGTTTGGCATCTGCAAAGGTTTTTTTTCTTTTCTCCATGGAAACTGTTTTTATTTAAATAGAGAGCCTGCCTTGCTTTCATCAGAAAGTGTGTTTGAGAAATTGCATGTCATGTTTCCATGGCTGTCAGGAGAGAGCTCTGGAGCCAAAATTATTTGTGCAATTGAACAGGCAGAAGAAAGTCCCAAAGAGAGCAAATGTATTTATCCACGCTTCCGGCCTTGCAAAGGATGGAGAACTCACTCTGCCAGGCCCCTTTCTGAGTTGCTCTGGAGCTGGAGGTAACCGAACGCTGATGCAAGTGGCAGGGACTATGCTTGGGGAAACCACTCTTGCCAGTTACTGTACCCTACCTTGTGTGTTGCTTTTAAGTGTTTTTTCTATTAGAGTGAAGCTCCCAGTGGTGAGGCACTATGTCTGTCTTCTTGATATCTCCTGCAGCTCCTGGCTGGCTGAGTGAATGAATCAGTGATGCCTGGAGTGATGGTATTGTGCCAAACGCCAACTCCAGAATCTGCTGATTTTGCCCAGCCTTGTGGGCTACAGTTGGATTTGACTTCAGTGGTCTGTGTGCCAGAGCTACAGACGGGTAATAGGCTTAGTCACTACCCAGGATGCGCGGCTTCTGAGATGCCTGCCCATCCCCCAGTAAACCCTGTCTGCTCACCGGGAGCCAGGCATTCCCACCTCTAACGGGAAGCACTGTCAGGCTCCAGCCTCCACTCCGCTCCTGCAGTCAATCAGATGGTTTTCCACTTGTAGAGCACTTTAGTTCAGGGGTTGATCTTGGGGCCATGCCAAGCCACGGCTGCTCAGGTGACTTGGAGATCAAGAGTTGTGCTGTGATTCTCTGCCCATCAGGGGGCAGTTCAGGGCACAGGAGCACCCCAGCATTGCCAGAGGCCACACGAGGAGGCAGTCCCTCGGCCCCTTCACTGGCTCAGATGCCACCTCCAAGCCCATCTGTAAAGCAGTGAGCTGCAGGCTAGTTTTACTGCCCTTGCACCTTTGCCATCTTTCAGAAAGGTGCAGCGAAGGGCCGCAGGGTCAGCACATCACTGAGGAGTCCTCCATTAGGGCGAAATATTTCTGTGCTTTGTAACTGTAGCCCTAAAGACGCAGCAAGCCAGCACGGGGACAATCTGAGGCCTGGAGGCCAGGAGAGTTAGGGAGCGGAATTGTCACTCAGCCCAGAAACTGGGCGATAGCCACAAGGCTGCTGAGCTGCCTGGGCCACTCTGCCAAGTGAGCCCAGTGCGGTGCTCTGCAGCCCGGGGGACCCCATCCAGGCTGCAGCAGATGAGCGCAGGCTTGTCTGGGAGCCCTGAGAATAGGCAGGAGGGTAGGGCAGGGCCGACTAGACACGAGAAGTGCCTGCCTGGGTTGAAAGCCAAAATGTTTTTAATCATTCAGCCACGTTCATGGAGATGAAGATGCTGGGAATGCCATTTTTTTAACATTTTTTTTTGATTTATAATCATTTTACAATGTTGTGTCAAATTCCAGTGTAGAGCACAATTTTTCAGTTATGCATGAACATATATATATTCATTGTCACATTTTTTTCTCTGTGAGCTACCGTAAGATCTTGTGTCTATTTCCCTATGCCTGACTTCCTTCTTGAATGGAATTGAACTTTAAGTTGCAGCCTAAGGTAAAACTCAGGGAGAAGAGGATCAAATGAGGAAACTCCTTGAAAGTAATTATTAGGTTTATTGATGACACTGGGAGCATTTTGCTGAGGCCTGTAAAGTCTAAAAACTGGGGGATGAGCCTGCAGTTAAGATGTGACCATGTTGTGTTATGAGAATGCACAAATGTACATGAAATACTGTCATTTAATTCATAGATCGGCTGAAGGAAGGACCAAGGCTAGAAGGTGGTGAGAGAGAAATTCAAAAGGGGGTTCAAGAAAAAGCTTGTCAATTTGTAGTTTCACATATGATCCTGGTGATGGCAGGCATACCCACACGCCTCTAAAAGTGTTTATTTTCTTCGTCTTTTCCCCCACGGCCAAGAAGGTAGGAGCCTGATGTATCCTAGGCGTGAAGAGGAATCTCAGAGCACATTGCATGGTTTGTGTCTGAACAGATCCCTGTAATCTGTGTATCCAGTGGTCCTACGGAAGAGATGTGTCAGAAGATACACATTCCAGGGGGGAGGGGGAGCTCAGTGGTAGAGCATGTGCTTAGTATGCACAAGGTCCTGGCCAGGACCTCTGTTAAAAAAAAAAAGAAGATACACATTCTGTTAAGAAATTGAGTGCTTAGAAGGAAAGGAACTGGGCAGGGTTTGGTATGGAGTCTGAGATGTTAGGGCTTTCTCAGAAAGCACAAAGTTCTGTGACTAATAAAGCAGGTCTGTAAACTGCGAGATGATGGCCCCAAAGACCAGGGCTTCTGACCTGGTGAGAGCTGAGAAACAAGAGTGGGCCTCCTGGCATTTGATTAGTGCAGGGAAGTTAGTAAAATCACTGGAAGAATGCACAAAGAGAGGATACAAAAGAGGGGTCTGAGGGAAGGTAAGAGGATTAAAGCTGCAAAAACATTCCTCTAATGGATTTCTCAAACACACCAGCCAACAGGCAAGGGCAGGTGTCCTGTCAAACCGTTTCCCCTGTGAAACCGGATACCACTCTGCATCGAGGCCTGCTAACCCCATTTGTAACCGAAGGGCCTGCCCCTTATTCCCAGCGAGGCACCCTGAGCAGCCCAGGGGATTCGCCAGGAAACCGGCTTTGCAGACAAAGGGGCCTGGGAACAGGCTGGTTTCCTTCATATGCAGCCAACTAGATCTCTGCATCTGCCTCTCATCTGGTGGCCGAAGGGGCTGTTATTGATCACGGAGTCTCTTCCCCTCCCTGGCCTCCTTCCTGCCCAAAAATACTAGGAAAGGGGGTGCTCTGATTTTCAGATCATTCATCACTTCATTACTCTGCCTTTGATCCCTTAGTGAAACTCAACTTTTGCTCCAGCAGCCAAATTGGGAGTATTTGTCTAGTGAAGCAACTGCTAAAGCTTGAGCTCGGGGTTGGGGGTTGGGGGGACAGGGCCAAGGACCAAACTGCTGCTTATTTGTTTTGAAGCCAGGAGCCTTTCCTGCTAGTCGGCCCCTGTGGGGAGCTGGAAGCTCAGCTGGGGTGTCCTGGGTCCTGCCCTCATGGGCTGTTGTGCACATGTTGGCATCAGAACAGAGGGGCCGTCTGGCTGCATGGCTGACCGGTGCCCAGCTTTGTGCCTCCCCCAGTGCATAGCCCGCTGTCTCCAACCAGGCAGTTAATTGTCAGTGCAGAGGGGCCAGGAGGAGCTGCAGGGGTGCGCAGTGTTCTCTAGCATTGGGTCAGTGAGGTGGGTACACGGAGGAGCACGTGCTCTGTTCCTGGGTAAGCCTTCAGTTACCACGGGGCAGGAGCCTAGGGGCGGCGATGGCATTCTGATGCCAGACTTCCTTTCAGTTGCTCACATCTTTCCGGCAAAATGATCTGTTAGGTTTAAGTATATTCTGGCTGGAGGCAGATTTTCTTGGAATGAGGTAAAGAAAAGGAGGAGGGTAAAACGAAAACTCAAAAACTCTTGGTGGAGTAGTTTTAGATTTATTAGACCGTGACAGAGAGTGCTTCTCAGCGACTGAGGAATTTTCCAGCTCACCATCGCTCACTGCTGGCTTCGTGGGGAGTCTCTGACTTGGCAGGTACTGCGTGCAGTGTGCTAAGGAGAATGAAGGCCTTTGCATGGTTGAAGCGCTTTGCTTTTGAAAAGCAGTTAGCGATACTCAGCTAGAACACACTGAGCCCAGGCAGGCCACCCTTGCCCAGAGTCCAGCTCTTCCTCCTCTCTGAGACAAAATGCACTCTCTCTCTTGGCTGAGGGGCTCTGCCAGGACTGGACTCCATATTTTGTGTGGCCCACTGCAAAATGAAAACATGAGGTCCCTTGGTCAGATATCATCTAGAATTTCAAGATGGTGACAGCAGAGTGTTAAACCAAGTGTTGGCCTCTTCCAAGCGCAGGGCCTGGTGCAGCTGCATCGGCTGCGTGCCCAGAAAGCTGGCCTTGGGCACAGAATTCCAAACTATCCATTCAACAAGGTCTTAATGAGCACTTGGTATGTCCTGAATACTGTGCAGTGGGACTTGGGGTTGGGGCATGGAGTGCAAAATTAATAGGCTGTCCACCAGGAATTTGCAATTTCATTGGGGTAAGACATCACAAACACCAAATTAAATAACAAAATAATTGTTTAAAAGCCCAGAAGGTCCCATACCCACTCAAAGGAAGAAGTGCGTGCAGACCGCGCCTTGACCCACAGGAATCACTTGTTCAGCCTGGAAAGTGAAATGGGGCCACAGAAATGAACCAGGTATTCTGTCATTGTTTTTGCCACACCACTCCGTGAACAGTGTGGATTTCGTATTCCACATTTATTAGGCCTATTTTATCCCTTTCCTGACCTCCTGAGTAACCTCTCAAAAAATATTCTATTTTCAAAATAGCCACACTTAGATAAAGGTTGACTATCCTTGGATAAAAAGTTCATAGAAAATCTGTTGTGCTAGGCCCTGGAGCTCATAATGTAGACCCAAACTCAAATATGAAATTTGAGTTCATAGACAGCATGGATGGGCATTTTGTACCTGACTTGAGGGGCCCAGCTCCAAGATAAATTATTCATCCAGTCATTCAACATTCACTGAGCATCCCCTAGGTTCAGAGGACACATGTATGAACAAGACTTGGTCACTGCCCCTAAAACATTCACAACTGAATATTGTTATCAAAGGACAACAAGCCTTTCAATAGAAACAAAAGGGCTTTCCTGCCCTGGCTGGCTTGACTGAGAACTTCAGAAACGTTCCATTAAGTGGGAAACCTCCTGACAGCACGGAGTGCCTGGATCACCAGGCTCTCCTGTGGTGACAAGAGTTTGTTCTTGGTGATTATGTCATGCCTCCTGGGAGAAACCTGATTCCCACCGGCTCCCGTTGCCTTCTCTGGGAACCAGCCACACAGGCAGGTGGAGTCTTGCGTGGAATTGCAGTTCGCTGTGATGGTATCATTCTCAGGAGCTGAGAATGTGGCGTGGTCAGCATTCAGACAGGGTGCCTCCAGGGCTTTCTAAGTACCTTTGTGGAGAGAGTGTCTGTGTAAATATTTTCATTTCTCTTATCTTATTCTCTATTAGTTTTATTTCCTCTCTTAAATTAAATTCAGCTCCAATCCTGAAAACCAAATTTGGAATGTGGTTTTGTTGCACAAATGGCCCATTTGGTTTAGCAGCATCAGTGATTTGGCTCAAACAAAGAGAATTTTGTTGTTTGGACTGTTGGATTGTTTGGGAAACATCCTGCTTTTGTTCCAGATGGCTCTCCATCGTCTCCCATTTAAATCCCGTCTTCCTGCAAAGAGTCAAGTCAGGAGAGACCATAGCCTGTGTCAGGACCCTTGGCTCCCCCATATCCCACTGCCATTAAGCCACACTGGGGGCATCCCTCTTTGCCTTAGAAAACACTTTGGGCATACACAGATCCCCACCCCCAGCCCCGAGAAGGAATCAGCCATGACAAGGCACAGGGCACAGTCGGCTCTCTGTATCTGCAGAGGGGAAGCCCGTGGACACGGAGGGCTGACTGAAATCACTGTACCCAATTTCATGTAAGGGGCTGGAGCATCCGTGGATTTTGTATCCACCGGGGTGCCTGGAAACAATCCCCAAGGATACAGGGGGAGGGCTGCACAGTTCCTGGGTGACAGGAATCAGCCTTCTCGTTGTAACTGTGGTTGGCAATTGAGTGGAATCTCTGGCCTTTCACTTTTCCCTGTGGATGTCTGAGAAGAACTAGGGAAGGCTGTTCTTGACTGAACTGGGGAAAAGACATGAGCATTCTCTTTCCTTGTTCCTTTCAGTCTCCATGAGCTGAGCCATGCCAGGACATTTGTGCCATGACAATAACCCATTTTCTGCCAGGTTCGGTAGGGCCAGTGGGCCTGGCCTACTTACACACAGCACCCCCACCCATGTCAGGTCACAGAAGAGAACTGGTCTGTGTCACAGGCACCACTTGATGGAATTCTCTGCACACCCCCACCCCCAGGCTTATGTGCACCAAGCTGAACTCCCATGCCATAATGTGGGCTCACGGTCCCTTCTGTAAACTCCTCGTGACAACAGAAGGCTGGAAGGAGGACTCTGAGCACCCCTAGAGGGCCCTTGGAGTGTGAGGTTCTTGCAGCTGCTGATGGTGACTAAAGACACCAGGGCACAAGCCCACCCCGAAATGTTGCATCACCTGCCTCTCTCTTCCGTCGAGACCCAGCTGGCCCCTGCCCTCTCTCTGCAGATCTCCAGGACTTTAAGTTAGACGTGCAGCACGTGATTGAAGTCGACGAGGGGAACACGGCGGTCATTGCCTGCCACCTTCCTGAGAGCCACCCGAAAGCCCAGGTCCGATACAGCGTCAAACAGGAGTGGCTGGAGGCCTCCAGAGGTGAGTGAACAAGCAGGAGCCACCTCCTCACTGCCTCCTAAACCCTCGTCGACATGCCAGCAGCCCTCTCCTTGGGCTGTCAGCTGTCTTCTACTTTGACATTTAGCCCTGTGGGATCCTAAAGGGACTGGCTTCCGTTACGGAGGTCCCCTGCCTGTCACAAGCAATCTGTTCATCCTCTGAGGGCCTGGCAGATGCTGAGCTGCTGCCCTTGGACCAGGGCACTCAGCACAGGGTTCCCGATTGTGCCGGTGCAAGCTCCCTGCCGCCGGGCCCGCACAGGAGGGGTCCCTGATGACCCGAGACCTTCGTGGAGCTGTGGGGTTCCCTGGTGGGAGGTAGGGCTCTTCCCCACACAGAAAAGCAGTCTTTCTAGGGGAACTCGAGACTTTCCCTCTCCCCATTTTCCTGGTAATTTTGCAGCCATCTCGACCATCACAGTTTCCTGCCCAGGCCCCCGTGGTCACAACAGCTGGTCCAGGGGAGACCAAGCTTTGGTCCACAGAGTGCCAGCGGGGAGAGGAGATACCTCTCAAGACCAAGTCAGCTTCTTCTCACAATGACCTGCACTCAAGGCCAAGTAGACCCCTGTGGCTTGACCCCACACCTCAAAGTGTATACCTTTTAAAATGTTCTAGAGATTTTTAAATGTTTCTGCTAACTTTCTGGTTATGAAAGGAATATATGTTTACTATAGAAAATACAAAAAAAACATTTTGTAAGAGGGTAAAACCTCTAATCCTGCCACTCAGAAATAACTGGAGACTGAGAAGAGTATGAATGTCTGCTGTCCCTGGCAGAAGCCTGGCATTAGCCCCTAGGGGAGGCTTGTCCATTTTTCCATTCCATCCAGCATTTGCCTAAGCAGCTCACACCTGGAGGCTGGGTTGCAGAGACATCCAGCCTGCCAAGCACAGGCCACCAGAAAGCTTGACGACCAGTGCTTTGCCTCTCAGGAAGCTGAACACCATCCCTGTTGTTGGGGTGTCCAGAAGCTGTGAATCTGTCTCCTGGGGAAAGAAGCTGAAATCAACCCTGGGACTCCACCCCCATGGCACCTCTGATCCAGAGTAGACAAAGCCTAGCAGACCAGTGATGCAGAGAGAAGGGCTTCAGTGCTGTGTTTATGGAGAGGGTAGGGGTTGGGGGCTAGAATACTCCTCCCTGGCTGCAGAAATTCAACAGTGAGGTGGCTCAGAGCTGTGACCAGACTGATGGGAAATTCTCAAGTCAGTTCCCTCCTTCCTGGTGGCTCGCAGGAAGGATCACCTCATCACCATGCATGCAGCACTGGCCCCTCAGTCCTTACAAATGGTTCTGAGGCAGGACATGTTATGCCTTCGACAAATGAGGAAGCAGAGTCTGAGAGGTTAACTGACTTGCCCAAGATCACACGGTTAATACAGGGTAGAACCAGAGCTTGGGTCCAGGTCTGGCAGACCCCCAGTCCTGCTTCCCTTCTATGCTACCTGGGCTCCCTTGAAAGTATAAAACAGACCCATGCAGAGCTTGGAGTGGCGAGGGTCAGCCACCCAGTTTATTACCTGGTTGGTTAGTTCCATTCCCTGCATTTTCGTCCCAGTTGGTGCAAAGTTTCGTGGGGAGAACAGCACTTTCAACTTGGGCTTGTTGGGACCCATGTGCACAGCTCCCGGCTCCTCCCCTACCTGCCCCCAACTTTGCGGGGGGCTGTTGAGTGCAGTATTCTGGGCCCAAACTCATCCCATGTTCCCCTGGCCCTGTCCTTTCCTCAGATAACTACCTGATCATGCCATCGGGGAACCTGCAGATTGTGAACGCCAGCCAGGAGGACGAGGGGATGTACAAGTGTGCCGCCTACAACCCAGTGACGCAGGAAGTGAAAACCTCGGGCTCCAGCGACAGGCTGCGCGTGCGCCGTAAGGGTCGGGTCTCGCCGATAGAGGGGGGCCTGGGGGTACAGCGGTCCAAGCTCCTGACCCGTGTTCTCCAAGGTGGGGGCCGGGGGGCTGGGGCCAGTGGGATGTCCAGGACTCAGGATTCAGCCAGAGTAGGGGTCCTCTGCCCTCTGCCGGCCTCTCACAGCACGTGGCCCTCAGACTTGGTTCAGGGGGCGGCAGAGCTTGCGGGTCACTTCAGAGCCCTGTGGGGGGACACCCGCTCACTCCAGCCTGTTGAGAGCTTTCCTTCTCTGTGCCACTTTCAGAGGATGGGCACGGGTTGGGATGCGTGTACTGGGGCAGGACAGGCTGGCCATAGCATACGCATAGAAAAGACGCTGGTGCATGCATTTGTGCCTGTGTGAGGCCACCAGATCTGCTTTGCGTGAGGCCAGGCTGTGTCTACTCAGTCCGCATGGTGGAAATGCCCAGCACCTCCCTCTGATGAAGGTCCCCAGAGGCCCACACTGCTCCCCCATTCATATGAAAACAGCAGCTCCCTTGGCTGAGCACGTCCTCCGGGACAGGTACTTTTCTAGGCTCCCGCGTATTCAGTGGAGTGACGTCTTATGTGGAATTAGGCTTTAGAGTTGGCACCAGAAGCAGATCTACCCTGAATCTAATGAAGCAAAACTTCATTGAGTCCTCACTCACCTAATTTTGTATCTGTAATTTTTTATATTCTTTTTCTTCAAGAGGGTCTCCTGAGCTAAATTTCAGGTCTTACATACGCTGGATCTGCCTGTGGTTGGCGCATAAAGCAGATGGTCAGCCTGCTCCTTAGTCAGCGGGCTCCTCCTGGGTTCCTGAGGAAGGGAACCTGCCTTCCAGTCAGTTCTGTGTAGTTTCTGCCCCAGCGTTGAAAAAAGATCACTGCTTCCTCAGCTGAGCACCTGCTGAAATACTTGATTTGCTTTGGACACAAGAAATGAGTGCCTCTTTAAACAGTAGGTTACCTCACCACCCCCCGACTTAGCACAGCAGGATGCCAACTGCCAGATGAGCGCAGGGGCTCCCGTGAGACACACTTGGGAACTGAGGTCCAGGGATGGGGTTTGTGGGACGCAGCAGATCCTTCTCCCCTCTTGTCCTGGGCCTCAGAGTGGACTTACTGAGTACAAGTGAGAAAAATCACCTGCACCATTCGAATTGTTTCTCTGCCCACCACCTCATCTTTCTTTGTCAAAACACATAGTTAACCATGCACATGTCGTGTCGATGATGCTGCTTCACCCCTGTCTCGTTCCTTCCCCGTGACAGCTCTCTGCAGGACGACCTTGTTACCCATAAGAAAACCAAGGCCCAAGGGAATTAGTAACTTGCCCACTTGACATAGGTCGTAAGCCCCTGGAGGCCTGTTTGAGTCCAAACGCAGGCTCTCTGGGCCGCCTCCTGGGGCTGGGCCGCCTGAAGCAGGCTGGAGGGGGTCCCTTGCACCCCGGCCTGGTCCCACACGCTGTGCTGCTTCTCCTTGCCCCTCCAGGCTCCACTGCTGAGGCTGCCCGCATCATCTACCCCCCCGAGGCCCAGACCATCGTTGTCACCAAAGGCCAGAGTCTCATCCTGGAGTGTGTGGCCAGTGGGATCCCACCCCCGAGGGTCACCTGGGCCAAGGATGGGTCCAGTGTCGCCAGCTACAACAAGACACGCTTCCTGCTGAGCAACCTCCTCATCGACACCACCAGCGAGGAGGACTCGGGGACCTATCGCTGCATGGCAGACAACGGGGTCGGGGAGCCTGGGGCTGCGGTCATCCTCTACAACGTCCAAGTGTTTGGTGAGTGTCTCCTGCAGACCTTCTTCTCTTCTGCCTTCTCTTATCTGCATGGCCTTTCTAGAGGCATTAAGCTGAAGCTCAGACAGGGTCACGCGCCGAGTGAGTGATGGAGGTGTTCTGAGAGGGTGGGAGGCCTTGGATCCCAGGGACTAGGGAGTACCTGCCTGGCAGCCCTTCCCTGTGAGGACTCTGATGGAGGAGACATGGGACCTTTCCTCTCCTCTACCAACAACCACAGAGAAGGAGAGAGAGTCTCTTGCCAGCAGTCCCCTCCCCAGCCTGTCTGGGCCTGGACAGAAGGACTCAGCCTTTCTCACCGTTGCTCTGATTTCCTGTCAGAACCCCCTGAGGTCACCATGGAGCTGTCCCAGCTGGTCATCCCGTGGGGCCAGAGCGCCAAGCTCACCTGTGAGGTGCGCGGGAACCCCCCTCCGACCGTGCTGTGGCTGAGGAACGCTGTGCCCCTCACCTCCAGCCAGCGCCTCCGACTGTCCCGTCGGGCCCTGCGGGTGGTCAGCATGGGGCCTGAGGACGAAGGCGTCTACCAGTGCATGGCTGAGAATGAGGTTGGGAGTGCCCACGCCGTGGTCCAGCTGAGGACCACCAGGCCAGGTGAGTGCAGCCCAAGGGTCTGAGATTCTGAGTGAACATTTACAGAACCCTTTTTTTCAAATGAAATCCAACTTATCTAGTGTATAAAGTGAATAAAAGTGACTCTTAGTTGTAAGTTCAAATCTACATTAACTAGTAAGTCAGAAGTGTTAACTTTCAGTAATGAAAATGACCCATTTCACTGTTGTAATTTTTTTAAACTTTTTAATTAGCTTGCAGAATCTGTAGGGTTCTAGGGTTCCATGGAACCCAGTTTGATAACCACTGGTCTAGCACCAGGAAAAGCAAGTCTGTCTTTCTCAGCTTGATTGATTTCAGTTGACGATTCAGTCAGGCAATTAAGCAGTTGCTGTTGGCTCAGCACAGGGCTAGGCAGTGTTGGGGGTGCAGAGAAACATAACCAAGACCCTACCCTCAAGGCCCTTCTTAGGCAGGATGTGGAAGAAGACAACAGGAGTAATAAAATGCTGAGTCAGCTACCAGGTGCCCACCTCCTGTGGTGCAGGAGCTCAGGTAGAAGCAGCTAGTGTTGGCAGAGTCTGTGGACGCTTCCTGAAGGAAGTGTTGCCCCTCCTGCCTCTCAGAGTCTCAAGATGCACTTTCATAGCTCAGGTCTCCAGGTCCCCACAGTTCCACAGGAAGCGGCCCACACTGTGCCAGGGTGTTGATCCCACAGTGAAGGGACATGTCCCCATCTCTGCATGGACGTGAGAAAGAGGGACGGGGTTCCTGCACCTCGGGAGCAAGTTGAGGTAGTTCACTCAAGACATACCAGGTGTGGACGCAGGAAGCCTGGGGTAGGGGTGGGGCGTCAGGCTGCCTTTCCCTCCTGGCTGGGCAGGGGCACAGCCCTCTCCTCCCACAGAGCCTGGCTGTGTGTCAGGCAGGCTGGTGGTCACCTCAGGCCCTGCGCTGAGAGCTCATCCCTCTGACATCTCAGTTTTCTCCGGTGGGGCAACAGCTCAGCAGGTGCTCTTCCTCACCTTCTCCTTCCTGCTCGGTCCTCCAGGCACCACCCTGAGGCCATGGCGGGATGCTCAGCCAGACACCACCACACCTCGCACGCCGCCCTCCAGACCTGGAAGCCCTGACCAGATGCTGAAGGGCCACCCGGGGCCCCTGAGGCCCCCGGTGTTGGTGCAGCCGGCTTCCACACAGTGCCCCGGAGAGCAGGGGCAGGTGGCTCCAGCCGAGGCGCCCGTCATCCTCAGCTCGCCCCGCACCTCCAAGACTGACTCATATGAGCTGGTGTGGCGGCCCCGGCATGAGGGCGGCAGCCGGGCGCCCATCCTCTACTATGTGGTGAAACACCGCAAGGTACGGAGCGTGCTGAGCTCTCGGTGAGGCCAGGGGCTCTCTGCCTGCTGGCCGTCTCCCCTACAGCTCCTGAAGCCTGGACAGTTGTCCCCACTGCTGACCATGACCTTCTCTGCCCTCCAGTGTACTTTTTTCCACCTTGCAGGAAGCTTTGGGTCTGAGCCCTGTGCACCAGCTTCCCATCCCGAGGAGCGTACAGGCTCCCTGTTAACCATCCCCCATCCTCCCCTCTTCCCTCTGCCATTTGCTGGGGCTGTTGTTTTGTTTCGTTTTTTAACCTAAGTAAGCTGTGCTGGGTACATACCTGCAGGAACTCTGGTGTGGCAAGCTAGCTCAGGAGCCAGGAAAACTAATATTTGTGAACAAGTGTTTTCGCTGAGGGCCACAAAATACCCACTCAGTTCTCAGGATTCCTCATGGCTCAGGTTTGACAAGCAGGCATTTGAGCTAAAAGCACATCATGTTGTTCAGACCTCAGCTATTTCTCGTTGACAGAAGGAAGTCTGTCCAGGTGGTTGTTTTGGGAGCTGTCAGGGAGGGAGTCTGGCTCTGACAGGATGCAGGGACAGAGCTGGGCCAGCCCATCTCTTGGACACTGCGCCCTGTGAGCAGAACGGGGCCCCCAGGCTGCCACCCTCATTCAAGGCCAGGCTCTCACCTGCTGTTACCCATTAAATTCCCTTTAAGAAAATATCCTTGAAAACATTTCTGTTCATCCCAGGTGCAGGCTGTTTTCTTTCTAAGGCATAAAACAGTAGAAAATTATTAAGTGGATTTTTAAAAATCGTATTTGATAAGTAATAATGTGTCATAAGTGCTAGGCTTTATTATGCATTTATTATTTGTGGTTTATGAAACTGCTATGTGCACTTGGTAGAAAACATGGAAAATATATGAATGTGGAACTAAAAGTATTTATCAGCTTTCCTCTCCCCTCCAAAAACACCACCACCAGCCCTGCCGGGTGGAAAGCGCTGGCTGTGCAGAAGCCATGCTCTGGCCCTGGGCCCGCCGGCCCCCACGGTCTCTTCCTGCCCGTTACGTGCTCTGCTCGGAGACCTCGGGTCGGGACAAGTCCTCGGGGGCACCTTTGGCAAAGTTGCCTCCTAGGTAGGGGTCGGGAGGGGCCGTTTCTCATTAACTCTCAGCCTGCTAGCCTGTTCACAGGCAGCCAGCAAAGTGGGTGGGTGAGTTTGTAACAGAAAGCAGCATTGTTCAGCCCAGGTTATGGGGCAGGGCTGGTCCTAACCCTCATTTCCCCGTGTAACTGGACCCCACCGTCACAGAGCTGTGGACAAAGATCAGGGCAGGCCAAATGCTCATGGTCCCCAGGAGACAAGAACCAGCGTGAGAGCAAGGAGAATATTTTTCGGGCCAGTAGGTGGACGTGAAACCAGCTCACTGAGAGGCCGGCTGGCAAAGGCCACGTGAGGCAATCCGGAAACACCGGGCTGAGGCCGCGTTCTCCCCCTCGGTGTGCGTGACAGTGACTAATTACCATTCCATTTCTTATTTTCATTTCTGAGCCCAGGGGAAGGGAGACCGGTGCTGGGAGGCCGAGACAGCAGGGGCCCAAGGGAAGTGAGAGGACAGCGCCCCCCGCTGGGCCTGGCTTCTGTTACGCTGTGGCCTGTGGGGCACTGGGAGCTGTTGGGTGGACTCGGCCTTGAAAGCAGTTTCTTTCTTGAAGAACTAAAGATCATCACACAAGAAAGGATTCTGAAAGAAAAATCAGGCTTGGGCTTGTATTTTTTCATCCCCCCTCTCCTGCTGGAGCCTGGGAGTCATTCAGCTCATTTTCACTTTTTCACATGCATGAAGCCAGTTTTCATTTCCTGGTGTATCTACAGATCCTGGGCTACTGTGTTTGGGTTTCCAGCACCGCTGGGGATTCTCAGTTTGTAAAAACTTTTTCCCTTTGGAACAAATCCTGGAAGCCTGACATTAATGAGTCCAGACCATCCCTGTCCCTTGAATAGTGGGTTTTGTTCTACTTTGGAATATTCGGCGTGGAGATAAGAGCTTTTCCTACAGCTGTTTAATTCCTTCAGCAAACCGCAGCTTCAGGCCCCAGCAGGCTCTCTGAGATGTGCACAGCTGGCAGTGGAGTCTCTGTCCTGAAAGGCGGGGTGGGTGAGGTGAAGCAGCCTCTCAGCAGCGCCTGTCCAGGAGCCTGGAGCTCCTTTGTTTTTTCTTTAAAAAGAGCTAAGAATTTGAAGCCTTAAAAAGATTAATCTGTGATAATTACGAATTAATCCATGGTTTTTAAGTTCTAAGTGAGGCCTGAGGGCAGGAACAGAAAAAGGAGAGTTGAAATCCTCACTGCGTAGAGGATGGGGGGTTAGGGGAGGGGCCAGGCGCTTGTTGGGAACCTACTGTGTGCAGGTTCAATGCTCAACACATCACGTAAATCATCAGATTTAATCTTCAGGATGACCTGAGAGATTTTCTTTGCTTCATTTTAGAAATAGAGAGCTTAAGGGATCAGAAGGATTAGGAACCTTGCTCAGGGTCACACAGCTGGTAACCTGTGTGTGGTAGGAGAGACAGCCCAGATTTGAACCCAGGATTTTTTGGCTCCCAGGCTCTCTTTCCAGGGTAGGTTATGATTACGAACTCGCTCTCTGGAGTCAAGTCAGGGTTTCTGTGCTCACTAGCAGTGTGGTCTTAGGCAAATCACTCATCTCTGTAAGCCTCAGTCTCCCCACTTACGAGGCAGGAACAATATTAACTCCCATCTCTTGGGCTATTGCCATGGTAGCACTTTATGGTGCATATAAAGTGCTTAGTGTGTGCCTGGCACATAATCAGCACTCAGCAGATGGGGCTGCTTCTCCTGGTGCTGCTACTTTCATCATTTTCACCATCATCTCATTAGAATGTTTGGTTTAAATAGATCAAGGAGAAAGAAAATTAAATAGGGAGGTTTTTAGAAAAACAGAGGGTCTTTGGAGAAACTCCCAGCAGTATCACTTGGGCCCTTTGACTCTCCCCACCGAGTTGTCTTTGATGAGATCATTAGATGAGGGATGAGGGAGCCTGAATGTACTGTCCCAGCGAGGATGGGTGTCCCAGGGCCAGCAGGACCAGTCTCCTTCTGTTGGGCCACCCCTGCCCCAACCCTGGCCCATTCTCCCTCCCTTTCTCCTGCCCTCTGAGGCTCAATTCTGCTTTTCTTGCAAACCACAACCCACTTCTAGCTCCAGGCCAAGATGCCAGTCCTTATACCAGCTGCCTTCACCAGCAGGTCACAAACTCCTCTGACGAATGGACCATCTCTGGCATCCCAGCCAGCCAGCACCAGCCTGACCCTCACCAGACTCGACCCTGGGAGCTTGTATGAGGTGGAGATGGCAGCTTACAACTGTGCAGGTGAAGGCCAGACGGCCATGGTCACCTTCCGAACTGGTAAGGGTCCCAGGTTGCCCCCAGCGTGGGGTTTCCGTGAACCCGAGCAGTCCTGTCAGGCCAGGTGGGAAGCCCTGCTCGCCTTACCCCAGCTATTCACCTTGAACTTTACCTTCCTTTCAGCTACTGCCTCCCTGTGGTCCCACCTCCCATCAGCAGAATCACCAGCTGGCCCCCTGACATCCCTTTGCCTCTCTTGCACTCAGGGGCCAGGTGCAATTCCATGACCACACTTCCAGTGTCCTCTATTATTGACATAGTCTTGTCAGATCTCTTGGCAGAGCCTCAGGCAGAAGGGACTCTGTGGAAAGGGAGACCTGATGCACACTCCTTGTGCTGACCCCAACCTATTTCACCCAGGACGGCGGCCCAAACCCGAAATCATAGCCAGCAAGGAGCAGCAGATCCAGAGAGATGACCCTGGAGCCGGCCCCCAGAGCAGCAGCCAGCTGGACCATGGCCGCCTGTCCCGTAAGCCCCCAGCAGACCCAAGGGCAGGGTGATGAGAGGTCAGAACTGGGTACAGGTCCACTGCCTCAGAAGGCTCATTGCTGCAGGTTGAATGGGATCTTGGTTCGTGGGTGCAGGAGTCCTTGTGTTGTCTGGCCTCTCCCCAGTTAGCCACAATGAGATGTGGATAGGAGCTTTTCAGAAAAGACACTGGAGTTTGACACTAGGGTTGCTGACCATCTGGGTCCAGAAAGCAGTAGAGGGGGGAAGAGCTGGCCCCTGGCCTCCACACTGATATTGCAGAAGCATAGCTTTTAGGCGTCTTAACTCCAAGGGCTCCTACCAGGGGAGAGTGACCCAGGGAGCCCCAGGGAGACCTGACGCAGCCACCGGGGGGCGGAGGGCACTGGGGGAAGCTGGCCCTGATCAGGAACAGGCCAGGTCCAGTCTCAGGACACCCACCTTCTCACCACATCCCTTCCTCCTGCTTCCTTCCTCTCTTGTGTATGGTCTCCTCCAGCCCCAGAAGCTCCAGACAGGCCCACGATCTCCATGGCCTCTGAGACTTCAGTGTATGTGACCTGGATTCCCCGTGGGAATGGTGGCTTCCCAATCCAGTCCTTCCGCGTGGAGTACAAGAAGCTAAAGAAAGTGGGGGACTGGATTCTGGCCACCAGCGCCATCCCGCCCTCCCGGCTCTCGGTGGAGATCACCGGCCTGGAGAAAGGTAGGGTCCTGGCCACTGTCCTACCTGGTCCCCAGCTGCCCCGGCCACCTGGAGGAGAATGGGAGCCTGGAGGTCCTTCTCTCCGCTTGTCCTCCACTCACCATCAGGCTCCCTGGCCGCTCTTGGTGGAGTTACCTCGGTCCCACAAGCCCTTCCTTCTCTCTCCCTAGCTCCATACTTGGTCTAGAGGCACCTCCTGTGTGGCTCCTCTCTGATGAGGGTGGGATTCTTGAGTCCTCTGGGGCTTGCTTTTGGGCAAGGGCTGCCCAGAAGATCCCTCCACGTCCTGAGCCTGGATGGGCCGTGGGGCAGTCAGGCCGTGTCTCTCCCCAGGCACGTCCTACAAGTTCCGAGTCCGCGCTCTGAACATGCTGGGGGAGAGCGAGCCCAGCGCCCCCTCCCGGCCCTACGTGGTGTCGGGCTACAGCAGCCGCGTGTACGAGCGGCCCGTGGCCGGCCCTTACATCACCTTCACTGACGCCGTCAACGAGACCACCATCATGCTCAAGTGGATGGTGAGTGGCCTGGCGCAGACCGCCGTGGGAGGACGGGGCCGGCAGCCGCAGCGCGGGCAGGAAGGAATCACCTTTCTTCCCTGACTCATTCCAAGCTGCTTCCCCTTAAGTGTTCCTCCACCTGCGTGCCTGGGAACCTGGGGCTCGGGCCAGAGAGACTCACCCTCACGATACCCAGGTTGAGGGGACTTCAGTCTTTGAAGAAATGGCAGTTTGTTTCTTGTCTCCAAAAGTTGGGGACTGCTACGCTAAATAAAATAAGGCGTGATCTCCTCAGCATTGACCAGGGGGCCTTGGGGATTGTCATCAGAAATGTTTGTCTGGGTCCCTAGTGAATTTTAAACTCTAGGCTGGGGTATGATTCCAGCCACCAGCGGATCTGCTCACATGATGATTTCCCTGCTCCACTGGCAACTTGTTTCTTCTTTCTTCCCTATAGTACATTCCAGCAAGTAACAACAACACCCCAATCCATGGCTTTTATATCTATTACCGGCCCACAGACAGCGACAATGACAGTGACTACAAGAAGGACATGGTGGAAGGTGAGAAACACTTGTGAGTTTCCTCTGTTGGCCCTGGTGTGTCTAGAAGTTGGTGAAAGTACAAAACGGGCTGGCGGGTCCCAGATCATTGGCTCCTTCATGACATACTCGGGGTCGTCCAGTTCATAAGCCCCCGTGCTTCCTTCCCATGGTGATGGGACAACAGGAAGTGGGTGGGCACTTGGACTATGTCCTTCAGTGCTCCTTCCCCACATGGCCCCCTGTGCTAGTCCATGGCACCAGCTCAGACACACAGCCCTGAGTGTGGCTGCAGATGGGGGCCAGGCAAACCCCGTGCATGATCCCCACACGTGCCTCTCTTGCTGTTTCCCAGGGGACAGATACTGGCACTCCATCAGCCACCTGCAGCCGGAGACCTCCTACGACATTAAGATGCAGTGCTTCAACGAAGGCGGGGAGAGCGAGTTCAGCAACGTGATGATCTGTGAAACCAAAGGTGATTCTCTTTGGGTTCTCTGCTCTCCTCTTGCTGTTCCCAGCAGACAAGGGCAGAGTCACTGCTCTGTGCGCCGAGCTGGGTATATCTCCTCCCCAGGATGACTCCATATTTTCCATGTATCCCCAAACTTCGTCATTTTAAACCCTTATGTTGATTTGCCCAAGTATGAATGGGTTGCCATCATGACGGCTTGGGAATTAACTCATACATGAAATCAGGGACTAGAACCCGTTCTTAAGTTGGGAACTTTCTATAAACACTTTATTCCTACACTGGGCACTTACCCTTTGGTACTTCCATTGGTTGGCTTACTTAATTTAACTACAACCCCATGAGAAAGGAAAGAAATTCAGCATCAGGAAATGATACACAGCAGTTAGCGGTGGAGCATGCTCAGGGCCCGGTGGTCTAACTACAAGCCCAGACCCTTTCCCCGCAGTAAAACACACTGAACATACTCATATGTGTGTTTATATATACTCATATAATGTTAATTTTTGCACAGTGATCAAGTAGATCGATATCATTTCTATTTTGCAAATACTGAAAGTACATTGCAAAGAATGTGATCAGGAGGAGAAGATCCCAAAGGAATAGGAATGGAGACAAGAAAACAATCCACGTTCCCATCACTGGCAACATTCTCCCTCCTGCATGCACTTCCCACACTCCTCTATCACGTGCAGTGAAGCCGGGGGCAGGTACGTGCACAGCCAGAAATCCTGTACCAGGTGACACAGAGTCCCCAGGGCAAAGAACAGAGACTTCACAAAGGCTCTGCCCTGGTCTTCCAGAAGGACTAAATCTTCAGCCTGGATGCAGGGGGAGGCCTAGAGGACAGGACAAACCTGCAGGTCGCTCACCTGGTTGGAGAGTATGGCCCTGGGAGGACAAGAGGGGGTGTTTAGGGAAGAGGCCAGGGATGTGAGGGCATCGGGTCATTGAAGACTGTGGGCTGAGAGGTGGAGAAAGGGTCACTGTTGGATTTGCTTGTCCGGAAGCTCACTGGACCATGCAGGAATGGGCTGAGGGGGGAGAATTAAAGCGAAGGTGTGGGTTTGAGTCTCTTCTGGGGAAGTGCAGAGAGGACCAGAACTGATAGCACTTTGAGGCCAAGAGAGTGAGAGGAGTTCAGAGTAAACCTTAAGTTTCCAGCTTGAAGCACCACAGAGGTGGTGTGGCCACTTATTGAAATGGGGAGGCCGGAGGAGAACCAGAGTCCATGAGAAAAGACAAGGTGAGACCTCAGGGAACAGTCCTGAGACTGAAATAGTGTGCCCCACAAGAGAAGGCAGGTCTCCTGTGGCCGGGGGCGGGGGCAGGAGGGCCTGGGTGGGGATATTTGGCAGTCATGGAGATGGAGGCTGAAATCACAGGAAGTGAATAGAGTGCAGACTGAGAAGGACCAGGAGGACTTCCCGGTGTCTGAGGTGAAGACAGAAAAGGGCAAGAAAGAGAAATGTAAGTGGCCATGGTCAGAGCGGTCGTGGGAAACCCAGAAGACCGTAGTAGCAAGTCAAGGAGTGAACGGTGTCAGGTCACCCTGATACAGCAGGACCCAGATGAGTTTGCCATCCCATCCCCTTTGGTTGGCATTTCACAACCACCGTCCGTCCACGTGAGCCCCACCCAGCACGCTGTCTCCCTGCTCGGCCACCCCAGCTCACACCTAGGACTCCACGCCTCTCAACACACCCAGGAATAGCAAACTCATGGGGAAATTCCATCTTTTGCTGGTTTCATGCCTTTTAAAATATCTTCTTCTAAAAGGTCGCCAGCTTTTCTTTTAGAAACCCTCTATACCACTTCCGCCCCGGAGACCCAGCGTGAGCCCTGGGTCTTGGCCCACAAGTCTCTCAGGTTGCCTTGTGAAATGTGAGATTCACATCTCTTCGGCAATGCCCAGTTTCACATGAGATGCCAATTTTATGCTGAGGTTGGACAACACACTCACCTAACAAATGCCCTGTATTATATAAGTTTGACCCAATTTCACACCCGTGGAATCAAATCAAGGTCTTTTGTTTGTTTGTTTTTTACTATTTCTTATGAAAGAAATGTTAAAGAAATAGATGCTGAAGTGAGTTTTGTCCCAATTGCAGCTCGGAAGTTTTCTGGTCAGCCTGGGCGACTCCCACCCCCAACTCTGGCCCCACCTCAGCCACTGCCCCCTGAAACCATGGAGCGGCCAGTGGGCACTGGGGCCATGGTGGCCCGCTCCAGCGACCTGCCCTACCTGATTGTCGGGGTCGTCCTGGGCTCCCTCGTCCTCATCATCGTCGCCTTCATCCCCTTCTGCTTGTGGAGGGCCTGGTCTAAGCAAAGTGAGTGAGTGACCTCAGTACCAAGGGGAAGGAGCCTGGGGTGGGGGGCAGCCCCCAGGGAGGCCTCTGCTCAGGGTGGGATACAGGTGCCCTGCTTCTCATACACCAGAGCTCAGGTTCCTGGTGGGCCCCCTGAGGACTTGGGGAGAGTCAGAACAGTCCCATACGGGCCCTTCCCTTTAGCTCACGGACCTTGGCAGATGGAAAGGGTCAAGGGGGACTTGGTCTGTCCCCTCTGCGTCCCTGGAACTCGGTACCCACCTGCCTCTGGCTTCTTTTACTGTCTGAAGCTATGCTCTGACCACTTGTTCATACTTTTAAATGACCCTGTCTCTTCCCACCTCTGGGGCTGCCTCGAACTTTCCCCTTATCCTGGGTTAATCTGATTTACCCACTAATTTCTGCTTCAGATGGCAACACATCTTATCAACTTGCCTCATTTAAATGTTGCGCCTACTGTTCACTTAACACTTAGTTCTCACAAACCCTGGTCCTGTATCTCCTCTCCCTACTGCAGAAAAAAGTCTAGATGTCAGGAAGCAGTGGGTGACAGGAGGAATTTCCTGAGACGACATCCTCATCCCTAGGGTAGTGTCCGCTCCCTGCCTACCTCACTTGACCTCACATCCTCAGGACTTTTCTGAGATTCAAGCTGCCCCAGGCCTCCTTGGCCTGAGCAGACCTCCATCCTTCTGTCCTTCCAGAACATACAACAGATCTGGGTTTTCCGCGAAGTGCCCTTCTGTCCCCCTCCTGCCAGTACACTATGGTACCACTGGGAGGGCTCCCCGGCCACCGAGCCAGTGGGCAGCCCTACCTCAGTGGCACCAGTGGGCGGGCCTTTGCCAGCGGCATCCGTGTGAACAGGGCCTGCCCTGCGGCTGCCGCGGGCTACGCGGGCCTGAAGTCTCAGCTGCACTGCCCAGGGGAGCTCCAGCAGGTAACGTGGCTGGGGTGGGTGGTGAGCAGGTCTGGGCCACCGTGGAGAGGGGCTGGGCTGCCTCTTGGGGCTTCCTCTCTTCCTGCCTCTAATTCAGGCAGCAGCATCCAGGCCTGCTGAGCAGTGAACAGGGAGGTCACCTGGACCCCCTGATGGGACCTTTTTGTTACTCTTTGAGCAGCAGGAGGACCCCGCCAGCGTGCTGCGGCAGACCGTTCTCGGCAGTGGACCTGACCCCCGCGGGCACCGGAGTCCCAGGTACCCGAGCCCAGCACCCACTGTCTTGCTAGCGGCCCCACCCCAGCCTCAGTCACCCAGAGGGGGCCACTTGTGCCTCACTCAGGGATCCCCACATCCGCAGGCTGCTCCCCCCGGACGCTTAGCCTGAGGGGTGGTTGTTGCATCTGAGTCACAGTGCCTTTTCTGCTCAAAAATCCTTCCCTCACTTGGTGGGCCAGACACCGCTGGGGTTGCTCACAGGCCCCCACACCTGACTCCACACCCTCATACATTCAGGACACACACGGAATCAAATGGAAACAGGCTAGAATTACCTGTGAGAGTGATGGTGTGAAGCCTCTTGACGTCCCTGCCCTGTCTGAGCTCTGCCGCCCTCAGACAGAGGAGCAGCCAGGGCTGGGGACACAGGCGCCCCCTTCCCCCTACCTCACCCCTCCATCTGGCCTCACGCACACAGGGGTCCCGCATCCAGCCTGGACGAGGGCACCTTCTTGTACACACTGCCCGATGACTCAACGCACCAGCTGCTCCCGCCCCACCAGGACTGCCACCACCTCCAGGAGCAGCCTGCAGCCGTGGGCCAGCCAGGCGTCAGGAGTGTCCCCCAGAGTCCTGGGCTAGAAGCGACATGGGACCCTCTTTTTCACCCAGGTCAGCGCCAAGGGCAGGGTGGGAAAGTGAGCAGGCTGGGAAGATGATAGGCCTTCAAGGTGGTGCTTGTAAGGAGCCATTCACAGCTTTTATCTCAGAGATGGGGGTGGGAAGGGAGCTGGCCACCTCCTTCCCTGCTAAAGGCCCAGCAGATCTGCAGGGACATGTCAGGTGGGTCCTATTCCACCATGGCAAGCTGTGTCCCCAAAGGCTGAGAGAAAGGGCACTCCTCCACTTCAGAGTAAGAAGCCCCTTTGGTCTCGGCATTTCAAGGGCCATTCGTGAATTCCCATTGCCCTCTCATCACCCCAAGAGGCATTCTCTAATCACTCCCAAATATCTTGCTTTGTTGGGTCTTGTCTCGTCATGAAGGAATGAGGTCGCACCCATCAGTGAGAAGCCAAGTTCTCACATCATCTTCAGAGCTCTGTGCTTCTACAGAACTTTCTCTCCAAGGGGCCCAGTACACGCCACCCCCAGCCCACTGTCTTGTGCCAACCTGTCAGAAGTCCGTGGATACTTGGCTGGGGCTCAGGCTGTGTCAGAATTAGCTGATGATCCTCCATGGCGTGGATGCCAGTTCACATGCAAGTCCTAGACTCTGTCTCTGGGAGATAAAATACCAAGACAAGCACCTTGTAGAGCCAGACCCCAGTGTCCTTTACATCGGACTCTCTCCACCTGGCGGAATGAGCTAAGTGGGATGATTATGACCAGAAGGCAGGAGGGTAGACTAGTGGGTGGACTTCCCACCTGGACAGAGCAGGACTTCTTTATGCAGTTCCTGGGCTCAGCTGACTTCATCTGCTCCCAGGTACAGGGTAAGGTCACAGTCCCACCGCTGAGATGAGCAGGCAGCACGTAGGTGGCCCGCGCCAGGTCGAATGTCCTTGTAGTTGTAGGTCTCTGTCCTCCTTCAAGGCCAGCGTCACTAGCTCCCGTCACAGGTAGAGGCAGGCCCAGCGGTGCTGAGCGCTGGCTCCTGGTCAGGCTGGACTCTGACGTTTCCCACTTCTCCCCCCAGGGCCGCCGTGCTGCTTGGGCCTCGTCCCGGTTGAAGAGGTGGACAGTCCTGACTCCTGCCCAGCGGGCAGAGGAGACTGGTGTCCCCAGCACCCCGCGGGGGCCTACGGAGGGCAGGAACGTGGGAGGCGGCTCTCCCCTAGCCCACCGGTGCCCGTGGCTTTTGAAACACCACCTCCTACAATTTAGGCAGAAGCCGCTATCCCAGAAAGACTATATATATAGTGTTATTTGTTTTGTTTTTTTTTCAAAGAAGAAAGTGGTATTTATTTTTCTATAATAGCCATATTTATATATTTATGCACTTGTAAATAAATGTATATGTGTTTGTATACTTCTGGAGCAACATAGGGAATCCTGCCCACTGGGGCAGGAGAGGGAAAACAAAGAAGCAACGACCAAACAGGTGTCACCTGGGAAAGAGCAACACCCACTGAGGCGGCAGCTGCCCGGGAGGCTGCGGGGGCTGCGGAGGCGCCCATGGAGGGAGGCTCCTCGGCACGCCGACCAGTGACCGGGAGGAAAAGGCCGGGGCTGCGAGAAGCCTTTTCAGACGATGCCCGTGAGTCTAAGATGTGTATAGTCCTATAAGCATTAACAGGTCTTCCAGAATCAGTAATCTGCAGCAACATATCTCTGTACAAATAAACACTGTAACGTCTAAATAAATGTCTAGTCTCCCTTGTAACCTTCAGCTGAGTCACAGGAGTCAGCATTATTTTTAGCTGTTAGGACTCAGTCTGCAGATTTAAAGAAACACCCACTGGTGACGTTTTCCACGATCCCTCGAGAGGAGAGCTGGAAAAGGCAGCAGATGTTTCTAATTTTTTGTCTTTTTAAATATTGAATGTCAGTTATTTTTATTAACGCGGATTCGTTGATAGCTGGTCCAGGAGGGAGACGGTGGACAGCAGGCGCGGAGCAGATTTGCGTTCTATTGATGGACTTGGAGGTAAAGCTTTGGTCAGACTGAGGGGATGAAACTAATCTTTTCTATAGAGGTGGGTATATTTTCTCCAGAATACCATTTAGTTAAGTGCTATGCGACACACGAGCATGCGGTGCCTAGTAAAATTCACTTCCCTTCTCTCCAGAGATACACCAGCATGGCCGGACGAGTTGACTCACTAGTTGTTTAAAGTCAACATTTATTTACTGCCATCCAACCACAGGCTTAAACTTTGTACGGGGACGTGCAACTAGATGGACGCTGACGCTTGCAGTGGAAGCCCTAACCCACTACCTGTTTTCCGGAGGGAAAGATATCTTCTAGACTTCTGTCCGGTTAAGTCACAGATGAAATGCCATTGAGACACTTAATCCCATTCAGAGTCGTCAGTGCCAGACCCTGGCTTCAGCCTCTAGTCACAACTTACACAAACAGGGTCCTACCTGGGACAGCCCCGGGAGTGACTCTGATAGGCTGGGACAAGTGCGCCCTCTGCTGGCCAGAAGGGAGTCTTGCATCCTTTTCCATCCAACAGCTAAATCGGAACATGATTTTCAGAAAAGCTGTATTTTAAAAATATTTTAAGAAATGAAGGACTGTAAGGAACATGGAAATGATAGGAAAGGTGAAGTGGAACAGGGAAGAGAAGAAACGAGTTACTGTGACTTCAATCTGGCATTGAGGGCCTTGAGGTCACTTCCAGGAGCACGACTGGGCTCATGGCCTCAGATCTGGGCTGTAACTCAACTTCCGGCCCTTTGGCTTTTTAAAAAAAATCTCCCTTTGACAACCACTGGGATCATCAAGCACTAAAAAATAAAGTAAATTTTGTTGAACTTTATGGAAGTGATATTTATGACACTTCCTTACATAACACTGAATGCTTTTGGCTCTCAAAAAAAAGTCTGGGAAAGAAAAAGCACTTCTAAGGCATGTTAAATGAGATAAATGTGAATATTTACCTTAGCCAATTGCAGGAAAGAAAAAATAGGTTAGGGCATAGGCCTTTAAATTTTAGCCTAGAAAATGAAACAGCTTAGATATTCAATTTCATTGTAGTTTTTACTTTTTACTTTAGATTCTTTTAAAAGTCTGAGTCAGTAACAGCTGTATAAGTTAATCAGAAGGAAGAGTAAGGCCTAGTTGGGCAGCAGTGGGTGGGGGTGCAGAGTTCAGCTCAGGGCTCGGAGACCACTCTAAGCGTGGCAGCCAGACAGGACAGGCGGACTCAGCAGGAATGAGTAACCTCTTGTCCTGTGAAGATCTGACAAAGGGGCTGTCAGTTTCTTTTTCTTTCAGAGTTGAGATTTGATAATGCTATGGATGAGGGTGCAAAATAGCCAAGGACCATTAACAATTAAGCCACAAGGAACTCAATTTAGACTGACTTTTGGCCTCTCTCAAAGGTGAGGCTGCCATCTCTAAGAGCACAGTTTGATCAGGGAAACAGGACAGCTTTCCACGCACCCCCAGCCAAGGCTGCACCCTGGCGTGCTCCAGTTTGAAGCTAAACCTTCCAAAGGTTCAGATGCTCATACTTATAGATTCAGGACTAAGGCTGGAGTCAAGTAGAAATGAAACTAAAGCTACCTATGCATCTTGTCTAACTCAAAATAAAAACAAGTTAACTATATTGTCAAATCCCAAACATGCTTGCACAGAGGCCTTAAGATGGTAAACTTCAGTGATTTAGGGTTATTATTTTTTTGCCAAATTGCACTAGGCTGATTGGTTTTACTCTTACATGGATAGACATGTGGACTCACTGACATGGCTCTCATAAATTCTAAGTTCATTCTGGCTGCGATTAGAATCGCAGGATTTTAGAATGGGAAGGTGCCTCAGAGCTTACCCAAATCCCTCATTTGATAATAATATGAGGCCCAGGACAGTAACTTAACTTCCCCCAGCTCTCACCACAACCAAGGGGACAGTTTCTCCTCAGCGACCACCCACTTCATCCAGGCAGTAGCCAGCCAGTGAGGAATGGAGCCTCCTGGCAGTCAGGTGAGTAGGTTTGGAAGTAGCCCTTCCAGCTCCAGCCAAGCCTCAGATGGCCGCGGCCCCAACTCACAGCTGGACCACAACCTCAGGAGAGACCTGAACTGGAAACACCCAGCCCATAAGCGGCTCCCAATTCCTGACCCTCAAATTGAGTGAGATAAGAAGTGCTTGTTATTTGGGGGTAATTTTTTATGCAGGAATAAATCAGTAAAGCACTCAGAGCTATGACTAGCACATTTTTTTTAAATGCTGGAAGGGCACACAGTCTTGGGCATACAGCAGAGAACGTGATGAAGGGTGCTCTCCAGTGGAGAAGCCACTCCTTCAGAGATCTGTGGTGATGAGCACAAACGATAAGCTGTTTAGACCTAAGTAGGAATACGAAAGGATCTTAGAGACACAATGGGCCAAGTGGCCCCATCTAACATACATATTCCAACCTACCAAGAACCCAAGTCCTGTCTATAATTTTGGGGGGCAGATGAGCAGACTAGCCACAGGTTAGGAAGACTGGACATTGCTGAGTCACCTTCTACACTGGTGCAATACTGCCTCCTTTACCTTTCCCTCTCAGTAACCAAGTCCTATTCTGGGACAGTCTCAGGACATCTCGGTTCAGTGGATCCACAGAGCACAGAATTGCCAGTGCTATGTTCTCTTACCAACGGGAATTCAAATATCAGTGAAATCATTTTTAAATGAATCCAATGACCACTTACCCCCAAGCCAAAAGAATGCTCTCAAATTAGTTTACAATGTTAGGTACAATCGAAAGTGACTGTTAGAGGCGGTCTCTCAGAGTGATGGAATCTAGTTCCTGATCTATATCAAAACCAGCAAATGACTCAAGTAGAACCTGAAAGAAAACAGCACAGGACGTGAGAAACTACAGGAAATACTTAGAATACTGGTAGAGCTGCAGACATCTTTGGAGAAAAGCCTCCTTCTTAACCATTTTGCAAAACACACTTCTCTGCTCCACCCGGAGCTGAGGAGATTGCTAAAACCATAGGTGATTCAGGAAGCTGATTTATTTTTTCTTTCTGCCAGTCTAAAGCAAACTGCTCTGCTCTATCGGTCTGCATTTCCTGAAGCCTGAGCCCTCGAATAACGGCTTTCTGAAGTTAACAATGTCAAAATTCTAATTTGCATTTCTTTTTCTCCCAGATATGGTTGGCAAAATATTTCGTCTCTTTCTCTTGAGAACACCTGGTAACCTCAAAGTTTATTTTCCAAGGATCCAATGATTGAGAAAAGGAGGTTTACTTTGAATGATAGATTTTCTTGTCAAAGACTGAAAATTCAGATAACTACAAAACAAGTTTCCTAAAGCAGGATATATTACAGGCGCTTTCTGGCGATTTGAGGTACAGCCTTCTGAGACTTCATATTCGATCCAGTTGGTTCCAAACACATGGAAAATGGTTCAGTTCAATAACAAGGAGGTGTTGGGCGCTACAGTCAGTTCTAAGACAACCAAGTGGGGAAAAATTATTAAAACGACATGACTGGATCTGGTTTTCAGCTTTTAAATAAGTTCACTTTAAAACAGTAGGATAAAAGCAAAATAAAAGGCCCCAGGGCTTCATACATTGTCTGGCGGAGGATGAATGGGTGGGAGGATAAGGCCACCTTTCTTACGCAAAACAGCGATCTCTTCCTTTAAGGCCAAAATCCTTTCTGCCTGGACTTGGATCAATTCAGTGACCTTCTCTTTTGCCACAATATCTGCTTTCCGAAGGCTCTGGAAGACATTGCCCTGTTGAGAGAAAACACCTCCCTGCTTTAAGCCTCGTTTGGAATATGGAGATTTCCCTGTCTTAGTAAGTCTGTTAGGTGTGTCTGCCTTACAGTCCATTTAAATAACCATCACTTCTTATTTTTAAGAAGCACTCAGTTCCTCCACTGAAATCCTACCATTGGAAATATATCCCTTTGGCTAATAAACAACTCTGAAAATGCAAGTCCCCAGTAAGAGGGTAATTCATTAACATAGCTCTCAGTCATTCAGACCCGACAGGATTCATCGCTAGAATTATAAAAGACAAGATACCTCCTTTTCCTATACAGCCCCATGTTGTTTTCCAGAATAGAAATTTATTTCCTCATCTGACGTCTTCCCCTGCCCAGCTAAGTCCTGCTCATGCTTCGGACATCACTTTAGGGAGGCCTGCTTTACCCCATGGACTAGGTTAGAATTTCCCACGCTCTGTTCTATCAAATCATCCATCCCACGTCACTAGTTATTAGACGGAATCATTTGAAATTTGTGATATTTGACTATTTTGTTGTAGTCTAAACTACAAATAGTCTAGACTATTTGACAAAAAAGTTGTAGTTTCATACAGTTCAAACTAAATGCTTGTTTGATGTGTCTGTCTGTCTTGCTGGATCCTGTGCCTGAGAGGTAGGGCCGGGTATGCCTGGACCTCACCACCCTGCCAGCACCTGCCCCAGAGCTTGTCACGGAAGTGGATGCTCGATAAATCTGAATGCACGTTAAAGGGAGGGACGTAAGACCTAGTTCCAGCTCTGTGCCAGGTGCTTACATGTGCTCTTAGAACCCTTACGGCTCTGAACAGGGCAGTGTTACTCCAGCTGTAAAGATACGGAAGCTGACAGATTCATGAGCTGGCCCAAGTCACTGTAATACGAAGGGCTGGAAGCAGCATTAGAACCAGGTTACCTGAAGCCAAAAGTCCATAATTCACCCATCACCCCCCTTACTGCGCAGCCCTTCCTAGGAAGCAGGGGTTCCCTGTGCCCAGTGCCTCTGCCTCTTCTCAGCGCACTTTCACTTGAGAGGCCACGAAAGCTAAACACTAGCCTTACCCAGCCTCTCTTCCAGCTTGGAGTGGCTAAGTAGACATAGTAGAAAGCACTGGCTTTCTTAATGAGGGACACGAGAGGCTGGCATTTGACCATGGAACAGAGCTGTGACTCCAGAGGAAACACCAAAGAATCAGGGAGAGAATCACAGAGGTCCTGGCCCTGACATCACAGGCCCACTGAGCCAAAGCCCGTCATCTCCTGCAGACTTCCTGTGAAGTGAGGAAAATAACCCCGATTTGTTTAAGCTACTCTCCGGGGGCTTTTGGTTACGTACAGCTACGTGTATGCCCCACTCACACCCCAGTTCATGCCCGTCCCTCTGAGGTCACCTTAGATTTTCCCTCATTCTTGTCACCGTATCCAAACAGACTTTGGCTATTCTTACTTATAAATGTCTTTGGCCCTTGGCCTTTCATCTTTGCCGTCTACACCCCCATTCGTGACTAGACTATGATAAGAATAATAGCAGTGGCGTAAGCTTTGGAGGCAGACAGACCTCAGTTTAAGAGTGAACTCCCCCAGCTCCAGCCCTGAGAGCATGGGCACGTGACTCACCTACTCTGAGCTGTGGAGAGTGGTTATTTTGAGGATTAAATGAGATAGCCAGTGGGAAGAGATGATACAGGTTAAAATATATATGTAAAGACATACTATGTAAAGAGATCCATACTATTAATTTCTTTTCCCATTCAATTGATCTGTTGCCTCCAAACTCTTTCCAGTGTATCTGGACTTAGCAAAGCACACCACGTCGACAGACTTTACTAAACACTCTGTGAAGACTTTTCAAGGCAGCAGCCTTCACGAGCAGCGCCTTGACTCTTCACTCGAAAATTCCTCAGTGGAGCAGGGGCTTCAGGGAGGCGGAGCGGAAGGACACGGAGCTCACCGTCTCCCACAGAAACGCTTCAGTGGACCAACCAAGGGCCCTTGCTATTCAGACTAGACTTCCTCTCCCATCTCATTCTAACTCTAAACCTCCCAAAGCCTCTTATTCATCGTTTCTTCTGAACTTGTGCTTAGACCGGGGATCTCAACTCCAGCACGCGGCAGAATCACCCAGAAGGCAGGTTCGGTGGACTGCCCGGCCCCTCCCGCAGAGCTGCCGATTCAGTTGGTCTGGGTGGGGCCCAAGCCTGCATCTCTGACAAGTGCCCCCGTGGTGCGGACGCTGTTCTTCAGGGGAGCACGTTTTGAGAACCCCTGACTTAAACCATTTCCAAGGCGCCTAAAGGAAACATAAAGAAAACTCGTAGCGTGAGAGGAGGGGGAAACCCAACATTTTTGCAGATACTACCATAAGATTATGGCATATAGTTCAGAAAATGCCACAAATGTGCTAGGTCCCTAGGGGGTGAAACTCTGTTAAGTAGGTATTATCCACCACATGTTATGTATTAAGTACCACTCTGCTAGGCTGGGTAAATACTGTATAAGAGCAAGTTGAAAGCCATAAAAAAAAGTAACAAGTGTCAATTCAGGACGCCCACTTTAGGGCAAATGAAGTAAATGATATTGGATGTTTTGACACCAAATTCAGGGAGCATGCTGGTCTCATTATTTATACCTAAATAACCTTACCTCTCTAGGGCCCAAGGCACTTCCCAAAATTGGTACGTATATAAATTCATGGCACCCAAGAGGGACAGTAAGGCTAGTCGCGCAGGCTCCTTGCAATGTACCAGTACTAGCTCAGTGTCCTCAGGGACCCCAGTGGGCCAGAAATGTTCCAAGATCAAGGCTTGTTTAAAAGCCAGCACTTGATATTCCTGAGAATAACTACCTTTACAGAATGTCCTTGATTCTGACAGAGCGTCTGCAGAAAAGGAACATACCTGCTGGTTCTGTAGTGTATTCAGCTGAGAATCAAGCTGCTTCTTTTCAATACATAAATCATTCATCTGATGAAGCTTTTTGGTGTGTTCTTTGGTCTTCATCATCAATTCCCATCGCATTTGAGCAATCTTTTCCTACCAGGGCAGGGAGATGCAAAATGGATTAAGTGAATGAGAGAGGAAATAGAGAAAAATGCATGTCTGGCTTTGATCCAAACCATCAAGCAAACGGAGTGATAGGCATATAGGGAAACATAATAAGCCAATAATACAATCAAAAGCAACTGCATTGGGTCTGGTTTGATTAGAGAAAAGAACATTAAGTAGGATGGAAGTAGATAAAAATAAGACAGACACAGATATCACTCCATTGTTGAGGCATGAAATTAGTACGTGTACAGAGTGCTGGTATTCGCTAATTAAAAGGGAGAAAGGTCCCTTAAGCAGGAAACTTTACTATATTGTTCTTTCCCTAGCCTTCCAGGATCCTCAAGGTGACCAGCTTGAATGGCCATACATCTGCCAGTGGCTTTCCTTTGTTCTCTTATTGCTCCAACAGATGATTTTAGATTGCACATGTTATCTCCAAAACTCCGATAGGGACCAAGTCCCATGGATGCGAACACTTAAACAATTTGCGTCTTCCTGGTATAGTGCAAATCTTGTATAAGAAAAGATAAGATAGCACTAGGAACCTCTCCTCCTTCCCTTCCTGCCAGTAAGACAGAAAACTGGAGAAGCCATAATGATGTGTGGGCTTATAAAATCAGGCTGTAACTGGGGCACTGCCTCATCTTATGGTTCCGAGAACAGCGTAGACATTTAACATTTTCTAAGACCCTGCCGGCTAAACAGTATATACCTTGTTATAAAATGTATTACTTAGAGATGTGTTGTACTTTCCAGATGGAAACAGCATGCAAAAGCTATGTGGAATAATACAATCAGAAGTGACCTGCTATACTCTGAGGATCCTGACACCATCAGAGCATTTGTACATTGCTGTAGACCTCCAAGTGGAGTCTTTCTGTAATCTTTCATGCCACTTTGCCATGATATTTACATGAATCCTGGCCCCCAAACCTCAGTGCTGATGCTTTCATCCCAAGATAGACAAGTCCTTCCAACTAAGTGAACGGTAAGGAAACAGACAGGCTTCAGATCACGGGGGAGCCACATGAGGCTCATGGACCCAACTCCAGCAGTACAGATGCCTCGTGGGAAACACTTACAGCTCACCAGGACTTCTTGCCTCCACCCATACTGACACAAAGTAGGTCACCTGCCCTCTCATCCTTACCTCCCACATCTTCATCTCCTTTGCGTTTGCTAGCTCCTTTCGGAGTTTTTTAATCTTCAGTTCTTCAAGTGTCATATTCACAGAAAGTGTCTGAAGGGCTTCTAGGTTTATCACACGGCCAAACTTGCTGATCATTAGTTGACTAACTGTTTCTTCCATTTCTAAAAGAAGACAGTCCCTGTCAGGTTGCTCAGCAGCTCCCACTGTTGTTCAATGAACAATCCCAACACCAATGCCATTCTAGGGAAGAGCTTTTGCAAGAAGATGGGAAAGATTTGTTACCAGCTGGTCTTTCCTCTGTTACTTTTCAGAGAAAACCTACTATTTTCTTACTTAAAATGCACATGACTTACTGTCTTCTCATCTGCTTCAGATTCCTATGAAATTCCTTCAAATTCCTGCGTGCAGTGGACTCATCCTTCCCCACTGGCTTAGACACTCTGATCTGCCTCTCCTCAGACTATCAATAGGCCCCAGCTGGGTTATGGACTCTTGAGTTCTTAATTTCTTTGGTTACTGATCTCTACGACATCTTGTGTTAAGAATAGAACAGCACTTAACAGAGGTTTCCATCTTACTGCAAGTGAAAATATTAAAATCTTTGCGGTGGTTCAGAAGGTCCTACCTGGTCTGGCCTGCTCTGCCCCTATTCTCTGCCACCTCCTTCCCACACCTTTCTCCTCACTTACACCTTTTTGCTTCTCAAGCATTCCAGGCTCACTCCAGTATTCTCATCTGGAATTCTCTGCAATTCCACTGTCTGGAATTCTCTTCCCCAGTTGGCCACATGGTTCACTCCACACAGCCCATTTTCTGAAAACAAATTGTGAGACTGATAAAAAGACTCATTTCCAAAACATTCATTTCTGATGGTGTAACCAAGAGCAGGTCCTTGTCCTTGAACCAGGGAGGACTACATCTTAGCAAGTCTGTCACTTTTCCAGGGAGCTCTTCCCTGGCCTCCTACAGACCTCAGCACTCTTTCCCAGTCCCCTTTAAATTTTCTCTTAACAATTATCTACAGCTAACATGCAATATATTGTACTTTTGTTTATTGTCTTTCCTCAATATGCCAACAGTGGGACACCTGGAGAAAATTCCATCTATGGAGTTTGAGCTCCCCAAGAAGATGTAATCTTGTTACAAGTTTCTCTCAGTCACCAGAGTCCCATAAGTGAAGTCTGAAGGTCCTAAGGTATAAAAAAGATGATGTAATTCTGTTATGGTACAGAAATTTGTATTCAGGTATAACCGTTATGGCTGAATAATAATGGTACAATTGGCATGGCTGCCATTCTGCACAATCCAGGGAGGGCTTTTCATTTCTGTTCTTTGTGTGTGGTGCCTCCATGCTTTTGTGGAATGTTGGTGGCCATGATAATCAGTGACACAAGTGAAACGGTGATTGGATTATCTGCACGTATGTGGCTAGCCTGTAGCTGCCTGCTTGGCCTCCCTCGGTAAGAACCTTGACTTCCCCCAGCTAGTCCCATATGAGGGGGTGCCCTCTACCTGACAGCCCCACGTACTAGGACAGGTACTCTGGTCCTTGCCCTTCCCACTTTGCAGCCAGCCTAATACGCTTCTCTTGACTTGACTGGGCTGGTTAGTGTTCACTGGGGACACACAGGCTTCTGGAACACTCACCATCCTACACTCCCATGGCTGCAAGCTGTGCCCTCCTTGACGGAGAGAACTTACCTTCCCACCCCTATGCTCTAGACTCTCTTCTTTCCCACTGGGTCTGGGGGTGGGGAACAACAAGTGACTGCAGGGTTTCTCATCACTGTTAAGCCTTTGTTCTCTGAGTTACAGGAAAGGAACCCTCTCCTAGGTTCACCTTCAGAATTAGGAAATGAGTCTCTAACCAGACTCACAACACACTTTCAGAAAATGAACTGGGGTTGGGAGAACTGAAAGTCATTGAATAAAGCTTGCACCACATAGAACTATTTTTAATTTCAACTAACATTCCAAAATTTGAACACTTCATTTCATCCTCTTCACACATTTTTCCAAACTGAGAGTTTACTCAAATGGAAATAAGCTTCTTTCTTCATTTTCATACGAGTTTGCTCCTTGGTTTGACGAGTAATATTTCCAAACATAAACAACAGTCAGGCTACAGAAGCCAAAGGAATGTGAAATACGTGAGAAAGACTGGAGCCTCAGGCTTGTACCTGAGATAACTCCGCCTCAAATAAGTGTTATTCAAACATAGAGTTGCAACATGTATTTTTAAATTGTATAATCCAGCCACCCATGAGGGCAGAACCATCAGCACTCATTGGAAACTGGCCTCTACAAATCTAAGCAACTTGGACTGACCAACCACTACAGTCTTCCCATTTTTTTCTTTCAAATTTTCTTTTAAAAATATTAGTTTTTAATTGTGGTAAAATATACATATGAAAATCTGCCATTTTAGTCTTTTTACAGTGTACAGTTCTATAGCATTAAGGTAGATGCTATACAGTACAGGTAATATTATTGTTATTAAAGCTAGAATACTTCATCACTTACACATATGTTCCATATATCAAATATTCAAAAGGTGTTTTAAAAGAACTGTCTTCATGCTATACATCTTACACTATAAACCTCAATTCCAGGTGAATTATGAACATAAATATGAGAAGCACTACTAATAGAGGAAACAATAAAAAAAATCTTTATGACCTCAAAATCAGAAAGGATTTCTTAGGACACACACACACAAAATGCACAAACTATAACCAGATTGAGAAAATAAACTATATTAAGGTTTAAAACGTCTGCATCCCAAAAAGATACACTAAATATAGAAGAAAGGGAAGACACATACTAGAAAAGATTTGAAATGCATTAATGGAAAGAGAAAGACAGATAATAGAAAAGAACTCTACAATCAATAAGAAAAATAAAAAAGCAGGAGTAAAAAATTGGGCAAAGTATATGACAGGGAATTTTCAGGAAAGGAAACATGAATAAATGACTAATGAATGTACATGAAGATGTTCAACCTCAAGGAATCAACGAAATGGAGAAAAATCACAGTGAAATACAATTTTAACACCTACCAGGTTGGCAGAAATACTAAAGCCTAGTGGTGCTGAGTGTTGTTGAGACTGTGGACCTCGGCATACCTGGTATCTATCGCATAAGGATGGAACAGACATTTCAGGGTTGGCATGTTAAGCAAACTGGCATGTAAAGCGAGCAGGGAGAGAAAACAGCACAGCCGCTCTGGAGGGCAACTTAACCTTGTTCCAGGAGAGGAAACGCATACAACCCGCTCTCACCCAGAGACCCCAGTGCTGGGGACTCACCCCCTCCCGCACACGCACAGGGAGACGTGCACAAGAAGGCCCACTGTGACACTGTCTACAATCCTGAAAAATTAGAATTACCCTAAACATCCATCAACAGGAGACCACAGAGATCAACTCTTTTATCGTCCTACAACGGAATACTGTGGTAGCAGTTAAAATGAATAAATTAATTATCTGTAGCAATATGGGTCACTCTCAAAAACTGGTTTAATAAAGTGAACTGCAAAATGATGTGAATAATATTACAGTTAAAAACATGCAAAGGCATTTCATATACTGTGTGTGGATGCGGCCATCCATACACAGACATGCGTGCTCGTAGTGGTGGACCCTGGGGAAGGAGACAGCGGAACAAGATTGGAAGGAGACGGGCCTTCAGTTGTATCTTCAATGTTTTATTTCTTAAGCCTGGTAGTAGGTACACAGGTGACTGTTATATGATTCTATATTTTATTATAAATAAAACCTTTAACAATTACTAGAAATTGTTTCTGTGACAAAAGACCTATATCCTTTTAAAATAGAAGAGCGGCCCTTTGATAGAATCAGGAGAGACAGTAAGTAGGAAGCTGAGACGGTGCATTTCCTCTCAGTGGTTCTGATTCTGTGATTACTTACTCTTTCCAAAGTTGGAGATGGTTGCTGGATCGTTCCCTCTCTAATCAATAAATATTACTAGGTAATCCAGGGGCTTGGTTACTCACTCTGAATAGTTTTTGCCATCTCTCTCTTTTCTCGGATGAGCTGTTTACGCCTCTCCCGGCATTCTCTGTTCAATTTTTGCTGCTTGGCATTCTCCTCCTGGAGGTGTACGATTCGCTCTTGCAGCCGTCCCAAGGAGCGGTTAGAAAAGACTAACGTTCCGGAAAGATCACTAGGGATTTCTCCAAACACCACGTGCTCTATCTGCAGAAACAAAACCAAGCCCAAACCCAAACAGACAAAGATCAAACTAAACGTTAAACTCACAGAAAGCATAAGGGAAGCACTTCTTACTCTGCCCCTTGTTTAGGTCACGACCTTTGGCCTTCTAACTCTCACCCGAGTAAGGTAAAAGCAGGAAGCTTCTTTCAAAAGAAGCCACATTATATTCCCCTGGGGACAGCAAATCTTCCCACGTAGACCATGCCTGGTATCTACCGCATAAGGATGGAACAGACATGTCAGGGTTGGCATGTTAAGCAAACTGCTAAAGATAGCTAATCCAGGTTGGGTCAGGTTCTACAAACTGATATGTAAGGCTGAACTTAGGTTTTTCTTCTAAAATACCGCTTTGTCTCTACCTGACCAAATACAATACAGTTGGCCTTCACTGGTACGTATCTCGGCATTTTAATGTAAGTTGTAGTTCATGTGAAACAGAGAAATGGACAAAGAGAAGAAAAAAAGAGAAAGAATATTTTCCTTTTATCTTAACTTCCCTCATTAACAAATAGAGATTAAGAGAAGGTAATGCTTGCATCTTTAGTTCATGTCTATTTAAAGATGGTGTGAAAGTGACATGTGACCAAGAGCCAAGATTTCAAACTCCAAGCCATTCCTTTAAGCCACAGGCTCGTTTCTTCAGACTTGAGGTGATTCAACTTTCAAAGTGATAATGGGCCCCAGGGAAATAGACATGCTTTGATATTACTCTTTCATAACAATCTCAGAAGGAAAAGTTGGGGTGTTGGGGGGAGGGTATAGCCCACTGGTAGAGTGCATGCTTAGCATGAACGAGGTCCCAGGTTCAATCCCCAATAGCTCCATTCAATGAATAATAATTGAAATAAATAAAATTTATTTTAAAAAAATGTTGGGGCATCACTCTACAGGTAGAATTCTCAGCACAGGACTGCACTTCTCCCCACTTGTGGCCCATGAATCTTTCCCTGGAAAGCCTGGGTATGGTGGCTTAGATGGGGCGGGGCAACCCGTGCAGACCCCTCACCTGGTGGAGCTTGAGTGGAATCACGACCAGTAGTTCATTCAGCCGCTGCTGCTTCTCGCGTTGATAAGCCTCCAGGGCCTCCTCTGCTGCGTTCAGATTAGTTGCCACGATTTTCACCTGTGGAAAAGCCCCGTGTGTGAGATGTCAACAAGATTCAGTGAATACATACCCAGGGTGGTAAATGAAGCCATTTGGGAGGAAGCCAGAGCATGACGGAGTCTGCCGTGTTGGGCTGTGATTAAATGGATGATCAGTTTGCAGCCCAGGAATGTGTGTTACTCCCTTCCAGCTAAGTCAGGATCCACAGCATTTTTTCAGTCGTTCCTGTGACCCCAGAGCTGTAGAGGTTTTTGTGAATGAAAGCTCAGAAGACATGTCCCACCCTGGAATGGTTCAGATCTCATTGGGTCATAATAAGCGCAATAAGTTAGAGGAGAAAGCCTTTTAAAGTGATGAAACTACTCACTATAGTATTTCTAAAGCACATGCTTCATCTCCTACGAAACTTGAAAATCTTCTAAATCATATCCTTTTTGCAAGAGGAGAAGCAATCTATCAAAAATATTTCTGAGTATGAGTCAAGTTAAGTGATGTTGCTCTAGGAAAGAGTGCCTAAGAGGAAAACTGAGCAGATATAGCAGAAATCAATCAATATAATTACACAGAAAGTTTAGCTTAGTGGTCTCTGACATGGCACACACGTGCCCCCAGCATGTCAAAGTGATCTGCTGGGGTCCAGAAAGAAAATAGAGTTTCGATTTTATTTATTTTTATCTTATTCTTTTTCATTTCCATTTTGGCAAATGTGTCATAATATACAAAATACATTAGAACAATCGTTTGCAAATATAATCTATAAATAAATGTACATTTATTGTAGGTATATGTGCTCCACAATTTTTTAACTTATAGAAGTATGTAATCAAAAAATTTTTGAGGGTCAATGATTTAGCTAAAGAAAGTTTCAACCATCAAAAAAGCAATGGCCCCCACCACAACTGTAAATGGATGTAACATTGGAGGAGTCTCTTCTCTTACGAGAAGTCCTAACTCATGTCACGGCTACGAAATAGCAATGTTAGAGCTAGAAGGAGGTGGCGCTGGGGGAGAGGATAAACAGAACTGAAGAAGGCAGACCAACATACTTTTTTGGACAATGTATCATATTCCTTTTTGAGGTTATCAATAATTTTCTTTTCTTCAACTAAGGCCTCTTCAATGTCCAGCCTTTTCTCTCGAAGTTGAATGGCCAGTTCAAAGAGACCCATGTCACAATCTGAAATGACAGTCAAAATAAAAAAGTAGCCCGTGGGGGAGGGGATAGCTCAGTGGAATTGTGCATGCTTAGCACACACGAGGTCCTGGGCTCAATCCCTACTACCTCCATTAAATAAACAAACAAACAAACTGACTTACCCCCCAAAAGAAAATCACATCTTCAGGAAAAAAATTAAATAAATAAAAATTTGGAAAAATTAAAAAAAATTAAAAAGCAGCCCCACTTGTTGGGGAATGTAGTAATATTGTAAGTGTGGACTTTGGAGCTTTAGAATTACTAATGACGATTTGTGGATCTTCTCTAGCAAGGTTCCATTACACTTAGGGCTCCAGGGAGAAATGACTCCAGGTAGAAATTAATGGTGTTAATAAGCATGGTAGTACTTATAATACTAGCATGGATGTTTTGAGCAGTCCTTGGTGCTAGCCCTTTTATGTACATTATCTCATTCAAGAGATCCAGCCCCTGTGATGTAGAAACTATTGTTTCCATTTTATAGGTGACAACTGTTAAGTCTCAGGTCACATGCTGATATGTGATAGAATGAGATTCAATACAGTATCTCTATATTAATTTCCACTATTATCACACTAACTGTAGGCCCCCAACTGTGGGAACAAAGTAACGAGCCTTGGGCCAGAATGGTAAACAAGTTATAAAAAGCTGCAGACTCAGAGGTGAGAAGGCTGGTTAGCCAAGGACGGGTAAGATCCCCAGAGGGTGGCAACCTAAGACAGGCAAAGCCGCCTGAGTCCAAGAAGAGTATTGTGAAGCAGCCGTTTCTCATACATTCCGCCCTGATAAGCTGTAAGGCTCGCTAGTGCCGACACGGACATGATTTACCAAAACATAAAGGGTCTTCAGACCTTGAGCCAGACACTGCCTGTTAACCATTTCCCTTGTCATTCTTCTTTTCTATATAAGACTGTGCAACGTAATAAAGCTTCAGAGTAGCCATCAGCTCTCTCCGCATACGGTGTGTATGTGTACATGGTATCATGACACTGACACTAATAGCCACATTTATCCACCAAGTAATTGATCAAGAATGTGAAAATATAACAGTATTACCACTGAACTTAGAACTTAGGTCTAGCCCCAGTTCTACCACTAAATTAACTGTGAGCCTTTGTTCAAGCCATTCAATCCTGCTATAAAATAACAAGTCGCATTACAAGATTTTTTAGCTCTCTTCTACTCATAAATATGATTTTAAGGAGACTCTTATTTTCCAAATCAAAACAAGATTTAAGTATTATTTGACATTAAGCTTTAAAATTTGATTTATAATTTATATAAAATATCTAGGAAGATCATTTGAGATCAAAAAGAAATAGTTTGGTTTTTTTTTTCCTACTGAATCATTCGTCTATTGAGACTGTAAGGATATTGGTCTGGACTGTAAGAATACTGGACCATAAGGATATTTCAGACTGGTATCACCAGTGAAAACAGTGAATATAAGCTGCCAAGCACCTCCAAGAAACTGGTAAAAATTGCCCTTACAAAACAGGTTTGAAATATGAAAACTGAATGATTTGGCAAAAAGGGAGTGCTTTATGTATATATGCACACAACATACACACATATATACATACACATACATATATACACACATATACATATAAACACACGTATTTTATACACACACACACATATATATATACATCTTCTGTTTCTCTAATAAAGTGAAACTTTGGTGCATAATTTATGACTCTGAACTGACTATAGCTTGTCTGCAGGTTATTTAATTTGGCACTCACAAATGGTTGCCTCAAGAAACAGGAAATAAATGGTCCAGAGAGGCTCCAAAAGTATTCATGAGACTGTACATCATTCCTATTAAACCGTCCTTTCCTTACATTTTATTATGAGACAAGTAAGAAACCAAGAAAATGACCTTTTAGGTATTGTCAGTCCATATTCACACTTCACAGAGAATGCCTGGTTTTATCCAACTTACGTGTTGGGCAGATAGAATCATCAAAAACCTCATCTTCAGATACAGACTCATCCTCGTCACTCTCCAAGCCGGATTCTTCTTCACTTGACTCATCACTTTCCTCATCTTCATCTAAGGAGAGAGGGAAATATTGTTAATAAGCAGAGGCATTCCTCTGCCAAGCTAAGTCCCAGATATTAAAAATAAATTATTTTTCAATGAGTTTGTCTCTAGGGAAGAAACAAAGATTAAGCAGGAAATTACTCAATATTTTTTAAAAGAATTTAAAATGGTTAGGAACTCAGAGACTATGAACTCAAATGCCTGCAGAAGGTCGTGCAATTAATTTCAAGGCTTTAAGTCAGAGGGTTGAGACCAAGCTGCCAAGCTGCCTATGCTGTGCCCCACCTAACACACACTTGGTTATGTTATGTAGTCCACAATTCCTACATCACAGGGATCTGAAAACAGATTTTCATGACTGGTAATGCTATTTATAATCTTTATTTAACCTACTTACTGTGAATATTCATGTCTTGCTGCAGAAGTATTAAGATGTTTGATTTACAGATTCTACACCAAACCCTGCTGGTGGTGTTAGTTTAGAAAGACTCTCTCCTTTGGCCAAACTTGAGTCAGGCTCTTTCTAACTGGAAAGTGTACTCTTTCTAACTAGGCCTTGACCTTGGGCTCTGTCCTTGGCCCATTCAGTCCAGTTTTAGCACGAATCCTGCTAAATCAGTTTAGTTAAAATCCCCACCTTTGATATCTGATCAAATCTCTTATTCTCTGCCTTCAGTGTCATATCACCCTGGCTTACCTTCAGCAAAGGGTGTTTCCTGTTAGGTCAGTTTAGCACAGAATTACACTACCTCTTAATAATTTTCCATCCACTGCCCCCCACCTTGCTCCTCAACTATAAATCTCCACTTATCCTTGTTGTATTCAGAGCTGAACTGATTGATCTCTCTCCCCTCCTACAAAATCCCATTAGAGTGGTCCCCTTGAATAAAGCCTGCCTTATTGTTCTTTAACAAGTATCATGAATTTTTTTTTCCTTAACAATGACATATGTAATATCTTTTATAAAATATAAAAAATTGTGAATGCTAAAATACATCTGCCCCCATTAGTTTTGGATAAGGAATTGCAGACCTCCCCCACTCAACTCTGCCCCACTTTTTTTCTATCGTAGTACAGTCAGTTTACAATGTTGTGTCAATTTCTGGTGTACAGCACAATGCTTCAGACATACATATACATATATATTCACTTTCATATTCTTTTTCATTATAGGTTACTACAAGATATTGAATATAGTTCCCTGTGCTATACAGAAGAAACTTCTTGTATATCTACTTTATATACAGTAGCTAGTCTCATTTTCTTTTAAAATAACTTGAGTCCATCTATGAACCATAGATTACCGATTGGCAATTTTCTATTTTATGGAACAGCAAATTAGAGATAAGAAGTGGACCTCATGCTCTCTAGAAGACTTTTTAAATTTAAGATGTCTCTTAAAATTACTTTAAGTGATCTGTACCACCTTATGAAATAAACTTGTGATTTCAGGGAGATGAAGTCGCTCTACCTTTCCCTATTTCTCCCACTAAATACAGCTAAAAACCCTGGATACTATATGTAAAGTAAACACAGGAAGATTCTGAAAACCAGAAAGAAGACAGTAGACCTACTATGCACCTTGGCCCCTGAAGAACAGCACTGTGGTGAGTTCCTTGGGTCTCCTTTTGTATCTCAGAGGTGGAGAAGGCTAAGTCAGCAACCTGAAACACTGACAGGTGCAGATACAGAAAAGCCAACAAGAACCTGCTCTCTCTAGGCAAACAACCAGGAAAGAGCAGCCAAGAAGGCAGAAAACTTGAAAAAACACCACAGGAAAAAAACAAACTGTAGTCTTACTTGCATCCCCATCAGCAAAGGCCAAGTGGGAGACTAGACATCCACCTTTGCCAAGCTGGAGTGAGGCACCCCACCACTGCCACTAGAATGGTGTCAGAAAAGGCCAAGTAAGCACCAACGACATTTATTCCTGTTGACTGGTAACCAGTCCCCTCCCCCCTCCCCCAACTCCCCACTCCAAGATCTCTGTGGAGACCACACAGGTAGCTCAGACTTCCACTCTCAGATGGCAGTGACAGGTTCTCTTCCCCCGCCCTGCAGAGGTGGTGTCAGAGGAGCCCTCGTAAAGAGTCAGGACGTTCACCATTGCCCCGAGGTGCCAAGGCCTTCTCCACCACATTGTCAGCAGAGACTATGTGGGGAGCTAGAACTCCCACCTGCACACAGCAGTAACAAGGAGAGCTCCCTTCCCTTGGGCGACAATTAGACTGAGTACCTCCACCTGGCAGTAGGAAGTAGGCACCCATTCCTCTCTCTGGCAGAACAGTGTTAGAGAAACCCAAGTATAAGCCAGAAGATCTAAATAAGAGACAGAGTCTCACACATAACATGAAAGTTTCCAGGTTTCAACTGAAAGTCACTCACCATACCAAGGACCAGGAAGACCCTCCAACTGAATGAGCAAAGACAACCAGTAAATGTCCAGTAAGAAGACAAATGTTAGAATTACCTGACAAAGTATTTTAAATAGTCATGATAAAAATGATTCAACAGGCAATTATAAACACACTTGAAGCAAATGAAAAAATACAATGCCTCAAAGAAATAAAGTCTCAGCCTATTTATTTTTTATATAAAGAAGAGCTAAATGGAAAATTTACAACTGAAAAATACAGTAATTAGGATAAAATCTAATGGATGGGCTCAATAGCAGATGGGAGAGGACAGAGAAATGAAGCAATGAACTTGAAGACAGGACAACAGGAATTAGCCAATTTGAACAATAGAAAGAAAACAGAGCCCAAACCCCAGAGCCTCAGGGAACTATGGGACTATAATGTAATATCTAACATTCATGATAAAAATTCATGAAAAGTAGGAACAAGAAAGAATTTCCTCAACTTGGTAAAGAATATCTATGAGACACCTACAGTTGTTTTTTAATGGTACAGGTAGCATACTTAATGAGTGAAAGATCAAATGCTCTCCTTTGCTAAGATGGAAATAAGGAAAGGATATTGGCTCTCAGCACTCTATTTCAACATAGTACTGGAAGTTTTAACAGTGCAATAAGCAAGGAAAGGTAATTGGCATACTGATCAGAAATTTAAAAATAAAACTGCCACTTTATACAGATAGAAATTCCCGAGAAATCTATCAAAAACTCCTAAAACTAATAAGTGAGGTCACAACATAAAAGATAAACACCTAAAAAGAAATTGTATTTCTATATACTAGTATGAATATGTGGACCCCAAGATTAAAAAGAAAATAGCATTTAAAATCACTCAAAAAAGAAGATATTCTGGTGTCAATCTAACAAACATGAACGTGAACTGGATGTTGAAAACGATACAAGCTGGTGACAGAAATCCAAGTTTCAGATAAACACTGTGTTCATGCCTGGAAGACTCTACATAGTAAAGATGCCAATTCTCCCTAAAATGATATAAAGGTTTAACATAATTTCTATCAAAATTCCAACAAGATTTTTTGTAGATATAAAAAATTCTAAAATATGAAAATATAAAGGAACTAGAATAGCTAAAACAATTTTGAAAAAAAAAAAGAATAAAATTGGAGGAATTAGTTTACATGATGTCAGAACTCAATAGCTGCTATAATCAAGACATTACTATTGGTGAAGAGATACACACATATTCTAGAACAGAATAGAAAACCCAGAAACAGATCCACACAAATAGGCCCAAATGATTTTTCTAAAGATCAAAAGCAATTCAATGGAAGAGATACAGCTGTTTCAACAAATGGTGTTAAAACAACTGGACATTCCTAGGAGGAGGAAAAAAAAATAACCTTGACCTAAGTCTCACACTTTATACAAAAAATTAACTCCAAATGGATCATGGACTTAAGTGTTAAATATAAAACTCTAAAACTTTTAGAAAAATAAATAGGAGAAAATCTTTAGGACCTAGGGCTAGTCAAAGAGCTCTTTGACTTGACAACAAAATAAGATCCAAAAAAGGAAAAACTGACATTGACAACATTCAAAACTACTGCTCTGCAAACGACTTTGTTAAGGGAATGAAAAGACAAGGTACAGACCAGGAGAAAATATTCGCAAACCACATATCTGACACAGGATTAGTATGTAGGATAAAGAACTCTTAAAACTCAACAATATAAAAGAAAACAATCCTATTCAAACATGAACAAAAGACACGAAGAGACATTTTACCAAAGAAGATATACAGTTGGCAAATAAACACATGAAAAGATGTGCTTATTAAACAAAACTACCCTTTGCTATCTCATACCAGATACGCACACATATAGCCCATATGGTTAGAGACCTAAAGGTTTATTTCCTCTCCTCTTTAACCCCATAGTGCCTCTACAATGTCTATGTTGTAGTGAGAAAAAAGGTGTGTAGTATGTCTCTTAGTTATCACTCTCCTTCATCCTAATGAGACAAAAAATAGGATCATATGTAAGAAAGAAATACAAACCAGCATCTCCTTCAACTTCCTTTTTCTTTACCCGCTTAATCCTCTTCTTTAATACCTTCATGAGGAAGTTAGCAAATTTATTGTTTTCTCCAAGAGCTGCTTGGAAACCAGCATAGAGGGCCTTTTCTTGCTCCTGGAGCTTGGCAACTTCATTCTTCTTCTCTTCCATCTCTTTAAGAGTTTCATTTATTTTCCACTAAATGAACAGAAACAAGAACAAATGATAAATGCAATATTTCTGATAAACTGGGTTCAGAGAACATTGCACGTTACAATGTAAGTCTACAGTTGACAAACATTTTTTAAAGCTTCTTAATAGAAGTTTACATTCCTGATGTTTGCAGAGTCATTCACTTATTTGGTTAAAATTTTGTAATTCTTTTGTAAAAGTCAGTAAGTTCAGAATCAGACAGGATCGATTTTCTGATGTTTAACTTCCTCAAAAAATCTAAATTAAATAAATTGAAAAGTTTACTGATATGAGGATGTCAGGTAGTATTTTTCCATAAGTGGTCTCAAAAAAAGTTTTTTCTTTCATTATCAAGATAACTAAAACAAAAAGGCACATCATCTCTTGATGAAGCTGATATATCTAAAATTTAATGTCACTATTGAGTATGTCTTATCTATTTAATAGAATCCTTCTTCCTTTAACATCAAGAAAGATGGTATAATTGACCTCTTTAAATTTAACATTATATATATAAAACAAAAAAGAAAATTTCCTATGCTATTCAATTATATATTATTCTGAAACTAGCTCTCATATTTAGGAAATTCACTAGCTTCTTTTCCAAGTATGTTCATAAGGATAATATATAATCAACAATAAACTTCATAAGACAGCTAGTGACAACAAAAATATACCGACTTCTGAATTTTGAAATCCATAGGTAAACCAAATATAAGGCTCACTTTGAAAAACTTTATTCTCCTACCTTACAAAATATCAAATCAAATTCATTAAAAAAAATATGATTCAAACAGGATTCAAAATCATAAAACATACAGATTCTCTGACCATGGACACCCAAAACAGAGAACAAGCAAGATTAACAGGGAAAAGGAGGCAGAAAAGAAGGCAGAAAGAGATGTGGACTCGAACAAGGAGGGAAATTAAGTTGAGAAGAGGAAGAAAGAAGGATCAAGTTCTTCCCCTAACTAAGGGTGTAGCCAGCTAGCGTTCTTCTGCCCATTCTTACCTGCATGTCCTGTTCCTCTTTGTCTAATGAATTAACACGCTCTTGAAGTATGTTCTCCTGTTTTTCAAAATTCTTGAGGAGAAGTATTTCCTGAAATAACGTGACATGGTGCAGGTCAGATAATTTCATCTGAGTATCTAGTTTCAGTTTCTGATGTCTCAGGAGACGGAGTTCTGCATCAAAAGTGACAATCAGTTCTTTGATCTGAGGTGGAAAAAGATTTGAGAATGTTAGAAGTTAAAAAGATGTAACTGCATTTTTTAAAATGATCCAACAACACTAATTTGTTTGGGTAAAAGACTTTTCTTATTACGCCCTTATCATGGATGGAAAATTATAAGGGTGGGCAGGTGGGCATATGTGCATGTATGGAGTCACTGCAATCAATTCATCAATGGTATTACATGTACATAAATTAATTTATTAAGTGGTAGGAATTCTGCAACTGCAGTCCTTCCAGCTATTTCTTCACCATTGATTAAGCCATTGATCAGGAATGTCCTTCTTGCTGGTTTAAACTGGAGACTATGAGCTCTTTGTGGGTAGTGTTTATATCTGTCTCCACCCTCCCCACAGTATCTCTACATTGCCCTTCATACAGTAAGCACTAAAAACACTTTTCCTCATCCTATTTTGAAAATTTTCAAACCTATAGAATAGTAAATGTTTTTAATAGATAAATATAATCATGGAGCCACAAGAAACACATTCAATCTTCTTAGTTTATTTACAGATGAAGAAATTGAGACTAAAAGTGATCTCCCTGAGATTACAACTAATTTGTTACAGAACTAAGATGAGAAGCTAAATATCCCAAGTCCTGGTCTAGACTTTATTCCACTGTCATCCCGAATAATTTTAAATCCTCAGTTTTGCTCTGATTTTGATATAGCTTCTCCTTCACTTCATCCCAAAGGAGATGAAGATCTCAAGGAGAGCCCCCACGGGCTGATTCTCCCAAGGGAACTAGTACAACAAGAAAAAGACAAATCACTCCATGTTTTTCATTAGGCTGTACATGATGGGGAGCCTCAATGAGCAAATGCATATGATGAGTGAGGGCTCAGCCTGGGACTGAGAAAGAGGATGATATCTGTGGGTATGGGATAGCGAAATTGCTGGAGAATTTCGGAGATCAAAAAAACCCCAACAAGCCAAGGAGACGAAAAATTAAACCTTTAATTATGAATGACTGTAGACTAAGTGGGTTCTCCCTTAATGCTTGTTCAACAAATTTGAATTATTTTTAAATTTCGTAGGAGGCAGGACTGTATTTTTTTTAGTGGAACATCATTCTGAAACTTTACCACATAGGTATCCAAGTTTGTAAGTGTTACACTTGTTTTATTCTCACTACCCTTCATAGCCTGTTAGCTTTATGAGGATAGAGAACCTGTCTGACTTGAGAATTGTTGCATCCCTAATTCCTAGCTAGCACTGTCCCTGTGCAATAAATATTTGTTAAATTAATAAAATAAATGAATTAGGTAAAATTAAATCAAAACTTTTTTACTATCTACTATATGTCTGGCATTGTCCCAGATAGTGCAGGGGAATCGTGTGGCCCTTCCCTCAAGAATTGTATAATCTAATGAAACAGAGACTAAAAAAAAAAAAAAAGAAAGAAATAGAAAAGATCAATGAAACTAAAAGCTGGTTCCTTGAAAATATCAACAAAATTGATAAAACTTTAGCCAGACTCATCAAGAAAAAAAGGGAGAGGACCCAAATCAATAAAATCAGGAATGAAAAAGAAGTTAAACCACAGAAATACAAAAGATCATAGGAGACTACTGCGAATAACTATGCAAATAAAATGGACAACCTAGAAGAAATGGACAAATTCTTAGAAAAGTACAGTCTCCCAAGACTGGACCAGGAAGAAATAGAAAATATGAACAGACCAATTACCAGTAATGAAATTGAATTAGTAATTAAAAACTCCCAACAAACAAAAGTCCAGGATGGATGGCTTCACAGGTGAATTCTACCAAACATTTAGAGAAGAGTTAATATCTATTCTTCTCAAACTATTTCAAAAAACTGCAGAGAAAAGAACACTTCTGAGCTCATTCTATGAGGCCACCATCACCCTGATACCAAAACCAGACAAAGATATCACACAAACAAGAACATTACAGGCCAATATCACTGATGAACATAGATGGAAAAATCCTCAACAAAATACTAGCAAATGAATCCAACAGTATATTTAAAGAGCCATAAACTAATCAAGTGGGATTTATTCCAAGGATGCAAGGATAATGCAATATTCATAAATCAATCAATGTGATAACACCACATTAACTGAAGGATAAAACCATATGATCATCTCAATTGATGCAGAAAAAGCTTTTGACAAAATTCAACATTCATCTATGATAAAAACTCTCCAGAAAGTGGGCATAGAGGGAACATATCTCAACATAATAAAGGCCATACATGACAAACCCACAGCTAATATCATACTCAATGGTGAAAAGCTAAAAGCATTTCCTCTAAGATGAAGGACAAGGATGCCCACTCTTAACCACTTTTATTCAACATAGTTTTGGAAGTCCTAGCCACAGCCATCAGAGAAGAAGAAGAAATAAAAGGAATCCAAATTGGAAAGAAAGAAGTAAAACTGTCACTGTTTGCAGATGACATGATACTATACATAGAAAATCCTAGAAATGCTACCAGAAAACCCCTAGAGCTCATCAATGGATTTGGTAAATTTGAAGAATACAAAATTACTATACAGAAATCAGTTGCATTTCTATACACTAACAATGAACTATCAGAAAGTTAAATTAAGGAAACAATCCCACTTACCATGGCATCAGAAAGAACAAAATACCTAGAAATAAACCTGCCTAAGGAGGTAAAAGACCAGTACTTGGAAAACTAAGAAACTGATGAAAGAAATGGAAGACGACCAAAACAGATGGAAAGATATACCACGTTCTTGAATTGGAAGAATCAGTATTTTTTAAATGACCATAATACTCAAGGCAATCTACAGATTCAATGCAATTCCTATCAAAATACCAATGGCATTTTTCACAGAACTAGAATAAATAACTTTAAAATTTGTATGAAAACACAAAAGACCCCGAATAGCCAAAACAATCTTGAGAAAGAAAGGAGCTGGAAGAATCATGTTCCCTGACTTCAGACTATACTACAAAGCTACAGTAATCAAAACAGTATGATACTGGCACAAAAACAGACACATAGATCATTGGAACAGAATAGAGAGCCGAGAAATAAACCTATACACTTATGGTCAATTAATCTATGACAAAGAAGGCAAGAATATGCCATGGAGAAAAGATATCCCTGTCAATAAATGGTGCTGGGGAAACTGGACAGCTATATGTGAAGAACGAAATCAGAACATTCTCTAACAACATATACAAAAATAAACTCAAAATGAATCAAAGCTCTAAATGTTAGCTGGAAACTATAAAACTCCCAGAAGAAAACAGGCAGAAAACTCTTTGACATAAATCGTAGCAATATTTTTTTTAAATCTGTCTTCTAAAGCAAAGGAAACAAAAGCAAAAATAGGGAAATGAGACCTAATTAAACTTGAAAGCTTTCACACAGCAAAGGAAACCATAAACAAAATGAAAAGACAACCTACTGAGTGGGAGGAAATATTTGCCAATAATATGACCCATAAGGGGTTAATATCTGAAATATATAAACAGCTCAGACAACTCAACATCAAAAAAAAACAACCTGATTGAAAAATGCGTAGAAGACCTGTATAGACATTTTTCCAAAGAAAACATACTGATGGCCAAAAGGCACATGAAAAGATGCTTAACATCACTAATCATCAGGGAACTATAAATTAAAACCACAATGAGGTATCACTCACACCTGTCAGAATGGTTATCATCAAAAAGAACACAAATAACAAATGCGAGCAAAAACATGAAGAAAAGGGAGCCCTTGTTCACTGCTGGTGGGAATATAAATTGGTACAGCCACTGTGGAAAACAGTATGGAGGTTTTTCAAAAAACTAAAAATAGAACTACTTTATGACCCAGCAATTCCTACTCCTGGGTATATATCCAAAATAAACAAAAACTCTAATTTGAAAAGATACATGCACCCCAATGTTCATCATAGCATTATCTACAATTGCCAAGATATGGAAGCAACCTAAGAGTCCATTGACAGATGAATGGATGAAGATGTGGTATGTGTATATATAATGGAATACTCTTCAGCCATAAAAAAGAATGAAATTTTGCTATTTGCAACAACACGAATGGATCTGGGGGTTATTATGGTTAGTGAAATAAGTCAGCCAGTTAAAGACAAATACTATATGTTAGCACTTATGTATGGATTCTATAAAAGAAATCTAGTGAATGTAACAAAAAAGAAACAGACATTTACAGAGAACAAACTAGTGGTCACCAATGGGGAGAATGAAGGAGGAAAGGGCATTATAGAGATAGGAGATTAAGAGGTACAAATTATTAGGTACAAAATAAGCTACAAGGATGTATTGTACAACACAGGGAATACAGCCCATATTTTATAGTAACTACAAATGGAGTATATAACCTTTAAAAATTGTGAATCACTATATTGTACACCTGTAACATATAATATTGTACTTCAACTAGATTTCAATTAAAAGAACTGTAAAATCTAATCTGTAAGACAAAACAGCAAGAAAAATATGTGTAAAACATGAGGTGCTTATTATAAGTGCAAATGGAATTTAGAAAAAAGGAGAGTATGTGATGTGGGCAGAAGATTCTGGAGAGGGTTTTGAATGATGACAACTTTGGAAGGAGGTCATTGCAGGTAGAAAGAAATAGCAAAGGAGAAAGTACAGCTATACACTCAGAATGGGGGTGAGTGGGGAGAAACAGGAAGAATGAGAAAACAGGGCTGGATGAAGTGTTGATAACAGGTGAAGAATAAGATTGGGAAGCAATAGGGCTGCCTTCAGAGTGGAGCTCGAAAGACACATTGACGAAGGAGACTCTGTACGACCGGCAGGAGGGAGCACTCCACCCAGGAGAGATCCTTTTCCTTCCATATTCACAGCACCTCCCGCACACAACTGGCCCCAGCGTGGTCCTGATTTTCCTAGAAGTAAAAATTTTTGCTATTCTAGCTCCAGAACAATTCCGAAACTAGTCATTACCAAGAACACTCCCACGAATAGAGCAAAGCACACATTAGAGAAAGAGCAGGGTGTAAAAAGCAGAGAGTGCCCCATTGTCACTGCAAGTTTCTTAATTGTGTTTTATCCATCTTCTGGATAAGGCTGCTCCATCACTTTCCCTTTACCATGATCTCAGTTAGATACCAATGAACATGGATTTGCCCTTAATTCTTAGCTTTCCAAAAAGAAAAAAAAGAAGTTAAAAAGTTCCAAAGTCCTGGGCAGAGCACAGTGATTTTCAGAAGACTAGGGATGGGGAGGCAGTGCAGCTATCAGTGAGTTGTGGGCTGGTCAGGGTTCAGGGGAAGGTTAATATAGAGACATTAAAACTAAACAAGAAACTAGATCTAGTTCATCCCTGCTCTTCTCTCTTTCAGCTTTAAGTAAGCAGTCTCCTCGCTTACCCTGTTGATCAAATACTGCTGCATGTACAAGTGTTTAATCTCATCCCTCCTCATAATCTCCAGCTCCACTTCGGTTGGATCTGCTTTTTCAAATTCCATGAACTTTGGAATATCTAGACTGAATGTTGATACTTTTAACAATCTAGACGAGGAATCACATGTCGTCAAATCCCCGTCCTTTCCAGAAGAGAGTTTGAGGAATCCTCCAGCTGAGCCTGCAGACCCTGCCTGTTCCCCCTGCGGGGACTTTTCATCCTGATTTTCCATCAGCTGTTGCTTAAAAGCTAGGAGGGTTTTCTCGTCATACTGAAATCTCTTCTCTGGAACTTCTTCCGGGTGTATCTCAGGGATTTGGGGAATCGGGACGTGCTTGGATATGTGAAGAGTCGACTGAATATTCTTCAGTTCTTGCACCAGGCACTGTATTTCCTCGATGACAGCCACCTTCAGATCTCGGAGAGAGACGATGCACTTGTTCATGTGCATTTTCTTTGAATAGGCCTGATAAAAAGAATGGGAAAGAAGCAAAATGACACTCCACTCACAAATGCTTTGCTTTGCTTTTGTCCCTTGACTGGTATACCTAGCAAAAAATTTAAGATAAAAATGTATCTGATCATTCTTGTGCAGTACACTGTTATTTCCTCTGGTTTTTAGGCTTTCCCCCATTTAGTATCTTGGAAAGGGGGAGACAGCCTGGATGTGACCCCTGATGTCCCTCAGCTGGCTTGGAGGGCTGAGCTCCCCTGTCCTCCTCCCACCAGTCAATGGAAGCCCACCCTGAGCTTTGTACTCAGCCAGATCCAGGGGAGGCGCGGGGGGGGGGGGTGGAGGGAAGGTCACTCATTGGTCAGAACACACAAGTAACCACCTTTCCTTGATGGAAACTCAAATCCCATTGGCATAGACTCACTTAGGGTTGCCTGCTTACCCACCTAGCCAGACTACGGTTTAGCCTGTTTTCATTCTGTATTTTGGCCACATTATTTCTGTTACTCCTTGTGCAGGCAAGGTCATGATCCTGAATTTCGGTATCATGTCACACCAAGAGATTCCAGTACTCTCCCTCGGTTCCTTCTCCATTTATCTAAGCCAAGCTATGCCGCTGCCTCCAGCCACAAGTGCCGTACAGGCCACTGCTCCCTCACTGCCAGCTCTCTCCCCAGTCTGTGTTTCCTAAGTGCCCTTTCCAGAGCCTATAGGCACATGCAGCCCTACTCTTGTGTGCCGTTAGGCACCTAGGTGGTCTAAAGGCTATTAAGAGTAACTTTGTGTAAATATACAGGTTAAGGAAAATAAAAGATCAAAAGGCACTTCTTCAAGTAGTCTTGCAAAACTTGCCTGCATATTTACTACCTCCTGTAACAAAATAGAGGGGATGTTTCACGTACTTAAGAACACATCTTTAAATGCTTAAGATTTAAACTCAAAAGCCAGCTCCTGGGTGAGTGGAGGACCGCTTCTGAAAGTACCTGGAGGACTGAGAAGTGAGCTTAGAAGAATAAACCCAAACCAGCCTCATGGCTGTAAGGCCTACCTCTTTGAGGAGCCCTATTTACACATCAAGCCTCTCTCTCTAGTTTTCTAAATACCACACACACCTAAACACTGACCACAGGAAGGGGATGTATAATATACTGTTTCTAAAATGCCTGATACTTTTCAATGATTTTGAATTTAACCATGATAATAATGACTGTTTACTGACTTTGACCATTACATTAACCCTGTCAAGTAGACTAGACATGTCTTGTCTAATTGTTGTTCCTTGGTATTAATATCTTTTTGACAGGCAATATAACTGAGGCTTAGGGAGATTTACATGACTAGCAAAGTTCACGTAACTACTGAGTGGCAGAGATGGAACAAAACTCTGGTCTTCCGACTTGTAGAGTGTGCTCTACATTGATTTATGTTGTTCTTTTAATAGATTCCAGTATCATACATTTCAAGACATCACACCTGTTCATCACCTCTAGCTGGATCATGAAATTTTGGGTTGGATGATTGGCAAATTGTGGTCAAAAGAATATTTCTCTATGACAATGGATGAAACAAGCATTGCCTTAGACAAACACCTAGAAGAACAACCCAAATGGTCACTAATAACATGTTCAAAATGTCCATTTGATCAGAAAGGTGTAGTTATGAGTTATGAAAATTTACTTGTGGCTATGAATTGTCATACTAGGATCTCTGGAGTACTGGCACATACAGCATCTTTGGTAAAATAGAAGAAGACACTCCTTCCTCAAGACACTTTTCTTCAATTTTTTTCAGAAAATTATAAAATATCCAAACATACTATGATCCGGCACTCTTTCCAATGTGATGCCCTGAGATGTGCAACTTGCACACGTTCTAGGTGACCAAAATTCTTCTCAAGGGGTGGGGAGGGTATAGCTGAGTGGTACAGTGCTTGTTTAGTATGCACGAGGTCCTGGGTTCAATCCCTAGTACCTCCACTAAGAAATAAGTAAAATAAATAAACCAAATTACTCCCCTCCCCCAAAAAACCCCAACTTCTCCTCAAAATGGTAGCTCAGATGCCTTCTGAGCCTCTAAGTATGAAAAGTCACCTGTCAATTCAAATTAAGGAATGACTATGACAAGGAGAGGAAACTTCAATAAGAAAACAGGTATGAGAAATCAGGATGATTAGAAGCACTTTGGAAGACGGCAGAGAGTGTCAAAAAGGAATATATTAATTGTTTAGTACTGAGTCACCTACAGAAGTTTGGAAGTCCTTCAAACAAACGCTAAACACAGTGGCCTCTTCTCCTAAGTCTTTGGTGGTCCACAGCAGCTAAAAACAATACCCAATAAGGATGTGTTTGAATTTCAGAAGTTCAAAGTCCATAAAACAGAATGCCTTCACCCATGAAACTGGTATTAAACCGAGTAATTAATTTGAAGGCTGGTTCTGCCATATTAACTAAATAATCATGGATAAATCTCTTTCCTCAGGACTCAGTTTCCTCAATTGTAAAAAGGGGCATTATTCTAGATAATCAGGAAGGCTTTTTCCAACTCTAAATTTCTATGACTATAATCTCTTATGGACCAGAGAGCAAAATGGGTGGTTTTAGCATAATTCAACAAAAACCCCAGGCTGTCTCTCACTGTCATGAAAGCTATGGGTAAGCACCACAGAGTCAAGGTATCCCAGGTCCTCTTCCTTCTTGGCAGCATTTATTCTCATGTGTTCAGGTATCTTATAGTCTGGGGCCGTCTTCAGGTTGAAGTCCCCCATATACAGCTGGGCCTCTTTGATGGCTTGGACATGTTTGGGATCTTCATAGTCATCATCAGGTTTACTCTTGTACCTATCAGAAAAATAGAAAACCCAGCCATAAATATAACAATAAACTCCAATTTGTCCAGTTTACTACAGGTAATCATATTCAATCATGAAGCAAAAGCAGAATTCTGAGTCTGTGATGCTACTTTTGTCTGTAGAGCCCAAGAATTTTAAGTTAATGACTATTTTTAAAGCAACTCAAGCAAAATAGTAAGTAATTAAATAAATAAAAAACAATCACTAGATGGTGCTTAAATAATCTGAATCATTCGTAGGCTTTGGTTAACCTCTAAGTAATTTAGGTCAACATCATTATTTATTCCCTCACTAGAAATGAAGCCTTAAGTACAGATTTTTTTAAATCACTAAAAATTTAATTGAAATTTTTTTTTAACAATATAAGTGACTGTCATAAAATTTGTCCTAATATTTTCAAAAAAGTCATGTAATTCAAAATAGCATGAGTGTTTGTGTGTATATATACATACATATACATATATACACACATACACACACATATATACATATATATGTATGTATATATATGTACATATGTGTGTGTGTGTGTGTGTGTGTGTGTGTATGCCTCCCTTCTTCTCTCCCTAAATTCCACGGAAATGACAGTGTGGAGGTATTAAAGGGGACAAATCATTAGGAAAGCTGAGAATGGGACAGAAAGCCATGAGCAAACTAGTGACAGTGATACATTTCTAGAAGACAGAAAGAAACAATCATATTAATGGATAAACTAGACCAATGAAAACTCTAGTCCAGAATACCCCTCAGGAGAAGGCTATAAAAAGAACTGGATATAGTCTTCTTGGTAGAGTTCCTGGGAAGCTCCAAGCAAAGAGGGGGCAGGTATGGAGCAAGGAATGGAATGCTAGACATTATTTGGCAAAATTAATTAGAGGATTGAAAAGGAATGCCTGAACCAGTTGAGCCCTCCCAACTTCCCCATCTCCACATGTGAAAGGTATCTAGGGTATGGGTTGGCACCCCATTGCAGGGATCTTCACTGGCAGACCCCCAACCTACCTAATTCTTTAAAGTGAAGCCTGTCAGTCAACATGAGCACATAGCTTCAGTCAGCCCTTTAGGAAAAAGCAAACACACGTATAGCAGAAAAAACACATACCATCTAATGTATTAATTGACAATTGTTCATTTGTGTATAACAGCACTAAAGGAAAGATCAATATTTTTAAAGAAAGGAAAGGGATGGAGAGGAAGGAAAGGAAAGAAAGAAAAGGAAGAAAGACAGTACTTCTGCTCTGGCCATGTGAGAGAAACAATTATCCTCATGCTCCAAATACCCAGAACTGAACAAAAATATAAGAAACAACTATGTTCTGACATTGAATAATAAGCAGACCAGGACTGTAATTCCTGAGAGCAGTGAGACAAAATAAGTAGTCCTTATTATCGCCTGGTTTCTGCATAGAGGAAATTATCAGAATCTGGAGTAGGGTTGGGATTGCAAATATTAGTCAAGTGACCTCACTGAGGAGACAGAAACTGGAGTTCAGAGAGGCCAAAATGGTCAGAATTTTGTGGAAAAGACTGTAAGAGTTACACAAGGAAATATACATGGGGCTTTCTTGAGTTTCTGGTTGAATATTAGTCTGTACACTTGTAATGTGAAATACTATGAAGCTGGACAAAGAAAAACATCTGGGGAAAGTCAAACACTGGGAAGCTGTAAGACAAACAATTCTCATAGGTACACATGGCTGGGACTCACTCATCATCCCATGAGTTAAAGAGACCTTATCAAATGTAAAGGACATTTAGTAGAGTACCCCCAAAGAGTCATCCCTTCAAAGTAGGAGAAACAGAAGACTTAGAAAATATTATCAATCCCCTTGTCCTCACTGATATGTATAGAACACTATACACTAACAAGTCTTTTTTTTCTTTTTTTTTTTTTGCTTGGGGAAGTAATTAGGTTTATTTATTTTAAGAGGAGGTACTGGGGAATGAACCCAGGACATCGGGCATGCAAAGCATACACTCTACCACTTGAGCTATACCCTTGCCCCCAGAACACTACACTCCAGAATGCAAGAATATATACTCTCTTTCAAGCATGCATTGAACTTTAACTAAAATGGACTGTATGCAGGCCTATATAATTTCCAATAAATTCAAAATAATTTAAATCACACAGACTATTTTCTGTGACCACAAAAATTAAATTAGAACTCAAACAGATATTTTTTAAAACCTCAAAATTTTGGAAACTAAACAGTGCACTTTAAAATAACCCACAAATCAAGGAAGAAATCACAAGGGGTATTAGAAAATATTTTGGACTATGTAATAACAAAAATATATCAAAACTAGTGGAATGCAGCTCAGTGCTTAAGGGAAATTTAAAATAAGTATTTATATTAGAAAAGAAGAAAAGTATAAAATCAAAGCTTACACCTAAACTTAAACTTTAAGAAGAAAGAAAAGAGTTAATTAAGCCCAAAAAACTAAAATGAAGGAAATGGTATAGAACAGAAATCAATGACACAGAAATCAGACAAACAAAATTTTTTTAAAAACTATAACCAAAAGGTAGTGTCTTAAAAAGAAATTAATAAAATTAATAAACCTCTTGTTGGAATGATCAAGAGAGAAGATACAAATTAATATCAAAAATAAAAGAGGACAACACAACAGATAGTACAGAAATTAAAATAAGAAGAGAATAATATCCTACCCAGCAAAAGTGTCCTTCAGAATTGAAGGAGAGATAGAGTCCTCCAGACAAACAAAAGCTGAAGGACTAGGACAGCCTTACAAGCAATGTTAAAGCACTTCTTCAAACTGAAGTAAAAGGATGCTAATTATTAACGAGAAAATATATGAGAAGTATAAATCTCACTGATAAAGACAAATATATATGTAAATCCAAAATACACCAATGTTGTAAAGGTGGTGGATAAATCACTTATAAATCTGGCATAAGCTTGAAAGATAAATGTATTAAAAATAAAAACTGTAAATGCAATAATTTGTTAACAGATACACAAAGTAAAATGATGCAAATTGTGACATCAAAAACAAAGGGGGGGAGTAAAAATGTAGTTTTATTGTGTGTTCAAAGTTAAGTTGCTATCAGCTCAAAATAGATTGTCAAAATGTATGTTTTATGTAAGTCTCATATAAACCACAAATAATCTATAATAGATACAAAAAATATAAAGAGAAGAAATTTAAGCATATCACTATAGAAAATCATCAATCACAAATGAAGAGAACAAGAAAGGAAGAAAGGAATTATAAAACAATCAGAAAACAAATAAAATGCAACAGTAAGTCTATACTAATCATTAACTACTTTCAATGTAAGTGGACTAAATTATTCAATCAAAAGACATAGAATGACTTAATAAAAATAAATAATTAAATGAATCAATGCATGAAAAGAAAGGAAGACCCAACTATATGTTGCCTACAAGAGACTCACTTCAGCTATAAGGACACACACACAGACTGAAAGTGAAAGGATGGGAAAAGATACTCTATGCAAATAGAAACCAAAGAATGCAGGGTAGCTGTACTGATATCAGACAAAATAGACTTTAAGCCTATTTTGAGACTATTTTAAGTCTGTAATAAAAGACAAAGAAGGTCATTATATAATGATAAAGGGGTCAAGCCAACAAGAGGATAACATTTGTAAATATTTATACACCCAATGTAGAAACACCTAAATATAGAAAACAAAATGAACAGACCTGAAGGGAGAAACAAAGCAGCACTACAATAACAGTACTGAATTTTAATAACCCACTTGCAACAATGGATATGTCGTCCAGACAGAAAATCAGTAAGGTAACATCAGACTTAAATGACTCATTAGATATTTACAGACATTCCATTCAACAGCAGCAGAATACACATTCTTCTCAAATGCATATGGAATGTTTTCCAGGAGAGGTCATATATTAGGCCACAAAACAAGTCAATAAATTTAAGAACACTGAAATCATATCAAACATGCTTCCCAGCTACAGCAATATAATATTAGAAATCAATTACAAGGAGAAAACTGGAAAATTCACCATTATGTGGAGATTAAATAACATGCTACTGAACAACCAACTGAAGAAATCAAAAGAGAAATTTAAAAATATCTTGAGACAAATGAAAATAGGAAAATAACATACCACAGACTTACGGGATGCAGCAAAAGCAGTCCTAAGAGAGACGTTCACAGCAATAAATGCCTAAATCAAGAAACAAGAAAAATCCTGAACAACCTAACTTTACACCTCAAAGAACTAGGAAAAGAACACACAAATGAAGCTCAAAGTTAGTAGAAGGAAGGAAATAAAGACCAGAGCAGAACTAAATGACATACAGACTAAAAAGACAATAGAAAAGATGAAAGTAAGAGCTATTCTTTTTTAAAGATTAAAAAAAAAAAAAAAAAGACAGACCTTTAGCTATACTCACCAAGAAAAGAACTCAAAATCAGAAATCAAAGAGGAGACTTCACAACTGATAGCACAGAAATATAAAGGATCATAAGAGACTATTAAGAACAATTTATACCAATAAATTGGACAACCTAGAAGAAATAGGTAAGTTCCTAAAAATATACAACCTACCCAGATTGAATCATGAAGAAACAGAAAGTATGAACAGACCAATTACTAGTAAGGACAGTAATCAAAAACTTCAAAACAAACAAAAGTCTAGGACAGATGGCTTCACTGGTGAATTCTATCAAAATTTAAAGAAGAATTAATACCAATCCTGCTCAAACTCCTCCAAAAAATAGAGTAAGAGAGAACACTTCCAAATTCATCAGCATCATCCTGATACCAAAACCAGACAAGGACACTACAAAAAGAGAAATTTTTAGCAAAAATTTAAAAAGGTAATACACCATGATCAAGTGAAATTTATCCTAGGAATACTGATTTAATATTTGAAATCAATCACCATGACCCACAATGTTAAAGAATAAAAGAAAACAAGCATATGATCATCTCAGTATACTTCTAAAAGTCATTTGAGAAAATTCAATACCCATCCTTGATAGAAAACACATTAAGAAAATCTTCTCCACAAACTAGGAATAAAAGGGAATTTCATCAGCCTGCTTAAGTGCTTCTAAAGGGCTGGTATCACATTGATAATAAAAGGCTGAATGTTTTCTCCTTAGACCGGGAATACAGAAAGAATGTTCACTCTCATCATTTTCATTCAACACTGTAGTGCATATCCTAGACAGCACAAGGAGTCAAGAAATAAAAGATATTGAGATTGGAATGGAAGAATCTGTCTTCACTCACATATAATCATTTTATAAACGACTGTAAAGAATCTGAAAAAAAAAAAAGCTAGTGTACCCAGTATCATTAAAGATAAAGATAAGAAAAATTAATTGAGAAGAGTTCCACTTCTAGGAAGATGGAATAGACCTACATTTTCCTATTTTTCCTGGCAAGTAGAAAATAAACAGCCTGGACACTAGCAAACATAAGAAGATTTTGAAAGGTGAAAAGAAGACGCAGACCACAAAGAACCTTGGGACCTAAAGAGTATATGATGGTAAGTTCTCTGGGTTTTATTTTTGCCTCATATAGCCCAGACTTGGAGCTAACGAGTAACTCCGAAACACCAACAGATTTAGACAACAAAAGCCCAACAAAATCCTGCTCTCTCTAGCTAAACTGTCAAGAAAACAACAGAATGGCAAGAGAGAAAACTTGTAGACAATAAACTCTCTACTCCAGCCAAACACTATAGAAAAAAATGTGGCCCCACTTCCACCCATGCTAGCAAAGGCCAAGTGGGGAGTCTAAACTTCCACCATCATCAGGCTTTCACAAGGTAACACAACCCTTACAGAGTGGTTTCAGAGGAGGCGGGTCCTGGGAACCAGGACTTTCATGTGTGCAACAAGCTTCCCTACCACAGTGTCAGTGGAGATCCCAAAGGGAACCTGGACTTCGGATCCTGCCTAGCAATAACAAGGTGATCTATGATCTACCCCTGCTGGGGTAGTGTTTAAGGAGGCCTAGTGGAGAGCGATGATTTTCACCAGCCTCCACAGTATCAGTGGAGGCCAACTGGAAAGCAAAGTTGTATTAGTGGGAGCCTAGTGGAATCTGGAACTCCAACTTCTGACCAGTAAGTAGCCCTTTCCTTCCTCAGATGTCAGCGGGAGTAGAATGGGTAACCTGGACTTCTGTACTCACAGTAAGATGTTACTCCTGCTTACCCTGCCGGAATCAGAGAACGCCAGCTAAAACAGAATGTATAAATAACATCCAGAGTCTCATAATACCCAAAATGTCCAGATTTCAATTAAAAATAATTTGAAATACCAAGAATCAGGATGACCTCAGCCTCAATGAGAAAAGACAATTACCAGACACCAAATCCAAGATGAGAGAGATGTTAGAATAATCTGACAAGGATTTTAAAGCAGCCATCATAAAGTTCTCATAGCTACTCTAACAGAATGGCTAGAGGAAGTTCTCTAAACAGAAATAAAACGATAGAAGAAGGAACCTTGAAACATCAAAAAAGGAAGAAATTAAGATGTTAAAGGTAAAAATATGGGCAAATACACTTTACTTCTACTATTGTCTAAGTTATGTTTGATGATTTAAAAAAACTAATACTGATGTGTGGTTGTAAAAGATATGTGGAGGAAATATTTATACAATTATATTATAAACAGGGGAAACAAAGAGGAGTGGGTAAAGGGACATAAAGGTAGGTGAAGTTTCTACAATTCACTCAAGCTGATAAAATGTCAACACAGTAAACTGATCAGTTGTGTATACATAATGTAATACTGAGAGCAAATACTAAGCTACACAAAGTGATACATTCAAAAACATTAAGATTAGTCATATTGAAACTCTAAAATATTCAAGTAACCACAAGAAAGCAGGAAAAAGAAAACAGAAAACTGAAAAATAGAGAACAGAAAACAAAATATAAAATAGCAGATATGAGGCCTGAACATCAATAATTACATTAAGTGTAAATGACCTGAATATACCCACTGAAGAGCTGAGATTGACAGAGTGGGTTAAAAAACATAACCCAACTATATGCTGTCAAAAACACAATAACTTCAAAGGCAGTGATATAAGTAGATTGAAATTAAAGAATGAAAAGTTATACCATCAATATTGGATGCTTTCCTCCTAAGATTAGGAACAAGTTGTGGATGCCAGCTCTCCCTATTCTATTTCAACACCACAGTACTGGGAGTCCTAGCTAGTGCAAAAGGAAAAGAAAAGGGAATTCGAGGCAAACAGATTGGGTAAGAAGAAATAAAACTGTCTCTATTTACAGATTACGTGATTGTCTACACAAAATCTCAAGGAATCTATCAAAATAATCTCAGAACTAATATGACAGTTCAGCAAGGTCACAAAACAGCAAATAAACATATAAAATACAATTTTATTTCTATGCCAGCATTGAACATGAACTTAAATACCAAAATTAAAAAACAATACATTTATGCTTGCCCCTAAAAGTGAAATATTTGTGTGTGATCTAACAAAATAGGTATAGGGCTTTTATATTGAAAAAAACAAAACACTGATGAAAGAAATCAAAGGAAATATAAATAAATGTAGAGTTATACTGTGTCCATGGATTAGAAGACAACATAATAAATTTGTCAATTCTCCCCCAAACTAACACATACATTTAACAGAACTTCTATCAGAATTTCAGCAAGTTTTCTTTTTTTTGGTAAATATATGATTTAACTGGAAAGGCAAAATAATTAGAATGGCTAAAACTATTTTGAAAAAGAAGAATGAGAGGATTTGAACTTAGAATTTGAACTTTGATTTGATTTGAACTTAGAATTATCTAAGTTCAAGACTTATTACCTAGCTACAGTAATCGAGAAGGATGGTATTGGCCAAGGAATCGACACATAGATTAATGGAACAAAAAGTAAACCTGGAAATAGACCCACACAAATATGCCTAAATAGTTTTGACAAAGGTCCAAAAGCAATTCAATGGAGGAAAGAGAGCCTTTTCAACAAATGATGCTAGAGCAATTAGACTTCTGTAGAGGAAAAAAAAAAAAAAACAACTAAATCTAAATCCCACATCTTATACAAAAGAACAGCAAAACAGGCCACAGACTTAAATGTAAAATGTAAAACTTTAAAACCTTTAGGAAAAAAATAGGAGAAAATCTTTGGAATCTAGGGCTAGGCAGAGTTCTTAGAACTGAAACCAAAACTAAGACTTATAGAAAGAAAAAAAATCAATAAATTGTCTTCAACATAATTAAAAACATTTGCTCCAAAAAAGATCTCGTTAAGGGAATAAAAACATACAAGCTATAGACTGCGAGGAAATATTTGCAAACAATATATTCAACACAGTACTAATATCTAAAATAATAAAGAACTCTCAAAAGTCAACAGCACTAAAGTAAACAATGAATGTGGGCAAAAGACAGGAAGAGATATTTAACCAAAGTTATATAAGGGGAAAATAAACAAATGAAAAGATACGCTTGTTAAATGAAAGTACTGACCTAAAGGTGAAGGCCCAAACTGTAAGATGTTAGAAGAACATACAGGAGTAATAGCTTCTTAATGCTGGGAGAGAAAAGAATTTCCTAATCCTTAAAAATCATCTGAGTTTATTAGTAAAATGAAATTCCTAGACTCAAAACTCAAAGGGTCATTGAAGTCCCACCACAGAATCACCACCCTGAAAAGATCCACCTAGCCGGTCTTTAACATCTCTATTTCTTTTAGTTCATTATTTAAATTACAATGTCAATAAATATAAAGATTTTAAAAGATACCATGAGACTCTTTAAAACAAAAGACTAGGTTTAAAAAAAAGAAACTTACAGTTCTTCCCATTCCTTTTTTCTCTGCTGAATCTTCAGTTGGGCCCTTTCAGCTTTTAGTATAAGTTTCCTCGTTTTCTCAATTTGATTTTCCACCATAATTTCACTTAGGGTTTTAGGCCGAAATTTCTTCCCTTTTTCTATAATTGACTCTTCTGGCACACTAGTACTCCCACCTGTACAGAAAGTCAACATTTGTTTTCAATCTTTTTGAAACATCAAAATAAAGCTCTCAAATATTGTTTTTAACCTGCCACATTTTAAAAATCTAAGAATACAATGAATCTATAAGTCACAGTATATATTAAGCAACTACTATGAATTAAATCCCATGATACATATTTTAGAATACCAAAACAAAGATATCTAAATCAATTTTTTCTCCTCAGGACCTTATTAAAAAGTTCACAAGATGAGATATATATTAAACAATTAGAGAACAAAGTAATGAATTAATGGACCACTGACAGATATTAGGAAGCTGGGAAAGAGTGTGACATGAAGGTGGGGGAAGAGAAAAGCAAGTGAGTCTTATTTGACATGTGTAATTTGAGGTGACATATACCAACTGTACTGTTCTGTGGCCAATTAAAAAACTGGTAAGAAACACACAAATCTAGAACTTAAAAATTATTGGCTTTATCACAGAAACATGAAAAGATGCTCAACATCACGAGTCAACAGAAAAATGCAAATCAAAACCACAATGAGCTATCACTTCACCTCCGTCAGAGCAGCTGCTATCAAAAAGATGACATGTATTAGTGAGGATGTGGAGAAAAGGGAACCTTTGTGCACTGTTCGTAGAAATGTAAACTGGTACAGCTACTACAGAAAACAGTATGGAGGTTCCTCAAAAAATTAAAAACAGAACTACCACATGATCCAGGAATTCCACTTCTGGGTATTTTTAAAACCAAAGGAAAAAACCTCACTAATTCAAAAAGATACATGTACCCCTATGTTCACTGCAGCATTATTTACAATAGCCAAGATATGGAAGCAACCTAAGTGTCCATCAATAAACGAATGGATAAAGAAGATATAGTATATAGACATATGTCTATACACACACAGACACACACACAATAGAATGTTACTCCACCATAAAAAAGAAGGAAAGCTTGCCATTTCTGACAACATGGATGCATCTAGAGTATTATGGTAAGATGAAATAAGTCAGACAGAGAAAGACAAATGGCGTATGATTTCACTTATGTATGGAATCTAAAAAACAAAACAAATGAACAAACATAACAAAACAGAAACAGACTCATAGGTACAGAGGACAAACAGATGGCTGCCAAAGGGGAAGCGTTTGGAGAGATGAAAAAGGTGAGGGAGATTAAGAGGTACAAACTGCCAGTTACAAAATAAAGGATTCAGAGGGATGAAATGTACAGCATGGGGAACAGTCAGTAGTGTTGTAATAATTCTGTATGGTGACAAATGATAACTAGACTTGTGATGATCATTTTGTAATGTATAGAAATATCAAATCACTATGTTGTGTATCTGGAACTAACAGTGCTGTAGGTGAATTATACATCAATAAAAATTAATTAATTAAAATAAAATAATTGGCTTTATCAATTAATAAGTATCTACTGGGAAATTATTCTTTTTTATGTTCAAGCTACTAGAACATATAGATATACTTTAGATATACATAAAAAATTAAATAATATAGATGATTATATAGTTATAAGCCACCATTTCCATTTATATTTCAACTATATGGTTCCACAGATAAGAAAGAATTTAATACGGGCCTGGGTGGCCACAGAAAGGCTTTATAATAAAAGTGTAATTAGATCTGGATCCCCAAGAACTGGTAGAATTCCGAGAGGAGAGGAGTGAATTGGTCACAGTTAGGAACATGGGTGTGGAAGTTTCAGGCATAATCAGGAAGCAGCAAGCAGGGCTGTAGGCTAACGTGCAGGTTGAGCAATATGAGAATACACTATTGGAAACAGAAGACAGATACACTGTGGACAGATTAAATATGGGGATAATGGTTTCAGAATTTATCCTAGAGGCAGAAAGGAACCATTAAAGGTTTCTCAATCAAGAGAATGAACCAGTGTTAATGTCAGTCCTGCATCATGGGCACTAGCCTGGGTCTGGGAAGGCTGCAGTGCCCTTTATCCTTGACTGGGCTCTCCAAGCCACTCCCAGAATTCTTTTGTCTTCTTCCTACTCATCCGCAGTCACCCTGTGGGCAGTTACAAGAGGCAGGGCTGTAGAGATTAGAGGTACTACTTTCACATCTGTATCCTCAGCTCATCATTCTGTTTAAAGCATACACTCTTAGAAAATAGAGTGGAATCCATGTGGTGTTCTAGCCCTGCACTTTAGGGTGAGGCCCAGGAATCTGGGAACAAACACTGCCTAGAAAAACAAGCATCCGCGGAAATCCTAGATTTTGTAAAGCTGGATGTGGGAAGTCAGTCAGCAGCATCGGGTCTTCTTAGCCACTCAGTCACGTGCCCGGGATTCAAAGGTTCTGCTCACAAAAAGATAATTCAGTTTTGAAATCTGACTAAATATGGATTTAAAAGCTTTCTTGTCATTTAGCTTACCGGTATCTTTCTGGCTTTCCTTTCTTCCAGTTCCCTCTTTTTCAAACCTCTCGAATTTGCTTGGTCTTCTCTCTGACTGACTTGCCCGTTTGGATTTGGTGTATTTAGAGGGTTTCACAAGCCTATAGGAGGATATCTTGTGATCACTTTGTATGGCATGAACCACAATAGTATCACTTTCCAATGAATCACGAAATCTGGGGGGAAAAAAGTATCTGAAATAGTCACCACTTTAATCATTCTGCATGATTATGAAGTAATAAAATAAGACCTCAATATACTATGCTGATAAATAATACCATTATATCATGCTGGATCCAAAATTTAACCATGCATATACCAATAAGGATGTGGCGGAAGTTGAATAGGACTTGGTTAAAGAGCAAGTAGAATTTTCTTTCTAATGAAAATACTGAACATCTCATTATTAACAGTATAATACCGTTATTTTGCTAATATGTAGAAGAGTCAAAATTTTTCAGGCAGACTGCAGTTTGATGGTAAATGGATCATATCAAACTCTGAGGAAATGTAATTCATCTTCCTATTATCTCATATATTTTACACATTTATAATATAATGTATATCTCATATTAGTATATGATAGATAATAGCTGGGGAGATTATATATCCATATATCATGTATCTCATATTATCATATTTGTCTCTGTAAAAACCATTAAGCTCAGGAACCCATACTACTTTCCAGTTCGTCTTTCTCTTATGGCCCATAGAGATTTATCTTTTCAAAGTTCTTCATCAATTAAATTGTTGCTATCTTTTGGCACTGGTTCACAATTATTTCCTCATTTTTTAATTTTAGAATTTAATTTATTTATGTAGATAGCAATTATTCCTTTAAAATGCCTGTTATATCTAAATTGATCTATAGACTCAATGTAATTCTAGTTAAAATCTTAACAGGATTTGTTGTGAAAATTGACAAATTGATCCTATGCAAAGGACCTAAGCAATATTGAAGATGAAGAACAAAGCCAGGGGATTTACATTTCAGATGACAAGAATATTCAAGGTAGTGTGACACTAGCACAAAAATAGATAGGCCACTGGAATAGAATGAAGGGTTCAGAAACAGACCTACATATATGTATATGTGGTTACCTGATTTTTGACAAACGCATCACTACAATCCAGTGAGGAAAGGATGGTATTTTCAGCGAATGATAGTAGGTCAACTGATTAACCTTATAGAAACAAAGGACACGATCTCTATCTTATGCCACCCACAAAAGTTATCCAAGATAGATAATGGCAAAACAATAGAGCTTCTAGAATAAAATGTAGGTGAATTATTTCATAAACTGGGAATAGGCCAAGATTCCTCAACTACAACTTAAGAGTATTAACCATAAAAGTTAGTGAAAATATTAATAAATTGAAAAGAAAAACATTGACAAATTGAACTTGATTAAAATTTAAAACTTCTGTTCAAAAAGACACTATAATGGGAATGAAAAGGCAAGCCACAGAGTAGAGCAAGCTATTTTACATGCATGCACCCATAGGTATGTCCATATACATATGCATCATGCATATGACAAAAGACTCATCCAGAATTTATAACTCCTAGAACCCAATTTTTTTAATGAAAAAAAAGACTTGAACACCTAACAAAAGAGAATAGACAAATAAACATTAAGTGTTAGGAAAAGGGACTGGAAGTCACCCACCAGGGAGATGTCAATTGAAATCATACCCAGACACTACTACAGAATAGCTGAAGTTTCAAGAGCTGACAATGCCAAGTGATGGCAAGCATGAGTGTTATATTTTCAGTTGTGTCCCCCCACAGAAGATATGCTGAAGTCTTAACCCTCCCCGCAGACCTCAGAATATGACCTTATCTGGAAATAAGGTCTTGACAGAGATAATCAAGTTAAAATGAGATCATTAAGGTGGGCCCTAATCCAACATGATTGGTATCCTTATAAAAAGAGGGAATTTGAACATGCACAAGAGGAAGATTATATGAGGAGACACAGGGAGAACACCCCGTGAAGACAGAAGATTTGGAGTGACGTATCTACAAGCCAAGATACACCAAAGATCCCGGGCAAAACCACCAGAAGCTCAGAGAAAGGCATAGAATGAATTCTCCCTCCCAGCTCTTAGAAGAAACCAATTTAGCCAGAACTTTGATTCTGGACTTCCAGCCTCCAGAATTATCAGACAATGAATGTCTATTATTGTAAGCCAGCTGGTCTGTGGGTATTTTGTACTAGGAAATGAATCCAATGGGAATCAGTTGGAACTCTCATACACTGATAATCAGAGTATCAATTGGTTGAGCCATTTTGGAAAACTCTTTGTCAGTGTCTAATAAAACTAAACATGTATAGAGCCAATGACCCGGCAGTTCCACTCCTGCTTATAAAGCAAACAGAAATAAGTGCTTACATCCACCTAAAAACATGCACAAGAATGTTCATACTGGGATTCTTCATGGTAGCCAAAAAATAGAAACAAATCAAATATCCATCAGCAGTTAAATGGATTAATAAATTGTGGTTTAAAAAAATCATTTAATAGAATATTACAAAGCAATGAAAAACTATGAACTACTGCTACCTGCATTAACATGGATAATCTTAGGCATGATACTAAGTAAAGAAGCCAGATACAAAAGAGCTCATACTGCAGCATTCCATTTATATGAAGTTTACAGAGAACACTAACCTATGGTGGTAAACATTCATCTTTGGAGAGTAAATATTTACTCAGAGAAACCCATGAGGGAACTTTCTAGTTGCTATAAATGTTCTTAATTTAGGTAGTGGGTATATGTGTTTATGCATCTGTAAAAAATGTTATCAAGGTATTCAATTAAGATTTATGCATTTTACTATATGTAAAGTATATCTCAAAAAGGCAAAAAGGAAAAGCAATTTCCTCTGGGAAGTCATGTTGATGGATGACAGGGATTGGACAAAAAATTGTTGTCTTTCATTACAAGTTCTTTGGTTCTATTTTATTTTTGGTTTTTTAATATGTACATGCTCGTGTGTTAACTAGATATAAAGTAATTAATTAGTCAGAAACAGAAGTAAATATGCATGCCACCATTTGGTTTGTAGAAAAAAAAAAATTAAACCAGGGGGGTGTGAGCTCAGGAAGTTATCACCAGCAATGACAAGAGGATTCCTGGGGAGTTTAGGAAGTAGAAGGTACTTCCAGAGACCTCTCATCTGACCACTTCAATTAAGCCACTGTAAACTACTTCATTCAGCTATATACTCTCAAAGCCAAAAAGAGACAGAAAAATACCATATGACATCACTCATACGTGGAATCTGAAAAAAAAAATAGAAAGAAAGAAAGGACACTATGAACTTATCTACAAAACAGAAACAGACTTGTAGACTTAGTAAACAATCTTATGGTTACCAGGGAAAGGAGGTGGGAGGGGATAAATCTGGGAGTTTACAAATGTTAGCCACTATATATAAAAATAGACTTTACAAAAGTTTTCTTTGTATAGCACAGGGAACTATGCTCAATATCTTTTAATAACCTTTAATGGAAAAAAAAATCATGAAAACGAATAAATGTATATATATATGCATGACTGGGACGTTGTGCTGTACACCAGAGATTGACGCATTGTAATTGACTGTTCTTGAATTTAAAAAAAAACAACTATATGCTCTCAAATATCTTAACTAGCAGGACATATGGATCCTACCTATTCTGTAGCTTCATTAGGCCAAGGTGATGTTTCTCTTTTTCCCAAGCTAATTCCTTCTCCACTTGATGAATTTTATTAGCAGTTTTTCTGTCAATCTCAGCACGAATTTTGGAATCTAGATCAAAATCCTGCAGATAAGTGGATTTGTTCATCAAAATGGGTACTTACAGCAATGTACCTTATCATATTTCATACATGAATACATACTTTTAAGATTTGTCTTCAATTTCATGCCACATAACTCTTAAATATCACAAACTCTCTCATTCTAGAAAGAAATAACATACTTTTGATTTTACTGCCACAAAGTATGGAGAAAAATTCCCAGAAATAATTAAGCCACTATATATAAAAATGGAAATAAAGTTACATATTAAAAAAGATTTTTCCCACAATAAAAACAATGAATGCCAACAGAATATTTGGAGAGTGTACAAAGTTAAAACAAAACTCTCTACCCCAAAGCAACTACTGTTATATAACCAGCTGTGCACAGGGTAGTTCATAGCAGTTGATCATTAGCTGAACATCCCCTCCCATGTGACCCCACCTAGGAAAGATGGCAGTGTCTTTGGCATCTTCCTGATAATAACCAAATGCTGATTGAATGTCCTTCACCAAAGGAGCCATTTTCCCCATAAGGATGCTTAGGTCTCATGTTTGTTTCCTTCATTCCTGGAAAGATGTCAGGGCCTTCATTCACACTAAGTGGTAAGTAATGATGTATGTATAAATCTGAGCCACAGAACTTACCTCAGTTGTTCTTAATTTTGAATTATGTCACCCATATTCTGCAAGTGTCAATCTTTTCTTGGGAAAATAACACGAACATCTTTTAACCATTACAAGTTAATATTTTAACCAATATAATGAGTTAATTATTACGATTTCACTGAAGTTTGTTTTTTGTATATATATACACAAAACTGGCTAAATGCTTCTGGAATTATAGGACTGGGTAATCTATAGATATAGTCAGGAGCATAAATTCTGGGCTTTTATTTGATTAGGTTCTTGATAGTAATTCCATTTAAGATAATGTAAAAAGTGGGAAAAAATTATTACTAGCAGATAGCTGGAGGCTTTGTGATACATCACAAAAGAAAAAAATTAGCACAAAATTAGCTTAAATAATTTGGTGTCCTCATACCTACAACTAAACCAAGTCATCTTTTAGAAACTTTTGTGGATAAACCAGGTACTATCTTTTCAATAGAGCTGATGAATTACAGAAATGGAACCACAGAAAATCAAATTATACAGTATGTGCCTATCCAACAGTTAGCTATCTTGGCTAGGTATGATAAGGACTGATAACCAGATTCAAACTTATATTTGTATCTTATTACCCAAAAAATGTGAAGTAGCTAAATCCTGAAGTAAACTTTGTTAAAGAGGCTTATCTATATTCAAACCAAGTTGTATGACAAGTTCTACAGTAGTTTAGTTGCTGTCAACACATTGGCCAGATAAAGGGAAATTTAAAGATGATTTTAAGCATTCCTGCTTGGCAAAACAGCAGTCTCAATTCAGAAATAGCCTAATGCTAAAATTAAAATCAAATTTATTTTAGGCTTACTGTCCGTTTGAACTGCATATGTTTTGGTAATTCTTCATTCATCTGTAGTAGTTTCCATAATTCATTCCTCAAAGCTTTGATTTGTTCTCTCTTTCCAGCCTTGATCTCTTCCACTTCTTTCATTAATTTGTCATGTTCTCTTTTTCTTCTGGCATTCTCAATACTGAAAACAGAAATTTAAAAGGATAACAGGTTAAAGATACAGAAACAAAGAGAAAATTAGTATTCAATAATTTGGAAATTCATTTAGCTTGGTCAACTTCAGTAAAACGTTGGTTTTGCAAAACCTAGAAGATATTTATCAAAAATTCCCATACCTGTAGGCTTTAGGATCATCAATATCTTCTGGAATTGGTTCTGATTCTATCCCAAACTGTAGGAAAAGGAAAAAAAAGGTTAGTTCCTTTAAACTGCGTATTTCCCTTAAAGTATGTAATAAGGAGTAAGTCGAGAGTTTTTTCCTGCTAATTTCTAACAGTCGTAGTCGTATTTTCACAAAAAATAAACCAGGGAAAAAATGTATTTGTTTCTATTTCACTTAAAGGGATAGGTGGAAAAAGTCTTGAAACTCAATCACATGTATGCAAAAATGTTAGTATCACCATATTCTCTTAAAAATGTGAATTATTAATATTCATGTGTTAGTGACAAAAAATACAAAAAGTCCTCCAAGTCACTTATTTTAAAATACTGTTTTTTAGCATATCCCTTTCATACATGGTTTGATGTCCCCCAAAATACCCCATGTGTACACTTTAAATATATGTATTTTTAAAATTTTAAGTGTTTCACTCAACCTCATCAAAGGCATTCAATGGGAAATACATAGGATAATATAATCCTTCTCCTTGAGAAAGATACGAAATATGAATCTCCCTTTAGAAATTAATTAAAATTAAGGAGTACTATGAAAGTAAATCACTTATTCAGATGCTGTGCTGAAAAATATCTTAAGCTGTTAAAGAGGAATTATAACACAGCCAACTAAACAAAAAGACTTAGTTTGCTAGCTAACCAGTTCTCAAGTAAAACTGAACTTGTTTATTTTCTGTTCTCTTTGTTCTATTTTGCTGTCATTTGTTGTAAAGAAATAAAGATTCTCTCTTGATCAAGTTGTTTAATTACAGTACTAGTCTTTATACACATAAAATATAAATCTACATTTATGTAACACAAGGTTTATGACTTTCACAAAGTGAAGTCATAAAATATGACCAAGGTAAGAGAAAGTGATGGCTAATACATTTTACTTACTTGATTGAATTTTTTTATTCTTTTATTGCTCAGAACTAAGCCCCTTGGTTTTCCAATATCAGTTGTGATTTCCAGGATTTGATACTGGAATCAGCCAACCAGCTCCTGACCTCAGCTGTCTACAATAAATTTCAGTTAAACAAAGGGGCTTCCAAACAGTTCCAAAATATGTACCAATTGCTCTCAATCCTGGCTGCACAGTAGAATCAGGGGGGCTGGGGTGGGGCGAAATTATATAAAATACGTATGGTCCCCAACTTACAATGGTCAACTTAACAACTTTTTGACTTTACAAAGGTGCAAAAGCAATATGTACTCTGTAGAGACCATACTTCAAGTTTTGAATTTCAAGCCTTTCCTGGCTAGGGATATCTGACAGATCCTCTCTCACCATGCTGGGCAGCTGCTGCAGCCACAGCTCCCAGGCAGCCACACGATCATGAGGGCAAACAACTGACAGACTTACAACCATTCTGTACCCATGCAGCCATTCTCTTTTTCACTTTCAGTACAGTAGGCAACAAATTACATGAGATAGTCAATATTTTTTGTTAAATAGGTTTTGTGGTAGTTGACTTTGCCCAACTGCAGGCTGATGTAAGTATGCTGAGCATGTTTAAGGTAGGTAGGCTAAGCTGTGATGTTCAGTAGGTTAGGTGTTTTCAGCTTATATTTTCAACTTATGATGGGTTTGTCAGGACACAACCCCACTTGTATGTTAAGTTGCAGAAGGTCTGTACTGGTGCCTCGGCCTCAACTTCAGAGATTCTGATTTAATTGCTCATGGGTGGGGCTCAGGTATCTATACTTTAAAGTGCTCCCCAGTAATTATAAAATACAGTAAGAACCTCAGACCTATGCAGAGCTTGGCTTTTTATTTTGTTTATTGAATTCTTTCTGATTTTGCCTTCTTAAAAGCAGAGTCTGCTTGAGTGACTTAAGAGATACTGACCGCAGTTGTACATAAAAGAACACCATTATGCAAACATGGAATGGGTTTTTTTCTCTCCAATATGGGTTTACATAGAGAGAGTTAGCACTAAGTAGAAAGATAAAGATTTTCATCTTGCTCGTACACTTTTCCTTTTTAATCCCTCTTCCTGAGCTGGATCTCTTTAGACAACAGTCCATTCTCCAAGTCTTGCTGCTATTAATAGAAATGGAAATTTACCTGGTCATATCTTCCCTACATTCTTTGTATGTTCTTTTGAAGTGGGCTACCTGTTAAATAGGAAGCCAATGTGCTCATAAGAATTTTTATTATGGTCTTTCTAATATAATTTCTTATTCTTTAGGAGCAGTTCTAATGGTTATTAGTAATTTTATCAAAGGATCCATTTTGATAATAGAAAATTCAGGTCCTACAATAGGGTAAAGAAATATAATTTGGGGATCCGAACCCTCAATCTTTATTACAAAGCCAATAATGTATTCTGCCTAAAAATAATTTAACTGAATCTTTGATGCTATTGTCATATTCTAATAGTAAAGACAATATTTTTACAACCCCTCTCAAAGGTACAAATTATGGTATACATCCTACATGCACCTCTTCAACAAGCGAACAAATAAACAAAAGGCAAAATTTATATCTGAAAAAAAATCCATCTTGAAAACAAAAATTTGATTGAGAAAGTGATTGAGATAGAAAAACAGATAGTCTTTTTAATTGGGGGACTTCTACACCTTTAGTAATGAGGTAAATTCAACATCTTTAATATTTGGTAACAGAGGCACCAGAAAAGCAAAAACATAATACTGCTAGGAAGGTAAATGTGTCTAAACAGTCTCATTTTTAAAGAATATGAGTGTTTTAACATCACTATATTAAAATAAAGTTTTCATTGTTGTTAGTCAGATAGTTACCTACCCTTGGGGATGGCACTTTGGCTTTCATGCCTTTCTTTAACTCAAATTCAGAAAGAATGCTAAAAACAAAGATATTACTATCTGCTCCAGCAGTCACCAAGAAACGATCATCAAAGCTAGTGGAGAGGGACTTAACACATCCATAGTCATTGTCATGCATATTGAAGTGCCAGTATTCCTCCATGTGGGTCAATGAAAGATCGTCGTGACTTAGGATATAGACTCGAATTGCTCCATTTTGCATTCCACAAAACATCATATCTTGGGTAATGCTATGAAACAAAAGGAAAATAAATTGTTTCTTCATATTGATCTGAAAATGTTTTACATTAATTGACAAACGGCTAAATTTTTAATAACAAAGGTGTTATGAACTAAACTGTCCCCATCAAATCCACATGTTGAAGCCCTGACAAACTATGGCAGCCCTAGCAAATTAAGACAAACAGGTAAGAGGAGGAAAAGCCAATTTGAAATCTGGAGCTATTTATCTTTGGTCTTCAAAAGAATGACTAGCATATATGCTTAATCCTCAGTTAGCAAAGGACTAATGATTCAATTTGTGATTTCTCCAGAATCACTGTAACCCTGAACCTTCATTATCTGACCATGCAGTAGCATCTTCCTAAGCAACAGAAAGAAAATCCGTACAATTCAATTGTGTGCTACATTCTGACAGAATATTTGATGAAAGGGATTGAAATAGTTTCAGGATTATCTTCGGTTCTACTTTATTCATTTGCTTTATTTAACTAAACATTGTTTGAGTGCCTTTTCATTTGGACAGTTCTTTAAAACTGACAATATTCATCATGAACAAAAACAGCCAATAATGGGGTAGTTTTTTTTTTTAAAGCTTTCTGAAATTCTGTTCACCTGAAAGTGATAGTTCTGATGGGATTATCCTCTGTATCCTCAACAAGACGGAAATCAAAAGGTTCATCTTTCTTCGCTGTGATATCACTGTTTCTGTCATATGGGGGGAACTCACAGTGATACAGAAAACCAGAATCATAGCCGCCCTGAAAAGGAGATAAACAACATAGAACATGGTACCTGAATGTAAGACACACATGAGCACATGAGGACTTTTTGATCATTTCAAATTTTAAAACATAAAACAAATGTCTTAAAACATCCATATTTATATGGTTTCTATTATTATAAGTTTTATAAAGCATTTCCATTTTTTCATTTACATGCAGTTATATAATTATAATAATACATCTTACAATGATTTGTTCCACTTAAAAGGCAATATAAGAGAGATTTCTTGTCTTCTTCCCACTTCTACCTACCTACTGAATTTCGTTGTATTTTCAGTATTACTCTGAATAAGTAGTGTTTAATAATAGAGTTTTACAGGTCATGGTTTTCAAAGATTTTCCATCTAGGACACTTTCTTTTTCTCCCGGAGGCTACTGCCAATTCTAAAAGTGGCAGCTGAGAGGCCAAGAAGCTAAGCAGAGCAAACTGTAGTGTCTTGGATTTAGGGAGAGAGAATTTCCAGGGTCCTCCAAGGAGCAGTCATTGTAAACACACCTTCCACTGGGCTTTCCATTACAACCCTGGTGCACTCTTCCCTACATGTATGAGTAAACTAGGTATAGACTGGCACTCACAGGAGGTAAAGCCTAATTTCAAGTCATCTCAGTCCCTGACTGGATGAAAGAGATCCAGGATTTCTAGCTGCTTTCCAGAACCAAAAATAAGTCTCCAGAAGAGAATGGCAACATACAGAGACTCAAGCTAATGCTACAGTTTTTCACATACAAAGGCTAGCATTTAATTTAAAAACAAAAACAAAAACTAGGCATAAGAGTAAAAACAGATCAAAGAGACAGAATTATAAGAGAGACTGATAGAGGTGTTTTCAAAAGGGAATTCAAAGTAACTATGATTAATGTATTTAAGGAATTTGAAGGAAATATAGAAAATTTTAGAAATCAACTAGAATTTATAAAAAACAGTACATAATGGAAAAATGAACATTCTAGAATTGAAAAATAAAATGACAGAAATTAGAAATTCAATAGATTGGTTTAAAGGCAACTTGATCAAGCTAAAGCTAGAGTTATGAAGCTGGAGCAGAATAACAAAACAAAACAAAACAAAACAACACAAAAAACAAAAGTAAAAAACAGACAAAGGCAGGAGGGAGAAAAGAAGGATGGAAAATACAGCCAAAAAGAGGAGTGTAAGACACATATGGGACATAGTGATGAGGGTTAACATACATAAAATTGGAATTCCACAAGGAGAGAGTAAAAAGATGGACTAGAAGCAATGTTGTAGTAGATAATGTCTGAGAATTTTCTAAAACGGAGTAAAAATATGTTGAGATTCAAGAAGTGTTGTGAACCACAAGCAAGATATATATGAAGAAATTAGACCTTTTATCACCAAATCTTAAAACCGACAAGAGAAAAAAGATACATGAGGTTTCAAAGAAACACCAATAAAAAGATGTAGCTGGCAGAATGGAAAAGAAAAAATAAAAAGATACCAAAGTTTTGAAAATATCTAGCAGAAACAGAATTTTTTAAAAAGACAAAATAGGCACTATAAAGCAAAAATCTCTCAAAATCCAAACCAGAGCATTTCCCACCAACAGACCAACACTAAAGAAAATATTAAATGCTATTTTTAGGCAGAAGATGCAATTACAAAGATATAGAAGGGAATTAACAGCAAGAAAAAGGATAAACCAAAATGATGCTGACAATATAAAACAATAGTAAAATGCCTTTTGGGGAGTTGGCAAATAGGTGGGTCAAGCAGGGTGAGTGTCTCTACCTCTGAACTATACCTTAACCTTGTGTGCCGGTGCAGTTTAATGGTTAAGAGCATGGACTCTAGACCCAGACTGCCCGAGTCCAGATCCTGGTTCCACTTCTCATTAATTATACAACCTCGGATAAGTTCCCTAACTTCTCCGTGCCTTGGTTTCTTCTTATGTAAAACGCGAAGTATAAGAGCATTTATTTTATAGGGTGGTCACTTAGACTGGTGCCTGGTATAGAATCAGCAAGTTTCCGTACTTAGCAAACAAAAATACAGAATGTATATTAACTTACTGTGGTAATTATTTTATGATATATGCAAGTCAAATCATTATGCTATATATCTTAAACTTACACAGTGCTACATGTCAATTGCACCTTAGTAAAACTAGGAAAAAAAATTTTAAATACAGGATGCACAGTTGAATTTGAATTTCAGATAAACAAATATATTTTTAATATATGTATGTCCCATGTAATATTTAAGTGGCAACCCAAAAGGTAAACAATATGTTTGTTATAAAATTAATAATTTTTGCATGTATGTTTCAAGGACAGTAGATCTCTCTTATATCACAGTTGCTTCTGTGCCCCTCTCCTTCATGGTATGAGGACACTTCCAGAGGGCAGGGCCATGTCTTACTTATCCCTTTACCCCTTGAACTCAACACAAGTAGCCATCAATAATTCTTTCATAAAACACATAAGACAGACAAAGGGTAGATGCACAAATAAATGGAATCTTAAGGTGTTTTCATCACTACTTTCTATCCTTCTTGCTGCTGGCCTTCGTACAAGTCGCTATGAAAGACATATTTCTAAGAAAAGCTGAAGAGGAGAGGAGTTAACTCTCACCACGCCTTATAGCAACAGTCCTTAGCTAGTCAGTTCCCTGGCCTGGCCAAAGGTCTGAGACCAGTTATGCATTAGTGATAATCTTTCAAATATACTTTTGTGTCAATTATTACCTTTTTTTGGTGAATGGAATTGAAATCTGTGACAAGTTTATAATGAAGGAAATCTCACTTTGCAATAGATTCAAAAATGTTTTGTAAGAGTAAAAAATATATAATTGTCACATCACTGTGACAGTCCCAGGTATTTGTCTCCCCATTATTTTTCTCTTCTTCCTTATTAGCCACATCCCAATTTCGTTCAGAGAGGCAATGTCACCATTTAAAAACAGTCATTTCCCCGGACTTCCATGTGGCCACAAAGCAGAGTTATAGATAATCAAAGGCAAGCAAAAGTCTACTGGGTAGTACTGTCATTAGAATCAATATCTTAAAGCAACAGATGCAGCTGGAAAAGCCTTTTGGCCTTTGCCCTTCTCCTTTGGTTCTTCCCCCCTTTGACCTCCTCAAACATGTATGATTGTCATAGATAACAGATATAACAAGTTGTCATATAAAAAGGATACTAAGATGATATAAAAACTCACATTTATTCATCAAAATTCATACTTTCGACAGTAATTAATAAATGAAGACTTAACATAGAGTAAGGAAGTAAGAATGTGCTGGAAATAATAACCATATTGGATTAGGGCTGAAATAAAATTTATTACATTATTACTCACCAAAGAAACCCAGAACTTCCCTGGTCCAGAGTAGAATCCACAGAGGATGTGACAGGGGGTTAAAGGAATAAAGATTTCGGGCAATGGCTCCTCTTCCTCCTCCTCCTCTTCCCTGTGGAGTTCCCTTTCTCCATCTTCTCCCATCTCTTCTGCTAGCTTCTTCCTTCTTTCTTCCTTTTCCTTCTCCTTCAACTCCTTTCGTTTCTTTCTCTTTTCAATTTCTATTAATCTCTTTTGCAAAAGGGATATTGAGGAGATATAAACACAGCCGTAATTCATTCATTCATTCACACTATTAGAGATGACAAAGAAAGTAAGAGGTAGACAGTCCTACAAAAACTCACATCTCTAATGTAAAAATGTCATTCAAAAATAATTATCAATTTGGGGGATGTATTTTTATTGTTAAAATTTTAAAATCATTGGAGTGACTTTCTGTCTTACTCCCACTGACCCTGGTTTTACAGGAAGTATTTTGACTTTGTTTTCCTAATAGAAAAGCTAACTACAGTTTCTCTTAGAGCCTATCACTGTCACTCCATGAATTAGGCATATTGAAATAGTCCACAAGGGAAGTTGTTTCTACATTTAGTGTTACAGTGATTCAGACCCTCTGCCTCTGCCAACTATTGCAAAAGCCTCCTAACACTGGCATCCCTACCTCCCATCTTTTACCTCTTTATTCCATTTTCCCCTTAGAATTAAATTCCAAATTTATATGATCGCATCACTTAATCCTCTCCTCAAAAACTCACAATGGATCCTAATGGCCTAAGAATTAAAACACCTTGGTTGGTGTTTAAGGAGCCCCACATGGTGGTCACAATTGCATCCCTCTGTCTCAGAGTCCATTCTTCATTTCCCCAAAACACCAAAAACTCTTGCAATTCTGCCTTCCTTCAGGATGTTCTCCCAGCTTTAACTGCCTTCTTCCCCATTTTCATCTTCTCAAAATCCTTCCCATTCTTTAAGTACTAAATGTCACCTCCATGAAGTCATCCTTGACCTCCTTTCACCCCTCCATCAGAATCATATATTCTTTCCTGTGCATGCCCCTAAAATTTTATTTGCACCATGATTTTCATATCTATTCATTACCGCCTCCTAATACAGTTAGCTACTTTCCACCAGATAAGCTCCTTGAACTCAATGTATTAATCATCTTTGTTTTTCCCTAGCACTTAACACAGAATAATTTATATTCTAAGAAAAAATTAGAAGATAATGCTTCAAGGATATTTCATACCAGAATCTTAGATTTGACACTTGAGAAATGGAAACATTTTATGCACATGTCTTTGATTTCATAGGAAACTACATCATGATCCTCTTCTTCCTCCTTTACAGTTGGAAATGGAGCTTCGAGAACATAGCCATTCTCACAGATTATCAGTAAAGTACTTTCAGGCTAAAAAAATATTAAACAGTTCATTTACATTTAGGCAAATATTTTAGGAGCACAGTTCAAAAAAGATTTTAAACCAAGGAAAATATAATTGCTATATATACTAGCCATTTTAAAAAGCACTTATTACTAATAATAACTACAGGATTAGGTAGGATTAAGTAAATCTTCTTAATCATTATACACAATTATTAATAAAAATTATTATATCATTATTCATGAATAAGCTAAGTGTTAAAATTAGGTTTAGATTTGTTTCCCTTACGATGCTAGTACATATTTGCTGAGCCAAAAATGTCTTTGTGAAATATGTTTGGCCAAATATTAAAATTAGGGCTGCCAAGGAAAATCTGCAGTGTGTGGATAGCATATACAGCCTCAGCCTCCTTTGACGGATCATCCTCTCTCTGCCTGAGTTTATTTCATGTGGATGTTCCCAGGGTTTATGTTCTCTTCCCTCTTCTCCTTTCTCTCCATAAACATTCCCTGGGAAATATTATAGCCAACCAAAGCTTCATTACCACTCACAGGCAATTAGACTCCAAATTAACCTTTCTAGTACAGACCTCTCTCTTGAGCTCCAAAATCATGTATTTAACTATGTATGGAAAATCCCCATGTTGACATTCCATAGATACATTATTCAAAATGTTGACCCATCCAGTTATTTTATTCTACATGTATTTATTATACACCTACTATGTACTCAGAATTTTATAAAGTGCTAGAGATACAATTATAATAAGAAAAACAGGTATAGTCACTGTCATTATGGAGCTTACTTTCAGTGGGAGAGCCTGTTATTTAGCAAGTCATAAATAAATGTAAACTATAACTGCAACAAGTGTTGCAGAGGTACTGCAAGAGAAAGATTATGCAAGGCTTCCTGAGAAGGTGGTACCTAAGACTCAAGGTAAAAGACGAGTAGAAGATAATTCCATAATGACTTAGTGGAGGGCTTGAGGGAGAAGACTGTGTAAAGAAAATAGTATGTGCAAATATCCTGTGGCACATTTGGGCTCATAAGGAAGATGTGGCCTTGTTGTATAACGTAGGTCAAGAGAACAGAGTGAGAAGAGAGATTGGGACAGAGTCTTGGGGAAACAACATTCAACGGCTGGGGGAGGGAGACTAAGAAGCGGTGGCAAGATGTAGAAGAAAGAACCAGGAGAGCATAATGTCCCAAAAGTTGAAGGGAGATGGTATTTCAAAGAGGAAGTGAGGGTCAACAAGGTCGACTGAGACTAAGGGGGCAAGAAGGATTAAGTACTAAAAATGTTAAATGGATACCACTGGTGTCTTTAGAAGAGCAGATCTGGTGGAATTATGAAACAAGAAAGTAATAAGAGTGTGTTAAGGAGGGAGTGGGAGGTAAGGAAATGGAGGGGAATTATCAATCCCCTTGAGAAAACTGGGAGAAGAAAAATAGGACAGTCACTGGAGGAGAACATAAGGTCACGGAATTTATAAGTGGGAGAGGCTCGAATATATTTAAATACTGATGGAAATGACTGAGTAAATAGGTAAGGTTAAATTTATATGACAGAAAACGAAAATGAATCGTGTGGAATCTTGGGACAGTGGGAGTAGAATCCAAGGGTCACAAGGGAGAGCTGGCCTCAAAAGGAAGGCTGACAGCACCTCTACTGTAAAACAAAAAGAAAAAAATGGGAAGAGGAGCAGGCAGATGCAGAGGTAACAGGATTTTATGATTGGTAGTGGGAAGGTGAAAGAGTTCCCGTCAGAGGGCTCCTAGTTCCTGTGAAGTAAGTGATGCTGAGAATGAGAGTGAGAGTGCCAGCCAGTGGGAGGCTTGAAGCTTTGAGGAGTGGAGGAGTTTACAGTGGTCACTGTGGGTGAAAGACAGCTGATAAGAGCCATGTCACAGGATTGCTAAGCCACACCACGAATTGTGTGGCGGCCATTTGAGTCACTAAGTTATGGAGAAGCTAATCTTTCCTGGTGTGTGATTATCTCCAGCTGCCCTTGGTAATCAATGTAGGCAAATATAAATTAGTTGGGGACATTCAGGGATGGATTTTTGCCAGATGTGCATTAAAAAAAAAAGAAAAAACCAGGAGATCAAGGCATTGGAATAGTGTTATTGACCCTTACTGAAATGAAGAATCATGAAATTTAAGCTGGATGTAAAAGGAAGTTAAGAGTGGACTAAATGGGTGAGAGAAAGCAAATGGTGAATGAACAAGAGGTGCCTGTGACTTCAGAACACAGGTGGAGCAGAAGTAGCCCAGTGAACAGGCTGGATGGGAGAGAGTTTGAGGCAGAATGTGAGATATCTGAATGGTTGACTTTTAAGACTGAGTTCTTACAAGTTGTTATGGTCTGAATTGTGTCCCATCAAATTCACATATAGAAGTCCTAACCCCCCATATATCCAGTATATGACTGTATTGGGAGATGGGGCCTTCATGCAGGTAACTGTTACAATAGGATCATTGGGGTGGGCTCTAAACAAAAATGACTGGTGTCCTTATAAGAAGAGGAGATTAGGACACAGAGGGACAACCACACAAGGACACAGTGAGAAGGTGGCCATCTGCAAGCCAAGGAGAGAGGCATCAGAAGACACCAAACCTCTCAGTACCTTGACCTTAAACTTCTAGCCTAAGGAATGGTGAGAAAGTAGATTTCTGTTGCTTAAGCCTCCCAGGCTGTGTATTCTGTCATATACACTCTAGCAAACTAATAAACAAGTGGTAATAGTGCCCAGTGGGTGGCTGTGAAAGTGTGGGAATGAGCTGGAAAGATCGTGGGAAATGAAGAGGTCAAGAAACTCAGAGGCTGATGTGGTTTGTTCAATTAGGCACATGGTGTTAATGTCATTCAGAATAATTGCTTGCACTTTGGGTAAAGATAGCTATATTCTCAAAATTTTAATAAAGGAGTGGGATTGACCAGGTGATAAGATTTAATAACAGTCTAAAGAGAGAGAAGGTGATGCAGTGGAATTATAAGAGCCTCAAAACATCTGTGCTTTTATCTTAATTTTATGAGTCTCAAGTCATAAAACTAATACATAAATATTGCTACAAATGAAATCAAAGTTAACTATTATATTTCTCTCTCTGATCTCAAGTAGATATATTGAATGCTAAGACACTGATGTGTATTCTTCCACACTTTTCTCTTCCAATAGAATTTTTTCAAGAGGTTAAAAGGGTATTCATTCACTCTTTCAGTGAAGATATAGTCAACCCACATCCATGAAGATAAGGTAGACAATCACGTTAGAAATAAGACATCAGGAGTAAGAGTCAACAAAACAAAGATAATACCCCCCCAAAAAAAGTCCCTAAAAACTTCAGATGTTGAAATTATCAAACATAGTCCGAAAAACAATTATGCTTAGTATGGTTAAAGAAATAAAAGGAAAATCTTGAAATAGCTACAGAAAAAAAGCCTAAAAACAAAACAGATATGAAAAATAACCAAATAAACTTTTAAGAACTAAAAAATACAAAAGCTGAAATTAAGATCACATAGGGTGGCTTTAACACCAGAGGAGATCATCGAGGAGATAACTATCTGCAGAAAATAGATCAGAAGAAATTTATAAAGTACAGCCTGGGAAGATTTTTTTAAGCTAGAAAATGCAGAAGATAGGACAAGATATTTAGAGAATAAGATGGAGAAATTCTAACATGTACTTTGATCAGGGTCTGAGACAGAAGGTGGGAGAACAAAAGCAGAAGACAAACAGGCTAAATTTTTTCCCAAAATTGATATGAGTTTTAAATCCATGGATTCAAGCACCTAGATACATTAGAATGAAATTGCAGGACACCAAAATCAGAAAATCCTAAACACTGCCAGAAAAGACAAATTACCTTCAAGGGACTGACAATCACACCAACAGGTGGCAAAAGCAATGGAAGTTCTACAGCAACTGAATGACATCTTGCATGGGTCAAAAGAAAATTATTACTATGTAGAATTCTATGCTAAAAAAAATCCTTTCACGTCAGAAAAATTTTCAAAACAGAGAAAATAGAATTTGCCAATAGCAGACCTGCAGTAAAAGAAGTTCTGAAGAATGTATTTTGGACAGAAGAAAAAATTCCCAGATGCAAGAAGGAATAACCAACAAAGAAAGTGGTCAATACATGGGTAATTCTTTGTGAACATCAATTGAATATATCTTGTGAGATTTTAAATGTGAATTGTGAAAGATATTGTTTTTTTAAAATACACAATGATGGAATATCATTCCAGAAGGAAGGTTGAAGGAAGACTGGAAGGTGCTTGCATTGTCTTGGGTAAAGAATTAACATTAAAATTTCATGTGTTAGGGCTTTTGCACAACAAAAGGAAACCAATAAACAAAACGAAAAGACAACCTACAGAATGAGAGAAGATATTTGCAAACGATGTGACTGACAAGGGCTTAACTTCCAGAATATACAAATAGCTCATACAACTCAGTAACAACAACAAAAAAAAAACAAACAACCCAATCCAAAAATGGGCAGAAGACCTAAACAGACATTTCTCCAATGAAGGCATACATATGGCCAATAGGCACAAGAAAGGATGCTCAGTATCTCTATTTATCAGAGAAATGCAAATCAAAACTACAATGAGGTATCACCTCACACCAGTCAGAATGGCCATCATTAAAAAGTCCACAAATGATAAATGCTGGAGAGGATGTGGAGAAAATGGAACTCTCCAACACTGTTGGTGGGAATATAATTTGGTGCAGCCACTATGGAAAACAGTATAGATATTCTTTAAAAAGCTAAAAATAGACTTACCATGTGATCCAGCAATTCCACTCCTGTGCTTATATCTCAAAAAAAAGACAATTCAAAAAGGTACATGCACCCCAATGTTCATAGCAGCACTATTTACAATAGCCAAGATATGGAAGCAATCTAAATGTCCATCATCAGATGATTGGATAAAGAAATTGTGGTATATATATACAACAGAATACTACTCAGCCATAAAGAAGAATGAAATAATGCTATTTGCAGCAACATGGATGGACAGATGGACCTAGAGATGATCATAAGTGAAGTAAGTCAGACATAGAAAGATAAATACCATATGATATGATTTATATGTGGAATCTAAACAATGACAAATGAACTTATTTACAAAACAGAAACAGACTCACAGGGTAGAAAACAAACTTATGGTTACCGAAGGGGACAAGGGAGGGAGGAGGGATGAATTCAGAGTTTGGGATTAGCGGATACAAACTACTGTATATAAAATAGATAAACAAGGAGGCCTACTGTATAGTACAGGGAACTATATTCAATAATTGTAATAACCTATAATGAAAAAGAATATGAAAAGGAATATATATGTATATAACTATGTTAGTTATATAGAAACTAACTCAACATTATAAATCAACTATACTTCAATTTAAAAAAATCAAAGTGTGAGAAAACTGAAGTCTCCATCAAAAAACTATTAGAATAAATAAATTCAGTAAAGTTACAGGATATAAGATTAATATACAGAAATTTGTTGCTTTTCTACATACTAATAATGAACTATCAAAAGGAAAAGGCAGGGAAACAGTCCTGTTTAAAATCACATTAAGAAGAATAAAATACCTAGGAATAAACTTAACCAAGGTGGTGGAAGATTTATACTCTGAAAACTATAAAACATTGATGAAGGGAATTTGAAGATGTTACAAAGAAATGGAAAGACACTCTGTGTTCATACACTGGAAGAATATTGTTAAAATGACCATACTACCCAAGGCAATCTATAGATTTATGCAATCCCTATCAAAATACCCATGACATTTTTTTACAGAACTAGAATAATTCTAAATTTTACATGGAACCATAAAAGACCCCAGAATAGCCAAAGCAATCGTGAGAAAAAACTGTAACAAAGTGGGGAGTAATCATGCGCTCCAACTTCAGACTATACTAACAAAGCTACAGTAATCAAAACAGCATGGTACTGGCACAAAAAACAGACACATAGATCAATGGAACAGAACAGAGAGCCCAGCAATAAACATACACACATATGGTCAATTAATCTACAACAAAAGAGCAAGATTATACTATGGGGAAAATAGTCTATTCAATAAATGCTGCTGGGAAAAGTGGATAGCTACATGTTAGAGAATAAAAGTAGAACATCTTTTCACACACAAACAAAAATAAACTCCAATTGGATTATAGATCTCAATGTAAGACTGAAAACCATGAAACTCCTAGAAAAACACATAGGGGAATACTCTTTTTTTTTTTTTTTTAATTTCAGCAGTATAGGGGAATACTCTTTGACTTAAATTATACCATTTTTATTCATCTCTTAAAGCAAAGGAAACAAAAGCAAAAATAAAACGGGATCTAATCAAACTTACAAGCTTTGCATAGCAAAGTAAATTATACATATAAATAATAACAAAACCCATACTCATAAAGAAAACAGACTGGTGGTTGCCAGAGGTAGGGGTTGGGGGATGGGCAAAGTGAAGGGTGTCAAAGGGTATAAGTTTCTAGTTATAAAATAAGTCATGGCGATGCAATGTACACCATGATAACTATAGTTAATAATACTGAATTGTGTGTTTGTTGTTCAGAGAGTAAGATCTCAAAAGTTTTTGTGTATGGTGATGGATTATTGCCTAGACATATTGCAGTTTCTAATGTATACAAATATCAAATCGTGTTGTACATCTGAAACTAATTTAATGTTATATGTCAATTATATTTAAATAAAATGTTTAAAAAGAACTATAATCACTGAAGACATTAATTTAAAAAGAAAAATCACCTCAGGGAGAGGATATAGCTCAATGTTAGAACACATGCTTAGCATGCACAAGGTCCTGGGTTCAATCTGCAGTACTTTTATTTTTAAAAAATTAAAATAAATGAATAAATAAACCTAATTACCTCCCTCGCCAAAAAAAGAAAAAAAAACTATGTAAAAGTAAAATAAAAAAATAAAAATCACCTCAAAAAAAACCCCAAAAAATAAAAAACGAACTCTGTTCTCAGATCTCAGATGGCTCCACTAACAAGTTTGCCGAATGTTCAGAATTGTAATGTAACACAGACTCTCCAAGAGAATAGAAAAAAGAAGGAATATTTTACAACTCATCCCAGGAGATAGAATAACCTTAACACACTTGATGATGAATTATGAGGACAGAAAATATTAGCCAAATCTTATTTATAAATATAGATACAAAATTCTAGTATCAGCAAACTGAATTCAATAACACATGAACAGTTTGCTGAAACAGCTAGTTCAAGACAGAGAACTACAGCCACAGCTCTAAGGGTCAAGATCCCAGGAGAAGGGAAGCTGAGTGAGGTAAGCTGGGCATTCTCTGCAACTCTTTCTCCTAAGCGCATTGGGAAACTTACTGCATGGGACCCAGAAGCGAAACAGATTGCAGTGTCTCAGAGTTTAGGCTTTCTCTCAGAGATGAAGAGACAAGCTGAAGGTCAAAGTGGCAAGAAAATTAGGACTTTGGGGGGCACATGACACCAGAGAAAAGGGAAATGCAGAAAAGTGAGACTGACATTCTGCTGGGCCTTTGCCTTAAAAAAAAGTATTTATATATATAAATACACATATATATACACACATACATAAACACACACACAACCCTAAGCTGCATGGGAACAGGATTTATTCATTTCATCCAAAAGTCACACTATTGTTTACTTTCATTTTTGAAAGATACTGCTACTGGGTATAAAATTGTGGTTTGGAAGTTATCTTCTTTTAGCAGTTTACAGTCCTATATCTATTGAAGAAATTATTAAAATTATTAAAAAATCCTCCAACAAGTAACAACTCAGGTCTTGAGAACAGAAAATATCTCTTTAAAAAATAATAATAATAAGGTCAAAAATACCTTGATTCCAAAGCTGGCAAGAACATTACAAAAGGGGGAAATTATCACTCTGTTATGAATGTAGACACAAACATCCTTAATAAAATATTAGCAAATTGTGTGTGTTAAAAAAAAAAAACAATCACTTGATGTGTGAGGATGACAAGAGGGAGGTCACTTTAGGCAGAGAAGATCATTGTTCAAAGATTAATGCATTAAACAGTGAGGAACAAAGAAGACATAGAAGAAGACAGATTTAACAGATGTTTAGGATGCATAACCAATGGGTGTCTTGGTGAACCACCAAAGTAGGGTGGTTAGAGGTAGGGAAGAGACACCTTTAAAGATTTTCTCATTTGGATGACAGGGATAATGGTGATCCCAGAAAAATGCAGGAGGAGAAAAAAACATGTTTTGGAGAAATTCTAATGAATTTGACTTGAACCCCTCAAAATTACCCCTAGTAATTCAAAAGATCACCAAGTTCTGTCAACTCTACTTTCTACCTATCTCTTGTCCACACAGTCTTTCAAACCTTAGTTTTATTCTTATCTGGAACACAGCTGCACAATAGATCCACCTGCCTCTCATCTGCCCCCTTGTAACTTCTCCATCTTGTTGACTAAGTGATCATGGTAGTGAACAGTGCAGGGAGAATGGTGTGTGTGATGCACCGTTATTGGAAATCAAAACAATGGGCAGAAGCTTAATACATTCAGGAAGGTAGGAGGTCTGACCATTGGGCTGGTGTGAACTAACAGCTATTGCTATTTGGACAATTAAAGTAGGTAGCATATCAGTTACACATGGTAATTTACTTTTTTCCCCAGCTTCATTGTAATATAATTGACGTAACATTACGTAAGTTTAAGGTGTACAATGTGATGATTTGATACATGTATATATTGTGAAATGAGAGTAATTTACTTTTACATTAGTAATTCCCAAATAACATTAGGAATACAAGTGCTAATTGGCACCACTGCCTGCTTGAGGGATTTGGGTTTTTCCTCCTACTTTTTTTTAAACTTATTTTGAAATAATTCTTAAGAAGTTGCAAAGATAGTACAAAGAGGTAACGCGTCCCCTTTGCCCAGTTTCTCCCACTGGTTACCTCTTCTGTAACAGTATCAAAACCAGGAAACCAACATTAATATAGAATTGTGTATAGTTCTATGTCATTTTATCACATGTGTAGATTTGTGTAACCATCCACAGCAATCAAAATGCAAACTATCCCATCACCACCAAGATCTCCCTCAAGTTGCCGCTTTATAGTCACACCCACCCCCATCCCACCCATCATCCCTAACCACTGAAAAATGTTGGTTTCTTTTTTAACTTCCTATCTAGGGAAATGATTGAAGGATCCACATTAATAATATATGTGGTGATACAATCGTTCATGTTTTAACACAGAGCATCCTTTGCAGCTCTCGTTCCCTTCACCTACACCCCTTGCACCCACCTTTTCTCTACCGACTCACATACTGCCAATTCCTCAAGATTCAGGTACAGTTATATAAAATAATAACACGTCGACTTCTCCCCTTCTTGATATTCCTGTTCTGTATTCACGGCACATGCCGTCTATACCACTGGTATCACTGATATTTTAATCACCTATTCCCTTGTAAAACCTTGTATTGTTCTGTGATAGAATTATTTAACTTCTAAATATGTACTTTTTTCTTCTTCAAAAGATACCGTTTTGTACCGCTTATTGAATCCATCACCAATGCCCAGCAAAGATGAAAACAATGAGCATTTGTTAATTTTTAAAACATTCTTTGAGATACTATGTTTTCTTTAGAAGAGCTCAATAGATTACAGATGTTACCCCAATAATCCTTGACAGTACTGCTATGCAGTTCATCAGTATTATCATGCTGGAATCTAGTACAGCACCTGGTTTAGACATTCAATAAATATTTAGATGAATCAATTATCCTACGTTCAAAATTAGGGAAATTAGAGGCATTAAATAAGATTAGTTATCAAGGGGGTAGGGTATAGCTCAGTGGTAGAGCGCATGCAGTCCTGGGTTCAATCCCCAGTACCTCCATTTAAAAAATTTAAATAAATAACTTAATTACCTCCCCTCACTAAAAAAAACAAAGTAAAGAAAAACATTTTAATATTTTTTAAAAGATTAGTAATGTATACTGAATTGCCAATTGTTGTTAGGAAAGAGGCAATGGAAGATTAGAAGAGAAAATGGAAGTGGAAATGGGGGCAGAAGAGAAGTAAAGCAATAAAGATGAGGACAAGTATATTCAGACCTTAGAACTGAACAACTTAATCAGAAGGACTGGCAGACTCAACACAATCTGACATGTGTATCTGGCTAAAGTCGCCATTGTTGAAATAATGTCTGACAGAATCCAGTGTTTGGAGAGCAGATTGTGAGCAAGTAATTAGTTATGGAAGAAAGAGGTGGTGGGACGGGCATGGAGCTCCTGAGTGATGCTCTACTGGTTACGCTGAGCAGCTTCCCTGGCCCCTCACTGCAGGACCCAGGAGTGGGGCTAATAATTCCACCTGCTATTCTCTATCTACCAGATCACTTCACTGTGTAGCAACTGAGAATTAGGCATGAAGACAAATAACTACTTACATGAGAAGTTGCAGACCCCATTAACTGGCAAACAGGTCCAGGGGTAGTAATATAACCGATTGGTTTATAATCCTTTTCCACTTCGAAGAAGAAGACAGTTTTATCTTTACTCTAAGAAAAATAGAAATACTGTCAAATATATATTATTATGAAATTTATTCCATAAAGGACAAAGAAACATTTAGTAACTATATTACATCCACTATATACTTATACCTACAATGATCATATATCCCAGATTTTCTGGGAACATGCTTATTTCAAATATTTGCTTCGTTTTCCCAATGAGAATATTTGACAAACCATGTTTTCTTGTATGTGGGTCTGAAAAAATGATCACCATACCTGTACATGAGATTAATTCACAAAAAAATTCTACAACGCATATGCTCACCTATTTATGCATGTTATTCTCTTAATTTACGACAATTCTATATAAGAACACAGCTATGTTATAAAATACTGATTATACATAAAAGACGCTGCATGATTCCCAGTTGAAAATTTGTATTCATTAAAAATAAGCATTACAACTCAATTTGTAAGAATATTTTTAAATGTCATGCATAGATGATACTGAATACGAATACAAAGAAAGCAAAATGTGGATATCTTCTTGAAGGAATATCAGCAGATAAGGCATCATTAAGTAAGCAGACTAATAAGGCAAGGTTAACGACAAACATTCAGTGGGAAACAAAAGGAAATCTACTACTTACCCCTGTGGCTAGAATTTCTCCATCACGGTCATAAGCTAAAGCAGTGACAGGAGCAGTGTGGGGTTTGAAAGCCTTTTTTAGTCGAATATCTGCATCCAAAATTCTCTTCCGTCCCACAAAAATTGTGAGCCCTTTTGGATCATAAAGGTCAAGAATTCGAACAACACCATCTTCAAATCCTACAATAATCTGTCCTCCAGTGTAGCTTACCTTAGACAAAAAGAAATGCAAAGGATCTGAAATTAGTTAATTACGAAAGTTGTATTACATAACAGATACTTCAGGATTTTATTTAGACTTAAGTAATTTAACTAATTGTTCATTGGTAATTCCACATACCACTTTCTGGTAACCTCCATCTATTCTAGGACAGTCCCTTATCACTGCTGACCATGAGACAAGTAAACAATGGCAATCCAAACACTCAACGAGTAGAGTGTCTATCTACCACGTGCCAGGCGCCCATCACCAGCAACCAAGTGTGAGCATAAACACTTTCAACTTGTTTTCACGAATTCACGGTCAAGTGGGAGGACAGACATTAACCAGCCACACAAACATTAATCAACTACACAAATGAATGTGGAATTATGAACTGAAATAAGCATTAAAGAAAAACATTCTCTGGGAGCAGATAGCAAAGAAAGCTGACCTAGGCTGAGGGAGGAAGAGATGGTGGAGCTGAGATCAGAGGGACACCCAGGAATTAACAAAGTACAGGAACACTTCTGAGAGAGGATATGGCTTGTGCAAAGGTCATATGGCAGGAAATAATGTAACTCAGGAAAAAGTTTGACCAGAGCAGACTGAGTGAGGGAGCAGTGTTTCCACAAGCAGGCACTAGGTCACAAAGTAGCTTACATGTCACATTAAGGATTGTCTTCGTCCTAAGAGCAGTGGGGAGACAAACAGTTTTTAGTTGGGGGTTTGGGGTGGGGAGGTGACATGATCAGATCTGCTATTTCAGAACAATCATCCTAGGTGCAGTGTAGGAAACAGATCTGAGATGGCATAGACAGGATGCATGGGAATCTGGAGGGAGACTAAGTGACAGCTGCTGTACTCCTGGAGACTGACTGTGGTCACCTGGTCTGAGGTGGTGTAATGGAGATGAGAAGTGTGGACACAATTTAGAGATAGGTATAATGGGTCCTATTTGGTGATGACTGGATATGAGGAATGAGGCAGAGGGAGGTGTCAAGGATGACTGAGACATTTACTAAGACAGGAAACACTGGAGAGGAGTCAGGTGTGTGTGTGTGTGTGGTTTGTTGCTGCCATTATTGTTTTTATAGGAGGGGTGGCTGGGGGCCAGCAGATCATGAATTTAGTTTTGGACATGATGAGTGTGAAGTCTCCTGGAAATCCCCAGATGAAGATGACATACAATCTGCGGCTTAGAGGAGAAGTCTGGGCTGGAGCTATAAATCTGGCCTTGTCTGAATACATTAAGTGTGCCATCTTGGAAGGCATTCACGAGAGGGGCAAGAGCCCTGGTATTCTTTAGAGCAGATTGATCATCCCTGAGGCCAGGCAGTTACATAATCTTAGGAATAAGAAAACTATGTTTCATTCAATTCCAGTTGCATGCTGTTTATTTAAACATTTACTAAGTATGTCAATGTACAAGTAACTCAAGAGGCACTGGAAGTACAAAGAAGAATAAGGTATGGTTGTCGCCACGAAGAACAATCTGGTGGGAAAGACAGTCAATAAAGCAAATCATCTCAGTACACTGTGGTAAGTGCTTTCGGAGAGGTATATGCACAGTCCTTAAACAAAAATCACAGAGGAAGGAGTACCGAGCTCTACTTGAAGGTGGGGTCCCGGAGGGCTATGCAGAGGAGATGATGTTTGACCTGAGATAAATTATAAAGACTATGTGCAGTTTTCCAGAAAGGCAAGAGTGTATGGAGAAGGGGCAACCCTAGCATAATATCCGTATGACCCTTACTTCAATATAAGGCTAAAAGAGAAAACATTCTCTGGACATTGTACAAGCATCTAAATAAATGGTTCAGTTGTGAGGGCTGTATTTTAAAGACTCTCGGTGAGAGCGTAAATATATGAGGATAAAGAGTGATTGAGTTTGGTTATCTAAATACTCTGAGGTTTCCACTCAATCAAGCCTCATCACGGTTCTGCTTCTATTCCCTGGCCTGAGTTCTCCTTCTGATCTTGGTCCCATCATGAAATTTCCTGCCAGTCAAACCATCTCCACATCTATTTTGGGCCTGGAATATTTTCTCTTTGATTTCAACCTAAAACAGTAAGGATAAAATATTCCCCAAATATTCCCATGACCTTTAAACACATGGCTGCAAACTCTTTGACATGCATCCCATGGAAAGATGGGGTGGAAGTCCCTCCCTCCTTGAATCTCGGTGCAGCTTGTGACGGCTACACCCACCCAACTGAGTATGGTACAAGTCATATTATGTGACTTCCAAGGCTAGGTCATAAAAAGACAGCAGCTCTGCCTTATTTGTTAGAACACTAGATCTTGGAGCCCTGAGCTGCCATCAAGAAGTGTGTGACTGCCCTGAGGCCACCATGCTGTGATAATGAGCTTTCCATGTGGCATGGGCTTCAGGTAAGCACTCCTGTTGACATCCTAGCTTAACCCAGCCTTCAACTGAGGTGCCAGACGTGAGACAAAGATCTTAGATTGCTCCATTCGCCACCTGGGGCCCCAGATACAATGAAGCAGAGATAACCTATGCCTGCAGTCAGGTGTATGCATTCCCAAACCAGAGCACGTGAGAAAAATAAGATGACTGCTGTTTTGCGCCACTACATTTGGGGTAGTCTATTACACAGCAATAGACAATTATAGTAACTCCCTATCTCTCATTCTTTTTTTTTTAATTTTTAATTTTTTATTGGGGGGGTAGTAATTAGGTTCATTTATTTATTAATTTTTAGAGGAGGTACTAGGGATTGAACCTAGGATCTTGTGCCTGTTAGGCACGTGCTCTATCACTTGAACTATATCATCCCCCCATCTCTCATTCTTTTCCCATAGCTCTTATCATTATCTAACCTGTCACATACTTATTTTGTTTCTTGTCTGTCTCTACACCCTCTCTCCCACTGGAGTGTTTAAGGTTCATGAGGGTAAGTATTTTTGTCTTTTTGTTCATTGCCATATTCCTAGAATCTAGAAAAAGGGCCAGCACATTGTAGACATGCTGGAAATACATAAAATGAATGAAATCAGAGTCAGACAGATAGAGGATAGATACACAAAGTTCTGTTGGGTAATTACTTGGTAACATGGAACTATTTCTACTCTATAGATGGCATAACAATAAAGGTTCATTAAAACAAGTCAGAACCACAATAGCAAAGTCAGGATATGATTTCTATCAAATTCTGAGTGAACAAACTAAGTTAAAATTTTTGTTCTTCTCTAAAATCCAGAGTCAGAAAATATCTTTATTTCCAAGAGCCAGCACTGATATACCATATTTACAAGTGGCTTCTAGCAGAAGTTCATAATAGTAACAAGCTTACCAGTCGTGGTACCCAAATAAGGGCAGTACCTCCTTGTTTGAATTTCGTCTGAAGCAAAGGAGTTTTGCTAGAAAAATCATAGAGTCTAACAGAACCTACAGTAAGACAGTTTTAAAAGAAAGAAGTTATATACATAAAAATATCCTTAATAACCTTGACTCACTTTATATAACAAGAAACTTAATTAAATCAACTGATAATCTAATAGCCTTTCTTTAGTCAAGTATTCATGTATACCCTCAATCAGGTACTTTATAAACATGAATATATACCATGCCATTTATATAAAGGACTTAAGCATTGGGGATTTTAGTATCAGAGGGAGTCCTGGAACCAATCCCCCATGGGTTAAAAAACAATAGCTGATTAACTAGTGGATCAATTTCACCTTGCACAGTCCACATAGATTCGCTACGTCAAGAAGGAAGAAAGGAGATGGAAAGAATCGTGGATAATAGTAAAACGAATGGTACTTTTGTGAGTAACTTACTGATGTGTCTTTATTTTAATCTCTCACAATAACCAGGACTGCTGTAATTGGAGCACTCCCCTCTCTGCAAAAACTCACCTCACTTGCATCAAGAGGCTTCTGTTTGGAAAAATTCTCAAATGCTTTAAGCAGGAGAGAAGCGTATAACTCAGTGGTAGAATGCATGCCTAGCATGCATGAGGTCTTGGCTTCAATCCCCAATGCCTCCATTAAAAAAATAAGTAAATCTAACTACCTCCCCCAAAACCACCTAAAAAAATTTTAAAAATGCTTTAAGCAAACACAGAAAAAAATGTATTGAAAACCAAAAAGGCCAAAGATGCATGTCTACTTACAGTCTAAGCCAGTAGTGGCCATGAGGTAAGTGAGAGGGGAGACGGCCAAGGCTTCAATGGCTCCAGAATGGAAAGAGAAGAGGCATTCTGGATCTTGGGTCTGATAATAAAAAGAGATCTAATTAGATCTCTAAGATAGAGTTAAGGTCAAGTTTAAAGAAATGCAAATAGAACCCTGTAACATGTGTGACTTTATCTGAGTAGAAATAAGAAAACATATTAAGACAGAGGGCTGAAGTTTGGAATTAGGAGAAACAGAGTACTGGCTTTGCACTCGATGGCTGTGGTCACTTCAAATGCCAGTTTCCATTTCTCCATCAATAAAATGAGATGATGGCAACTGCCTGCCTACAAAACGGAGTAGTTGTGAGTATTACGTGAGATAATATAAATTAAAACCCCATATGTTTATGAAAATGGTAAAGCTGTATAATGTTAGGCGTTGTCATTGCCACTTTTCTTGTAAGTTTTGTTATGAGATAGAGCCTTTTTATGTAAAATTATAAACAAGAGAAACAGAGACAATATGAACTCATTAGGATATGTTGAACGAGTTTTTGAAGGGAACAAAAATCAAATATGGAGAAAGATAAAGTATCTTTTAGAGAAGGATAAAGATTTTTATTATGAAAATTAGAAATAAGAAAAATAGGCAACTTACAATATTTGAAAAACTGAGGTCAAGCTTCCATATGCCTCCATTGGTATCCTGAAAAATTAAATTCCTAATAGTCTGTTTTATCATTTTGAACTTTTATCAAATTAAAGGAATTTTCTTTTTATCATTTAGTTAAAGGACAAACAACACTACCAGAAGTTTACATATATTTTAAAGTGTGGTTGAAATTTAACAGTAGCCACGTGCATATATCTTAGAACACAACCACACAATAAATGAAGGGATTACATAAAACTTATCATCCGTTTAACATAACAAAAATGCGAATCGGTTTTCTGTGTATAAAGCATCAGTCAATTAAATATCAAAATTCAGGAATTCTTCACTGAAGTATAAACAGTAGTCCTAATAGTACAGTGGACTTACAGGGACAATAAATTATGCTACTATTTTAATTTTACATCCAGATAACTTTAAAGAGCCAAGACAGAGAAGTGCATCTTACCTGAGCCAACCAAAAGTTATTTCCAGTTTCATTCATTTTTATCATAGAGAAGAGTCTGACACTCTTGTCTACTTGAAGTTCATTAATGGGCTCAATCTCTAACAATCCAGTCTCATCTGTGGTATCAGCAGTGTCTATTGTCTCCAAATCCCATATCTTATAAAATTAATAAGAAAATACTTTAATCAGTCAGAAGTTTCTGAATACACTTTTTTAAATTGAAGTACAGTCAATTACAATGTGTCCCACTATATATAAAAATAGATTTTTACAAAGTTCCTTTTCTATAGCACAGGGAACTATGTTCAATATCTTGAATAGATATTGTCTAAGCCAAAAAAGCTCCCATTTTTTTTTCATAAGTCATTTCTTCTTGTTTTGTGAAAATTAATAATGAGCAGGTGTAATTGAAACAGCAGACAAAACCTGACCCTTGGGATTTTGCTCTGAAATGAGAATAACTTATAATTTCCTTTGTATTTATGGAAATTAGTAAGAAAATACAGCCCTGAATAAAGCAAACTTTATTCCAAGGTTTCCCTCAGGTCTTTCTGCATATAAAGTGGCCTAAGGCATGAATAGTTCAGTCACTCACTGAGGCATATCGAGCCTTATTTTGTATAGGCCTGTGGGCCCCTGGAAAGGGGACACAGACCTTCTTGCATAGTGATTCAAGTACTATCTTTGTTATAAGCAGTGAAAACGGATGTAGATTTTGTCTTCTTGAGAAAACGTCTCTCTTCCTCACGTGTTTAGACTGTACTATTGGGATAAGGATTGCTGTTCTTGGCACAGGACTCCAGGAGCGTGCAAGGGAGGGATGAGCGAGGCCAGTCTCACTTCATGTGGTGACACACTCAGAGGGGCCTCCTCTGCGAAGTGACGAAGCCCAGCCTGGATGGTTCTGCAGACCACGGTGCCATATTATCCTACACTCAACAGCTCGGACTTTGGGAGGGTTGGTGTTGCCCCACAGAGGAGCCTTGTGGGGAAGGTCCCAGATCCTAGGCTCACACTAACTCCTGGGAGTTTGAGCAGGTTTTTCCTAAAGGGTGAGAGGTAGAGATTTACAATGTAAAGAACTGAAGAGATGAAGGCAGACTGTAAAAAGGGGAGCAAACTTAGAAAGCAGTGGTGTCCATGAAGGCATCCTCTGTGAGGCAATACCTTCTTGTCTGTTGAGGTTTTCTTCCACTTGGTATTTTGATATGTTATGTCTTGGAAGGATAGTGAATATACTGTATGACATGATAAAGGATATAAAAGATTCTCAGAACAATTAGTAAAATATAACAAAAACTTAACATGGTTCAAAAAGCTGATGGTAAGAGATGTGTTTCTAATGTATTATTTACACCATAAGTAAGCTCCATAGGAGTCAGTGTAACCAGAATGTTAAAAAAAAAAAAATTTTTTTTAAAATATGGTCTTACTTCTGATAATACTACTTCCTAAAGAATGTCCAGAGAATACAGCCTTATGAAAGGCCCCAGTAGAAATATGTACTGAGGGGACCACCAGGCAAATCAGAAGACCCCAGATTTGCCAGCAATAGCAGGGTACGTACATACGGGTGGGTGGGTGGGGGAAGAGGTGTGACAACAGCCAGAGGGACTGGAGCAATGTCGCTGCATAGCCCACACTATGGGCAGGACAGTGTCCACAGGCGAGGACAAGGGAGTTCACTAGCTTATGGAGCAATGGGAGGGGAACACCCATAGGCAAACCCCATCAGCTCACCTTTGCATTTCTTTTTTTGTTTTGTTTTTTAAACAGAGGTACTGGGAATTGAGCCCATAACCTCATGCATGTTAAGCATGCACCCTACCACTGAGCTGTACCCTCCTCCTCACCTTTGTATTTCTAATTGGCAAACTCAGTTAAAACAAACAAACAAAAACAGACGTTTGGCGTAATTGTCCCTAGAAAATGACCCATTCACACCATGCATTTTGGAAAGACATCTGTGTCCACCATTAATATCATGCTAAAGTGGGTATTCATTTTCTGAAGCTACTATTTCAAAAACAGAATGAAAGCTAAAAGGTCCCATTAGAAAATTTCAGTGCTAAGATGCTGCAAGTGAATTTTGACTAAAATTTAAATATTTACTACAAGAGAAGCATTATTTAAAGTGAGTTGGCCCTGGCCCTGGGAGTAAATGACCACTGATCTCTTTCATCGCAGTGAACTTTGAGAGAAATAAAAATCTGCTAAAACCCACAAGGTGATCTGCCAGGCTTTGATGTAGGTGCTACTGTCCAAGTGTAAAGAAAACTTACCCTAACACATCCATCTGACCCAATGGTGATGACTTCACCCTCGTCCAGCATTATCTGGTTAATGGGACCCTGGTGACAAGGCTTGCCTGCAGCTCGACACAGCTCGATTTTGATGTGGCCGCCTTCCCAAAGCAGCATGTTGCCCCATTCCGACCCTGAGAGCACCTGGCAGGTGTGCGGAAAGGAGGGAAAGTGCATTAAGACAGACAAATGTGTGCATGTATGCCTCAAAGAGCAGGTGAGAATTGTTTTTAAACATTATTTTTCTTAAAAAAAAAACTGAAGTAAATAGGATAGAGAATAAGTAAATAAATATAGAAGAACTGAAGTAAATATAGGAGACTATACAGCAATATATCCTCTGGAGGTATGAAAATCTAAGTATGCCACCATAGGCAGAAACCATGAAATTTAAGATGGAAAGATTTAGTACATAAAGAATAAAATGTTCTCTATGTCAGAAACACCATGAATGAAAGGCAGATGCATGAATGATATAAAAAATAAATTTTTACAACAAAAAAGATTATTTTTCTTGATTATGAGTAAAAAATCTTAAATATAGAAAAATAAGAAAACACAAGCAATGAAAATTCACTCCCCCCCAGAAACAACCACTTTATCACATTTTGATGTAGTCGCTCCTAATGTTCTGCGTAGTTTTACATCATCGTGATTAGGCTGTATGTTGCTGGTTAATTTTTCAAATATACCTACAATAGATTTCTTCATATATCTCTTAAGGATATGACCAGGAGCAGAATTACTGGGTCAAAACTTAGCGACATGTTTAAAATTCTTGATAGATGAGATTCTCCTTTTTAAGAGTGATAACATCAAATGTTATGTTTGATAAATTGTGAGGCCATTATTGAACTCAAAAATTATAGCATAATGGTACCCAGTTTTAAACAAGGATAACCATCTTGAACCACCTCGTACTAATCCATTCAATCCAGCACTTCCCAAAAGTACATACCACCAACCCCCAGTTCTTAAGATGTTTAACTCATATTACATAATACATATTACTGATTGAGTACTGACTCCATACCAAGCACTGCTTGAGCACTTTATATACAATAAATTATTTAATCTTGAAAACTATACTGAACTAGGTGCATTTATCAAGGATACCACGTGCAGTTGTTCAGGTTGGGCCCTTGATTTTTGCATAACAAACAGTTTTACTCATTAACACAAAGGAACCATATGGGCCAATGGAAGTCCTGACTTTTTATCCCCATTTTACAAAAAAAAAAAAAAAAAAAAAAATACTAAAGCACAGAACAGTTAAGTATCTTGCCCAAAACTACCCAGAAGTGTCAGGGTTCTAAGCCAGGCACTATGGCTCAAAAACTCCCATTCCAACTAACACTGCCTCAGAAGACATGCTAGGGAAAGAAAAGTCAAACAAGTTTCTTTTCTCTAGGACCCCTTGGAAGCTTTAATACAGAAGTGTCCACTGGGAATCACCAAGAGAAATTTCTAGATACACAGGAATTTGACCAGGAAAGTCTTATCTTCAGAGAAGAACATTCAGAGAAGAATGTTCCATGAAATGCCCTTTGGGGAACTCTGAGTTCTTGCCTCCCTGCTCTGCAGCCCCATTTCCCTCTCACCTAGAGTAACTTATGACCTCATTCAGTCTTTTCTACTTCTTCTGGCTACCTATTCTTATCTATTCTACTTGTTTTATGTATTAAGCCTCAGCCCACTTGTCTTTACTTAGGCTGGTTTTCTTCTGTCCAGTAACTAATGCCACCAAAACTCAAAGCCAACAAGGCATTCCTTTCTGAAATGTCACACTCATGTCTAGCTTTCATTTTCCATTTATCCTGAGAAAAGTCTTGGCCCTCATCACCTCTTCTTAGATAAAGCAACATCTTCCTTTCAAGCTCATCTCCTTGACTCCAGAGTTCCCTTCTTCTTTGTTTGGCATTTTGTGGAGATATATATATACACATACATACATACATACACACACATACACACATATATATATACACACATACATACATATATGTATACACACATACACACACATACATGTGTGTGTATGTGTATGTATATATATATATATATAACTTCTTTCATTTGCAACCCTGCTATTCCAATGCCTAATAGTTCTTCCTGGCTGCTCAAGTTCTTGTACACAAGGACCCCACCCTACTTCTCAATCTAATATCCCACACTTTCCCAACATGAATGCTTTATTCGAATTAATCCTCTGAGTATATGATATTCACTCCTAACTCTAAACATTTCCTTTTGTGGCTCTCTCATTTAAAATGGCTTATTTCCTCCCCTACATCTACACAAACTCTACTGAACCTTTTTAAGATAGATCTCCTACCATGTTTTTAATGGTCTATATCTTAGCTTACTTATTACAGAATTCAGAATTTGAAGCTAGAATGACTTATGATCATCTTATAGGTTTGGATATATAATTTAGTCAGCATCCAAGGTTCTTCATTTCCTCTCATACACCATGATTTCAAATTGAGAATATTCCACTAAGTAATGACTAGACCACTTGGTTCCTCAGAGTATGCTGGCATTTACTTATATCTGAGATGATCACAAGTAATACTATATAACTCATCCTAATAGGAAGCCAAATACAATATTAATGGAGAACTGACCCTATAGGCAATATGCCTATAAATTACATAAGAAGCAATTAACAATATTAAAGAATAAACTAACAGATTAAAATTGCAGTGTTGCAGATGTTATTATAAAATTGTTCGGTCTTTCTGAATAATAATCTGACAATAAAAACAAAAGCCACAAGACTGTATATAACCTTTGATGCAGTAAGTCCTCTTGGAGTATCATGGCAAAGGAGGAGAAGGAAAAGATAAACTTCACAAACATTGCAACTCCATGACATAATTAAAAGCGACAGGTACGTCACTATGTTAATATTTGAAAGTGCTTGCATACTTGATGTGTGCATAATACTTAGTAAAAACAGAATGAAATGTACATGTTGATTATGATAATTTCACAGAATTAAAATTGATCATCTAAAGAGGCAAAATTAAATGCTTATTATATTTACAATCATAGTATCTGTTACTGCCAATATTGGCAGTGCTTTTTAGACTGTGTGATGTGCTTTCATATATGTATATCACTTGAAAACAATTTTATTATTACAGAATAGTGGCTATATTCACCTTCCCATCTGGGAGCTCCATATAACCTTCTATATCAGTAGTGGCTGTTTTACCAAATCGACCCAAGAAACCCTGAAGCTTGAGGCCAGTGAATGTTAGAGCCATTTCCCAGAACCTGCAAACAAATAAGAGACTGAATGTACCTCAGAGAAGTTTTATTTACTTTAATTTTAGCGTCACTTGGACATTTACATATTTCAGAGTCACATATTATTTCATTTATTCATTCATCCAACTAACATGTATTATCAACTACCTGTCAGGCAAAGTTCTAGGCAATATGAATTCAGCATTGAGCAAAATAGACCAAAAAAAAAAAAAAAAAAAAAACCCCAAAATTCCCTGCCTTTGTAAATCTTATATTTTAAAGTTGTGTTGTCCTATGCAATAGCCACAAGTTTGATCATTTTAATTTAAAATAACATTAAGTAAAATTTAAAAATTGGTCTGTCATTCAGACCAGCCAGTTGAAAGTTTTCAATAGCTACATGTGGCTAGAGTCCAGTAGATGGGACAGCACAGAACATTCCCACCCTGGAAGAAGGTTCTACTGCACAGTACTGCTTTAGAGGATGTGAAGGTTTTCACAAAAATTCTAACTTACTCGCTGTGTAACTTTGAGTAATTTTTTTGATCACACTATGCCTTCACTCTCTCTTGTATAAAATGAGAATATTAGTAGCACCAACCTTGTAAAACTGTTGAAAAACTCTTAGAACAGTGCCTAGCACATAAAAGCAATCAATAAATGTTAGTATTGCTAACATTTTCTTATTCGTAGCCTCAACAAATGAATAGTTAGAATGAAGAAAATCATGTAAGAAAAAATAATCTGACCTATCAACTGGATGTAAAATAGATAATGGACAATATCAACAGCCAATAACATGAAGCCAAGAGCCTAAATGACCAATGCCCTTCTCCCAGGCTATGGCAGGTCCCCTGATCATCTGTTTCTATTTCCTCTATGTTTCTTTTATAGCACATCACACACATCACACATTGTTCAACATTTATCTTTCCCCCAAAATATAGAGTATATAGAAAATATGCACCTTAGTAAGCGATGGGAGAAGGTAAGTTAGAATTTAATCTATAGCTAGCAGAGTTAGTGACAATTCCAAGATTTTTTAAACAGATCTGTTCAATTATTCTATATTTCAAAAAGGCCAGGTTTAAATTGGAATAAAAAGGATTTAAGGATAGTTAAAAATGTCTTTCTCATAAAGACACTGGGAATCAAGTCATGGGCACCTGGAGAGTAGTGCTTGAAGGTTCTTAAATAAAGGACAAAATCACCCCGTCCTGAAAAAAGACCAGTGTATGATACGGTGAAAAAGACCCAAAGACCTGAAATCAAGAGTAAACTCTGCTGCCATTTAGTATTGAAGTTCCTGCATCAGAAATGATTCTCTTATAATTCTTGTTTTACAAATGAAGACTGAGTTCAGAGACAACAAGATGACTTACCCATCACACAACATTGCTACACCACATTTAATAGTGGATCTGAAAGTTCAATATGAACTTGGACACAGCACGCTAATGTTAATACATTATACAAACCTGTAGGAAGAGAAGCCTACAAGAAGGCAGCAAGTTAAATTTAAAAGCCTTTCTTTTATCTGCACTGTCTTCAGCAATAAAATCCCCATTTCCAATTACAAAAGCTGCACAACAGTTTTTTAAAGTAACACCATAAAAAATATCCTGTTAACAACACCAGCAAAAATGTCTCCAGCTGTTTAATCCTCTTAGCAAAGACCCTTACGATAAACTACTAGCACCTGTTCTCAGTCACACAACCTACTTGATGTGGCCTGATCCTGATGTAGTAAGCTGCTCGTCGTTTTCAGGATTGAAAGTAACCTTAAAAACTTCCTGGGAAAAAGCTTTTGTCCTCAGTAGGGGCTGCTCTTCTTTCCAGTTCCAGATGGTTAGTGTGTGATCGGGGTTGCCGCCAACAGAGGCCAGCAGGGTACCATCGTAGTTAAAGTCCACGTAAGCATAGGCCAGTTCAGTCCCATCTGAGAGGATGAAAGGATGAATGGGAGTCTAATGCACAGGGGCAGCATTTATTTAATTTTCAAAACCATATTATCAAAAAAAAAAAAAAAAGGGAAAAAGAGAGAGCACCCTCGGTGATGTGCACTGACGGAAGAAGACCAAGAATCCCCTAAAGAAACAATTCCAAAATCATTCACCACCATTGGCTTTAGAATGAATTACATGTATGAGTGGTGAGGATGAAGAATTTTTAATCACATTTTACATGAGGAAAACGCTTTGAGAACATACTCCACTTTATGAAGCCAGGACAGAAAAGCATGCTAGATAGCAGAAAGAAATCAGCATTTAAAATTTGCCACTGAAAACGTCACAAAACAAAAATTAACGACTTCAGGTTACTGGTTAGGCATGTTAAGAGCTTAGACGCCGCCATTCCAGCCTAACAAGACAACTTTTTAGCTAAATAGACTGAAAAATCAACAACTCTTCCTGGATCTACAAGAGAGGGAAGGACACAGGGCAAAACGCTGCCCCCCAGACTAGAGAGACCAAAGGGTGAATACAGGGATTTACAATTTACCAGAGCGGAGACTTACAAGCAGAAACAGCCAGAACAGCTCAAGGAACCCACTGCCCGGCAGTAAAGCCTCAACTAGATCTGACGATTTGCTGTAGCCTCAGCGTGGACAAGCCTGAGAGTTAAAAACTCCAGAGGGATGCAGTCATAAGGTGGCCCCAACAATATTGTGAGATTGTGAGCTCCTCCAGGAGCTTGACCAGATTCCTGCAGTAAAAAATCTCGAAAAATCCCCCCAGGCTTCCAGCAGAGGAAAAGGAAAAGGAGCCATTTTGAAATACACCCGAGCATTCTGTTCTCCTTAATAAGGTCTACGCTCAGGGGAAACTAATTAACCAGAGCCTGATTGACCTGGAGAGTAAGTATCCAACTTCAGCCCACTCTCACCGTCCTGTCCCACTTAAGGGGGAAGAAAAATGCTGGGAAATGTTTGTGAAATTCACAGTTCAGAGGCACCAGCTCACTAAAAAATTGAGACCTAATCACAGGACTAAAAAAATGCTTCCCCTCCCCCACACCACAAGGACACTAAAGGCCTATTTCCAGCAGTTCTTTTTACCCAGTACATCACATCTAGCTAGCTATCAAGAAAAAAGTACAAGGCATACCAAAAAGCAAAAAAAGGCAATTTGAAGAGACAGAGCATGCATCACAACCAGACACAGCATAGATATTGGAATTATCAGACTGGGAACTTAAAACCACTATAATTAATACACCAAGGGCACTAATGGAGAAAGTAGACAACATGCAAGAATAGATGGGCAATGTCAGCAGAGAGATGGAAATCCTAAGAAGAACCAAAAAGAAGAGCTAGAGCTAAAAACCACTCTCACAGATGAAGAATGCTTTTGATGGGATTACTAGATTGGACACAGCTGAGGAAAGAATCTCTTAGCTACAGGGTGTCTCAACAGAATCCTCAAAAACTGAAGAGCAAGGAGAACAAAGACTGATCAAAACAGAACGAAGAGCTAAGGACTGTGGGACAAACACAAAAAGTGGAACATATGTGTGATGGGAATACCAGAAGGAGAAGAAAGAGAGACAGGAACATAAGAAATATTTAAAATAATAATGACTGAGAATTTCTCCCAACTTAATGTCGGATACCAAACTGCAGATCTAGTAAGCTTAGATATCACCAACCAGGATAAATGCCAAAAAACAAACAAACAAACAAACAAACAAAAAACTACAGTAAATGAAAGACAAAGAAAAAATACTGGAAGAAAAAAAAACATCCAGAGGAGAAAAAAAACTCTTATCTATAGAAGAACAAAGATAAGAATTACATCTGACTTCTCCTCAGAAATCATGTAAGCAAGAAGAGTGGAGTGAAATTATTTAAAGTGTTAAAAGGAAAGGAAAAAAACCCCACCAACCTAGAATTCTGCACCCTGCAAAATTATCTTTCAAAAATGATGGATAAAGAGTTTTACAGACCACCAAACATTGAGGGAATTTGTTGCCAGGAGACCTCCCTTATGAGAAATGTTAAAAGAAGTTCTTTAGAAGAAAAATGTCAGAAATTTGGATTTAGATAAATAAAGGAAAAGCATTAAAGGAGTATATGAAGGTAAAATAAAAACTTTTTCTTATTCTTAATTGATGTAACAGATAAGAGTCTGTTCCAAACAAAAGCAACAATGTATTAGATTATGTATGCTTATGTATGTGTGTGTATATATACATATATATGCTTGTGTATAAGTAAAATGAGTGCTTACAGATAAGCTTATATATAAGTGAAATGAATGACAGCAACTAAGATGCCCCTTCGTAGGTGAATGGATACATAAAATGTAGTACATACAGACAATGGAATATTATTCAGCACTGAAAAGGAATGGCTATTGAGCCATCAAAGACATAGTGGAAACTGAAATGCACATTACTAAGTAAAAAAGGCCAACCTGAGAAGGCTATATACTGTATAATTCCAACTATATGACATTTTGGAAAAGGCAAAACTATACAGTCAATAAAAAGGTCAGTGGTTGCCAAGGGGGGACGGGGCAGTTATGAATGGACAGAGCACAGATGGTATTTAGGACAGTGAAAATACTCTGAATGATATTATAATGAGGGACAGATATCATTATACATTTGTCTAAATGAATATACAACACCAAAAGGAACCCTAAGGGAAATTAAGGACTTTGGGTGGTTATGGCATTACTGTTGGCTCATTCTTGGTGAAAACGCGCCATTCTGAGACGTGGTGTTGATGAGCAGGCTATGCATGTGTGAGGGGAGAGGTATATGGGAAATCTCTGACCCTTCCTCTCAATTTTATTGTAAACCTAAAACTGCTCTGAAAATAAAATCCTTCTTAAAAACCGACTGCTGAAATTAATTATGTGGAAAACAGAATTGTAAGATACTTGGGCTACAGTATCAACTATTCAATTAAACACCACTCTGGATGTTGCTATGAAGGTATTTTGTAGGTGTGGTCAACATCTCTAATCAGCTGACTTTAAAGATTATCCTTGATAACCAGGGTGGGCCTCATCCCATCAGCTGAAAGCACTTAAAAGCAGAACTGAGGTTTCCCTGAGGAAGAAGAAATTCTGCCTGAAGATGTAGAATCAATTCCTGCCCAAGAATTTCCAGACTGCTAGCCTGCCCTGTCAACTTCAGACCTGCCAGCCCCCAAAATTACATAAGCCAATTCCTTTGAATAAATCTCTCTTCTACCTCCTACTAGTTCTGTTTCTCTGGAGGAACCTGATGCTACAACAATGTTACATCTTCAGAATGTTGTTAACCTTGAACATGGGATATTTTAGAGATTCTACTGGACTCACCTTGAAGGATTCTGTAGGGCCTCAAAGAAGGATATTCATAAATGATAATCTTTGGGAAAAGCTCCTTTCTCTGCTACTGTGAAGCAAGTTTTATATGGGTGAACCTATAAAAAATAAAATCTCACTAAAGTATTAAAAGGGAAATTGTCATATAAACAGTTCTATTAATACAGTACTTAGTATCTGTTACTTTATAATTTATTAGGATCAACTCCAGTAGAAAACTCAAAACTAGGCATCTTTTTCCTACAACATGGATGGACCTGGAGATCATCATTCTAAGTGAAGGAAGCCAGAAAGAGAAAGAAAAATACCATATAATATCACTTATATGTGGAATCTTAAAAAAAGACACAAATAAACTTATCTACAAAACAGAAACAGAATCACAGACATAGAAAACAAACTTGTGGTTACCAGGGGTAAAGGGGGTTGGAAGAGGTAAATTGGAAGTTCAAGATTTGCAGATACTAATATATATATAATAGATAAACAACAAGTTTATACTGTATAGCACAGGAAACTATATTCAATATCTCATAGTAACTTATGGTGAAAAGAATATGAAAACGAATATATGTATGTTTATATATGACTGAAACATTATGCTATACACCAGAAATTGACAACATTGTAAATGACTATACTTTAATTAAAAAAAAGGTCATCTAACAAATTCTTGACAATGAATATAACTTAAACTGAAAACAAGAAGAATACTCATTTAAGTTTCACTTTCATTAATAGAGGCATATCTAACTCTACAATTTAAAAAATTGCCATCAGAAGAAGCTAGAACATTGAGCAGGCATCAGAATCACAGGGAGGGCTTATTAAAGCTCAGATTACAAGCCTTAACACCAGGTTTCTGATTAGTAAATCAGGGCTGGGACCTGAGAATTCAGTTACAATTCTAACAAGTTCCCAGGTGATGTTGATGCTGCTGGCTCGGGGTTGGGGGGGGGGCACTCTTGGAGAACAGCTGAGTTAGATGAATTGTTTACCCTGCATATAAATTAACTTACATATTTGAATTAAAAAATTCATGTTTCCAGAGTAGGTTACATCACAATTTCTAAAATTTCACCTTGGACAAACTTACCAGAAATGGATGTAAACTTAGTGGAAGTGTGAAAGATAACAATATTTCCAAGCCAGAAGTAGAGGAAAATATAGTAAATAAGCCCTTGACAAACTATTTGTGTCAGCATTTCAGTAATAGCCATATAAATTGGATGGAATCGTAGGTTCACTTCTGTTACTTTTGTTTATTCCTGCCAATGTGCAGGAAGAGTAAATGAGTAGTCAAAAAATAAAAATAAAAATAGGCTGTTATAAGAAAAGCTATTTAAAACACACATTTATAAAATTCCACTTTCAGTTACCATTTTGCAACTCCTGATTATATACCTTAGGGAGTATTCTCGGGCACAGAGGGCACTGGAAGTCCTTGTACCCAAGATTAGGTTCTTGCTCTTCTTCATCCCTCCGCATGTGGGAACCTAAGACCCATAACAGGCTGTCTTCCAACTGGTAAGTCGCCTTTTATTCTTCAATTCAAGTAAATACCCATCACTTCAGCTTGGAACAAGGCTTGTGTTTATAGGATGGATACTCAGTGAGATAATGATAATGTTGAAAACAGATAACATTTATTGAGTACTTACTATGTACCAGACACTAAGTTTGACATGAATTAATTTCCTTAAATTTCACATCAACCTTGTGAGGTTGTATATCATTTTTATTCCCACCTTATTGATGGGGAAACTGAGGAAAAGAGAGGTTAAGTAACTTGCTTGAAGTTATACAGCTGGTAAATGCAAGAGCGTGGATTCAAGCCAGGTGTTGGGGCTAAGAAGAAAATGGAACTAAAAAGTAGTAGATTCAAGGGGAGGGTATAGCTCAGGGGCAGGGTGTTTGCCTTGTAAGCATGAGGTCCTGAGTTCAATCCTCAGTACCTCCAGCGCTACCAACAACAAATAGCAGATTCTATGAATTTAGTGAGAAATGCATTGAGACATTTCTAGATTCCCCACTTACAAGGGAATATTCTGTAAGATATGGGGGTCACAGAAATCTGAATGGGCATTCAGGCAAATCTTTCACCTGTTTAGGTCTTGTCTATAGTAAGTAAAAATACTTCTGCTCTTCCAGATCAGAAGCTGCTGTGGGGTTGGGTTTGCTGTTTTGCTTTATTTTTAGTGGAGACCTGGAACAGTAAGTCACTATATACTCATAGTCATACTCAACATATAGATTCACCCTATCTTTTCTGGAAGATAGTTTATATGCCCCGGAACACATTTCTCACAGGTTTCTCATAGCCTCATGGAAGAATTGCTCATCCACAAATAGATAACTGTTTCAGAAAAAGTGAAGCAATGTGGGCAGTGGAGGAAGGCCCCTGTCACGATCCAGGCTCCAGAAGCCCCAGCACACATGGAGACGAGCCCCGTGGACACACGAGTGCTCGGAGTCCAGGGGGTACAGTTTAGGGTGAGCATTCTTGACCACATTCTTGACTTCACTACATCCCTAAGCACTGACCTCAAGCCAAATTATCATATAGCAAAGTAAAATGGGCATTCCAAAACTCCTGTTGGCCACAAAGTGATAGAAAAACAAGTGAGTTAGATATTGCTGAGTCCTCTGCAGATGGTGTGGACCCCAGGGCTCATGACACCCCAAGATGGCCCCAGTTGACTTCCCTCCAGAGAGCCCGTGACCCTCACCTTGGGCCCATGAACATTTGCAACAGCTGGTCCCACAGTACCAGGTACTTGTATACATCTAGCCTTGGGGTTTTTTGCTTTTTAATATGGATCCTGTCTCTTTAGATGGATTTTAAACTCTGAATTCACAGGAGTCATGAACCCTTCTTCCTCTGAATCCCTGCATGTTTTGAGCATTGGCTGCAGAGTTTTATACAATAAATTCTTGCTGAATTCATTAATTCGTCTTATAACAAACTCCCTGAAGACAAAGACTTAATTATATACACATGCTATATCCAGATAGATGATCAAGAAGGAAACAAACCTGAGATTATCTTTGACTCTTTCATCTCACCACATCCTTAGGCAATCTAAGTCCTGTTTTTGGGTCTCAGATTTCCTCATCTTCTCCATCCCATTGCCATGTCCCTGCTTCACTCCCCAGATCAAGAATCTTCAAAACCTCCTCACTCACCTCCACTTCACAACTAAATCTAACCCGATCAAACTGTTTCCCACTGCTTCCTGCAGGCTTGGCCCATTCTCTCTGCTGGAGCCACATCAGTCTTTCTGCCAGAAGCCCTGGCCTCAGCATTGTGCTGTGAAGAGGGCCCTGCACCTCCTAGTTCCTTCTGGTCTGCTCACACCCAGCAGGAAGGGCAGGAGTGGGGATTTGGTATTTGGATCCGATCCCTCTAGAAACCCTCTTGAGCATCTCATGTGGAACTGCTGCTTGTTTCAGCCCCCAATCCTGTATATTTCTCCTCCTTTCCCTCATTGTCTCTCTCAGCCTCATCTGAATGGATGGTCCTCTCATGACTCCAGTGACACCGAGAGGCATCCCTCAGGCCATTGGTTACTGGTGAGAGTAGATCTAGGGACACCTGCTTTAAGGAGCAGAGAGTAGAAAAACAGCCAAGAGTAAAGCTCAGTTGTGGGGCCATTGCTACAGGGAGGTCAGGTAATTAGAAAAGTATTCTTCAGATTTGGCTATTAAGAGGGCCTTTGGTCACCTTAGTGAGGTGATGGGGAAACAGACAGCAGATGTTTGGCTCTGGATGAAAGCTTAAAGGTCACTGGGTAAAGAGAATGTATGGTCAGAGAGGGGCCTTTTAAACTGAGAACAAGTTGATTTAGTTTGCTTTTGGGCTGAGGATGGAAAGCCCAAGGAAGTAGAGGCTGAAGATACAAGAAAGATGATGACTGATGGAGACAGACACCTGAGGATGAAGAGAGGCTCCAAATCACACACAGATCCTTTTGTCAACTGCTCGAAACTACTGAGTGTGCAATCTGTACTTCATCTCTAATGTTCAACTCTATGTTCACATCTTACCTGGCATTTAGCTCTAATTCATATGTGAATTATCATTTGTGTTATTCACCACAGTGTTTTTGCAGAATAGCAACATACCATTCAGTGTGAAAAACCTGCATGACTGTGGGAAGTCACTGAACCTCTATTAGCCCTGGTTTCCTTATCTGCAAAATGAGATGGTAGTATTATTAATATAATAGTGTACTATTGCATGGGATAATGTCAGTGAAAGCAGTGGCTGCAATCACGGAATTGAAATCCACACATTTACTACCACAGATTACTCACATAGAGGATGAAATTAACTCAAAGACTTCAAAGAGATTTTTAAACTCATTATACGCATACATATATTTAGAATTTATGGCACAAAATAAGTTCTCTGTAGAGTTTTATTTTTAACATCTAAGTTTTCTATGTCTACCTCTTTTAGACTCATACCATCTCCAGTTGACTTAAAGCTGTGTCCTTTTCAACCTAAGTTCTAAAGGTGACTGCTTTGGAACCTGGTAATAAACAAAAATAAAACGTATGTATATAGCCCAAGAAAATGCCTTAAAGACTGCTGTGCATTTCATGTAATCCCACAGTACTGCATGTGGCCCTGGCACCTCACAGTCCAGCTGGTCTACAGAACAAAGAATTTTTTTTCTAAGTTAGTAAAGACATACCCCAATGACACCAATTCCTCTGCCACTGCTACTTCGCAGGTAGGTCTGTTCCTTGGTTTTCAAATTTAGAAGGATCAGCTGGTTCCCAGCTATGTACATCACGGTATTGCTGTCCAGAAGTTGTAGGTTGGCCCGCTTTCTGCAGTCATAACCAAAGGAATGTCTGAGGGAAAGCTGCTAAGGAAAAGAGGTGAACCAAAGTAACCACCCTAGAGACAGGAAAAGCAATGAAATCAATATGTTAAAAAAAAAAAAAAAAAACCAAATCCTTAGATAAAGATTCAGTGTTGAAGTATGAATTTTACACCAAAACTCAGAGTTTTTAAAAAATGTATTACTAATGCAATCTTGTTTTTAAATTATGTAAAAATTCTCCTACTCTGATTTAGTCAATATTTTAATTTTCTTAGGAAAATCCTGAAAGCATACTAATTTTGTTTGCAGTAAAAAATCAAGTTAAACTTTCAATTTGGGTACTATAGAGAGTAAAGTTGTCCCCTAAATAACTTCATTTCCCTCTCTCCTGCTGAAACTAAATCACATCATAATGCGGGAGGAAGTCTGTCTTTGTCATCTTTGTTCTCCTAATGCCTGTTTAGTTTGTTGACTGAACACAGTAAAATGATCCTGTAGGTCTCTTCCTTGATGCTGAAAGATAAGCCGTTTAAAATTCTGACATGCTTGTGAAATTGACACACCAGTGATTATGTAATAAATTCACATAAATATAATTGAAATGTTATCACATGAAAAACCATGAAAACTGACTAAATAATATGTAGTATGTAAGAATATAAAATAAATACCCTAACATTTCCTTTCTGAGATTATTAGTGTGTATGGGTGTGTAGATGAGTGTATATGTGTGTGTGCATTTATGCTATAGAGTAAAACTGCATTAATTCAAAATAGAGGTTTTAAAAATCTGAGTTATAAAACATCTTTTAAATGTACTTTATCACTCCATTCAAATTCAAATTACTATAACCCAAGATATAAATGTAATAATAGATCAATCTATTAAAGAAATTATAGCTTGCCAAAGAAACATATTATAGCGTATCTTAAGGAAATAGATTCCTATTTTCGAAGAACTCACTGCTGAACACAAAAGTTGAAGAATCATTGGAGAAATCTTTATTTCTTGAGCCCTTATTTAAAAAAAATCTGATTTTAGAGAATTCACCTTATTTCTAAGTAAATATTTTCAGAGAAAGAAATTATGTGGAACTTTTAACAAGAAGGATATATAGAATGTAAAAAAAAAAGATTTTAATGAATGCGATTTGAATTGTAAAGTACATACAAATTATAATGAACTACAAGTTACTTTCCTTATCTCATTGTCTAACAGTTAAATTGAAAAAGAGAGAGAGAATATTTCAGAACATTTGATCTGTTCAAGAAAAAGGAATTTTATCAATTTAAAAGATATAAATGCCTAAAACTGAATCTTATAAAGGCATATGAGTAAATATGTGATCCAAGCTCTAGATGAAGCTGCTCTGGCCTCGTGGTTAATATCCGAGGACTCTTTACAAAGAAAAGAGTGGAATCGACAGTCCCTGGTCTTCCAGAGTCCGGTGCAGGGCAGAAGTTTTGCCTACCCTCTCCTTCCCTCTCCCCAGACTACGCTCTCACCTTTCCTTTTTCCTCCTCCCCTTTCCCTTTTCCCAGGCGCCAGTGTCATACTTCAGAGGGCTGAAAGTATGTCTGTAACTGTGAGAGTAGAAGTGGGCTGCCATCTCTTCACGACCTTGGATGACAGTGGGGAATCAGAGATAGGATCGGCTACCTAGTATTACCATGTCTAGTTTCAGGGAGATGACTCTTACTTGCTGCTGCTTCGATCTTAGTGGGTGAGACTGTAACTTCCCAAACTCTTTCCCTATAAATCACAACCTGCTTGAGGGCAGAGACTGATTCTCACTCCTCTCTGCTTCCTGGAATGCAGACCACAGTGTTTAGAGCCTATTAAGTTGAATGAGTGAGTGAGTGAGTTGAATGAATGAATGAATTCATAACTGGAGCCTGATCTTTCCCTTCTAACCCCAGAGGACAAGGCAGCCCCTAAGCAGAGCTCTGAAAGTGTTTTCACCTCTTCAGGTGTTCTGATATACATTCAACTCCCTTCTGTTTTGTCTTACCCTCCCTTCTGGCTCTTCTTCCTAACTTCCTATCAGAGGCCCCGGGCCCTCACTGTTCATTCGTGGCCATTGAGGACCTCTGCGTTAAAACGGGGTTTAAATACCCTGTTAAGTTCTGTTTGGCGTCTTTTATGACTTATGCTGTGGTTTAGGTGATATGTTATAAATTACACATTTCTTGATTGATTTAGAAGACAGAAATGTTAAAACTGAAGTAGATAAAGAATTGAAAGAGTACATGGGGGATATATGACAGCTGACTTCTTTGAGCTTCTCACAAGAAATAGAGATTACATTTGTTCCATCTCTAGGGAGTAGGACTAAGTCTAATGCAGGACATTCCAGAGAGGCAGGTTTTGATTCAAGGCCTGGAAGAGCTCTCTAATAATGCAAGCTGTTCAAAAATGAGATAACTTTGTGTGATTGCTCTGGTTGTGAAAGTGTTTAAAAAAAAAAATCTACAGCTTATGCAGCCACTCATCCAGCGTGTGTGGAAAGGATTCACGCATTGTGCCAAAAGTCAAGGCCTCTCTGACTCCATTATTTACAAACTAGGCTTCTCTCTCTAACACAGAGATCCTTGCAGCCTGGAGCAGCAAGTCCCCCGAGGTGGGGGCCAGGAGAAGGCAGCACAAGCACAAGTTACCGAGAGGAGACGTGATGAGGAGACCAGGAGGCCTCTGATTCTGTTCCTCAAGGCTGTCTTCTCTGTACCTCATGTGATGAATACTGTGAAAGCACTAATGCCTGGCAGTGGCCCCATCAGTGTTTCAAGAAGGGAGATCAAAGATTTTAACTGACAGTCATTGAAAAGAGGCTGCCAGGCTGGTAGAGGAGGTGAATGGGGATCAGAGGCCTCCTGGTCTCCTCATCACGTCTCCTGAAAGGACAGCCAGAAAAATCATCATTTCTCATTACGGTTGTTTGGCATCAAACAAAATCTTAGTCTAAATTAAGAGCAAGCTTTTCTGTCTCAGCTTCTCTAAAGGCCAAGCTTTTTAGAATGACCCAAGACAGGGGTTGGCAAACTTTTTCAGTAAAGGGCCAGGTAGTAAATATTTTAGGCTTTGTGGGTCAGATTGTCTCTGTTGTAACTGCTTAAATCTGCCCTTGCAGTGTGATGGCAGCCATACACAAAAGGTAAATGAATGAGCAGTGCTGTGTTCCAATAAAACTTTATTTAGGAAAAAAGGCCAGGGGCCAGATTTGGTGCATGGGCTCTAGTTTGCCAACCCCTGACCTAAGAAGCTGAAATTCCAAGACTATATGTATGTAACTGGAGTGGATACACAAGTGTGAGAAGATCCAGTGGTATGTTTGAATCCGGAGTCACAAAAGGCATCGAAACAAGTTCCATATAATTGTAGAAGAAGCTCTCTGATATTTTCTTCTTAACTTCCTCCTCTGCCTCTTCTGCAGCTGGGACAGGAGTTTCCATATACTGAGATTCTAAAAAGTTAAAATGTTTTAACTAAGAAGAGTGTCTGCTCAATCCTAAAATCATGTTTCATGAAGACGGGAGCAATGTACCCAGTCTGTCTTACTCCAGCAGTAACTACGACTACTGGCCCGAACATAGGATGCCACCCACTAATGAGCATGGGCACCGAGGCACACGCCTGTGTGCATCAGGGTGAACGCTGAGCCCTGCTCATGATCCCAGCAGTCCCAAAGAACAGTTCCCAGTCAGTTCCAAGAGAGAGTTGTTCTCACTAATCTGGGGTAGATCACTCTTTAGACCATCCCCACTCCCCAGGAAAACCCAGTATGAGAGTATGTGATCCTCAGAAATAGACTAGCCAACCCCAGAGCTGCTAAACCACCCTATCAGCATAAGATTGATGCTCTTTCTTTTATCACCCCCACATATCTTGCAATTTTTTTTAATGGATTTACAACTGTTCAGTTTGGGCAATTTGTCTTTAAAACAGTGACAACTACTGAACTGATTTAAAAAAAAAACCTAATAATACTTACCACCAGTGCTTTCTGCATAATCATCTTGAAGTGAACTTGAACTTCTTTCCAAATGTTCCATATATGAGTCATTGTCCCCTGAATATGATTCTTCCCCTTCAGTAAATGTTTCGTCTGTGGTATCTTCCAAAGATTTGTAATCCTCTTTCATAGCAGCTATTAAAAATCCTTTGTTTTAATAATTTCTAAATTTTAATGAAATATTTTCTTATTTCCAAAGTAGCTAGTACTTCCAATTCATTTGTGTTCTAAGTTGAATGAATTTTAAGCTCAAAAATCCCTACAAAAATCATTTTATTTGGTCACTCATAACTTTACAAAAATTTTTAAAAGCTTTTCCTGTGAGTTAATCTCTGTTTTCACTTCATTTCCAGTCCACTTCCACTTACAAGAAAATAAAATAGAAAGAAAAGAAGATTGGTCAAGTATGCTGCTATTACTTTTTTAATTCAATTTGATTTGACCAAAACTTATTATTTATAAGGACCTTTTATGTCAAAGATAAATAATGCACATTCAAGAACAAACTTGTCTGGGTATGACTACCTCTGAGTGATATCACAGGAATAAGTTAGACTGTTTGCTTCAGGATAAGCTAGAAGAGAAAGAGAGTTGGAATGGGAGTAGAACAGACCTAGGTATAAGCCAACATTCAGATCAAGTCCAAACATGGGTATGGTTCAAATATACCATGTCAAGCAGGCGAAAGGGCGGGGTGAACTTTCAGGAGAACAAGGCAGAAATGGTAAGTATGCCAGAAACAGTAGAACCACCGACTAGATCTATTTGAGATGAGGCTAAAAGATGAGGAATAAGGCCCAAGACTAACATAGATGAGGTGGGAAAGCTAAGCCAAGCCAATTAGCAAGACAACAGGACACGGTTCTGTAGGATTCGTGTATTTGTATAGAAAAAAAAAATTATCTTGGGCACCTAAATGGGCCCCACTGCTTGAATTCCCCCAAGGGAGAGCCTTGGGTAACTACCCTCCAATAACACCATTTAACAGGTATCTTAGATCTTTCTTGTGACCATCCCAAGCAAAGATTATTTCCCCATCTCAACACTAAAAACTTGACGTGTCGTCCTGCGACTTACCCCTGGGAACAGAGTTCAAGTTGCCATTAGATGAGTTAAGACTGCCAGTGAGAATGAGAGAATCATTGATAAAGGAATTGGCAGTGAACACAGATAAAGGAGAATAAATCATTTGTTTTTAAATTGAAGTATAGTTGATTTACAGTGTTGTGTTAGTTTCTGCTATACAGCATAGTGATTCAGTTCTACATATAAATTTTATTTTTCATATTCATTTTCATTACAGGTTATTACAAGCTATTGAATATAGTTCCCTGTGTTATACAGTAGGACCTTGTTGTTTAGCTATTCTGTGCATAGTAGTTTGTATCTGCTAATCCTAAACTCCCGATTTATCCTCCCCCCCGATTTATCCTACCTTTCCCCTTTGGTAACCATACAGAATTTAATGTAAATTTTGTAAATGAATTGATTTCCCCAGGACCTGATCTCCTGTAACTGGATAGTAAAAACTGTATTTCTGAAACTATATTTAGGATTAGAACTAAAAAAAGTCAAGATTCCACCAGGCTACCTAACACCATGATGTTCAGTCAGAAAAAGGCAGCCATCTTTTAAAACTCTTATTAATTATTAAAAATTATTAATCTTAAAAATCCTTCACTTCCCCTTCCATCTGCACTCTGTGATATCCTTCCATGCATGTCATCCAATTTAATCTTCAAACAGCTCACAATCATCATTTTAATAGGTGAGAAAATTGAGGCTTAGAAAGGTGAAATAATTTATCCAAGATCAAACATCTCAAAGTGGTAGACCCAGGACTTAAAACTGAAATCCAGCTCTTCTTTTCCACTACAGTGGTGTAAGAGAAGTCCATTAAAGACTTTGTAGACCCTACAGGAGAAAGCCAGCAGATGTGAAGATAGGTCATTATCAACACAGAGATGACAGTACCTTCTGTGTTCCAGGAGCTAGAGATGAAATGATTAAAACACAGACTCTGCTCTTAAAGAACTTAAGGTTTAATAAGGGAATTAAATGAATAAATATCATTCTGTCATATAAACTTAGATATGTATTCTTTAAAATATTATTCTACCTGAATTTAATAATAAAGACCCTAAGTGTAAATTATAATCTTTACTTACATCTTGTTGCAGATTTAAAGGACCGAGACTGCCTTTCATCACTCTTTGATCTATCTGATTTTCCCCCATCAGTATCCTGATCATCTGGTTCCTTCATTTCCTCTGTAAGCACAAAATTGAGAGAGAGAAATAGAGAGAGCTGTAAAATAGAAATCACTGACAGATTTTTTTGCCCCAAATTCCATGAGAACCAAACACCATGTGTGTTGATAATCCTATGTTTGCATGGTATCCGAAATGACTTTACCATCAGGTGGGTACAGCCACCATCAGAGACCTCTGCAGAATGGCAAAATATAATCAGATATTCCCTTCCTCCAGGCAAACTTTTCACCGTGGTGCCCTCTGGTTTTCCAGAAAGCCACAGTGAAAATAAAAATTAACCCTCTGCCAGCCTTCCTTTGGTTTACCTCCTTCTCTTCCTCCTCCCATCATCAAATTCCCCTGGTGTTACTAACCAATTTCAATTTTTAAATATTGTTGAGGACACCTTCTATGTATCAAATCTTATGTTAGCTAAATTATGGTACTGAACTAGAGAGGTATGATCCCTAACTTCGTGGAGCTTGTTTAGAAAGATAGGTGTTATACAAGCAATTAAAATATAATGAGTGTTACCAAAAATAGGGTGCTGTGCGTGCATCTAGCAAGAAGATTAAATCATGTCTGGGGTTAAGGAAGAGGCATTTGAAGACACAGGGTGATGGGAGATCTTTAAAATCCAAATTCTATCATCTAGTACATTTTATATTCCTTTCAGTTTGGATACACAGGCTTGCTTTCTGTGCTCATACAAGTGACTCACTTTAGAATGAATAATTAAGTAATATCTGCTATTACAAGGCAGCGTCAGTTATGGCAGGTTGATTGCAGATGATCACATACTGTGGGTAAACATGTTCAGATAGCCACAAACATATCTCAATGCCATTTCCTCCCTTGATTTCAAGGTTCTCCACAGTTTAAAGCAGTTCAATTCTTAAAACTATTGGTCATCTTTATATACAGATGATACTATGTCAGGCCCTGCAGATGATACAAAGATGAGCACTATACAGCCCTTGGCTCTAAACAGTTTACAGTCTAAGAAAAAGAAATTGACAATTCTCTTTTCATATCATCTCAGAATAAACTTCTCTTCTAAATCACTGATTCAGACCCATCTGAGGTTGACCAGGATGGTCTGATCATCATGATTGAAGCAGCACTCTAAATGAAGATTTCCTTGATAAAAATCAACATTTAAGGTACTGGAAGGAAACGAAACTACTCTCTAAAGTGCCATGATGCAGGCCCCAAATAGGTGGAGGTAAGGCAGTCCCTCAACAAAACTGAACTGATATTCTATTGTTGCTATTCAATTAAGAACTAAATGAAAAATTTTAGTCTGCAAATTTCAATAACACTTCAGTCTGTAAACAGGTATTGTTTCACTTTCCTATTGTTGTCATACAAATTTAGCAGCTTAAAATGGCACCCATTTATTATCTTCCCAGTTCTATGGGTCAGAAATCCAAGCACAGTTGTGACTCAGCTGGTTCTCTGCTTAGAGTCTCACAAGGTTGAAATCAAAGTGTGGGCCAAACCCTCTTCATTTCTGAAGGCTCTGGGGAGGAATCTATTTCCAGGCTCACTTAGGTTGTTGGCAGAATCCAGTTCCCTGTGGTTGTAGGACTGAGGTCTCTGTTTTCCTGCTGGCTGTAGGTCAGTTTTTCTAAGCTTCCAGAGGCTGCCTGCATTCCCTGGGTCACGGCTCCCTTCAAAGCCGGCAACAGTAGGTCAAGTACCTCTCAGTGAGTTACATCTCAGTTTTCTTTCCTGCTTCCCACCAATAAAAGCTTCATGAGATCATTTCCTACCCTTTAGTCTTTCCTTGTCTGCATACACTCATTTTTAACATCCTATAACTGAACATTAACTGGGTATAGATTCTAATCAAGAGCCTGTAAGACCTAATAAATTTACTCATAAATTGATCATAAAATGGGTAAGAAACAATTATGCTAACTGAACCACTCTGCAAACAAAGGATCTGAACCACAACAAAAGGTTAAATGGTGTCAAGACAAAAGTACCACACTTTTTGTTATCATAGACAATATAATCCTCAGGTGGCTAATACCACCATGCAATAGACATTAACATCACCAACCTAGGTATACCAGGTTGTGTATAGTATGAAAGAAAATACTGGGGCTAAATGAATTTGCCCTGTCTTCTGAACTAGCGACACAGGACAAAAAATACTGAGATTTTTAGATTTGGGGGTCATAAAGGGTGACTGATGAACCTGTGAAAAGCAGGTGAGCAGGTCAGGTAGGAGGGGCTCCTGGAGTGCCAGAGATTAGCAGTGTAACTGGTGAGATGGAATAAGGTAGACTTTATTTGTTTGTTTTGTTTGTTTGTTTAATTGTTTGTTTTTAGAATGAAGGGGTTGGGAAGGTGTATTGTAACCTGATGAGGCTTTGATGCCACAGACACTTGGGTTCACATCCCAGTTTCTCCAAGGAAAAAAGGTTAAGTTGGCCAAGGGCCAAGCCCCAGCATCCCTTAATGTGTTAGTCCTTTTATATGTAAAATCAGAATAATAAGTCATCTGGCAGAGTTATTGTAAGTACTAAATGAGATCTTATATCCATAGTTCTCAACTGTGGCTGCACTTTAGAATCAGTTGGAAAACTTTTTACAACATACCATTCTCAGGGTCTCACTCTCTACATAATTCTTTTGTGCAGCCAAGGATAAGAATCAGAGTTAAGGACCACGGGTTTATATAAAACTCCTGTAGGTACTGGAAAATGGTAGTTGTTTTTACTATAGTTACTACACATTCTCTTTAATACAGTTAGGGCTCAATAAACATCATAGGATCTTCAGAGTTGAAAGAGGTTTAATCCATCCAACCTCCCACCCAACATAAGTCACACACCTATACTCAGCCCAGCACCGCTAGAAAAGCAGTCTAGTGTGTTGGTCAGGCTGAGAGTATTGGCTAGAACTGCACTGACCGGGCTCAAAGCCCAGCTCTTCCTCTTACTAGTTGTAAGGTGTAAACAAGTATTTAACCTCTCTGTGCCTTCTCACCTGTAAAGTGCAGTACCTACTTCATAAGGTTGTTCTCAGATCCCAATAAGTTAATACAGTAAAGCTTTGAAATAACAGTGACTGTCACTCAGTATGTAAAATAGTTGAAGGGATGAATGTATTAATCCCTGAATAAATGAACAAATGAAGGAACACTTCTAAAGATGATCAACTTCAATTTTAACATTTCAGGTAAGAGGATGAGCACATTTCTGTTAATGTTCTCAGCTCTAGTTTTTAGTAAGTTCATTTTATGTTATATGAAATCTCCCTCCCTGCAACTTGGGTCTATCTGGCCCTTATTCTTCTGAGAACACATAGAACAAGTTTTTCCATTTACTACAGCCATTCAAATAATTGTAGCTGGTTTACTTTCCTCCCCAGATCTTCTCTTTTCCCAGCTAAAGCATCTCAGTTCTTTCAACTATTCCTTGCTAATATGTTTTCAAATCTTTTCAGCATCCTGATAGCTCAAGAAATTAAATTCCAATCCACCATATATCCCTCCCAATTTTGTATGTTCTTCGAAGGATCCGGATACTTTCCAGAAGATATAAACTATCACTTTACCTGCTGGGGACACTGTATTCCTTCAAGGCAGCCTAATATTACATTATCTTTTGGGTAGGAAGGCTGGTTTATCATACCCTGACTCACATAATCCATTTGTAACCAACTAGAATAACTAAACCTTATCTGCATGTTCCTAACCATGTCCTATCTTATACAACTGAACTAGCTAGATTTGGAAGTCTATCTACAGAACTATCTTAAATCTGTTTCCTGGACTCAGGCTTATTGGTCCAGCCTGTGGCTAATTCTGTTAACCAGCTCTTTAGGCAGACTGTCAAGTTTCGTGTCAACCCTGAGGAAGTGTAAACAGAAAAGAAAATCATAGTATGCAGTGGTGCAGCGGGTGTGTTGCTAGAAGGAGGTTGGCTGGAGGCCAGACAGGGTGCTCCCCAAAGTGACAGTACTCAGATTCATCCCCTACATTCCAGGGTCGGTCCCCGGTCCCCACTCTCACAAACTCCAACACTCCATCTCAACAGTGTGCCAGAGCTGTTCAGGTTGAGATTCACAAAGATGACTGCATATAAACAGATACTTTGTTTTTACTTTATAGTGTGAAATACAAATGTGAAGAGAATAGTAGCTCCTGGTTTGTTAATGTTTACTGTGTGTCAAGCACAGTTCTGAGGATTCTACACATATTATTTCATATATTTCTCAAATCTCTGAGTTAGGTGCATCTTACAGATGAGAAAGCAGAGCAGGTACTCTTTGAATCCTTCCCTCTCACTCAGTTCAGGCAGTTGGCTCCAAGTCCTGTTGCCAAGTGTCCAGTTATCCAGCCTTTTGTATCTATCCCCTCCCTTCTACTCTCCTGTCACCATCCTAGTTGTGGCCCTCATCTCGTCACACTTCCATCATTTCCACAGCTCATTCTCTCCCTTCTCTGGTCCGTTTCTGCACTGCCACTTATATTTCTAAGACACAGCTTGCAGTGCACCATTCTTCTTGTTTAAAGCCATTAATGGTTCCTTGTTGCCATAGAATAAGAACTCAGATTCCTTGGCATGGCCCAAAGGTCCTTCATCTTAGAGTCTGTAATTCACCTCCTGCCACCTCCCCACTTCCTGGACCCTCCTCAGCCTCTCCTCCTCCTCAAAGGTTTCTCATCAATATTGTAAATTGACTGTACTTCAATTTTTAAAAATTGTATCTTAGAAAGTTTACATTAGTAGCCATCTGGGTCAACTCATAATTGGCTGGACTGACACACTGAGCTACTATATCCACCTGTGTGCAACAAAGATTTACTGTGCACCTACCATGTCATGCATAGGCCACACATCTTACCTGAATTCTCCTATTTAATGGTAACAAGAACCCTATGAGGTAAGCACTATCACCTTCCCTTTTAGAGATGAAGACTAAAGCATAGAAGGTCAACTTGCCGAGTGTCATACAGCTTAACGTGAGAGGGGTGGCTTGCTTGACCCCAGAACCAGGCAATTTCCCACCGACTCCCTACTTCTGGCTCGGCTGGGTCTAATTCGTACTCCTGGATTACGAACTCCTTGCAGGCAGGAACAGTGTCCGCTTTGTATCTAGTGTGTAGCTCCATGCCTGTGAATGTTGTCACTTCAAACGTATGTCTGATCCACAGAAAGGAGAAGGAATGTGTCCCAGCCAAGCCCGGAGAACACTTGTTGGCCTTAAGAGAAGTCCAAGTGAGGTTCACTGCTCTCTAACAGATTGGGAAGTTGTGGGAACTGCCAGGCTGCTGAGGTCCAAACTTACCGAAGGCGCCGATCTCCGCAGCGAGTTCCTAGTCACAGCATCTGCCCAAGGTCTCCGTTTACCGCGGTTGCCAACGGCAACACCACCCCGCCTCCGGGAGGGCGGAGACAGGCGTCCGTGAAGCTCATGCGCCGCCTAGAAGCAGCTTTTTAGAGAAATACCGCAGCGTGCCCGGAGGACATTCAATCTTATTTGCCTTTCTGGTCCCGGCTATTTCGTGGTCCATGACTCAAGATCAAAGCCAAACAGAAAGCCCAGCATTTTATCAGCTTTTTATCCCAGTTTAATTTTTATGTCCAGCTATATTATTATCATCATCCTAAGGATGCTTCATTGATAATTAAATGAAATGATCTGAACAATTTTGAAAATATGCCCAATGATACAAAATGGCTCAAAGGGGCCCTGATCGCACACAATCATCAACAAAGATACGTCGCAGGGCGAATTTCCTTTTACTTCTTTGTTTTACACTATGTTATCTTGTTGTCCTTTAAAAGTAAATATTTTATGTTGTGGGCTCCTTGGTCACGGGACTCTAGGCGCACAAAATACAGGCCTAGCTTCGCAGATTTCTCGGTTCAGCAATCTGCTCTTCAACTGCTCTGTGGCACAGTCAGCGATTATACTTATTTTTAAGTACCTAACTAATCTGACTGCTTACAAAACGTTTTGAAATGGCTACAACTTCGCAATGTGACAAAAGACTTTGTGCCCAGAGTAGGTAAAGGATTCTTGTAATTCAACAAGAAAAAAACTAATCACCTAATTTTTAAATGGGCATAGGACTTTGAATACTTCACCACATCGGATGTACGAGCCGTCAATAAACACATGCAAAGATGCGTAACAGTAGGCCCCAGGGAGATGCACGCTACAATGTTTACACTCCGCACCCACTGGAATGGGTAAACATTTTAAAACTGTCTGCACCAAATGTGGAAGGATGTGGAGCAAATGGAATTCTCACTATACTGCTGTTGGGAATGCACAGTAGCACAACCACTTTGAAAAAACATTTGGCAGCTTATTTAAAAGTTAGATACATAACAAGCCATTCCATGTCCAAGATATTACCCAAGAAAATCAAAAACATCTGTCCAAAGCTTGAACATGAACGTTCACAGCAGCCATATTCATAAATAGCAGAAACTGGAAACAACCCAAATGGCCATTGACAGGTGAATGGATAAGTATCTATAAAATGGAATACTACTCAGAAGTAAAAAGGAAGAAACTGATACACACAGCATGGATGAATTTCAATTAGGATGAGTGAAAGAAGCCAGGCACAAACAATAATACAGGTGTGTGATCCCACTTATATAAAATGCAAACCAATCTATCGTGACAAAAAGCAGATCAGTGGCTGCCTAGGGCTGGAGCCAAGGGATAGACGCACTGCAGAGACAGGAGGAATCTTTTAGAGATGGCAGAAATAGTCTTAATTGTGGTGGTGGTTTGTGTATATATATGACTGCCAAAAGTCAATGAATTGTTCTCTTTAAATGTATGTATGGATGTCGTTTAATGTCTATAAATTATTTCTCAATAAAGTTGATAAGAAAAAGATGTCTGTATTATATTTTATTAGTTCCATAATGTTCCACAATGATCTTCCAAAAATGTTGTACCATGCATTTGTTGGGAACATTAAAATGTTCTCCTTAGTCAAGTATTCTGCAGGATTAAAAAACAAGAGCATTATCCTTGCTGTTAATTATTAAATAGTACATCCAGGGTGTCAAAAAGTCAGAAGACATAGGATAAACTAATTTTTTATTGAAGTATAGTCAGTTTACAGTGTGTCAATTTCTGGTGTACAGCATAATGTTTCAGTCATAAATATATATGCATATATTCCTTTTCATATTTTTTTCATTATAGGTTACTACAAGATCTTGAATATCTTATGCTATACAGTATACTGTATAAACTCGTTTATCTACTTTATATATAGTAGTTAGTATCTGCGAATCTTGCACTCCCAATTTAACCCTTCCCACCTCCCTTCCCCTCTGGTAACCATAAGTTTGTTTTCTGTGTCTGAGTCTTTCTGCTTTGTAAATAAGTTCACTTGTGTCTTTTTTTAAGATTCCACATATAAATGATGCCATGTGGTATTTTTTTTCTTTCTGGCTTACTTCACTTAGAATGATGATCTCCAGGTCCATCCATGTTGCTGCATATGGCATTATTTTATTCTTTTTTATGGTTGAGTAGTATTCCATTATATATAAATACCGTATCTTCTTTATCCAGTCATCTGTTGATGGATATTTAGGTTGTTTTCCATGTCTTGGCTATTGTAAATAGTGCTGCTATGAACACTGGGGTACATGTATCTTTTCGAATCAGAGTTTCCCCCCTGGATATACATCCAGGACTGGGATTGTTGGATCATATGGTAAGTCTATTTTTAGTTTTTTAAGTAATCTCTATATTGTTTTCCATAGTGGCTGCACCAACTGCATTCCCATCAGCAGTGTAGGAGCATCCCTTTTCTCCACACCTTCAGTATTGGATAAACTTATTTTTAAACAGCATGTTGGTTACATTTTTCAAATACTATGCTCAACATGTTTTATTTCAATCTCCAAACATCTTTTCAGGTGAAACAGCTCTAAATTTAAAGCACTGGGTCCAGTTATTAGTTTGAGAAAAACACAAATTCACTACAGAATGTCTGAAAAAATCCAGAAACACAGAAGGAACAGTGTATTTATTTGTACACCAAAAACTTGGCAGTCATCATTACTGAATGCTTGTGAGTCAGGTCCTTGTTCTTAACATATTTACATATATGTACCTCACTTAATCCTCACAACCCTATAAGAAAGGTATTCTCCCTGACTTTCAAGTGGGAAAAATGAGATTAATTTGCCCATGGGACACAGCCCAAGTAACAGAGATGGCACGAGAACCCAAGTTTTCTGATGACAACCCTTGCGCCCTTGGCCACTATGCTATATTAGTTATTTCTTTCCAGTTAGTACAAGTCCAATAGTTGTTTTAGAAAAGAGCTTCAAGTCCTAGCTTCCTTTCTTATAAGCACGCTGACATTGGGTCACTTCCTCCGCCTCTAGAGCTCAGCTTCCTCATCTGTAAAGGGCGGTGGGTGGCATTTAAACATGACCAACTCATAGGCTTACTGTGTGATTTAAACAGATAAGGGGCTAGTGCAGCTCAGCACCATGCCTGCCACAGCACAAGCTCAATAAGGCACACCTACTACCTCACGGGGCTTCCACAGCACACGCCGGGAGAGGGCAGCGCAGCACAGGCCCTGGAGAAAGATGGCCTACCTCCCCAGTCTAGTGCCGCCACTCCCTGCTTACGTGACCTTAAGAGACTGCTCACCTCCTCGTACCTCATTTCTTCATCGGCAGAGTAAGGATACAGTACTTACCTCATAACAGTGTCAAGAAGTCTGTGGCTAAAACAGTACCTTCGCAAAAAGTAAACAGTTACTAAATTCTGCCAATCCAAATGATTTTGCTATACAGTATAGGAATGATTATACCCTCAACTGTGGATTGAACTATCAATCTAGCTTCTCTTTCAAGCTGCAAATTGGAGAACTGTAAATTTTATTAAAGTTTAGCAAGTGATCAGCAGCTTTCTGGGGCTGGAAATTGGAGGACCTATATGTTATAAAAAAAACTTGCTTCTAAACACAGGTAATGAGTTTGGACTGTTAAAGTAAATACAAATGCAGTACATCACAGTCAAATATAGCAGAGTTCCCCTGTCTGCAATGCTACAGATCAATGGTTCTCAAATTTGAACACGCACCAACTCACATGAAAGGCGTATTAAAAGAGCTTCTGATCAGTAGATCTGGGGTAGAGCCCAAGAACTCTCATTTCTAACGTAGCGAGGTGATGCTGACACTGCTGGTTGGGGCTCAAGACCCACTGATGCAGCTGGCTCTGAAAGCTGATAAAGAGGGGCTGATGAAGGTAATTAAAACCAAATATGCACTAATTATGACTTGGGGATAAGAAATGTCTTTATAATGATGATTCCCAAGCTTGGCTGTGCACTGGAATCATCTCAGGAGGTTTTTAAAACACGAATGTTTCTGTCCTTCCCCCAGAGATTCTAATTTAACTAGTCTGGGGTGAGGATTAGGCACCGGGAATTTTAGAAGGTCCGCAATGACTCTAACGGCAGCTAAAGTTGAGAAGCACTACTTCAGACAGCCTAAGAAAGAAAGGCCCTTTTCTCTGCATCTATTATTGTTGGAGTTTTGTCAATCTACTTTTGTATTTTATCAGCAAAAACAAATATGAACAGGATGAATACTTAAATGTCAGCCCCACAGGTTGCCAGTGAGCTAGTGGCAAAAGATTTTTTTGTTTTGGTTCTCAACTCTGGCTGCACGTTAAATCAACCTTGAGCAGCTTTTAAAGATGTCATACCAAACATTTTAGAGGTTTAAAGAAATACACAGGAAAAACAAAGAGCCAACCAGCTGGAGAATATTAAGGAAAATACATGTCAAAAGAATGCATTCACAAACAATGTGGACACCTTGACATCTCAATAATATATGGAGTAACACTAAAATTTTTTAATATCCCAGACAAGAATAGTATTTATTAAATACCAAGTTTCAAAAAGTGCAATGCAGATGGAAGACTGCAATAATGCAAATATATACAGATGACTTCACGTAAATAAAATCAGTGATACCAGAAGAAAATGTTTTTGCCACAACGAAGAGGCCCAGATGAAAAATGAATAGGATGCTTCCTAGAACAGTGACTTTTAACTTCAGGAGGAGGGAAGGTGTTGTCTGAGGAAGTTCCCCAAAAAGTTTCAGGGTGTTTCGCCCACCCCATGCCCATCACACTTAGACTGAGAATTCCTATAGAGCCAAGGAGCAGAGACCATTCAAAAGGCAAGTTTAAAACAGGAACTAATAACTGAGACCAAACAGGTGCCTAGAAGAAAAATCTACCCTGAAAGTACAGTAGATTCAGGGCTGGGAAAACTGATAGCCATGTTTTGTACGCCACTCTGTTTCAAACATTAAAGAAACCAATAAATCAATGTTACTGCATTTAGATAATTGAGCTCAATGATCGTTATTTATTTGATATACATTGCCAATACTGATGACATTTTCAGATTTAAAGGCTACGTAAGAAGTTTATAATATTGTATATATTATATACAACCACCCTTACCTGCTGAAGTAAATATAAACAAATATTCTCACACTTACTTTTTAAAAGTATACACTCACTTAATGGAAAAAAGTGATGGACTACAGTGACTTCCCCTAAAAGGAGGTGTTAAATTTTTCTGAAAGCCAGATTTTAATCACACAGAGGCATTTTATTGTAAGTTATATGCAAAGAGCAACTTAGTTCTTCAGAAAAAGATAAAAATAAAATATATCAATATTTAAGATATACTAGACCCCCCAAAAAAACCTGAATAAAGATGGTAAAGATAAAAAGATATTAATCCAAAAAACCCTTGAATGTATTAAGATATAAAACTTTAATTTCCCTCTAGTCAAAATTTTATTCACAAGAGGTTGTAGATTGGTTGATTGCTAGAAATCTATTTGAAAGGTCAAAAAATCACAATAATTGCTTTATTTCTTTGTTCCATTAGTACTAAGTCACGAGATCTTTGTAAGTTTTATCTGAAAGAAGAACACAAAAACTTGAAAGCAGGAGCAGGGAAAGGGGAGTAGGAAGTCAAGAATATATTACTGAGAGCAAACTGTGAAACTCAACCTCGCTTACGACACGTGGGTAGAAAGAGCAAACCAGCCTTCCTCATTTTGTTTCTCGGTCTGTTGAACAAAGATGCAAAAAGGATTTAAAGTAATCAGGAACATGAGACCATTCAAGATTTACAATTATTTATCAAGTACACAGAACCAAAGTTATCCTACACTGCTGAAAGGTACTGAAAATTAAATTGCTACTGGCAATTTTTATTCTCTAACAGAGACACTCCCCAAAATTCCCTGGTCGGCATATCCCCTCATTGATTTGGGAGGCCTAATTTTTAAAAAAAGAATAAATCCAGTATTTTATGTAAATCATAGAAACAGCTTTTTAAAATAACAAAAAGTTATTTGATCTTAGTAAATTAAATGTGTTACTAATGATATAAAACAGTTTACATTAAAGCTGTTTCAGAATATAAGAAACAGCAAAGGACAAATCTTCCAGGGCTGGGCAACTGCGACATCTGAGCCTACTGATTGATTTGGTCGATAAGTACTCAATGATTATTGATGCATTCACTATTTGGTCTGATTACTGAAGTTAGTACTAAGAATAACAAGGAAGGCACCCCCCCTTATCAAATAGCTGCCAGCTCACGTTCGCAAATGTAATGTTTGTGATTTTAAAGATATCCTGAATATATGCTATGACCAAACAGTCAAAAGAACTATATTTTGCTGTATTATCAGCACAGAAAAATGACTTTTGCAAAAATTTTGGATATATTGTAAGATGCTTAGTTTCTATATATTCCTCTTGCAAATCAGAACACATAAAGAATATGTAAGACATTTATTTTCCCTTTGTGCTATAACCTAAGTGTGGCATGTCACCTCTCTGTGCACACTCAGATACAGCACCTGGGGCAGAGTGACAAGGAAAGTGACTAGCCCCAGGGCTCGGGCTATCCCAAGCCTCACACAGCCACAGCAAGGACTGAGGAAACTCGTATCTCAGTACACCTATAGCCCATTCAAGGCTCCCCTGTGTATCTTGCCACACTATTTGGAAAGCTTTGCTTGAAATAGTAATGTCCAGTCTCTGCCTGTTGAAATCTTATTGAACTTTATCTTATTCCTTAGCTACCCTAGGAAACAAAAGAAGTGTATGCTTATTTGTTTTTCTCTAATGAAGGTGAATTTGTATTTCTTTTCGTCTCGGAATTCTGCATCATCTTTAAGATAACAGGAATAATAATTAAGCATGGAAACTGCCAAATCAGCCCGCTTCCTCCCTCACCCTCTACACACATTTCACAATCACATTTTCTCATATACCTTTGCTCTCGGATTAAGCGGTGTCAAGTGCCCGCTTCCTGAGCTGGCATTTAATGGAGAAGAAGAATTACTAGTAGCCCCTGAAGATCTATTTATGAGAAATGAAAGACAGAAAGAGAGTAATCTGTTATTATTATTAACTTTCAAAAATTATGTAAGACACAATTCTCAATACTGGCAAGAACCTAAAAGGGAATGGATGACTTAAGTCCAAAGGAGGTAAATTATTAGCAAGGTATTTTCACCAGCCTAAGTCTTCTTTTTTTAATTAATAGACTTTCTTTTTAGACTATGTTTAGGTTTACAGAAGGACTGAATGGAAAGTACAGAGACCACTATAGTATCATGGATGTGCAGGGGTAGGGGAGAAGCCAAGGCCGTGGAAGAGTGCTGAGACTCAGAGCGGTGCAGTGGCAGCATGGAGAGTGGAGGCAGAGCCAGGGACATGCTCAGTGTCACCATTTAGCAACCGTGTGACCCATCGAGACAATTCAGCCAATTAGCTCCATGAGCTTCGGTTTCACTTATTAAAGGAAGAAAATACCGCTGGTCAATTTGCCCACCCTGTCATATATTATCTGCTAATTCTGTAACCCATAAAGCACTCTACATATGTGCTATTATCCCATTTTTCAATAGCCAACCCAGTGCTTTTCTACTTAATTAAGGCTTGTTCCTCACTACTTTTTTTCCTCCCAAAATTCTCCTCCCCAATTATTCTATTTTCTCTACATGAGTGAATCTGTCTGGATCTATGTCAGACACTATGCACTTCCTTTCTTCACAGAAGGAATAGAATACAAACCACCATGTTCTTGATTTTAACCCTACCTTCTTGTATTTAGCCCACTGGTAGGAGAGACAGTACTGCATTTTGAGCTTTCTGGGGCTTCTGCTCCTGGAATAGACACCTCAATTGTCCTCCTTCCTCCTTCTAAAAATATAAGAATAAACATTAGTTTCATTAAAATTTAACTTGATATCTGTCTTACTGTAAATTTCACATTATAAATTTGAGGGTTCTTTCTACATTTTTATCATTATGGCCCATAAATGCACTTCAAGGATTTTTTTTTTAAATGAGCTGTGAGACAAGAAACTTCAGTTGCTAGTGTCAATTCAGTAGCATGCCAGTTCATAGAGAGCCAGAATGTTCAGACAAGTGGTACCATGTCAGATCTGCAGCAAGAAACAGAAATGAAGAGCTGGCCCTAAAGGACATGAGAGCTTGGTCAGAATAGCTTATCTAAAGCTTTCCAAAAAAAAAAAAAGGAGAGGAAATTTCTGAAGTTATTCAGTAAAACTTTAAATCCTCTAAATCTATTACATTACTACCATTACTGCAGACATTAAATTAGGATGGGAAAGTTGGCTGAGGAGATCATGTAGCCAATTATAAGTATAATTATGTACATTTTCAAGATTTCAGAAGTATCTGATTTCAGAATCAATCAAATATTTACTATATCTACTAATGACAGGCTTTATGTCCATCTCAGTGAGTTTCACAGAGGCTCCTAAGAACCACTGCTTAAAACCAGTGATTTCTAGGCTTTAAGAGGTAATGAAGCCCTATTCAATTTTGTAGCACATTCCTTGTTTACCCTAGAAAACAAAAAAGGTTTTGCGTGGCATATGATTTATTTTTATCTCTATCATTACAGCCCACCGAGGCTCCTGTGAAACCAAGAATTTTACTAAGAAAAGAATATCTCAGACATAAGCACTGGAAGGGAAACTACACAGTTGCAAAGAGTTGCAAGGATGCCAGGTACAAGGATGCCAGTTTGCTTCAGAACTTCAGACAAATCACTCAACTTCTTTGTGCCTCAGTTTACTTATTTACCGAATAGGTCTATCAGCTTTGTCTACTCCGAGGGTGTGCTGAAAACTAAATGAGATGACAGAAGTGCAAGTATTATTAATCTCAAAGAACTAGTGAAATAAATGTCTCATTTAATCATAAAATTATTCTTAAGAGTGACCTGCTTTATTCTTCTTCATTGCACTTATCACCAACTGATATTTTCTCATATATTTATTTGCTTATTTGTTTACTGCCTGCTCCCCAACTTGAATACTGGAGTAGTCAGCTGGGCAGGGACTTGTCCTGTTCGACACAGTACTCCCGGTACCCAGAACATGGCAGGCACACAGTTGGTATTCAGATACATTTAGTGATTTAATTTATTCATGTCAATCAGAAGTTCCCTCTAGACTTTCTTACTATGAATAACAGGAGACAAAGCTATAATGTGAAGGGGCCCAGAATAAACCAAGTAGAAGGGTCTTAGGGAAATAAATTATCCAACATTTTCCAATAATTTCCAAATCATTCTGCTTTCTGGCTCTATAGTTTCAAAAAGGAAGTAACTCCTGTGAGAAAAAGTCTTATTGGCAGACACCTTAAAGGTAACCTACCTCAGCCAGCCACAGGACACAGGAGTCCCTTTAACACACCACTTACTGATGCAGAGCTTCTATTCCTGACACTTAGAACCTCCCCTCACACCAGGCCTAACTTAGTCTCTCTACAACATTCATGCAGCTCTACCCCCAAGGGTCTTAATAATTCAAAAATTTTTGGCTAAACAGCAATTTGAGATCTACTGCATTTCATCAGTACTTTTTTTAATGTGAATACAATGACAACTAATTTTTCAGTTACTTTTCTATTATTTAGAACCCCTTCCAGCTTTCCACATTCCTAAATGAAACAACAGAACAGAAAGTTTAATTTACAAGTGAAAATGACTTAATGGTTTTAACAGAATAGTAACTTGTAATTTGTAATTGCTAATGCAATTCTAAATGATCATTTTGCTGCTATATAATTAGCTGCAGCATATGTCCTAAGTGAATCATACACTGTGATCAATCCCATGTACATGTAGGGCAATGTAGGAACTCAGACACCAAAGATTAACTGCATGGGATAGCTTTTTATCAGAAGACCCGCCTCCTAGTCCCATTTCTGTCACTTATTCTGTGACTTAGGTCTGTTTCTTTCTATATAAAATTGAAGACATTGAAATATCTGCTCTCTGAGATTTCTTTTGACTAAATATTTACTCACAAAATCAAGAAAGTGAAAATGTTCATATGTCTAAGCTTTTAAGTCATAAATTTGTGACTAACCAGTCCATGCTCTGAGAGGTGACTGAATAGGTGACATTGCTGGCGGGGAAGGATTCAGACCGATGAGTTTCTGCTGCTCTAGTAACTGCAGGAGTTTTTCACGAGCCTCCATACTCTGCCGATTCAATTCTGCAATTCGTTCTTCCATGCTACTTGGTGTTAGAGGTTGTACTGCTGGAAAAGTCTTTAAAAAAAAGGGCACAGATTCCATGTTAGAAATAATCCAAACAATTATGACTTTTTGTAAAAATAAACTCTTCCACTAAGAGCCATCAAAGTATTCATAGCCCTTGCTACATGCAAACTTGTCTAGTAAGCGAGTAGTAGTAAGATTAACAAATCACCTAACATTTAAGGCTAAAGTAAAGGGATACTAATTTTCTACTATTGGTGCCACATAAGTTCTCTAGTCCCTTTGTCCATGGAGAGTGTCTGTGGGACAGAGCAAAACCTCCCTGCACCTCTTAGTGTTTGTTGAGCTGCACAAAGATCATATGAGCAAAGACACTGCTTGTAGTGACTGGCTTCTAATTAACATCCCTATTAACACGCTGATTGCCACGTCACCCAAATCTAGGTGACAGCTGTGTCTCCTCAGGGGCACCAGATCCACAGTGGGTGATCAACAACAGTGTTACAGACAGGTCTGGGGTTTGAATCACAATATACAAAAGAGGATCTGCTGTAGTTGAAACAGATGCTTCTATAATTATAATCTTTATACCTGCATCATGAGCTATTTGGCAAAGATTTGTAGGAATCTTATACTCCTTCTGACCGTGTGTCAGCCTCCCCGGGCTACTCTAGCCTAAGACATCTGATTCAAGAAAATGTGTGACTGGAAAGGAATATGAACTGAAAAGGAGCCACCCAAGGAGTATAACGTAAGTTTGATTTGAAAATTGTTGAAAGGAATGTATATGTCACTCTTAACTATTCACTTAGTCTAATATGTCCCTTTGGGAGAAAAACAATCCCTAATAGAAATCACTAATTTGTAGCTTATGCTCACTAGTTAAAAAAAGAGACAAGTAAAACAGTATGAATTAAAAATCATTTTGTAATTCCGATGAGAACAAAAAGGGCAGTGAGGGCGATAATATTAGATTATCCTCTCTAGCCTGATTGCTATACTAAGAAAAGGGGGCGAGCTCAATTTTTAATTCAGTGGCCTTTTTTAAACCAAGAGTTGCCTGTTTCAAATAACCTTCAAAACTCTGCAAACATAGAAGTGCCTCCATGGACTAAAACCGAGGCAGTCTGTACTCACACACAACCGTATGGATGACTGCTGCCCTGCTAATACTCTTTCGTGGCCCCTCTGCCAGTGCGTGACTGCTCCTCCTGTGACTCCATACCCATATTGCCCGTAATCCCCATGAGCCAGTGCTACCAGGGATGCCCTCACCCCCACCCTCCCCTGTAACCTTCCTCATGGAAGCCCTCAATCCCCCTCTGGTAGAGTCCTTATGGAAGCAATCACCTCTGGAACCCCTAGTCCAAGAAGCTGGCCAGCTCCTTCCTGCTACTAAAATGAAGCCCCATCCCCTATCAGAACCCTGACAGGTGCCACCTTAGCTCATGAAGGGGTAATAAGAAGTCTCTCCCATTACTGGGACCAGCATGAGGATGTGTGTTATAAATACTCCACACCTGGAACTTAGAATCCCTTTTCTCCTCACAAACAAGGAAACAAAGGTTGATGTTACCAGGTCAGCTCACAGTTTACTTAACTTACAGAATTCCAGCACTACAATGTGCAGACATTTGCTCCTCAAAATGTAATCCTCGGACCAACGTCACCTGGAAACTTATTAGAAATGCACAGGCCCTACCTCAGACAAACTCAATCAGAAACTGCATTTTAGCAAGATGATTTCATATGTACATGAACGTTTGACTTTAGTAATTCTGTAAAACATCATTTCTATAGAAAAATGCACTCTGTGTCCTAAAAAATCATCTACTCATAAGCTGAGAGACAACTACATATAATTCTATTTAATGAGCACCTTTAAGAGTAAAAATGATTTCAATTAAAACATAGTTGTGTGGCAAACTTTCAAGACATGTTAACTCTACATTTTATATTTAAAACTTCATCCCTAGCTTAACTTTAGCTTTCCTACACTTTTTTTACCTTTGTCCTATTTTCCTCATTCATTTTGCCATTTTTAATGTTATGCTATCCTCTTTTAATGTCTGTGCAATGTAAACAGATAAATAACCTCTACTTATTTTGTGACGAGGACATGACAAAGCATAAGCTATCTAGGGGCAGGGTCACTTCTGGAAGGAAGTCCCTTAAGATGTTCCAGCAATATACTTAAATTCCTATATGTCCACAGTCAATCCTTAACTGGTACTCACAGCGGTCATGTCACTGGCATGACTTGTCTCCTGTTTGTTAAACTCCCGAAGTCCATCCCCTTGCTCTCCTCCTGGCCCAATAATATTATTCAGATGTGCCTTGATAGCTGAATTCTGCAGTGTCAACTCAGCAATTCGTGCCATGATGTCCTTTCTTTGTATTAACGTCTCATTTGTTCTAAGCTGTTGTCCATCTCCCAGTACTGGGGGTTCTTCTGAGAATGCAGGGTTTCTCGATTGCTGACCACTTGAATGGGAGCTGCAGAGGGGCTGAGAGAGGTTAACAAAAGGGGCTTGGGTTTTGTTCCCCAAATCTTCTCCCATGTGAGAGGCCCTCCACCTCTGAGTAAAGAGGTGACTCTCTTCACTTGAATTCTGAACGTCTGTGCCAGTAGGTAAGGTCTTCTCCCAATTTTGTTCCTTTTCAATTATTTCCACAGTTGGAGGAATTCGTGGAGCAGGCCGAGTTTGAACAGTCCTCCTCAACACTGTAGATTAAAATTAAACCATAATAAGCATCTGTCATTTATCCATAGTTGGCACTATAATCATCTCATTACCCATCATGAGAGTTAGACAAGTATTTCAACAGGCGGGCTTGGCTTCTGAATGCCTCAAGAACAGACCAGCAAGGCCACCTCTAACAGTTAAGTACAGGGACTTTTATATCCTTAAACCTTATTAGCATCCATGTGAAGAACCAGCTACCAAGTTCACATTTTAACACATATATTAAAACTCACATCTGGGAATCTTGAGGTGGGGGGAGTATAGATACATAATATAAACTGAGGATGGGCAGGGAAAGCATCTTTGAAAAAGTACAAATCTTAGATAATTACATACGTGGCAAAAAGTAAAGCAAAGAACATTACAGTCAGAGAGAACAACAGATGTGAAGGCCAGTCTAGCTACAGCATGGCAACAAGGGAGAACTGGGAACATGCGAGCCTGGAGAGGCCTGCAGGGGCCATTTCTTGAAGAGCTTTTTAAACCATGTTAGGAATTTTATAATTTAATCCAAGAGCAATGAAGCTTGGAGAAGCCTTGGCAATGACTCAATTTATATATTTAACACTTCTTAAATACTGTGATAACTAGAAGGTCCAGGAACAGAAGTAGGGAGACCAGTAAGCAACTGTAGCGGGCAAGAAGATAGATGATGGTAGCTTTGACTAAGATATGTTGGCTATAGAAATGGAGAGTAGGAGATACACTGTGAAGTATTTTAGCAACAGAACTGAGAGTGATAAGCCAAAAGTGGGGAGTGAGGGCAACACATAAATCAGGACAGCATGCACAAGTGCATGGATGGAGAAGATAGGGAGAACAGATTTGGGGGAAGAGAGATTATCAAGAATTGTATTCAATATGCTAAGTTTAAGGTGCCTAACAAGTCATCCATATATCTATCCAAGAAGATGAAACAGGGGTCAGAAACTCAGGAGGTCATCTGGGCTAAGATCCAAAACTGGAAGTCACTGGCTTATAGAAGGTATTGGAAGCCACGAGAACAAGTGAGGTTACAGAGAAAAAACAGACTGAGAGAAGAAACCAGTAGCAAGACATGAAGGACTCAACATTTAGAGTTGGGTGAAGCAGGGGAAGCTGGCAAAGTAGAGTGAAATGGAGCAGCAAAAAGATAAGAGAAATAATACAAGAATGTGGTATCAAGGAAACAAAGAGGCAGTGGTTAACTGTGGGTTACACTGCTGTAAGACCTAGAAACGTAAGGTCAGAAAAGTGTACCCTGGGCTTAGCAACATGGTGCCACTGGAGCCCTACACAGGAGTGAGTGGTCTAGGTAGATTGACCTAATTGGGAGTGAACTGGGAAAAGAGATGGTTCTGGTTCAAGACTACAGACTGAGCACACATTTATCTCACCCTCTTTCACTGACAGTAAGGAAATACAAAAGAAAATAAACCCACAACAGTAAAGATAATGGTCTGGGGAGAAGCACTAGCAAATCAGATATTTCAACACATTTCTGAAAGACTGAGAGTGTATGAGAAGTGTGTGAAAGAATGAAATTGAGCGGAAGCCACAGTTCAGAATATGTCTATATTAGAAGAAAGCTACAGGCAAAGCCAGTCTCTTCTGGGGGCACTAAAAAGGCTGCAGGCTCAACGCTGACAGGTACAGAGAAAGAGAAAAGGAGGACTAAACTGGTGAATTACTGGAAAGTTTCTTTCATACATTTATATCCGTTAAGCTGTTGCTCATCACTTCCCCCACCCATCCTTGAAAGCAAAAAAAAAAAAAAAAGAAAGAAAGAAAGGGAGGGAGGGAAGGAGGGAGAGAGAGAAGGGGAGGGGGAGAGAGAGAGAGAGAGAGAGAGAAAGAAAGAAAGAAAGAAAGAAAGAAAGAAAGAAAGAAAGAAAGAAAGAAAGAAAGAAAGAACGAAAGCAAGCCAGCCAGCCAGCCAGCCAGCCAGCCAGCCAGCCAGGGAGAGCAAATGTGGTAGGCCCAACTGAATAGCTGGATCCTGCTTGCCGACTCTAAAGGAAGCCTGCAGTTAACACCTCATGCCCATATATACAAAGCAGCTGCTTTAGCCAAAATCTGTTGGGAAAACAGATCTAGATGTAACTACATCACAGGGAAGAAAACTTTTGCCAATCACCTATACTATTTAATCTAGTCATTTATTCTGAAATATGAATGGACAATAAAGACATATGAGGAAAGCCAGCAGTACAAAGGTAAATAGACAAGAGACTGAGAAGAAAAAAAAAAAATCAGGTACAGAAGAAAATGTAACAAAATTTTAACTGGTATCCTCAGAAGATATTGCATTCATAATGAAAAAAGGACAATCAGACAATAAGAAAGGAACCTTGCTTGAAATTTTAAAATATGATTGCTAAAATATAAAAATGTAAAAGACAGATTTGAGTATAAAGTGAAAAAAAATTCCAGAATGTAAGAAGGAAGATATAAGACCAAATACATGAGGAAATAATCCAGAAGGTCAACATGTAATTCCCCCAAACTGCTGCAGAAAGTCATGTCTTCAGACTCAAAGGCACCACTGGTGCCTGACAGCATAATGAGAAAAAAAAAACCCACATTTAAACACACCTTGTGCAATTTCAGAATAAAAATAAAGGATCCTAAAAGCTTCTACAGAGAAAAAGAAGGTCAAAAGTACAAAGAAATAAAAGTTAGATACGGCACCAGACATCTCAATTCCAACACTGGAAACTAAAAATCAATGGAATAATACCTTTATTTCTCAGTAAAGGGGACTACAGAACTAGAATTCTACTTCTAGCCAAATTATCAGTTAAGTGTAAGAGAAAAACTAAAATATTTTCAGATTTTCAAAAACTGAAAGTTCACCTTCTATATACCCTTTCTGATGACTTCTTTCAGAAAACTGAGGGAGAAAATCAAAGAAGAGGAAGAAATGGAATCTAGGACACAACAGGCTCAACCCAGGAGTATGATAACCACAAGTCCCAGTACGAGAGCTGCACAGCAGGCCCCGAAAGCAGTCAGTCAAGACTGGAGCAGGGGCTGGGGGGCTTTGGGAAGGGATCTGTGGGATGAAAGTGGATTCCGTGCCAAAGACAGCATGACTAAAGGACTTGCAGATATGATGAATGTGCATTATTCTTTTGTCAACAAGATGGTAAAAGCAGTCTGAACTTTCAGGCAAAATAAAAACTGAACAAGAAAGTCCCAGTATGTAGAGCCAACTAAGATTCTGAGCAAATGATGAAGTGAAATAAAGAGAATTCACCTTGATCTTCATACTACAAACTTTTTCCTTTTGTATGGAACAAGGATTGATAGTAACAATGGACACCAAAAGAAAATGTAATTGTTATTTGCTTGCAATGTTCAGTATCCAACCATAGATGAGACACAGAAGACATGATTGTAATAGAACAATGTAAATGTTATCAAACTTGATACTATTAAAGGGAAGGCAAACTTGACTGATGGTGGGATGTGGAAACGAAGGAGAGGGGGAAGGAAGGGAAGGGAGCTAGTGTCCTCACCTTATATAGCAGAAAGCCAAGAGATATTACTTAAAGTCAATGAAGGAGAAATTGAAAGTATTTTAAGTCACAAAGTTATGCAATCGAAAAATTAAAAATAAAAATATAATTACCCAAATTAGAGAAGAGAGGTAGGTGTTAATATGAATTAAACCCTCTTCTTTTATAAGGGAGAGTCTGACACAACATTGTAAAATGACTATAACTCAATAAAAAAATGTTAAAAAAAAAAAAAGGGAGAGTCTGCAATGATTGTGTGAAGTTGATATTTCAAGAAAAGAGATATAAAATATTTTATGTTAATTATGAAGACAACCAGCAGAAAAACAGAAATCAAATTGGGATAAAAATAATTGCTTCTTTTTTTTTTAATTGAAGTACAGTCAATTATGATAAATTTGGGAGTTTGAGATTTACAAATGTTAGCCACTATATATAAAAATAATTGCTTTTGAGGTAGGCCTAGAGGTAGGGGAGGAGGAGACCCTTATATGTGGTTTTTTTTAAAACCACCTGCAAACATGAATTAAATTAATACTTTAAAACAAAAAGTGAATGGGAGAAAGTAAAAGTGAAACTAGCACATTATATATATATATATATATATATATATATATATATATATATATATATATACCACTCTTTCAAGAAGCATGGCTATAAAAGAAAGCAGAAATTAATTAGTAGCTAAAGGAAAATATTTATGATGGGAAATTCTAGGGCAACATTGTCCAACATAGTAGCTGCTGGTCATATGTGGCTATTCATACTCAAACTTAAATTAATTACAATTAAACAAAATATAAAATTCAGTTCCATCATTCACAGTATCCACATTTCAAGTTCTCAGCAGCCCCATAAGGCAAATAGTGGCTACCATATTGAATGGAGTAGACATTGAACACTTTTATCATCAACAGAAAGCTCCATTGAACAGAGTTGTTCTAGAGCCTAACTGAACACTGATGAAGGGCCCTATCTCTCATCTCTGTCTGCATGTTCAGTTCAACAGAACAAGTCTTTACATGTGAGTATTCCAAACTGCTGAAAAATATAACAAAACTTCACCAATTCAGAATACATATTCAAAGATAGTTTTAGCTGCTGTAAAAGACATGTGCAGTATTATTTTCAGTGCAGTACCTGATGCTAACAAAATGATGTCTACAGCAGTCCCAGAATAACTTGCTTTAATGAACATTAAGTTTATTTGCAATCAGAGTAAACATATTTATTGTAATTATTTCTTTAAAAGAACTTCAAGCTATCTTACTATCACCAGTGGAAAATAATTTCCAGTATCTCATAAGAGATCATTAGACAAGCTCATTAATATCATGCAAATATTTGAAAAATTACTTTAAGGAATGAAAATCTAACCTGAATAGAAATCAGAATTCAAATCATATTTTCTAAGTCTAATCAGGGATTAAAATACTCTCTAGATCTCTAAAGAAGAAATATCAAATCATAGAACTGTTGTGCTGAAGGAACAGTAAAGAAAAAGGAAAAGCCTCTCATCTGAGAGACAAGAAAGTCCAGGAAGGGTAAGTATCTCAGCCCCGCGCTGCACAGCTAGTCACTGGATGGGCACGCCAAGACTCCCGCACTCCCGACCCTCAGCCTAGCACGGTCTCCCTGCACCACGCAGATCTGACAGACTCTACATGCGCGTTGTAAATGCCAAGACAAATTTTATGTAACAAAGATTTGTCATTTTCTTTAACCTCTTAAGGTCTCTCCATGTCCTCCTAGGGAAACAAAGTGCAGAAAATCTGACAAAATATTTATGTCCCAATGACAATAAAAATTATTCTCCTGTTCCCCTATATAGGAATATAAACACTCTTCTCTAAGAAATAAAAAATTAGGCAAATAAAGAATAAATCACATTTTTCTGAAAATGTGAAAGTCTAAGGTAGTTTTTTGATTAAAGAGCTCTTTTGAAAGTGAAATGAAAGCTACAGCTCCAGAATAATGCGCATGTGGACAAATAAATACAATTTTCCAAGCAATGAAGCAGTCTGTGGAGCATCTGAAGACCATCCATGAGCTCCAAGTTAAGAATCTCTGAGCTCAGGATTAACAATAAATTGTTTAAATTTGATTTAAAGCTATATATGTGTTGCACAAGGGACTCTAAAGCTAATTTTAATTGTCCATTGACACTTCATTATAAAATTCCCTCAACTGACTAGGCTAAAAACTTTGATGAAAAAGAGGTTAATAACCAGATCTGACTTTCAAAATCCTCAAAGTTCCAGTTCCTACCTCTCCTTGGTTAAACTTTCTTTACTTTCTGGAGTAAAATCTCCTCTTGTTTCTTCCCACTTCCTATGTCCCTGGACCATAGGGACAGAGGGCATTCCCCTTACTCCACATTTTAATGCTGAGGACTTTGGTCCTTTGACCTGAGTTTACTTAATATTTACCATGTCTGATGGGACAGACACATACTAAAATTCATTGTCACATTTCACCATAGCTGTAACACCCATGAGATAAACAACCTAAAAAATCCTCCTTCAGCTTAAAGGTTATGTGTAATAATCAGTACCTTTTGGAATTCTGCTTTTCAGGTAACAATGAACACAATTATTACATTTATGAAGCATAAAAACAACTGCCGTATAACTTGAGAAGAAGGCGGCTCACCATCCTGCAAAGGAGAGAATTCTGAGGTGCTCTTCTGTCGGGGCGGTGTTAGCAACACAGCCGGCTCAAATACACGTGCTGGAAAACTGCTGGCCAGATTCCCACTTCCTGGAGGGTTGGGCACCTGAGACAGTTTAACAGGCAAATCTTCCTGAGGGAATTCAGCCACTTCATCCCCTCTGAACATCAACGGCATGGAGACATCAGCATTCACAACTGGACCCTCTGAAGAAGATGAAAGGCTGTTAGTACTTAAAGGAATTACGAGCACATGTCAGGTATTGGTACTTACGTGCATTTCCACGAAGGGCAAAATCACGTGGTCTCCAGAGCCTTCCTTTTCTAGTCCATATCCTCATTTAGCAGGAACCCACAGGAAAAGCTCCTGTGGGGCCAGCACTGGGAAGAAGTAGCCGGGTTTTGGTTTTCTGCTTTGTTTTTTTTTAATGGAGGGACTGGGGATTGAACCCAGGACCTCGTTCATCGCTAAGCACGTGCTCTACCCGTGAGCTATCCTCCCACCCCCAGAAGCAGTTGTTTTTGAGAGAAGCGCAAGGGTCCCCTGCCCTTGAAGACCTACCCTAGCCATTGAGTTTATGTCAGGCAAGTGAAATTTTAGAGGCAGCCACTTCTTAGAGTCCGTAAGAAAACACTCCTAAACATATAAAACTCTTTCCACACAAAGACACTCATCAAAGTATTACTTAGAAGTAAAAAACATGAAAAATCCTATATGTCCTATTCAGCCTGTGGAATATGATGATGGCCCATGAGATGAAGAAAGGCTTTCAAAGCATTACCACAAATGAAGTAAAGTTATGAATTTCTGAAACTCTATTTTTCTCTTCCCAAGACCACCTCTTCTCCTCCTGAACCTGGGGCACCATAACGAAAGGTGCTGCACTAAATTCCGACATGTCTGGGAAGCTAGTTCTGCTACTTTCTATTTGTGTGACTTCAGTAAGTTATTAACCTTCTCTCCTGCCTTAGTTTTCTCATCTAAAAAATGGGGATAACAAGGACACCTACCTCATAAGATTGAGTGCAGAACTTTTTGCAAATTAAGTGAAAGCTGCATTATAAGGATTAAACAAGATAATACATACAAAACACTGTAAAAGTACTTGGCATAGAGAAAGCGTCTGATAAATATTAGCTGAAATAGTAGTGGCCAATGTAACAGTGACAATGCTGTTTATGCATAAACAGCCAACGGCTACATATAAGTTTACAGTTTTGTTTACTCTGTAAGTTATTTTAATGCTAATCTGAGATAATAAGATTATTCCACTCACCTGGACTGTCCATATTTCTTCTACTTGTGGCTCCCCTTTCTAATGCCTGACTTCCTTTGTTATTTATCACAGGACAGTTCTTAATGGCATGGGTGAGTGATATAAGTTGCTCATCTGTTGTGATCATGTACTGCTGAAGTCTCGCCTCAAGAAAAGAGAACAAAATAGTATTACTGGCATATCAGACCCCAAATCATCACATAGATATGTATAATTATGTCATTGCTTCAAATACTCTTAGGAATTCAGACTTTCATTCAAATACTAAAATAATGCTTTCATAAAAATACATAATTATAAATATTTATTAAATTCCATGATAGAGGAATGGTTAAATAAATGATGGAACATCATTAATTAATAAGTGCACTGCTACAATAAGAATTAACCCTTTCACAGGGCTTTCAATTTACAAAATCCCTTCACATAGATGATACCTACTGACTCTCGAGCTACCCCAAGAGTCAGATACATTAGAGGGAGGAGACTCAATACAATATTATACAGGCATTTAAACTGATAAACATGAGCATTATAAAAATTTATGGTAATGCATATAAAATAGTATTAAGAGAAAATATATACATATATATATATACATATATATATATATTAGTCGACACTTGAACAACGTGGAAGTTAGCAGTACCAACTCTCTGCTGTCAAAAATTCGTGCCTAACTTTATAGTTGGCCCTCTGCATCCAAGGTTCCACATCCACGGATTCACCCAACTGCAGACCGTGTAGTACCGTGGTACGTATTTATTGAAAAAAATCCACATGTAAGTGAACCAGCACAGTTCAAACTAGGTGCTGTTCAAGGGACAACTGTATATACATAAACAGACATATTTATCTCCAAGATGTACACACATTTGATAAAAATCAGATGTGGTCAGAAATCAGAAATATTATTAGTATGACAGCTAAAGAAAGGCCATGAAACAGTTTTATATCAGCCAAATTTTCCCCAAATTCCACACTCATATACCCAATGGCCTACTTAACAACTCCATCTAGAACTCACACAGGCTTCTCAAACTCAAAATATACAAAAGCAAACCCCTCTGCAACAGCCCCTCATCAACGACACTTGTCCCTCTAACTGCTCAGTCCAAAACTCTGATTCTTCTCTCTGGTCTTCTCCTTCACTTCACATCCAACCCATCAGCAAATCCTACTGGTTGACTTCAAAACATGTTCAGAATTTGGTCCCTTTTCACCACCTATTCCACTTCCAACCTAGAACCAAGCTGCCATAGTCTCACCTGAATTATTCCAGTAACTCCTGTCTGTAATACTCTGCTTCTGTGTTTGACCACCTAAACTCTAGTCCTCCACTGCTCCCAGACTGCACCTGGGGGCACCAGAATGGATCACAGGGGCACCACAGGACATTTTAAATCCTCAAGGGAAACACTGATGTTCAGGTACCAGTGAACTACTACTAGCTTGAAGCAGTTCACAGACTCCACATTAGATCGAGATACATTCCTTTTGATGGTGTCCTATCTTTGTGAAGCTGAGTTTTTAGTAGCTGCTGTGCCCAAAAGCATTAAAATGATTGTGGAGTAGGAAATAAGAGTGATGGTGTCCAATATGATTCCAAGTTTTGAGAAGCTGTACAATGCCCAACAGGTATCTGTGATCTCATTAGTGAACAATTATGGTTATTTAATCATGAATAAAAATATGGCTTTTTCAATCACTTTACATGTATTATTTTTTTCACACAGCATCCAAGTTGTTAAGACGTAAGTACTTATTGAGTTGTTTGAACCTCACTACTTAATCAGTGAGACTGCTGGGTATTTCTTTGGCCCGGGGTGTTCTGAGACACTAAGGGCACCCTGAGCGGAGAAAGGGTGGTGATCTCTGATCTAATCTCAACATAGCAGTCCACTGTTGTCCTCTTAAAACCTAAGTCAGATCACTCTCTTCTCTACCCAGAGCCCTTCAGGGGTTTCCCTTCTCACTGGGAACAAAAGCCCCAGTCCTTATCCAGCCTGCAGGGTCCCACATGGTCTGGCTTCCGGGCTCTTACCTCCTCCTACTCTCTGTCTCCCACAGTCCACTCTGGCCGCACTGGTCTCTTCCATGGCTCTGAGCTCAACAGCCACATTCCCACCTAAAGACCTTCACCCTTGCTGTTCCTCTGTCTCAAGTGCCCTTACCCCAGCCATCAGCAGGCCGGCTCCCTCACCTCCTTCAAGCCTTTGCTCAAACGTCTCCTCCTCAGACAGATGTGGCCCATCTCACTTACACCTCCCCACCCCAGACACTTCCTATACCTCCTACCTTTTTCTTTATAGTACACATAACCATCTAACTTACAATATACTTCACTTCTTTTTTTTAAGGATTTATTTAAAGTATAAGCTCCATGAGGGCCAGATTTCTTTTTCATTCATTACTGTACTTCTTGTACCTAGGACAGTGCCAGGCCCACAGTAAGTGCTCAGTAAAGATTTGTTGAACAAATTGATACACTTGAAAAGTGCCCACCTTCCCAAGAGAATTGAAAACATATGTTCACAAATACTTGCACATGAATGCTCACAGCAGCATTGTCCATTCATCGCACACAAAAAGAGGAAACAACTCAAATCTCCTTCAACTGATGCACAGATAAGCAAAGTGTGATAGAGCCAGATAAGGGAATATTACTGGGCAATAAAGAGGAATGCCATACTGACACTCACTACAGCACGGATGAACCCTGCAAACATGCTGAGTGAAAGAAGTCAGACACTAAAGACCACACACTGCATGATTCTATTTACATAAAACATCCAGATTAGGCAAATCTATAAAAACATAAAGCAGATTTGTGGTTGCCAGGGGCTGAGGCAAGGAGAGAATGGAAAGTGAATACTAATGAGTATAGGGTTTCTCTTTGGAGTGATGAAAATATTCTGGAGTTAGATAATGGTGCTGGTACCAAATTCTGTGAGTATACTAAAAAAAGCCACTGAATTGCACCCTTTAAAAGGGTGAGTTAAATGGTATGTGAACTATACATCAATAAAAAAATGCATATTTTATATCTAATGTCCACTGACACAAACACAACTTGTCTTCTAACTATTGATTTTCTAGTCTCTTTTGGCTGATAAATAAAAGTAATAATAACCACTATTTGACAAAAAGATGACTAAAGATACTAAAGATACTATAAACATCTTTAAATGGTGTATGTTACAGGAGGGTTCCTCAAAGGGTATCCTCTGCTGTCCTGAAACTAAAAGTAACTATCATAACACTCATTTCACACTTTCAATAAACTCCTGTAATATTGGTAGTTATCATTTAAATGTAGACTCTGTCCTCCCCAATAAATATCAAGTTTCTTAAAGACAGTAGATTTATTCTGTACAGTATTTGTAGTGCACATTTCTACTATAGGACCTCCAATGTAATAAATGTTCAATAAAAGTTACTGTTGATGACAATAAAGAAGTGATAATCACACCGGCACAACTAAACCAAAAGCCAACTGGAAGAGAATCTCATATATTCTTAAAGATGGTTTACACTACTAAACACAGAAAAATCTGGGATCTCATCTGAGTACCTGGGTAGCAGTATTTTCTTCTCTCAGGAGAAGAATTTCAGCTGTCAGAGCATCAATGAGCTCTCGATGATCACCTAACACCTGTTCCAGTTGCTTCCTTGTCTCGACTTCTTTACGCAGCTGGAGCTCACTCTACAAAAAGAAAATCAAATAAACTCCCATCAACAGCATTGAATGTCAAAAACTAAAAGTTCCTACTCAAGCTGTCAAACAAGGTAATACTTGCAAAGGATATATTACGTGACTGTAATGACTTAATATTTTTATTAAAAGGTTTATATTTCATTAAAATGTGCTGCTTTATCTCTTCCCTTCTTTAGATAGAACACAATGAACAGAATGGTATATAGAATTAAATGACTACAATTTCTGTAGAAGAGCATGGAGAGAAGTACATATGCGTACTGCTTACGTATATGTAGGCCATCTCTAGGACACGCTGGTATCTGGTAATGTTAGTTGGTGACGAGGAAGCAAACAAGTTAAATGGAGGTTTGGGTGGGAATTAGATGTTTCATCATATACCCTTCTGTATCTTTGAATTTCATACCATGTAAGTGTATCACTAATTCAAAAACTAAGTTTGTTAAAAAATAATTAAAAATTAAAAAAGCAAATTTAAATTATTTAGCTTTGTAAACCAAGTGATTAACTAAACAGTACCTGCTTTTTAAGCCTGTAATACCTTCCAAAAGCCAGAAGTACATTCCTAGAGATTCCTGACTTACAGGTGGAGGAGTGTTAAGACTTCCACAAGTCTGACAGTATAATAAATCTTTAAAAAGCAATTTTAGGAAGACAGCGCCAGAGAAGTTGATACATGTGAATCAGGGTGGCGAATCAACTTTTTTTTAAATAATAAAATTTCCTTTCACATTTTTTGGTCATATTTGCTTAACAAATTTAAATACATAAAAAATAAATAACAGTTTAAATAGATTTCTCAAAAAGATGTAATACATAACCAATTCTAATTCCATAGCATTCTGAGGACTGATTATTATTCACAAATGAATTAATGAAATTATTCCTTTAACGACAATAAAATGTCTCCTACTTCCGACACTGCAGCAAAGCCCAAGTTACCAGTGATGCAGATAACATGAAGAATTTTCCTAATCTATGTCTACAGACTACAGGCATGCCACTCTCCACACTGAACTGACGTGGGAGTAGCAAGGAGAGAAGAGCAGTAGAACGAGGACATGGTTAGTACTTCTAATTAATCTGTCACTGTCAAACTGCAATATTGAGTATTAGCACAAGATATAATTTTATTTATAGCAGGCTTACCTTATTAATTATATTTTACTAAAGCTCATATTAAAAGCAGCATCAGAGGGGAGGGTATAGCTCAGTGGCAGAGTGTATGCCTAGCATGCATGCGGACCTGGGTTCAATCCCCAGTACCTCCACTAAAAAGATAAACCTAATTACCTCCCACCAAAAAAATTTTTTAAATAAATAATAAAATAAAATAAAATCAACATCACTTATCTGATGTATCTGTATCAAGATGTTGAGGGGAATTAACAGGATAAACCTTTACTACAGATAATTCAGAGCTGAGGTCTTTTAAACAAAGCTATTCAAATACTTGGAGATTCCAATAACTCGAGTGTTGAGAGGAAAACCCCACCCATTTCTGCTAGCAGTCTGACAGAAGGGGAGACTGACAACCCCACGCCCTTACCTCTTTAAGGTACCGAACCAGGCGACAGAGGGAGCTCACGAGTGACAGGGTGAAGCCGGTGAGACCCTGACTGTTCTGGAGCCCCTGGACCTCGCGTCCTGTCCACCGCTCGTATTCTTCCATTTCGTGTTCCACTTCGTGTATCATGTGTTTGAGGACATCCAGGCTGGAGTTACTGCTAGTTGGTAAATCCGTGGAGGCTGTGCTGGCTGATAACGTGCTACTCTTCTGCTTGGAAGGAGGTCTTTTTTTCACTGATAATGACAGAAGTCATTCTATGTTAAGACCAGGAAAAATTATACTAGAAAAACATTTGACTGTTGTTCACAATTTATAGAAAGCTTTTTAACAATAAAAATTATCATCATTTTCTCATTTAAAAAAACTATACTGTTCAAACCAGACTTATGCTATCCATAATGAATGTATGAGAACCATCTTTCTAGAATTAAATGGAATAAAAGTAGACATTATTTGGCTACCATTCAACAAACTTACTTAGTAGAATCCAACAGGATGAGCTTAAGGGAAAAAACACGTACTAAGAAACTAAGACAGCTGTATCTAGTTACATGTTTAATAACTCATCTTTGTGAATGAAGGGGTGGAACCTTTATTTAACAGCTGTTTTTGCTTCCTGGAGTTCAGCACTTGCCCCACAGCATAGCTGGCATCTAGAGTCGTGGTAGACGCCTCAGGTGGAAGTCTGCTATGGATTCTCTTGACAGCATCGGGAGCATTCAGAGCAGCTAAAAGGAAGAGTATTTCCAAACGTATCTCAGGTGAACGACAACAAAAAGTCTTTTATGCATTTCAACTGACAGATCAATCAGTATTTTAATCAGGCTAAGACAATCAAAACTCAAGTAATGTTCCTTTAAAAATTACTGTGCTTCAGGAAGAACATAATAAAGCCAGCTACTCTCTAGGGAAAACAACACAAATGGGGACCAAACCTTTTCGGTCTCCTGGTGGAGAAGCAGATGATGGAGTTCCTGAAGATGTTGTTATTTGTGACTGTGTTGCTATTTTTTGCTGAATATCAGTCCATAGTTTATTAATCAACTCAGAATTATCTTCCTTTATTTGCTGGAGAAATCTATAAATTATGCGACAACAAGCTACATTAGAATTCACAAGTGCTATCATTTAAACTGTTCAACTGCTTACATGTTTGGTCTGAAGAAACTTTAAATAATTCACAATCAAAGAAAAATGTTTTGCTTTAACTTATAAGACAAAAAACTAAAACGCCAGTCTTCTCAGTGTTAGAAAGAACCATTTCATCTCCCTCTCAGTTTCTTATCTATGTTGGCTCCTAAAGCAGGAGTGATTTGCCCTTTCTGAAGTTTTGCACTACAGGCTCCATCTTCTCCTCGCCTTGTCTAGAGGAATTACATGGCTTGGCCCCTTCTGGTTTATACAAAGGAGCTTGTCCTCAGAGCACAGGCTCTGCCTATCACTGAAGTAAAGTGACTGGAGCAGACTCTGCTCCTGTGCGTCGGGAGGCGGGGAGAGGGAATGAGAAGGAGAGCTGCAGTCTAGAGGGTTAGAGAGCTAAGCCTTTTGCTATAATCACCTTTATTATTGATAAAGCTGATATTTCAATCTGCAATTGTCTGATTTCTTTGTCTATTTCCCAACTGGACTGATAATTTAAAGGAGGTAGGGGGCCAAAAAGTGGAAACAACCCAAATGTCCACCAGCTGATGACTGGGTAAGTAAAATGTGCAATATCCATACAAAAGAATATTATTCAGCCATAAAAAGGAATAAAGTTCTAACAAGCTACAACATGGACGAATCTTGAAAACATGTGAAAGACACCAGACACAAAAGACCACACATTGCATGATTCTATATATAGGAAATGTCCAGAATAGGCAAATCCATAGAGAGAAAAAAATAGATTCATCTAATAGATTAGACAGGGCCGACAGGTTTGGGAAGAAATAGGGTTTGGCTGTTAAAGAGTATGGGGCTTCTTCTGGGGGTAATGAAAAAGTTCTGAAATTGACTACATTGCACACTCTGTGAATATACTAAAAATCTTTGAATATTATACTTCAGATGGGTAGATTGTATGACATGTGAACTATATATCAATAAAACTGTTACAGGAAAAAAACAACAAAGACAACAAAGGAAAGGTGAAATCTTACTTAGGGGCTCCACAAACCTCAACCTAGAGGAGCTGCTTTCAAGCAGCCTGTGGACAGCACATCAAACATTAGCTGCTACAAAGTTTAGTTAGCAAAAGGTCTATAATGTGGTCCGTTCACATTATGGCCAGGTATCAAAACATCAGACAGACACCTCTGTTAAGATAGTGTTAATTAACACTAAATCCAACCTTCAGGATAAATCCTAAGAAACATGTTGTAATGAGATTTCTATAGAAGCTGGGAAAATCCAAACCAGTTTAAGCTCACATTACTGTCTCTAATGTTTGTACTTTTAAGAGTCAGGTCAGGTGAAATAGCAAGAACAACAAAATAATACACATCATCTATGGTAGGCTTAAGAATGGCCCTCCAAAAGATACCCATAACCTAATCCCTGGAACCTACGACTGTTACCTTAGCTGACTAAAAGGGGACTGAGCAGCTGTAATTAAGTTAAGGATCTTGAGTTAGGGAGAGGATCCTGGAGTATCCAGGTGGACCCTAAATGCAGCCACATGCATCCTTATAAAGGGGAGGGAAATTCTGACAAATACAAGAGGAGAAGGTGATCTGAAAGTGGAGGCAGAAATTGGAGTGATGTTGACACAAGCCACCATCAGCCACCAGAAGCCAGAAGAAGTAAGGAATGGGTTTTACCTTAGAGTATCCAGAGGGAATGTGGCCCTACCAACACCTTCATTTCAGTCTAGTGAAACCAATTTAGGATTTCTGGCCTCCAGAACTGTGAGAGAATAAATTTCTGTTCTTTGAAGCTGCCAAGTTTGTGGCAATCTGTTACAAAGTCCCCCAAAATTAGTACAGTTTTTGGTACCTGGATATGGGGTGCTGATGTAACAAACACCTAAAAATGTGAAGATAGCTTTGGAATTGGATAACGGGTAAAGCTGGAATAATTTTTAGGTGAATTTATGACAGAAAAAGCCTGAATGTCTTAAAATGACTATTGATATAAATACAAATGTTAAAGACTCTTCCAGTGAGGGCTCCAGAGGAAGTGAGCAGCATGGTAGAGAAAGCCAGTATCATCTCAGAAAATAACATATCACTATAAAGAGAATGTTGGTAGAAATGTGCATTTATCAAGAGATAAATTAAGAGAACTGTTAAGCAAAAAGGAACCAGGACTTAGTTTGAGAAATTCTCATACACTCTAGATTACAAAAGATACTCAAAGCAGGAGTCACTGTTAGGAAAATATGCTCTGTAGAGAAGTGTATGGCTGGATAACCTTTTGCTACTTCTAAAAAGATTAGGCATATGACTCATGGACCCTCTCAATGATCTCAGCAGAAGCCAACAACAAAGATGGAACTATCCACAAAAGCTCTATCGGGGACTTCTTATCTAATGACATGCTTTTCCATGACATACACAGGAGACCCATACGATCTTTTGAGAATGTTATACCAGCAGAAATACTATTAGCTTGTACTGAAAGGGACAGAGATAGGATAAAATAAAGGAAGGGTGTCAAACTCCTAAAATTCTCCAGATAGAAAACAAGTCTATAAAATTACTCAGGGGCAAACATGGGCTTCAAGGAAAAGGAATAATGATTTCAAAGCCAGGGCTGCAGGTATAGAGACCAGATCCACAGGCACAGAGGTCAAAGTCAGAGCCACAGGCATAGAAGACAAAGCCATAGACCCAAAGGATGAAGTCTCAGAACAAAGAAGATTATTACCAGGCCTTGAAATATAATAGAAGTTGCCCTGCTGAGTTGGGACTGGTGACCCATTTCTTCCTTTGATTTTCTCTCTTTTAGGATAGAGATGTCTGTAATTATCCTATGTAATTATCCATCATTGTATTTTGAAAGCAGATAACTTGTTTTCCAGTTTTTTAGGATCATAATGGAGAGGAATATTGGCTCAGGGTGTATCACATCCAGAGTTTGACCTGTATCTCACTTAGATGATCAGACTTGGTTTGAACTGATGTTTCGATGAGATTTTGAACTGGAGCTAATGCTGAGACTTCAGGGGATACTGGAATGGGGTGAATGTAAATTTTGCATGTGGGCCAGTGGGTGGACTGTGGTAGCCTAAATTATAGTCCTTGAAGATATGCCCATGCTCTAATCCCTGGAACCTGAAAATGGCCAAAAAGGGTCTTTGCAGATGTGATTAAGTTAAGGGACTTGAGATGGTGAGATTATATTGGGTGAGCCCTAAGTGCAATCATGTATATACTTATAAAAGAGAGGCAGATGTAGATTTTGATACACGTAGACACACACACAGAGGAGGTGATGTGAAGACAGAGGCACTGGGGTGATGCAGCCATTGATTCATAGCCAAGCTCCTTCCATTTTCACTGTTGACCACTTATGAGCACCAGATCTATTTTATGGCAGCATCAACTACAACAGTACTTTAATGACTTTATTTCATAGACAGCTTAGGAATATCAGCCCCTCTAATCCTTAGCATATAAACCCAAGCCTACTTGAAAGAGCAATTTTCCTTGTCCTTCAGTTTTTGCCAGGTGGGATTTCCTCCTCACATTCTTCCCGCCTTTTTCCCATAACAGACTCTAACACCACCCTTCCTCCTCCCTAGCCTGCACACAAAGGTCTACGGAGGGAGTAAGGCAGTGGTAAAGGTTACAGTAAGAGAAATGCTTGCAGTCACTGCTTCCTCACCTGGAATGTGCTGACCCCCCAGAAATACCAACGACCTAGTAGAGGTTTTTGAGGATTGGGGTAAGAATTTATTTATCACATATAACATTATTTCTATGAGAAATCAGTTCAGTGCTCACAGGAACTCACAGAATTCACAGAAATTTTCAAACCAGAAGGTACCTTAGAAATCATATATTCTACACCCCTCATATTTTACAACTGAGGAAACAAACACCCACAGATTATCTGATCAGTAAGTAACCTTAGTTGCCAGATAAGTCTAATGCCTCTTCTAATACCTCATGCCCAGTATGTAACAAGTAGCACTGGAGACATAAAGTATTCAAAAGTTGGAAACTGGGCGGGGGGTGGGAAGAGATAGACTGGGATTTCAAAATTGTAGAATAGATAAACAAGATTATACTGTATAGCACAGGGAAATATCTACAAGATCTTATGGTAGCTCACAGAGAAAAAAATGCGACAATGAACATATATATATGTTCATGTATAACTGAAAAATTGTGCTGTACACTGGAATTTGACACAACATTGTAAAATGATTATAAATCAATAAAAAAAGTTAAAAAAAAGAAAAAAAAAGTTGGAAATCGCCTATTTACCCAACTAATGAGATAAAATTAACCTTAACTAACCAAATAAAAAAATTACTTGATTCAAGTGTGAAGAATAGAAGCGATTCTGTACAAGATTAATTATATTTATGTTGGGAAAGAAAAAGATGACACATATTTCCAGATATCCCTAAGAAAATGGTGACCAGCTAAATCTGAATCATGCTATATGTCTCCTAAAACACTATAGAGTGAAACAAGAAAAGCAAACAAAACAGTAGATAACCCATAGCTCCTATGTTATTGAAAGACAGAGAGCACTACTAACTTCAAACCACCTGTAAGTAGAAAAATAAGCACCAAATTCCAGCAAACAGATTACCTGTGCTCCTGCTGGAAGCCTCTGCAAAGAATGGGGGCAGTTCAAAGTGACTGCGCAGAGAAAAGGAAAGCTGAGAGCCTAATGGTGGCAAAAATCACCTCTAGAAATAAAAGGTCCACTCTGAGAATGCAAATACTTTAAAAACAACAGTAACAATCTGGGCAATCATAACACCACCAAGAAGTGTACAGAACCCAAGGTGGTAGTCTTGGAAAGGTATCACTTCTTAAGGAGAACAGAGTGAACAGGAAAGGAGAGGCGCACTTTGAAGGGTGAGTCCTGAAGGGGAAAAGAAGTACAAGTCCTTCAAGACAAAAGGGAACCACAAAATTGGAGTATAAACAACTTTAACCCACCCATACTTTTAAAAAAAGAACAAATACACCCATTAAATAAACTGTGCTTCACTATAACTGAGAAGTCACTCAAACTCCAAACCCTCTCCACAAAATGTAAAGTATAACAAAGGCAGTATATCAAAACAGAAAATTTAAATTGAAATATTGCAGCTGATGAAAATTCCTGCTCCCCACCTGTGAAAAAAAAGTAAAAAAAACTATAACATAATACTTCAAATGGAATAAAATATACTTAAAGAAGCACTTCTTCAATCAGAAATTCTGAAACTAAGACTAGAAATGGACAAAAAACAGGAAGAAATAAAACAAGAATTAATTAAGCTGAGGAAAGAAATTGAAGAAAAATTATGTCAGAAATAAAAATTAAACAACATGTCCACTGAAGAAGTGTTAAACAAACATTACTAAGCAATATTGAAGAATTACAGAAAAACAACAAAAAGAATAATAAGGAGAATAAAAAGGGTTAGAGAGAAAGTGCTTGAAGTGAAAAACAGAAATCTTTTACTTATATAAAAGGAGTCTCTGAAAAAGTAAAACAAAAACAGTATTTTAGAACTAAATATATATATGTATATTTAAATAGTTTGTATGTATATAAAAAAGGGCAACCTGGGTTGGGAAAGGAAAAACTGACCTGGAAAGGTAAACTCCAAGACATAGCTTAGCAATATTTAAATTTTAAAGACAAAATAAATTTTAAAGATAATGGAAATCAAGTCACTGGACAAAAATGCCAAATCATAAGGGCAAGAAAATTATCCTAGCATCAGACTTCTAAAAAACAACATTCAAGGCAAACCAAGAGTGGAGTAGCATTTTCAGGAAAGTTAAGGAAACAAAAAGGAATCAAAGACACCAAAAGCACAAGCAAAAAACCAAAAATAAATTAAGTGGAACTACATGAAACTAAAAGCTTCGGCACAGCAAGAGAATCAATCAACAAAATGAAAAGGCAACCTGTGGGATGGGAGAAAATATCTGCATATCATATATTTAATAAGGGGCTAATATCAAAAATCTATAAAGAAGTCATACAACTTGATGGTAAAAAAACCAAACAATCCAATTTTTAAAATGGGTAGAGGAACTTAATAGACATTTTTCCAAAGATGACATACAAATCCAACAGGTATATGAAAAGGTACTTAATATCACTAATCATCAGGGAAAAATGCAAATCAAAACCACAATGAGATATATCCTTACACCTGCCTAAATGGCCATCATCAAAAAGTCAAGAGATAACAAGTGTTGACAAGGATGTGGAAAAAGGGAACACTTGTGCACTATTGGTGGGAAATTTAATTGGTACAGGCACGATGGAAAACAGTGTGGAGGTCCCTCAAAAAATTAAAAATGTAACTAACCTATGATCCAGGATTCCCACTTCTGGGTATATCTTCTGGGTATATATCCAAAGGAAATGAAAATAGGACATCAAAGAGATATCTGCACACCCTTGTTTACTCCAGCATTATTCACAATAACTAAGATATATCCACAACCTAAGTGTGTGCCAATAGATGAATGGATAAAGAAGATGTGATATATACATAAGTATATATACACAATGCAATATTATTCAGCAATGAGAAAGAAGGAAATCCTGCCATTTGTGACAATTGTGGATAAACCTGGAGGGCATTATGCTGAGAAAAAGAAGTCAGAGAAAGACAAATACTGTATGGTATCACTTATAGGAGGAATCTTAAAAAAAAAAGAAAAAAAAAGCTGAACTCATAGAAACAGAGTTGAGTAGTGGTTGCCAGGGGCTGGGAGGTGGGAGAAATGCGAAGATGGTAAAAGGGTACAAATTTCCAGCTACAAGATGATTAATTTATGTACAGCATAGTGATTGTAGCTAATAATATTGTATTATATATTTGGAAGTTGCTAAGTGAGAAGATCTTAAATGTTTCACCACAAAAAAGGTAACTATACGATGTGATGGAGGTATAACTGCTGTGATGGCAACCATGTTGCAATATGTAAGTGTATTAAACCAAAATGTTGTACACCTTAAACTTATACAATATTATATGTCAATTATATCTCAATAAAACTGCAGGGGGAAAAAGAAATGGCCTTGGAAAAAAGCATTGTAGGTCTTTATGCCATATATACATACGTGTCTGCATTTGTGTTTGACTGAGAGTTTAGAGAATTATCCAACTCATTCTCACTTTCTTCTGACTGGCTGGTAACAGTTCCTTCTTCTTTGTCATCATCAACTTCATTAAGAGCCTTTCTCAACACAACAATAAAGTAACATCATAAGTTGGTTATATATACACTCATCCTTTCCTTTTGTCATAACAAGAGAGATCCTTCCTTCTAGGGCTAATTCCTCCCCATGTGTTCTAGAACCCAAACGCTCTTACCTCCTTCTAGTTCACCAATTGCCTCTTTCCTCTCCTGGACCTTTAACCTCTCCTTACTGGCTTCAGCTCATCCACATTTAAATGTAAGTCTCTCCCATCTTATCCTGACCCTAAATTTGTCTGAAGCTACCATCTATCTTCTCTCTTTGCATCATAAACTTCTTGAAAGAGCTGTCCCCTACTTCTCATCCACCATCTATGCCCTGAAACTCTGCTTCTGCCCTGCCATTAAATTTAAACTGACAAGGTCAACATCAACACACTTGTTCCCAAATCAAATGGGTATTTCTGACTTTGCCTTCCCTTACCTCTGACTCATTAGACACCAGTGACCACTCATTTCTTTCCTTCAAAATCTTCTTTATAAACTTTTCTTTTTCATTTCTATCATATTGCATTTTCTTGGTTTTTCCTCTTCTTTTGACCATTCCTTCCCAATCTCCTTTATTGGTTCTTTCTCTACCCTCCCCTTATAGTTGATATCACTCAAGGTTTTCCCTTTGGATCTTTTCTCCTCTCATCTGACTCATTTTCTGTATGATTGTATCTTATTCCAAAGCTTCAACTACACGCCAAATGCTGTTGATTTCCAAATCTCTATCTTCATCCAGATCTCTCCTGAGCCCTCAACATTCATATCCATCTGCCTAAAAGATATCCGTAGAACATCTTACTCCACATGTCTGAAATTTATCATTTTCCTAAGCCTCTCCTATCATTCTTCCACAAACCTCATTCTTGCCATATTACCAAGATGATGAACAGCATCACCCTCTACTCAAGATTCTCAAGCCAGCAAACTGGAAATTATCCTTCTCTTTCATCCATCACATCCCATCAGTCACCTAATCCTGTCAATTCTACCCCTTTTTAAAATCTCTCAAATCTATCCCTCTTCCCCTTTACCTACTTCCTGTCAGTCCTCACCACTTCTCACTAAGATTCCAACCTGAGTCTTCTGTAACCAGATTCTCTAACCAGTCTTGTCCCTCCCCAGTTCGTCTCCCACACTACTGCCAATTTCACTATGACTGCTTTAGTGGCTCTACTTTTACTTTCTGATTCCTTAGCCCTTCATGACCCAGCTCTTCCCTGTCTCTCCAACCCTGGCTCTTGCCACTTCCCCACCCTCATCATAGAGACCATGATCATCCGAAACCTAATTTTTTAATAAGTATCAAAACATAAATGGTTTCTGGCTAGGGATACAGCTAATGGGTTTTGGCTATTTAAAATATGTGTAACATTCTACTTAATTGCCCTTATAAGTAGAAAACAATATACTAATACAATTCTGGACCTTGTGATTCCCTAGGATCATCTAACTGATGTCTCCTTTTCTTCAGAGAAGATACAAATAACTTAAGAAATTATATTAAATAGGTCCTAAGTCCTAGTCATTTATAAAAAGTTGATTTATTTTAATATTAAATTCTTCATAGACTTTTAAAAAATGTTTCCTATCTCAAAATTCTAAACATTTTGATTAAGAGTTCCAATTAGGTTAAAATATAGGTAATTAATGTTTTACTACTGTACTTTTCCCATGTAATTAGTCAATAAATTCCAAGTTTCTTGGGTAGCTGCTTTTTAAACACACTAATACATTAGAAGGGACTAAGATTTAATAAAGAACTAGTATCTGGTATTATGCTAGGCATTTTACATAACCTACCTTGGTGGATCCTCACAATGACCGTAGCCTGTATATTCTATTCCCATTTAATAAAAAACAGTTTAAGCCGACTCAGATACCTTGAAAAATCAACTCAATATCAAACTGCTAGTATGTAACACAGATTCATTCACCTGACTCAAAGTGGAAGTGGATAGACTCTCTTTTCCATATTTGTAGATGGTGCCACAGTATTATGGAACCAGACAGCCTCAATTTGAATGCCGTCTCTGACACTAACTAGCTTTGTGATCTTGCACAAGTCATTTAATTTTTCTAAGCCTCAGTTTTTTCATCTACTAAATGGGGATAATAATAGTAACTATCTCCTAGGTAAGTACTCAATAAATGTTAGTTATTATTATCCAGTCCTATCTTGTTTAGTACAAGCATTATTCACAGAAAGTACAACATGCTTGAGTAAGAACAATTCTAGCAACCACAACTTGGTATTTATTGATACTAAAGCTTTTCGAATGTTTACCACAATGCCCATCTACATCAACTTAAACTTAATTTCAGCATGAGCACTTATGGCTGTGTGCAAAGCACATTACCTGAGGCTCTACGACAGATTCGCTAAGGATAGCCTGGGTGACTGGATCTTGATTTACCACAATGGGACCTTGAGAGGAATCAGGAGCCATCGTTACATTTGGAAACCCTGCAGAAGGAAAATAAGTCATGATGATTTTGTTTCATTTAATTCAATTGACTTCACACGCACTAAACACTGCCATAGGTTTGAATCATCATGAAAATCTTAATCATAATCATAATCATAATAATAGCAAGTCACACTTACATAGTGCTTACTATATGTAAGGCACTGTTCTAAACACGTTCACACAAATTAAATTGTTTCACCCTCACAAAATCCTACGAGGTTGTTACTATAAGTGTTTTACATATGGGAAAACTGAAACTCAGAGACATGAAGTAACTGGCTGGCACAGAGTCAAACTAGTGAGTGGCCAAGCCAGGATTCAAACCTTAAACTGAAAACTAATGATCTGTTTTCAGGGATTAAGATAAACAATAGATTATATACACATTAAAGTGAATAATGTGTATCTCACAAAAGGAAAAGTTCCCCTGAGAGAGAGACTGAGGTTGCTTTAAGTTTCAGACTAAGCTTTACTCAAATTATATACAAAACAGATACTTTAATTATATGGTAATTTAATATTAATAATCTGAAATTAAGTCTTATTTTAAATTATGATCTTATATATTTCACCATAAAATATCTTAGTAAATAAAGTTACCTTTCCTTAGCTGAGTAATTTGTAATAGTTAATATTCTTAGTGAAAAGCAAATAAATTATAATAAATCTATGCCTAACAACTCTTGCATGCTATCCGCTCTAGAATACACATAATATAAATAATACGATGCCTGAAAAAAGATTTTAAATTCTTCCAAATAGCCAGGTATGGACTATGGTTTATAAGATAAAGAAGCTTTTGTTTGATTTGAATACTTCACCTGTGCGCCTACGAGGAAAATCAACAAATAGATCTTTTGCTGTAGCCATCAAACGATCAGTTTTTTCCAATACATCCTGCATCTGGTATTGATCAGAAAGAATCTAGACATATGTTAATGATAAATATTGTTCAGAAATATATATATATACACACACACACACACATAAATACTTAACAAATCACAAAGGAAAAGTCTCTATAAAGGCGGGAGCATAAAAATAACCTAAAGTCCTTCCGTGGCAATATCTTTAAGTACCAGTAGATGGGGCTATTACAATAATAAGTGGATTCCAAATGCTTGCCTTAGATCCAAAGAATTATTAAATTATGACCCAGTCCACACACAAACATAAAGATAGATACACACCAAAATAAAAGTTTTGCTTAATCTTACTCTTTGAGAACCACTCTGATATTTTCTTTTTAGTTTCTGTCCTATTTTTTCAAATGATGGTTGCAACCCATTAACTTGATTTTACAATCCACTAACAAGTTGTGATCCACAGTTTGAAAAACATTGATTAAAGATATGAATCTCGGAGCCATAAACTCAGAGATGTGAATCTTTGGTATTACAACCATTAACTGATTTCATAGTTCACCAGTGGATCATGACCCACAACTTAAAAAACATGTGGTGAGGTTTGAGTTTGAAGACATTAAACAAAAAAAAATGATGCTTCTGCATTTATAAACAAGCTCAGTTTTTATCCTGGAGAGATGAGAACTCAAAAAATACCATTACAGTGGTGCCTCTGACTATGCACTTTCAACTTAGAACTTGCTTAATTACAGTAAGGACAGACACATAGGCTGGAGTAAAAGCAAGTTAACTCCATCCACCACCACTAGAAGGCACTCTTAGGATGGAAAGAATCTCAGAATTGGAAACTGCCCAGTTTGCAACACTGACTGAAATCAAAACATCTAGTAACAAATGCTCTTACTGGAATTTCTCTAGACCATGGAAACAAATATATAGTATGACCTCAGTTATTGTTTTAGGATGTGAAGAAAAATAACGAGAGTCACATTTGACTTTTTCTCCTTCTCCCCTGCTAAAGCCAAGCAGGTTAGCTGGCTCAGTAAGTGAGAAGTCCTGAATTTGTTCCTTCCACAAAGAGTAAACTTTGGAATGGCGTATGGCAAAGAGCACATCTGAAACCAGAAGACTGGCATCCTAGGTCTGGTCAAGACACGCTAAGCAAAATCCAACCTCTTTAAATTTAGTTTCCCAATCTCCCGATATGTAAATGAAGATACAACTACCTCCCAGCCCACAGGGGTGTTATAAGGTTGTGGACTGAAAATCTGCATACAACTCTATAAATATTTGAGAATGTACAACTTAAATTTCCATCCCTGGTTAGAAGCCATCATGCAGTACACCAATTAGAGCTTAGGAAAGAAAGTAAATGAGCATTATAATCTATTATTTATACTAGAAAAATTACACAAAATATATTTCCTGATGGCAGGTTTAAGAGTTCACCATTTTTTTTTTTAAAAAAAAGGCTTGACCTCCTATCAAAATAAAGAGATACAAATTGACAGAAGCAGATTGTGGAGGAATAATTTTATCATATGAAGACTGGGTATTAATTATAATGAGGTCTCCAGTAAAGCCACTGCCCTGCAGCCCTCTGCTAGCCTCTGTCCAGGCTCTTTGGAGCAGATGGTTTGAGTGGCCAGAGGTCAGTGCATTGGCTTTCCCTCGTTCTTTGTAGATTTCTTTACTACTCCTCTGTGCGAGAACTCATCGTCATGACAGGTAAATCAATCTGTGTACATATTGTTTCTCCAGATGGGTTTGTAGAGCACAAAGCCAAACTTATGAATAGTAGAACACATCTTGGATTTTCAAAAGATCAGTCAAGGTCCCTTCAAAAACACTATTGGAAACTTCTCATGCTAGCAGTTTTGCTCTCTGGTAATAAAAACCAGACAGAATTGGGAAAGTACAGAGACTAGGTTAGTAATTATACTTTAAGAATTTATAAAATCTTATCAAAGCCCCCCTTTCTCTGATTTGGATGTGAACTATTATTTGCTTGATTCCCATGGCATGAGTGTATCATACTAGCAAATGAAATACAAGACTTTGCGGGTCAAAGAGCCTTTCTCTTAATTTACGTTAATTGAGGAGCCCAGCTTCTGGGGGATGGGTCCTGATAGCTCTAGCCCATATTGATAAGGACCGAGGTGGATATGCCCAAAGAGGCCTCTTCCGTTGGTCCCCACACTCCCTTATCAGAGACATTACAGATTTAGCAATATTGACACAATAGATGTATGCATCCTTTGACTCAGCAATTCCACTTTTAAGTGTTTATCCTACAAATATATTAATACATGTACTCAAAAACATTTCAAGGATATTCATGACATTATTTATAATGACAAGGCAGGAAATAATCTGTGGGTGGCAGACACTGCTACTTACCCACCAATATCCTTTCCATTTTCCCTGTAACAGTAGAATTCCCAAGTTAGTCAAGTACATAGCTAATTTGCCAAATACCCTTGCAGGTAAGAATGGTCATGTTCTGAACTTCTGGACAAAGGGACAGCAGCAGAGCTTCTGGGTGGTGTGTAAAAGGAGTAGCACGCATTCTCCTTCCCATTCATGCTGCCTGGAATACAGCTGAAGGAAGCTGGAACAGCCATTTGTACTCAGACACGGAAGTCCTGTAATAAAGGACCAGAGAGCCCCCTACCAACTACCATGGACCTCCAAGCTGTACCATAAGAGAGGAATCCATTTCTATTTTGTTTCAACCACTATGTTTGGGGGTCTTTTTGTCCAGGTGCTTATACTATACTCTAATACACATCCTAAATGTCCACCAGTAAAGCACTGAATAAATAAACTGTGCTACATTCGTATACTATATGGCTACTAAAAAGAAAAGTAGATTTCTAAATACTGACATGGCATAACCTTCAAGAAATGTTGTTAAATGGAAATGCCTGAATCCCGCTAACAGCAGAGGTTCTCAGCTCCAACAAAATACTAAAATTACATAGCAACTGTCTAAAAAAATACCTAAGTGGAGTCACATCCCAGGTCCACTGAATCAGATATCTAAGTATAAATACGGCTGAGTCCAGAGACTGGTTTTTTAATGGAAATTAGTCAGTCAGGGTTGAGAAACACTACACTAGAGCAGGAGGAAGCGGCATTACCAAAGGAAGGCAGAGAAATTTCACTCTCTCCCCCTCACTACTCTTCTTCAACCCCTAATTCTACAACATCTACTACATACAAGGTATAAGAAATTCAAGACATGAGCAGGGACCACTAGGGAGGGGAAACAAAAGCCCAGAGTCACCTCAAAGGGGCCTCCTCTTTCCCTGACCAGATCTGTGTTCTTAGGTCTTTCCCTGAGAATTACTACATAACATTTAAATGTACGTGACTTGTCTAAGATCACCAAAAGATATACACCTCTAAGGAACATCCTCTCTCAACCCACTGTTCTTTCTATAAACTCATGTAAACATTTATTTCACAGATATAATTCTTCCTAGTGATACATAAGGTCAAGATTTTCATATTTCACTAAGAAGCCTGATGAATTCCTCAAAAGACAGAGTGTCACTTAAAGCTACAGTAGAAGGTCACCCAGACAGCCAAGTGCAATAACCTTCAACACCGAATAGGAAGCAGCACTGAGCAAGAAAAAAAAAGGACATTTCTTTTATATTGATTTCAGCCCAAATAAAAGGTTTTTTTTGCTGTAGTTTCCTCTTATTTCCCATATTGTTTATTCTGATTACTTATTCAAACACCTCCATCCAGCAAGAGATTAAGCCAAAGACAAGTGGCTTACTAACTTCTTAGACAAGCACACAACATTATTTTTTTTTTTTTGGTAAAGTAGTCTAACAGCATGGCTATTAGAACTGAGAAAAATATTTATAGCAACTTATATATATATATATATATAAATATTATATATATGCCATATATATATGTGGCACTAATTATGTGCCAAAGACTATGTTCATCACTATATTAGTATTTTATCACTGAATTCTCAAAACAATACAATCAGGCAAATAGTATTATTCCAGTTTTAAAGATCAGAAAATTCAGGCTGAGAGGGGAGGGTATAGCTCAGTGGTAGAGCACATGCTTAGCATGCATGAGGTCCTGGGTTCAATCTCCAGTACCTCCATTAAATAATAAATAAACAAACAAATAAACCTAATTACCCCGCTCAAAAAAAAAAAAAAAAAAAAAGGAAAAAGAAAACTCAGGCTGAGAAGTTAATTTAAGGTCATGTGGCTAATAAGCTGTAGGGCAGGAATTCAAAGCACCAGACTAGACTCTAATTGTCACTCTTCCTTTCTTCGAAAGTCCATATGTGGATAGTTGAATGAGGACACAATAATAACTAGAGTCTCTCCAATGTGAATCAAATATGGAGGGAAAGAGAGAAACCTACTTATCCCTTCTTTTCCTAACTCTACAGATAATGCAGTTTAGCATTACCTCCTTCATGATAGACAATCTCCTTTTCTCAAGATTAGAAATTTCTGGTTTCTGCTTCTTCCATTTTCTCTTCAAAGCTTTTTCTTGGAGCTCCCAGTGTACTAATGCTCTATTCTTCGATTTGTGTATTTCATGACGACGTATCTATATAGAAGAAAAAAATTTACAAGAATATTTCAGAGACAAAGAACTTGCCTATTCAGATGATAGGACCATCTAATGTAGTCTATCTTTGAAAATTTTTTCTAGTCCAACATATGTATATTTATATATATTCACAGCCATTTTCACAATCTTCTAAATTTTCAAAAATGATTTACAAAAAGAAGTATCTAAAACTAGTAGACCTAGCTAAAAGACAAAATGAAAAGAATGTTAATTTCTACTTCTTTTGTACAAGCCTATCCAATAAAGCAGTCTTTTTCAAACTGCAGTTGGAGACTTAGTTAATGAGTGGTAAAATAAACTAGTGGATCAAATATTTATAAAATAAAACAAAATATAAAACAGCAAATATTAAGAATACATTGCACAGAAGAATATGAAAAGTAATATACGTATGTTCATGTATGACTGAAACATTGTGCTATACACCAGAAATTGATATAACATTGTAAATTGGCTATATTTCAATTTAAGGAAAGGACACACTGCACATAATGAAAGTTGAAAATTGTTTTGTTAAACTTTTCAGTTACATATGTGTGTACATGTACAATTACACACATACAACTGACTTGAGTATAACATAAAAGGCACAAAACCCACTGAGTCATCTTTGGCAAAGCCACACCCATTCCATGATATTCACATCACCACCAAGAACTAACAGTGCAGTGTTTCTATAGCCCTGCAATGGCTGCACGTGGAAGTGGGTCACTGGAGACACAGGACTCCAAGGAAGTGGAATTCCTGAAGCAGAAGCTGAGATATGAGCCACAGCTTAAGAGTTAGAGGGGAGAAATTTGCTAAGGTTGTTAAGGAATAAAAGCAGATATTGGTTTTACAAGCACTCCGGCATTCAGAACTATAAATATGAACAAAACCTGTATGTCACCTGATAAAATGTATTGCTGAGTTTGCATCATGTAAATAAGAAATCAGTCCATTAAGAGACTAACAACCAAATACTATGTAAGGATTCTAATTCACAAAAACAAATGAAGATGACATTTTTGAGACTATCAGGGATATATGAATATGGACTGGAAATTAGGTAATACCAAAAATTAATGTTACTTTTGTCAGGTATGATAATGGCATTGTGATTATATATAAGAAAATGTCTATTTTTTATAATGCAAACTGAATATGTAGGCACAAAATGACATGTTCTCTGGGCTTTGCTTTAAAATGCTACAGTGAAAAAGGTATGATAAATGAAACAATTATGGCAATATTTTCATAACTTTTACATCCAAGTGAACAGTACATAGGAGTTCTTTACACTTTTAGTCTCTACTTTCATGTGAGTTTGAAATTTTTCATAATAAAAAAAATTTTAAGTCAGTTGGACATCATTATTATCCTCAATAAACATTTAATGAGTACCTACTAGGATTACTATTCCTAGATCCACAAAGACATATAAGATATGGCCTCTATCCCTCCAAAGCATTAATAATCTGCCCAGGGAGATTGGACATATGCATATAAAGATAAATGACATGCATTAGAGGGCATATGCTCAATGCCTTATGTTAGTAGTTAAGTATAAGGACAGTTCAGAGGAGATAGCAACTGTTGGGCAGCTTCAAAAAATAGGACTTCAAACTTACTGTAATACTCAAGAGAGTATGGTACTGGCAGAAGGACAGACATATAGATCAGAAGAATAGAAATGTAAGTCCAAATTAGCCCTCATATTTACAGACAACTGATCTTCAACAAGGGTGCCAAGATAATTCAATGGGGAAAGAACAGTCTTTTTAATAAAAGGTGCTTAGACAACTGGATATTCATTTGTAAAAGAATGAAGTTGGACCCCTTCCTCACACCATACACAAAAATAACTCAAACTGGATGAAAGACCTAAACATAAGAGCTAAAGTTTTAAAACTCCTAGAAGAAAACATAGAAGTAATTTTTGAACCTTGCTTAGACAATGGTTTCTTACATATGACACTAAAACCACAAGTAAGAAAAGAAAAATTACATAAATTAGACTTCACCAAAATTTAAAACTTTTATGTTTCAAAGGATACCACCAAGAAAGCAAAAAGACAACCAACAGAATGGAAGATAATATTTGCAAATCACGTATCTGATAAGAAACTTGTATCCAGAGTATATAAAGAACTCCTACTACTCAACAATAAAAACATAAATAATCCAATTTTTAAAAAAGTTTTTTGCATTTCTCTTTTCATCAAGTCCAGTTCATTGTAGTCACATCTTTCCTCTGGTAATTTTTAAATAACTAAGGGATTCGAACAAACATTTCTCCAAAGAAGATACAACAAATGGCCAAAAAGCATACGAAAAGATACTCAACATCATTAGTCATTAGGGAAATGCAAATCAAAACCACAATGAAATTCTACTTTATACCCTCTAGGAGAACTAAAACCAAAAAGATGACAATGATAAATGTTCACAAGGGGTATGGAAAAACGAATCCTCATACATGCTGGTGAGAATGTAAATGGTGCAGCCGCATTAGAAAACCCTTTGGCAGTTCCTTAGAAAGTTAAATATAGAGATAGCATATGACTCAGCGGTCATACTTTCATGTATATACCCAAGAGAACTGAGCGTATGTTCACACAAAAACCTGTACACAAATATTCAGAGCAGCATTATTCATAACAGTCAAAAATTAGAAACAACCCAAATATCCAACAACTGATGAATGGATAAATAAAATATAGTATATCCATACAATGGAATAATATTTGGCAATAATAAGGATGAAGTATTGATACATGCAGGGAGGCATAAAGAGTGACTGTTAATGGGAAAAGGATTACTTCTGGGAGGGTGATAAAAATGTTATAAAATTACAAAGTGATGATGGTTGCATAACTGTGAATATACTAAAAGGCAATAAACTGTACACTTTAAAAGTGTAGATTTTATGGTATGTAAATTATATCCTAATAAAGCTGTTTAAAAATAAACTTATAGTAGAAACTTAAAAAAAAAAAAGTAAGACTTGAACTAGTATAAGGAAGCAAAGTTAAGACTCGGACAGGTGGAGAAGAAGGTAGGGAAACTTCCAAGTAAAGAGAATAGCATGAACTGGGGCACAAATGTGGAAATATACATGGCACAGTTTGAGAAAAAAATTACTATGTATATTTGTGTAGAGAAATAATAGTAAATAATGCCAGTGATATCTACAGCTAGAAAAAGACCATAGATGTGTAGAGGACAATACAAGACTAGAGAGATTTGAACAGTAAACAGATCCTATCTAATAAAATTCTAATACATGCCAATTGATATCCCTAGGTAAAATAAGGAAGTCCAGGACACATGCTTTTTGATTTTATATAGACATAAACAAGATTAAAATTAACTGAATAACTTCCAAGAAGTGCTTCTGGTTTTTATTCTGAAGGTCAGAAACCAAGTATCAAATAAAACATGTAACAAATCCCGCAACTTTCCATAGTAAACATACCAGATCTTCAGGAGTTGCCCGATGAACTGTAAGATCAGTCATAGTATTCTGCAAAAAAAGATGAACTTTCTTTAAAAAGTAAAAAAGGTTTCTTATAAAATATTAGTATGTGCTGGATTTTAATGGCTGAAAATGGATTCAAAATCCTGAGACCAAAACATCTTTCTTTCGAGGAAGCAATCAATATTCTCAATTTAAATATTAAAATGGATTGATTACTTTTAGCTGTCTTGTAGAAAATAACAGACTATTTTTAGGTGTCTTACAGAAATTAAGCACTAAACTCACCAAGCAGGCACACATTATACTAAAACAGTGAATAAAACAGGATAGTATATAATTCAAAATGAGTTAGTTTAATTGAAGTTATAGTTTTCAAATGATAGTCCATGGAATGAGGCAACTTTAAAGATTCCTAAAAGATAAACTGTGATCACTTTAGAGAGGTTCAGTTTGTGTCCATGCAAACACCTTAAGCACAGAACCTATCATAATAAGAGATGAATTTTGAGGGTATTGTGTAATTTCATAAAATGTGAAAATAGTTACTCAAGTAAAAAGGCACTAAACCAACATGGCAGGGCTTCCACACTGCACAACTCCAGAAGGTACCATTAATATCCTCGGTCATGTAAATAGTCCCCCCTTGGAGTCGTGCAGGCTGTGCACTGCACGACTCCAAGTAGCAGCCCCACAATTTGGTCCTTCCCAAAATGACTCCAGCCACTTTGTTATACAGATTTGGTAAGGCAGGGAACAAAAGAATGTAGAGTTTTAATTCTAAGAGAAATATAGAGACCTGAGTCTAGTGAAATCATTTCTGATGTGTTCAAAGACTTAACTTTTTGGCCACAGCTTAAATTTAGCTCAAGGATTTTATATACTAAAATCATATTCCTTTCATATTGATTTAGAAAAGTACAAGATACAACTATAAGATCACAAGAATTGTTTTTAATAATCATAATAAGAATTCAGGCATATAAGTGATATGCTTGGAATTAGTTCTCATGGAAGAAAATATGATTTCATTAATACCACTATTGCTTAAAACTACAGTTGACTCTTGAATAACATAGGTTTGAACTACACAGGTCCATTTATGTGTAGATTATTAGATAAATACATACTACAGTGCTACACAATCCACAGTTGGTTGAATCCACAGATGCAGAACTAGAGATATGGAGGACTGACCGTAAAGTTATCAGTGGATTTTTTCTGTTTGGTTGGTTTTTGGGTTTTTTTTTTTCTTCGGGGGGACGGGAATAATTAGGTTTATTTATTTATTTATTTATTTATTATTGTTATTTTTTATTTAACTAATGTATTGGGGATTGAATCCATGACCTCATGCAGGCTAGGCATGTGCTCTACCACTGAGCTATACCCTACCCCCCATAAGTGGATTTTTGACTGTGTGGAGGATCGGCACCTCTAATCGCCGTGTTGTTCAAGAGTCAACTGTATTTCCTTCTGAAATTGCCTTTAAATCTAATTTATAAGCCATTTCAGTAAATATCTCGGTATCAAAGAAGTATTATTCAGTTGATCTCTCCTCCCTCATTTACCATTCACTCCAAATGACTTATAACTACTTTCACGTTCAGTCTACCTTCAAAAAACAAAGTTTTTTCCAGCACTGGAAATACAAAAAGTAAGGGAGGAAGGTTCTGAATGAAATTTCAAGTGATGGCTTTCAATTACACTTTGAGCAACAGCAGCACATCAAAATAAATACTGAACTTCCCAAAGTAACCACTCTGAAGGAGACAACTTATGTTATCATGTGCATTCTTTCCCCTTTTAATCAGTTTCATTACCTAAGAATCACATCTTTATACTATTTTATAGCCAATCAAATGATAACAATGCAATCTAAACACAGAGAAATCCCCCTGTTCTACTTTCGAAAGCTGTAAGTTTGCCCAGGATATCTTGGCCACAACCCAGAAGGTTCCAAGTCCAAAAGGATCCCTAAGATCGAAACTGGTCCCTGACCCATTACTCTGCACAAGAGAAAGGAAAGTTACTAAAGGTCTCATGGTCCAAACCAAAGGACCAGGCTGCAAAAGATAAAAATCCCCTTGGTAATACCAAGTGGTATTCAGGGTAGGAGCCAGGGATCATGTCTCAGGTACTTGAGACTTGTCTTCTATCTGATGAGAACCTTTGTACTGAAACTGACCACCCTCACTCTGGGGGTGAGCAACAAATACTTCAAGAGGTAAGAGAGCAAGGATCATCCACTTTTTCAGTCAAACATGCCACTCACATGATTATGGTATCACAGGTTGCTATGGGCAAATCTAAAAAATGTACCCAAAAATTTCAGACTGGGTTAGCTAGAGTTGCCTTAAAGCAGTGAGTTCTCAAAGTGGAAATAGGGGGACTTTTTAAAAACATGCTCTCCACCCCCTTAAGATCTCAGTTCTTCAAAGGAGACAGAGGCTATAGCCTCAATATGTATATTCTAAAAAACTCCCCAGAGTCTACTCTTCCCTCCAAGACCTTGGATATGCCATGCCCAGAAACCCATCCCACCCTACCGCACGTGGGAGCCCCATTCAGAGCACCATCCTGAGTGACTAGGGTCACGTCATCACATCTGTTCCTTCCGTGTAAGGTTACACTGTTCATCATCCCACCTAGACTTACATCCCATTCTTGCTTCACTGACGTTTTCTTCTTCTTTACTTTCAGTGTTTTCCTTCCTCCTCCCCGCGGACCATAACGGTTCACTCTGACAAATGACATCTAGGAATAATAATCATATCAAATTTTTAAAATAAGTTAAAAACTAATAATTAGTCATCACCCCAGGGGGGGAAAAGATACCTAGGAAAATAAAATTTAAAACATCGGAAGAAAAACTGACTCACAATGAAAGAAACAGGCTACCAAAAGACTTGGTTCTTTAATGTCGTAGTTATTAGAAAATTGATACTGATAACTTTGATAAAAGAGGTTTCAAGTCAACAAATTAAATATATGTAATTAAAAAAGAACTCTAGGAATGTAGCAGTTATGACCTAAAGCAGAGATCTAGGACAGTAGTCATAAGCCTTGTCACCCGTTCACAAATTCACAACAGAGGAAATGTCAGTCCCATGTGAAAATACGAACTTCTCTTAAGTTCAGAGATAGCTGGTGTTCTTTTTTAAGCACTCCAGCACTCAAAATCACTACCAGATACATATGTACTCACCTTAAAATAAAGGTGGCTAAATTTTAGAGAATGAATGAGTTATGATACCATTTCTAGTATATTTTTCACATAATACTAAATGGGGGTGATTATCAATATTAAGCTAGAATTTGAAAATTGCCAACATTTGCTTGGTACTCTTAAAATAGCAATGCTAAGGACACTGGACTAAACATACAAAATGAGAAAAAGACTCATAGTCTCTGAACACTAGGATTTTAGAATGCATATATGATTTTTAAAAAGCAACACATGGACATGACTCCTATTCCAGACCTTCTTTACACACCTAAATAATTACAGGACTTTCCAACTGAACCCCTTATTCCAAATTATCCTAGAACATTCTAGTAGTTTCCTTAAGTACATCTAAAAAAAAAAATTAACTAGTGTACTGTGATAAAGATGACTAAAGGCAAGTATTTTTCTCGATAGTTTTTAAACATGGTATCTAATTTTAAAGTGTACAATCCAGCAAAGAAGATAAATCACATACAAGTTAGAGAATAACATTTAAGTTTTAGTGATGGTGGTAGTAATGATGGAACGAGCAAACATACAAGCCAGCTACTGTTCTAAGCTCTTCCCATATACTACCTCCTTTAATCCTCACAATAATCCACTGAAGTTTTATACTTGTTATTCTTTTTACAGGTGAGAAAACTAAGGGACAAAGAGTTAACTAACCGTGAAAGCCACACAGTTAAGTGTCAGAGCCATAAATACCATTTTAAAAGACATGGAACGGAACAGAACTAAGAGTTCAAAACAAACCTTTACGTTTATGGTCAGTTTATATTCAACAAGGGTGACAAAAAACAATTCAATGGGGAAAGAACAGTCTTTTCAATGAATGGTGCTGGGACAAATGGATATCCATATGAAAAAGAATGAAGTAAGACCTCCTACCTCACAATATACATAAAAATCAACTTCAAATGAATCCACAGACTTACATGTAAGGGCTAAAAATAAAAACTCCTAGAAAACAAGCATGAATCTTGGATTAAGCAATGGTTTCTTAGAAATGACACTAAAAATGTAAGCAACCAAAGAAAAACTAATCTGGACTCCATCAAAATTAAAAAATTTTGTGCTCCAAAGGACATCATCAGAAAGTGAAGAAAACAAAAAGAATGACAGAAAACATTTGCAAATCATACATCTAAGAGGTAACTTGTATCCAGGATACATAAAGAACTCTTACAACTCAACAACAAAAGAATCCAATTTTAAAATGGCTAAGGGATTTGAATTGACATAGCTCCAAAGAAGATATGACAAATGGCCAATAAATATGTGAAAAGACATTCAAGATCATTAGTCATTAAATGCAAATCAAAACCATAATGAGATGCTACCTCACACCCACCAGGATGGTTATAATCAAAAAGATGGAAATAAAAAGCTTTGGAGGGAATGTAGAGAAACTGGAGTCCCCAGATACCACTAGTGGGAATGTAAAACAGCATAGCCACTTTGGAAAACAGTTTGGCAGTTCCTAAAAAAGTTAAGCACAGCATTACCATACGACCTAGCAATTCTAGTCCTAGATATATACCCAAAAGAATTGAAAACATATGTCCACACAAAAACTTAGACATGAATATTCATTGCAACATTATTCTTAATAGACAAAAAAGCAGAAACATCCCAAATATGCATTAACTGAAAAAGGGATAAATAAAATAGTGTGTATCCATACTATGTAATATTATTTGGCAATGATAAGGAATGAAGTACTGGCACATGCTACAACATGGATGAACCTTGAAAACATTATGCTGAGAGAAAGAAGCCAGACACCAATGGCCACATATTGTATGAATCCATGTATATGAGATGTCCAGGACAGGCAAGGCTGTAGAGACACAGAGTAGATTAGTGGTTGGGAGGACCTGGGGGAGGAGGAAATGGAGAGTGACTGATAATGGGCAGGGGTTTCTTTTGGGGATGATGAAAATGTTCTGGAATTAGATAGTGGTGATGGTTATAAAACTCTGTGAACAAACTAAAAACCTCTGAATTGTACACTTTAAAGGGCTAAATGTTATGGTATGTGAGTTATATCTCAATAATGCTGTTATTAAAAAAAGATACGGAAAAATATAATAGTTGTGCAAAAAAGGTTTCTAATGTGTTTTACTCTTTAACCACTCAGATCTTGAATTTACTTGGCAGAAACAAAGGGGAATCATAAAATGTCGGTAATCTGTATGATGAATTATGCATTCTTTAAAATTATATCAAAAAGAATATTTAATGACACAAGAAAATACATAAAAAGTTCACTGTAAAAAGTAGAATATAGAACTGCATATACAGTATATTTTCAATGATGTTAATATACCTCATTATTAATAAAGCTTTTATCTGTGCTGTCTGTGTGAGGACACAGCAAGAAGGTGCAGGCTGAGAACATGAAGAGGACCCTCACCAAAACATGACTGTTCTGGTGCCTTGATCTTGCACTTCCCAGATACAGAACTTTGAGAAATAAATTTCTGTGACTTATAAGCTCCTCGGGCTCTAGTATTTTATTACAGCAGCCTAAATGGACTAAGACAATATATAACTTGCTTTTTTTTTTTCCTTCTTCAATTTAGCCTAGCAAAGCTGGCTGTGATCACCCTAAGATAACCCCAATGAGCTGTGCCATTGTATAACCCTTTCCCCTTGAGTTTGGGCAGGACCCGTGACTGGCTTTTTGAGTCTTGTTTTGTTTTGTTTTGTTTTTCCCCTGTGACTTGTTTTATCCAACAAAACACAGCAAATGTGAGGACATGTCATTCCTGTGATTACATTATGTTATACAAGTCTCTCTCTGAGGACAACAGAGCAAGAGATTCTCTCCTGCTGGCCTTGAAAAAGCAAACTGCCATGCTGTGACTCCCTATGAAAAGGACCACGTAGCAGGGAACTCAGAGAACTGTGGGCAGTCTCCAGCAGAAGTCAGTAAGAAGCCAAGATTGCTCAACCAGACAGCCCCAGAGAAATGAGTCTGCCAACCTGAGTGAGGTAAGCCTAGCAGATTTTTCCCAGGTTGAGCCGCCAACTTGGGAAAAATGCAGACTGCAGACCACCAACACCTTAATCATAACTTTGTGAGGCCTGAAGCACAGTACCCAGCTAAGCCACAGGTACTGTGAGATAATACATGTGCACTGTTTTAAGCCACTAAGTCTGTGGTAATTTGCTACACAGCATAGGAAAATAATGCACTGGTCAACCCTAAATTCCAGTCCGTGTATGGTATAATGAAGCTGCTATCCCACCTCTGACCTTCCCTTCACCGACAAACATCATGAAGGAGAGGCCTATTTCAGCACTTCTATTTACTAAGCCCCAGTTACACTTCAAACTTTTATAACACAGGAACCACCTCTGCACTGAAAAGTGATCTCCTGAACAACACCTGTAACAGTGACAATATCTTGCTTGACCAAGGATCAGACTTTGTGGCCTAACAAAGGGATTTTGTGCCACTTAAAGAAACCAGGGATCACAAGGGAGCTATAGTTTACATGCTGAAATGTGAGACTATAGAGATATTTTGATGGTTTACGGGGCTGGGAAGTCAAATAATAAAAGTAGCATAGCCCAGAAAATCTAGGCTTGCTTGGAGAAAATCTAAAATACTAATAACTTCCAAATTGCTAAAATTATTGGTCCCTTATTTCTCAGGCCCCTTCCATCTCTAGAGACTCCACTCCTAGAGGCTCTCCACTCCCTTGGCTTCCATGACACTATTTCTCCTGGTTTCTCTCCTATTCTTTTCCCCTTCTCTTTGCAGGCTCTGTTGGTCCCTCCTCACATACTATACAATCAAGATCTTCACTCGGTTCTATCCCAGTCCACTTTTCTTTCTATTGGACACCCTCTCTCTTCATCCAATAATTGTTTTTGAGAGACTGCCACATGCCAGGCACTGGCCAGGCACTGGCCAGGCACTGGAGATTCAATAGTAAACAAGTCTAATATGGTGTCAGCTCTCATGGAACTTACTTTCTAGATCACCAAGGGGGAGTTTACATCTTCCCTTAGTGAACTCACCTACTCCCTTGAGCAAAGCTATCAATGCACTGGGCACACAAACACACTGTGAAAATGAGTCCCAAATCAAGGATTCACACCTTTCCTCAAAACACCTAATGCTCATTTCCAACTGGCTTCTGTGCACATCCCCCAAATATCTCAAATACAGTATGACCAATATATAGCTTAGTACCCACACCCCCTCTCCACCAATCTCTAGTTCTTAATGTATAATCTGCTTGCTCAGTAGATGTCTGCTGAATGACACTGAACTACAGAGTTACCATCCTTCTAGTTGCTCCAGTTTAAAATCTTAGCATCACCTTTTCTTCTTTCCTGTGAATCTATTCATTCTTTCCCTGAAATATCTCTCTCATGTCTCTTCTTCATCTCTACCGAGAATGTTTTTGTCCAAGTTCTCTTTATTTCTCCTAATTGATCTTCCTTTCACTCATTTCCTCACCCACTTCATCATCGGTCTATTATTTCAACAGGTATTTTGAAAGCACCTGCCAAGAGCCAGGCACCAGATACAGCAAGAAAGTAGAATACTCTGCACCCTCACAGAGCTTAGAGTCTGTCCCACCACAGTTAAATGAGTAATTGCAATAAAAGGCTAATGTAGGAAGTAAATTCAGGGTCACAGAAATACCTAACTTACTCTACACAGTGAGAAAATGCCACCTCCTCCCTCTAATTCCCCTAAAAATGTTTAAGCTGAACTATGAATAAAAGAATTTGGGGAAAGCAGCTCCAGGTAGGGGGAAAGGTATTTACAAAGGGTTTGAGAGGTTCAGTTTGACTAACAAAGATTTGAGAGGATAAGAGGCTAGAAAGAGGATAAAAAAGAAAGGCAGAGGCCAGATCATGGCCTTGTGAGCCACAGCAATTTGAACACTATCCTAAAGACCTATAGCAAGCCACTGAGGGACTTTACCCAAGGTCAGTTAGGATGTGATTTAGCAAATCCACTCTGGCTAATGAAAAGTTGATCACAGGGAAACAAGACATCTTTCCAAACACTGTCCCGTCAGTCAATCCTACCCAGACATATGGATAGAGTATAACTCTCAACACTTTCCTTCATTCCTCAAAAGATTTTAATGGCTCTCCCCTGCAGAGAGGAATGCAACTCGGCTAGGCACTCAGGCCCTCTCCTCCCTCCTTGTAACCCAGCTGCCCTTTCTTTCTAGCCTTTTCTCCTCTTATATCTCCCACACATCCTAAAACACAGCTCTCGCCCTCACATACAGTTCCAGCCATTCCTTACGCTCTGCTTGGAACACCTCTCAAATTTCCACTCCCTTCACGGAGTTAACTCCCACTCACTCCTCAAAATTCACTCAAGCGGCCCCTCCTGATAAATCCTTTCCTAACCATCAAACCGACTCAAATGACCCTCCCTGTCCCCAAGTACCTGGGTAGTTTGTCTCTCCTGCTGGACTGGAAATTCCTTGAAAGCTACACGAGGATACCCCCATTTCTAGCTCTGTGCAGAAGCTCCCAAAAGCGCTGCGCACGATGCTCCTAGAGGAAGCGAGCTAGGCACAAACACACGCGCAGACACGCATCCTGACACGCACAGACACTCGCAAAGCGGAGTCGCGAGTGCACTTTCTGTAGTGAGGCTCCTCAACCCAGGCGCCTGGATCCCTAGGAAACAGAAAGGAAGACGCCACCACCGTTCTCCCCGCCCTGTAGCCTCGGTCCCTTAGACTCGGCGGGTCTGCGGGTGCAGGCCTCCGTCCCGTAACCACAACCTGCCTTGCTGCTTCCCGGCTGCTGCGTCCACCACGACTAAAACCTCCGGCTTCAGAACCGCCCGGCCCGCCACAAGTCAAGGCAGCCTCCGCTTCCGGGATGTTGCCTAGGTTACCGGAGCCCCGCCCCATTCCCGCGCGTATATCCGCTGAGGCCAGTGCGCAGGCGCCTCCCAAAGTCTGGTTTGGCCTGTGGCCTAAGGGATTAAAAGGCTTTGATGTATCCGGCTTTGATATGTAATGCTTTGGCCTGTCTGTGCCGTCGGCAGGGCTCCGGGCAAAACTGTGGAGGATAAGTGTGTAGCATTAGGCAGCATCTTGTGAATTCTCGAAAAGATGTGGTTCTCCACAGCAAGTTTCACATAGCACACTTACTTGCTTTCACCTCTGCTTATTCAAAAATGTTTACCACCTACCAAAGTGCCAGAGATTGTTAAATTCAGTGGGATCTAAAAATAGGCAAAGTCCGTCCTCAGGAAGCTTATTCTATAGTAGCAAACAGCTATTAAAGATATAAATGTAAAATTAAGACTGACAGGTGCTGAGGAGTAGGCGTACTGACCAGACACTAAGCTTATAGGAATATTTGAATTACCAGAAAAGCTGAAAAGCAAGGATGAGTAAGCTACTAAGGAAGAGTAGAGCATTCCTGCAGAGGGAGTCACATATGCAAAGGTGTGTGGCAAGTGCAAGGACATTGAAGAAATCCATTTTGTCTGGAGTTGAGAGAGCAGTGGGAGCTTGGTATAAGGAAGGCTGCCCTAGCTGGGTGGAGCCAAGACAGGCAAAGCTGTGTAGCCCATATTAAGAATTTTAAAAAGCACTTCATTGGAAAACAGTTAATTTGCTCCAGTAACACAACCTCCTTTAGCTCTTAGTTTTGTACTGTTAAGACACACTCATCCACGGATCAGCAAATACAATATTCAACATCTTCTAGATGCAAAGAACTGCCTTCTAATATTTTCCACTCTGGTTGAGGAGGTTAGATGTAGTTATATTTAATGATCTATCAATATAATCAATATAATCCTGCATACATCCTCAACTCCCTGCCCTTCTCTGAGTTACGGTAAACTTGGCAAAAACCACAATCCTGGCTATTTCAACACTGTATTTACTAAGTGCCTGCACCCTTACAGCTGAAACTGGAAGGAGAAAAACACTTAACCATGCTGACTTTAAATTCATGATCACCAATTTTAAGTGGGCCTTTAAAGATGACTGAAGACCGTATTACAATTCTCTGATCCATTAATTCTCCTACCCTCCTATGTGACAACTTTATACCTTCTCTCATGCTCAGTATCTCTTCCTCTGTCCTCAGCCTCAACCAGTGACCTTGCTTCCTACTTTATTGACAACACTGAAGCAATCTGAATAGAACTTTCATAAGCTTCCATCACTAATTCAATCCTCCGTCAGCATTTTTACCCACAAACCTGACTTCCAGAAGCTCAACAAAATCCAAACACAAAAAACATGAAGAATATTACATCAAGATACATAATTAATTGCTCAGAACCAGTAATAAAAAAAAAAAATCTTTAAAGCAGCCAGAAAGAAGGCATTACAGAGTAGCAATCATATTTCTCATTAGAAACACAGAAAAAAAAAAACAGTAGAAAATCTTAAATGCATTAAAAGAAAAAAAAATCTGCCAACCTACAATTCTATATCTGTCAAAAACATCTTTCAAAAATGAGGATGAAATAAAGATGCTTCCACACGTAACTGACAGAACTTATGACCAGCAGACCCCCAACTAAGAGAAATGTTAAAGTAGTCACTTGAAGCAGAAGGAAAATGATACCTGATGGAAATCTGGGTCTACATGATGAAAAGCACTGGAAAAGCTACAGGAGTAAATATATGAAAGTATGTTTCTAGTTCTTTAAATCTCTATAAAAGATAATTGAATACTTAAATATAATAAAATGTACTATAAGGCTTATATTACATGTAAAAGTAAAATGCATGGCAACAGTAACATAAAGGCCAGAGGAAGCATATTACTGTAAGGCTCTTATACTATTCCTGATGTGTTATAAAATTACTTGAAGGTAGAAGAAAATTATTTGAAGGTAGACTGTGGTAAGTTAAAGATGTATACGATAAACCCTAAAGCTGTCACTAAAGTAATGAGTTAGAGCTAAAAGAGATGATATCTATAAAAAGAGATACTAGGATCCACTTGGTGACCTGAGAGTGAAGCTACAAGAGTGGACTTCTCTTCAGACAACCAAGCCTACCTCAAGACACCAGGCTGGAGAGAGGCATTTCTGTGGTGTTCTGATCACACATTTATGGAGTTTCTGAAGGGCAGTGGAGAGTACTGCCATTCACAGCAGACCTCTGTGCAGACAGGTGAACAGTAGAAATTCGTTACTACTCCACCAAGAAGCCCCCAGAAGAGTGGCTAACCTGGACATAGAAGTGTTGAATTGAAATCCACAGAGCATTTTTTACAAGAGTTCTTACCTGGGTGGGGTAATCCTCAGTGCACTTTCTTTCTATTGCCTCAGTATTACTGGATTAAAGAATAGCTGCTTCTTATTAGAAGATTCATTTCATTTTCCATTACTTCCAACTTTATACTCAGAAGCACTGAGAATTTCAAATGGAGTATATTGAAGTAGGCTCAGTTTCTTTGCATCATTTCTGTATTCAATCTTTTTAATTCTTTCATAATCCTACTGAGTGTTTTTTAACTAAATTAACATAGCTCAAATGAACTGCCCAGCTCCTGTGGAAGTCACATACAAGAACATGAGATTTCCTATTACACACAACTAATGTGACCTTAAACAAATGTATGGAGGAACCTAAGTATGGAGTTACACAATAATAAGGGTATGTGAAGCAACTTATGACACTACTCTTGTGGAGAAAGAAGGCAGCCAGTTCTCAACTGGGCTTTTGGTGATGGTGCACCACCATCTAACCAGATTGTTGATGATTATTAAGTCTTGTGAAAATTCAGTTTCATGAAGACCCTTGTTATATTGCTGTTCATTGAGTTGCAGGCCTTGGGAGAGCTCCAGTGCTTGTCGCCCTAGCATTAATTGAAGGTGGAATGAAATATGAAGATGCAGTATAGTTCGTAAGACAAAAATAGTGTGGCACTTTTAACAGCAAGCAGCTTTTGTATTTGGAGAAGTATCGTCCTAAAAATGTGGCTGCACTTTAAAGACTCCAATGGTCATAGAAACAATTGTTGCATTCAGTAAAACTGGGGTGCCTGATGCCATTGCCTTGAAGTGGAACTTGAGATGGGACTGAATTTGTCATACATATTAGCCAACACGTTGGCTTGATGAAAAGTCTACTGAAGCTTCCATAGGAGTGTTGAAAAGCAGTTTTACCAGACCACAAGCCTGGCAGAATTACAGCCTCTATGTTTGGGTTATGATCAATCTATTTGGACACTTAGCAAAAGATTCTTGCTGTTCAGCATTTTAAGTGTGCTTATCATTTGTATCAACTGACCGTTCCTGAAATCACACAGTATTAAGTTGTCTTTAAATCTGTTCCCATGCCAGAGTCTTATCAACATGTAAGAAATTTAGAAAGATTAGGTGCCAAAATACCCAGCACAATACTTGTATATTGTTAGTATCATGTAGAACTAAAATCCCAGGAACTCTGGACACTCTGGACCTTCTGTGGTTTCTTCCTTCCATCATTTCACACATAAAAAGTATGGCCTGTATGGTTATTTGCTCACAGTATGTTTACATCTCCCACATTCATACCAGTGTACATCAGATTTGCTCCTTTTTTCTTTTTATTAACCAAGTCTTACTACGATTATTTAATGTCTTTCTATAAATCTCCTTTGCACTGTTATGAAAAACATTCATTTGAAAAATCTACATTGTATAGAAGCACATGTCTCCAGATAAAAAATCCTTACAGTTAATTTTATTGTTTGCACTTCAGGGTGCAACTTACAGGAAGGGCCTGAAAAAAGAGTGGGAGGAGGCTATTAAGTATTTTTAGTAAAATGTTGCCTTTGTCTTGTGCAGAACATGTAGAACATGCACTTTAATTTAGTAAATATTTTTAAAAGGTAGAAATATTTTGTTATTGTAGCTAAAACAATTCTTAATCATAAAATTTCTGAAACTCTTGTAATCCTTTTTCATACTTATCTGAAGTTGTTTACCAACATATTTTTGTTTGAAGTGTGATTACCAACCTCTCTTGCAAAAAAAAAAAAAGTGAATTTCTGCTAATGAATTAAGCAGACATTAATATTCTATATGCATTTTGGGCTATGTAACTTAATATTTGGATACTTGACAATTTGTTTTATTATGTAATTGATAAAATGGTGATGTGTGTTAACAAGACTGCAACCATATAATTTATACTGTCTGGGAACATACAGTTATAGTTTTGTGGGAGAAATAGTTTATCAGTGTTCACCAGCTTGTAAAAATCTAGTGCAAGAGCTTAAATATCAAATAAATAATGAAATGCAAAAAAAAAAGAGATATTGTAAAAGAGATAAAAAATACTTGATTGATCTAAAAGTAGGCAGAAAAATGCAAAACAGGAAACAAGGAACAAATGAGAGAAGTAGAAAACAAATAACAAGATGATAGACACATATCAATTATTGCATTAAGTGTAAATGGTCTAAACACTTCAATTAAAAAGTAGAGTTTGTCAGATTGGATTTTTTTAATTGCTGCCTATAAGAAGAAATACACACTTAATATAAAAACGCAAGTAAGTGTACAAAGATGGAGAAAGATATATCATTCTAACACTAATCAAAAGAAAGCTGGAGTGACTTAATTAATATTAGACGAAATAGATTTCAGAGCAAAGAATATTACCAAGGGTAAATACAATCATTTTATGATAGTAAAGGAGCCATTAAATTAAAAAATATATAACAATTCTAAACATTTATGCCCCTAATAAGAGAGCTTCAAAATAAATGAAGCAAAAATTGATAGAACTGCAACGTGAAATAAAGTCAGAAATTTCAGTGGCCTTCCCTGAACAACTACAATACAAGTAGGTAGAGAATCAGCAAGGCTATAACAGGCTTGAACAACATTATCAACCATCTTGACCTGATTCACATTTATAGACTACTACTACAACAACCAGCAGAATACACGTGCTTCTCAAATAGATATAGAATTTTTAGCAATAATCTAAACCATAAAGCAAGTGTCAATAAATCTAAAAGGATAAAGTCATACTAGGTATGTTCTCTGACCATAGTATAATTAAATTAGAAATCAATAACATAATGATCCTTGGCAAATTCCTCAAAATTTGGGGGAGGAAATACAGTTTTAAATAAGCCATCAAATAAGAAATCAGAACAGAAAATAGAATATATTTTGAACTGAATAGAAATGAAAATACAGAATATCAAAATTTATGGAATATAATTGAGATAGTACTTTAAGAGACTTGTAGCAACACCTATATTAGAAAAGAAAGTCTCAAATCAGTGAGCTTAGCTTCTGCCTTCAGAAATTAGACAGAGTAAGTTAAATCCAAAGTAAGAAGAAAGGAAAGAATAAAGATTAAAGCCGAATCAATAAAATAGAAAAGCAAAAACCAATGAAACTAACGGCTGAATCTTTGAGTAGATTAATTAAAACTGATGAACTTATAAACAAATTGATTAGGGGAAAAATTACATATAAATTACCAGTATCAGAAATGACAGAGGTGACAGATTCTACAAATACTTAAAGAATAATATAATACTTTGACCCTTAGTGCAGTAATTTTAACATTGTAGAAAAAATGGACAAATTCCTTGCAAGACATAGATTACCAAAGCTTTCTCAAGAAAAAAAAATGTGGATAATTTGAATAGCCCTATATCTATTAAGGAAATTAAAACTGCAATTTAAAAACACCTTACCACAAAGAAAACTACAGGCCTAGATGGCTTCACTGATGAATTCTATCAAACATTTGGGGAAGAAATATTAACAATCCTATATACACTCTTTCAAAATATTGAAGAGAAGGGAACACTTCCCAACTCACTCTGTGAGGCCGGCATTACCCTGATAGCTAAAGCAGAGAGAGGCATTACAAGAAAAGAAAATTACAGACCAACATCCCTCATGATTTCAGATGCAAAAATTCTAAGCAAAATTTTCATAAAACTCATTTAACAAAATAACTATGCTGAATGAAAGAAGCCAAACAAACAAACAAAAAAGGGCACTTACTGCATGAGTCCATTCATAAAAGTCTCTAGAAAATGAAAGTTAATGTAGTAACAGAAAACAGACCACTGGTTGCCTGGGAATGCAAAAGAAGCAGGGAAGTAGGAGAGAGGTTTAAAGGAGGAAGAAAACTTCAGAGGATGCTGGATATACAGAGGATGGTTTCACAGGTATGTGTGTCTATAACACAGGTGAAATACATGCTTTAAATATGTGAAGTTTGTTGTGTGTCAGTTACACCTCAAAAAAGCTGTTTATTTAGCTTTCTCTGGGTGGTCCAGATATGAGCCAGATAAGCTCCCCAAGCCATAAGACCCCCCATTTCTGCTTAGCCCACCTCCAATTTCCCCATTCCAAATTCTAATCCGAGTATTTCTGAAGTCTTCCCTTCACTATAAAGCTTTTCTACTCCCCTCTTTTCTTTGAGTCTCTGCCAAATGCAAGTGATGGAGGATGATCCTTCCTGTATCATGCTCTGAATAAGTAGCCTCTGTTTATTCTCAAGTCGATAGTCTTTGTTTCCACAACTGCTTATATTTTTCATGACATTGATTGTTTTTAATATGGGGAAGATTTGTCTCGAGTATTACTATGAAAAGAATCATACTTTTCGTAAATTTTGATTTTTGAGATGTAAAAATACCTTAACTGGGATATAAATCTTATGGATCTCTTGTTGGTTGTGGGGAGCAAAATATAGGGAAGCTGGCCATCATAACCGAATCATGACTATTCTGGGCTGATTGTTGCAGAGGTCACGGTTTGGCTTCCTGGACTGATTACTACAGAGATTGTGGGTCAAGTTCTGTTGTTATATATCATCTGCCATTGTCTGTTTGAATATTCAGTCCCAGACCCCACCATAACTAGCAAACAAGAAACCAAGAGCGATGCAATTGTCTACCACTGCTCATGCCAATGAGTTGAGACTGGTATTCCTTCTAGATCTTATGTGGTATCATTCATAACTTCTGCCAGAGTTAATGATAAATTTGTCTTACAGTCTTTTCTATTTGTATAATTCTCACCATTGAGAAAACTGCTTTGATTGTTAGGATAAACAATGAGTCAGCAACTCCTCCACGTAGAGTACCTAAACAATCAAGGGTGGTCTTCAGAATTTCCATCCTTGGTGGTTTATAGAACTAGAGTATCAATGTATAAACAAGTCTTTGGATAGTATTACTAATATGCATAAAGTCTTAGTCTGAGGCAAACAAGACTACGTGTTCTGGCTGCAAAAGAAGTAGTAGCCTTTAGGGGCCCTTGGAGATCAAGCAAAAAGATTTTATAATATGAAGTCTGAACCAAGAACTTATATGGTTGGATCTCTCTTAGTCTCTTCAAGATGGCAAGTATTTGGCCCGCCACCCTACAAAGGTTGTTGAATTCAAATTTAGAATTACCAGGGGGTCTGATCAATAGATTGTAATAACTGATTCTTTTTCTGGGAGAAGGGAAATTAGCAAAGTCATGAGTTAATGCGTTTAAGGTAATTTGTCCATGGAGGTGCAAGTGGAATGCCCATGGCTATAATTCTCTATGATCTCATTTGATGAGACTAGGATAGACTATAGGTTTTCATCGTGGGGATTCAATGATAGATAGAATATCAAATAGTAAGACTGAGGGCAGAGGGTACTATCTGGAACAATCTAAGAATAGTGTTACAATGAGTATGTTCTGATCGAACAATTATAAGAAACAGCGGGGGAAAGGAGAGAAGGGACCATTATGGATAGAAAACATCAGTGATCTATATAGCAAATGAAAAGGGGAATGACTGTAAGCAGGTCAAAAATAAAATAGGAATTAGATAGGGGTCCTGGTGCAATGTCTTAGTTGGAAGCTGTCCATTTTCTAAGCCTGTGTCCTTGTTCCAAAGGTCTTGGGTCAACTGTTTCCAAAGATCAGCTACTTCTAGAGAATCTGTGACAATCCTCAGCTTGAAGTCCCCTATTGGAGTAGCTGTCCAGTTATATGAAACTCAGTTGTTTCTTTAGCTGTGTTAAGTCAAAAGTTGACTTGCTGAAGTTTCACTAATAAATTTGTTGTGTTAAAAATGATTAAAGAAGACAATTCAGGTGACAAGCTTTATTTAACATTTCATGAAGTAGTCTCCTTTTGGAGAACTGCAAAGTGAAGTAGAAGGAAGGAAGCTTTTATAGGATAAAGAATAAAGAACAAAAAAGAGAAAAATAGAAAATATCTGATTGGCTGGGGCAACATAGTCAACCATGTTTGGATAAGAAGGCCGAGAGTTGGCTTGCATTTGAGGATTGATTGAATGACTAAGATATTTCTGGTCAAGTAGAGCATTTGCAGGGACGCAAAATTATCCAAGCTTTGGTTCATGATTGTGGCACCCTAGACAGAAGTGACTCCAACTTGGGCCTAGAAAGGTATTACAACAGTTGTTAACAGTACATAAGAAGGTCCCTTCCAGTGCAGTTCAAGAGGGTTTTTTATTCAATGTCTCTTCCATTAGATGAAGTTTCCTAGATGATGATCATGAAAACTCAATTTAAGAAGTGTCGTGGGAAGCTGGCCTTAACTTGTTCATTAGAGGACTGGGTACAATATTGCAAGTACTCCCTTGCGATATTTTGCTATATCTGCATGCAGCAGCAAAGAGTCTAATATCAGGGGTGAAATTTCTAGAAGTATGGGCCTTCCTGTCAACGATTCATAAGGATATAACCGATGGGTCCCTGAGAAAATGGATCATATGACCAAAAGAACTAGTGAGAGTATCTTTAGCCAGGAGAGCTCAAGGATTTCCAAAAGTTTTGCTAATTTTAATTTTAAAATTCCACTGGTTCATTTGATCTTTCCAGAAGTTTGTGGGTGGTAAGGACAGTCTAGTGTTTGAGAAAGACTAATGCCTTACAAAGTTCTTTTATAGAGGTTCACGTAAACCATGTGCCTTGATCACTTGATATAAAAGTTGACATACCCCAGGTTGGAAACACAAAATCAAGCAACTTTTTAGAGGCTGAAAAGAATTCTCAGCAAAGATTTTCAGTAAGGAAATGCTGTAACTTATCCTAAAAATAAACCCCATGGAGAGTGGGAGCTGGATAAAATCCACCTGAAGGTGCTCAATGGTCCTGGAGGCTTTGGTTCCTCGCTGGGCCTCATCTGTACAGTTTTTCTAGGATTATGTTGTTCACAAGTAAAGCATGTCCCCAAAATAATCTCAGCTGTCTTTTTAAAGTTTTCCCACCAATGTTGATTTAAGACAGTAATCAATTTGTCTTTACCATGATGAGTAGTTCCATGGAAAAATGCAGGTAACATCAACTTGAAGTCATCTAGTGCCACCAAATGGCTATCTCGAGGGTCCCAAGGATTATCTGAGTGAAGGAAACACCACATTTCTTCCATTCTTCCTTTTCCAAATCAT